>NW_027457602.1:0-722161 GCF_050624435.1 Tenrec ecaudatus
GGAGGAAGCATTTAGGAACTAGAGGAAACATGTTTCATTGTTGCTACCCTGCACCCTGACTGGCTTATCTCGTCCCCACATCCCTTCAGGAAGGGGGTGTCCAGTTACCTACCAATGGGCTTTGAGTCTCCACTCTGCACTCACCCTCATTTACAATGACATGATTTTTGTGTTCTTTGATGCTTGATATCTGATCCCTTCAACAGTTCATGGTCACACAGGCTGGTGTGCTTCCTCCATGTGGGCTTTGTTGCTTCTGAGCTAGATGGCCGCTTCTTTATTTTCAAGCCTGTAAGATCCCAGATGCTATAACTTTTGATAGCCAGGCACCATCAGCTTTCTTCACCACATTTGCTAGTGCACACATTTTTCTTCAACCATCATGTTGGAAAGGTGTTCATCATGGAATGCCAATTTAATATAACGTGTTCTTGCATTGAGTAAGTATTTGGCAATGTCCATCTACTGCCTTAATACTAAGTCTATAAATATATGCACGTTGATCTATTTACGAACCCTCCTGTATAAATATATTTACATATGTACATGCCAGTATGTAGACCTCTAGAAATACCCTTTGTCACCTAGTTCTTTCCTCTATTTACTTTTACTTTCCTCTTGTCCGACTATCATGCTCAGCTTTCACTTGGGTTTGAGTAATTTCTCTTGGTTACATTGCCCTTGCTGAATACCTACCAGGCTTCTCACACCCTCCTTGCGACGGATTTTGGATTACTTGTTGCTCCCCTGTCGCTGGATTGGTCAGCATCACCTCCTTACCCCCTCCTCTCTCTCTCCCATGTCCCCGGGAACCATTGGTCCTGTTGTTTTCTCCTCCAGCCTATTCTTCCAGCCTATCTTATCTAGATAGATCTGTTGAGATAATAATATGCACCAAAAATCAAACCATAGCAAGATAGGCGATGGGTGAGAACACAGTGATGACAAAAAAACAACAACAGAAAACCAATGATCAATAAAAGAGTAAATTAATTAAAAGACAAAAAAAATTTTTAAGAAAGAAAAACCTGTAAATAGATCAAGGTCTGATTTTTTTTTTTTTCTATAGGTGTGTCCTTCAGTCAGGTCTGATGGCGTATCATGCTCTGGCCCCAGAGTCTGTCCTTTGTACTCCCTCAGGGGCTACCCGCTCTGCTCCCATGGTTGCTCTGCTGCATGCTTTTAGTGATTTGCCTCCGTGTTGGAGGGCCAGTCGGGTCAGTCCCAACACAGAGTCTCCGGTATTGTCCCCATAGGGCCCTGGGCCAGCAAGGGATGGCATGTCTCATAGTGGGATCAGCCATATGGTCCACTCTGTACATTGGCTGTTCAGAGTGCCAAAATCATCCTCCAAGCCTGGTGGACCAGTGTGTGCTCCACTCTCTTCCTCCCCCTTCATTTGCCCCTGTGTGCTCTGATCAGACATGTCCATCTCCCCTAGCTACAGGTTCAGTGCCGTCTTCTAAAGTAAATTCTTCTGGGGGGAGGGGCAGTTGTCCACGTAGCTGGTATGGAGGCTGGACCATCCACTTTTCATTTAGGATCAAAAGCATCTAGCTTTTAGCATTAGGTGCTATTGAGTCAGTTCCAACTCAAGGCAGAATGAACCACTGCGCAGTCCTACACCATCTTCAAAACTGTTGTTATACTTGAACCTAACATTTCAGCCTTTTCCAGGGACTGGCATCTCCTGATAACATACCCAAAGCATGTGAAGTCTCCCCGTGCTTGCTTCTAAGGACCTCTCAGACTGTTCTTCTGACACAAATCTGTTCATTCTTCCAGCACTCAATGGTATTTTTAATATTCTTGGCTAGTGTCATCTTGATGGGTTGAAACACTATCTCGCTCTAGTGTTGATGTACATTTTTCTGATGCCTAATTATACTGAGTATCTTTTAAGGTAATCATTTAATTTTTATGGCATTTTGAAAAGATGTCAATGAGGTCTATTTAATTTGTGTTCAGATGGAAACACATAACTCAAACTAAATATGTGACAGTAGAATAAGAATCCATTTTATCCTAAATACTTGAGATATTTATACAGCCTACTCAAGTTTTTATCAACATAGATAAGGTGGCGGTGGTGGTGGTGGTGGTGGTGGTGGTGGTGGTGGTGGTGGTTTTTAAGAGTTAATCTCTAAATAAGGGGCTGTAGTACTGAGCACTGAATCTCCTTTGCTTGATTAATTTTTATGTTAGGGAAATAATACAAGGATTCCATCAAATGACCCATCAGTTTGAGGAAAAAGCATATCAGAATTGATGGTCAAAGCCTATATGGCTTTATGGTTTAGTCTCTAGGGGTATGTAATGCTCTTGTGAAAATAGTATTCCTCATGATAATAACGAGGAACTGGTGGGCCTCCAGGGCTGGGAGCTGAACTGAGGGGCAGTTCTACCCTGTCTAATAGGGTCACTATGAGTTGGCAAAGACTCGATGGCTGTCAGTTTGGTTTTTTTGACTTGAGTACTGGCATTCAGTGTGTTTATCGAAATCAATAAATTACAAGCATTTTTGATGTCTATTTTTTACATACAAAATTTAAATCCCCCAAGCCTCTGAAAACTGCGAAGATTTCACAGCACTAGGTTGGTACTCTCCCATCCAAGAATCAGTGAAACTGGCAGGGTGTGAGGCATTCAGGCTCCCTCAGTTCCTCCTGCTGCCTTCCCTGACCCTGGTCACTTGCTTCTATTACCTCTCTTGGACCTTACATGCATTTGAATTAGAACACCATAGAGTACAGTGCTCTACATGTGCAGCAGCTCTAACCATGTCACTCTCTGTCTCTATGAAGCCTCTTCCAACAAAATTCAAATGCGATTGTATGTGCACACATAAACACACGCATGCACCAGAGCACCCTTCTTAACAGAGAGTCAGGAGGGTCTCTTAATTATTTGCTGTCCTCACTTTGGACACAAGTCCCTTGATGATGAGTAGGAGAAAAGGAACATCAGGTAGTGGGGGAAACCCTAAGGAGGAACAGAGGAGAGCTTTAACTAAGAATAATGCTACTAGGGGAATGATGGCATGTGAGGAAAATTAGATACTTCCAGACTGTCAGATTTTTCCATACAGCAAAATTAACTTTTCTAGTTTTGTCTAAAACTGGCCCCAGGAAATTTCAAATAGCACATCTCAGATTATCTAACCTACAAAGGAGTAGCCGGCCTTCCACCCACCCCCACCCCACCCCCGCCAAAAAACCAAGCGGTACAAAGCTCCACTGGGTACACATTTCAAAATATACATTCTCCTGTTTGGGCAGGCATCTGGCAACTTGCTCTGAGCTAGTGCACCCACACTTTTTTCCCAAGGTCATTGCTGGTGACAAGACCTTGTGCTCTTCTCACAAGCCAGAATGCAAACATAAATCAAGTCAGTGTAAGACGCCATCATCACCTCACTCAAATACACCTCGTCAAGTGAACTCAAACTTCAAGAAGATGCTCATTTGTTTGGTTTTGTTGATGTGAGGGTGATAGTGCATTTGGAGTTTAGTCATTGCACTAGGTCAGACTGTTAATCAAGCTTCCTATATAGAGGTTCTGAAGATATTGTGTAAGAAGGTCTGAGTTGTCTGGCTAGACCAGAGCTTGCACACTGCTATTGACTAGAAGTTCCGACACACAGAATCCAGGACAGATAAACCCCTCAGGACCAATACTGAGAGTAGCAACACCACGAGGGAAGGTAGGGGGGAGAAGCAGAAGAAAGGGGAAACCAATCTCAATGATGGACATACAGCCCCACTCCACCACCCAGGGGAACAAACAGCAGAAGTTTGGGTGAAGGGATACAGCAGAGGCGTAAAATATAAAAATAAAAAGTATGTATAAAGTATCAGTGGTTCACGTGGGTGGGAGGAGGGGAAAAAAGGAGCTCAAGGAGAAAGAACATGTTTGGAAATGATGATAGCAATGTATGTACAAATGTGCTTCATACAAATTGGTGTATGAATTGTTACAAGAGCTGTAAGATCCCCCAATAAAATGATTTATTTAAAATAAAAAGGACTGATTAGTGGTAGACAGGGGACTGGTTTTGCCACCATGACAGTGCACCTGCTCACACACAAAAAACAGCATGCCTCTATCGCCCGATCTGATCCCAGCACACCGAGGCAAAATACTAAGGGTGTACAACAGAACAGGAAGGGGAACAGAGCAACGAAGTCCCCAGGGAATACCAAAAATAGACTTTGGGGCCAGGGCTAGCTGACCCATCATACTCTATGAGAAAGCACTCCTAAAGGCCAACAAACAGTCCTTGAACTAACTAAAAGCTTTTCTTTCTTGTGTTTTGTTTTGCTTTTTGTCATTGGCTTGTTGGTGGTGGTGTTGTTCTTTTGTTTCATTTTGTTGCTTGGGTTTGCTCTGTCTCGTTTTTGTGCATGCTATGATTTCCACAGGTCTGTCTAAATGAGATAGGCTGGATGAACAATCTGGAGGAGAAAACAATGGGACTGACAGCTGGGGGAGGGAGATGGGAAAGGGGGGTGTAGGGAAAAAGGAAGTGCTGTTAACAAACCCAGGGACAAGGGAACACCAAGTGATCCAAATAGATGGTGAGGAGGGTGTAGGAGGCTTGGTAGAGTGTAACCAAGAGTAATGTAACCTAGAGGAATTACTGAAACACAAATGAAGGCTGAACATGAGAGTGGGACAATCAGAAAGTAAAAGGAAATCAAGGAAAGAGGTAGGAAGCAAAGGGCATTTATAGAGGTCTAAATAAAGGCATGTGCATATGTAAATATATTTATGTATAACGATGGGGAAATAGATCTATATGCATATATTTATAGGTTTAGTATTAAGGTAACAGATGTACATTGGGCCTCCATTCAAGTACTCCCTCAATGCAAAAATACTTTGTTGTATTAAAGTGGCATTCCGTGATGCTCACCTCCCCAACACAATTGCTGGAGGCAAATGGGTGCATAAGCAAATGTGGTGACTGAAGTTGATGGTGGTCGGCTATCAAAAGTTATACATTCTGGGGTCTTAAAAGCTTGAAGTTAAACAAGTGGTCATGTAGCTGAGAAGCAACAAAGCCCACATGAAAGAAGCACACCAGCATGTGTGATCACGAGGTGTCGGAAGAATCAGGTATCAGACATCATCGGAACAAAAAAATCATATCTTTGTGAATACGGGGGAGTATGGAGTGAAAACCCAAAGCTCATTTGTAGATAATTGGACATCCCCTTACAGAAGGGTAGCAGGGAGGAGAGGAGCCAGTCAGGGTGCACTGTAGCAACAATGAAACATACAACTTTCCTCTAGCTCCTAAATGCTTCTTCCCCCACAACTAAAATGATCCCCATTCTACCTTACAAATCTAGCTAGACCTGAGGATGTACACTGGTACAGATAGGAACTGGAAACACAGGGAATCCAGGGCCGATGATCCCTTCAGGACCAGTGGTGAGAGTGGCGATACGAGGAGGGTAGAGGGAGGGAGGAATGGAAAGGGGAAACGGATTACAAGGATCTACATATAACCATCTCCCTGGGGGACAGACAACAGAAAAGTGGCTGAAGGGAGATATTGTATAGTGTAAGATATGACAAAATAATAATTTAGAAATTATTCAGGGTTCATGAGGGATGGGGAATAATTATCAGCTGATGCCAGCGGATTAAGTGGAGAACAAATGTTTTCAGAATGATGAGGGCAATGAATGTACAAATATGATGTATGTATCAATTGTGATAAGAGTTGTATGAGGCCCCAAAAATTGATTATAAAAAAAGAGAAAAGAAATAACAGTATGAAAACATCCCCCCAAAAAGCATGCCTCTCTTGTCCCTCATATCCTAATCACCTGAACTCACTCCATGTGACTTCTTTCTGTTTCCATGAATGAAGGACAGTGGTTTGACAACACAGAAGAGGGGGAGAAAAAACAAGGGTGTCACCCAAACTGCTGAGTTTGAAAAATGTTTCCAAGAATGTAATCACAGATTAGACAAATGTGTGAAGTGTAATGGAGAGTACTATGAAGGGGATAAAAAATTTAAATGCATAGTTTTGAAAAAATTGTAGTTTTTGTCGGGTTCCCCCTAGTAGCTTCCAATTTCATAGCAACTCAAGCCATCACCATACATCCAACTGACAGAGAAGGGGTGGGTTTTGTGTGTAGGTGGTGTTGGTTATTGCACAGGGGCAAGGGACTTCTGGTGGCATAGTACCTTATGCCTTGGGTGTCAACTGTAATGTCAGCAGTGGGGAACCACCAGTCAGTCCTCAGAAGAAAAGGATGAGGCGTTCTACTCCCATAGAGTTAGCCTTTGGGAAACCCACAGAGATAGTTCTGCTCTGATCTCATAGAGTCGCTATGGCTCAGCATCGACTCCATCGAAGTGAGCTGACAAACTAAAGGCAGGAGATCTGAAAGAGGATGCGGAGACGTTGTCTCAGGTACTTTGGACATATTACTATGGTGGAACCAGTCCTGCAAGAAGGGCGTCATTTTTGGCAGAGGGTTAGCAAACAAGAGGAAGACCCTTACTTAGGTGGATTGACACCGTGGCTGCGAGAATCGGCTCAAATACAGTAACAAGTGCGAGGATGGCGCAGGACTGGGCTTTGTTTCTCTCTCTAGTGCACAGGCCCCTATGAATCCGAACTGACTCCAGGGCTCTACAACATCAACTACTACAACCCTGAAGTTCAAACCTACCCAGTGGCTTCCCAAAAGGGAGGTGTGGCCATGTGCCTCTGTAAAGATGACAGCTAGGGAGCCCCTGCGGGGCAGTTCTACTCTGTGGCACAGGGGCAGCCAGGAGTCGGAATGTGCTTCACAGCAAAGGGTGTGCTTTGTCTCAGTTTGTGCCTGCTGCTGTTTATGCTATGCACTGAGTTTAACATGTGACACTCAGGAGCGAATGAATGGAAACACACCCATGATGCTTCCATGATGCCAGATGCAAGCTGACACTGTTTCTGAGTTCTGGGCATATTATTTTTTCAGAGATAATTTCCTGTAGCGGTGACACACCGAGTCCTATTTCATGTAAAAGCATCAGCAGCAGAGGAAAGCACTGCACAGAGAGAAGACGATGACACGTAACAGGCTTTCCATAGAGGAACAAAAGGGTGGATGTCTTGGGCTGCACTCTTTTCTTGTATACAGACAGTAAACAAGCTGAACACATCTCACCTAAGCATAACATTACAACTACTTGAAGCCCAGCTCAGGCATCTGGACAAGAGGCAGCAAGGAAGGATGGGAGAGAGTTAATGGGCTGGGCGTCCCCAAAGGTGCAGAGTGGGAATCAAGGGAGGATCCAGGACGAGCCAAGGCTTCTGGCAGAAGTCTGAGAGGAGAGCAGCAGAAAGGAGCTGCTCTCTGGGTCCTCACAGATGTAGCCAGTGAGAGAGCAGCAGTGCTGCCCCCTGGCGGTGCGCCGAAGGCAGGGCCGCTTCCCCCAGGGCTGGAGAGCTCTGGGGAAAGACAAACCGTGTCACTTTGGATGCCAAGTAAGGGGGCACTGTGTGCCGGTGGTGTACCTATGTTGGCCAAAGCGCTGCCCACTGTGCATTTGCTTCCCACAAGCACAGTTATCCTTCCTCGTGCATCCAGGAAAGACAGTTCTAGAAAAACACAAGCAGTAAAATAAAACACTGCCAGGTCTCGAACCATCCTCACCATTGTTACTATGCCCACTGGTGTAGCCACTGGTTCGAGCTGTTTTATTGCCCGTCCTCCACTTTTTTGCCAAGCATCATGTCCTTCATGGACTTGATGTCCCTTCAGGGACTGGTCTCTCCTGACAGCACGTCCAAAGATATCAAATGAAGTCCAGCCATCCTTTGTCCCCATGTTCTCTTGGCAGTCCTTGTACTTTTATTGCTCAGTGTCTGATTATTTGGGACCAGGCCTTATTGCTGCCCCTTCCTCACCTTGGCCCCCAATCCCGACCCCAAGCCCTGCACATCCACTGTGTGAAACCTCCTGTTCCTGTAACCATCCCTGTGCTTTTGTGTGGGGGGTCTAGCTGGGTTCCCCTGGCAATTCGCCAGCTGCCCTTGGGAAAGTTCATGGAGTCGGCTAATTAGTAGAAAAGCCAAACGTCCAGCTGAGATTGGTTTACTCCCTAGCACCCTTGGGCAGGAGCACAGCCCCACTCCCGGTCCCAGGTAGCCAACGACCACACCTAGGTTCTCCGGACTTGGCAGCTGTAACATGTGGCCTGGGCTTCCCCTTCATTTCCTGCTCCTTTCTGGCTTGCTGTCTGACTTTTCTTTGCGAAATTAAAGCTGCAAATTGACAGGATCCCATAAACACTCTAAAGCCACAAAAAAACACCAAATGCCCACCCAAACATGTGAAACTTCCAAAAATCATCCTTAGAAGATTCCCAAACCCTAAACATTCCTAAACCCCATATATGCCCTGAAAACACCATGAAAGCCCTAAGAAAACCTAAAATGCTGGGGGAAAAAAACACATATAATATTAAAAATACCCTAAAATCCCTAAGGAACTCTGCAACATCACTAAAAACACCCTATTGTGCTGAAAAATACCTATACACTCTAAAAAACCACCCCTAAATCCCTTAAACACTCCCTAAAATCTTATAAAACACCCTAAAAACCCCAAACCACCCGAATGCCCCAAACACACCTTGAACGTCCACAAACAACCTAAAAGCCCTAAAAAATCACATGCCACCAAAAAGCCCTAAATGACCGCAAAATTCCAACTCATAGCCACCCTATAGAGGGCTTCTGGAGCTGTCAGTCTTTTATGGGAACAGCTTTATCGTTCTCCCAAGGAGAAGTTGGTAGGTTTGAAACCCTGACCTCATATTTAGCAGTCTAATAATTGCTGGACAGTGCCACCAAGGCTCTACTGGTGTAGTGGGTTACACATTGGGCTGCTAACCTCAAGGGAAACGGTTCAAAACCACCACCCACTCCTTGGGAGAAAGAAGAAGCTTTCTTTCTATTCCCCTAGATTTCTCATTGAAGGTGTAAAGTAACCTGTTAAATGCTCGCAGTGGCAGCAGCAATGTCTCATAACCATGGGGAAATGTGGTTCAGAAACTTCAGAAGCAAGCATCCACCAGTAGGTGACTGACCAGCAGTATTGACTTGGGCAAAGAGAAGGTGACATGGAAGGGTAAGGAGAAGAATGCGTGCAGAGGGCAGGTTGGCAGCTGAGCCTAAGTCCAGTAGAAACAACAGCAGAATGGCCTGTTCCTGGAAGGGCCACAGGAGATGGTGCGACTTCATGTAGCCCCCACTTACATGTGTAACAGCAGCAATTGCCTGAACACGTGGTCTCCCCAGGGAGGAGCCTTTGTGTGGTGTTAAGATGCTGTTACTGTCTGTTGTACTGTGGTGGCCTGCATTTGGCTGTAATGGTGGAAATTTTGCAGCCAGTAGTTCAAATGCCTGCTGGGTCACTCACTGCAGGTAGACTTCAGCAGTTTCCAGACAGAGAGACGAGGGAGGAGGACCTGGTCTTCCACTTCTGAAAGAACTGGCCAGTGTGAACCTTGTGAATGGCAGAACACTATACCTGAACATGAGTACCGCAGGCTATAAGGCATGATGGATTGACACAGTGGCTGCAGCAATGTGCTCAAACATAGGATAGTGCTGGCCTGGAAAATAGTTCATCGTCCATTAAAAAAAAATCATTATATAGGGGCTCATACAACTTTTGTTGTTGTTTTTCCCTAAGGGAGAGCAGTGTATTGGTACACTGAGAGGTATATAGATCAATGGATTCGAACAGAAAAGCTACACATATATTCACCAGTCAACAGGAAACTAGCCTTCGAAAAAGGACACAGAAATATCCAAAGGGACAAATTCTGCTTGCTCAACAAATGGTGTTGGACAAACTGAGATACCGTATGTAGGAAAATGAAGCAAGCCCCAAACCTTCCCCCATGCACAGAAATTAACTGAAGAGGGGTTAAAACCTGAAAGTAAACCTCCGGGCTATCATAATCAATTTTTCGATGACCTCATCGGTCAGAAATCATTGTAGGAACGCCAAAGCGTTCTTGTGTTCAACGTCTACATACATAGCAGGTGCTCCAGTAAAGGGGAATCTTGGTGGAGCTGGCTCATCCATTCCTGAAGAGAGTAGAGCACCACGTTGGCCCATCACAGAGCTCAGGTGTAGAATCTTCCTCACTGTCATCCTTTATCTCAGCAGTGTCAGTGTTGGATTATGAATTTCCCAAAGAACCAGTATCGCTCAATTCTGTGCACAATGCTGACTCACTCTCGCTGTATCTCTTACAGCATCAGTTAGTGGGCTTGTTGTCTGCCTCAGGCTTTGTTCACGGAGATCCTCCAGCTAGTTGGTGGTGTGTGCGCATGAGCAGAGGCTTCCTGCCAATCCCCCATGAGTAGTAGAGCTCCCATGGTGTGGACTCCATGTAAGCCCTGTCCCAGACAGCACGCTTACATAGGAGGGTGGGCCCTGCAGCACAGAGGACCATTCCCCCTGTGGAATGGCCTCAGAGACCCACGTCCCTCACTGGCCAGCTGCTGGGGCTGTGGGCCCTAAGCTTCATGCCTGACTCAGGAATTGACACAGGGTGAGGCGACTCCAGTAGCTGTTTTGACTGGTCTAATCCAGCCTGAGATCATCCTTGCATGAGCCCTCTGCCCAGATTATTTTTGTTTCTTTTATGATCATTTTATTAGGGGCTCTTACAACACTAACCACAATCCATATATACATCAGCTGTTTGAAGCACATCTGACCATTAATTGCCCTCATTATTCTCAAAATCTCCACTCTTCACCCAAGCCCCTGGCCTCAGCTCCTCATTTTTCCCCCCCTCAATGCCCGCCACCCATCCCTCATCAATCCTTGGAAATGTACTAATTCTTTTGTCATATCTTCACCCACCTTTCTTTTGAGGTCAATGAAGATCCTTGTAATCGGTTCCCACTTTCCATCCTGCCTTTCCTCCACCCTCCCAGTATCTCCACTCATAACACTGGTCCTCACAGGCCCATCCACCCTGGATTCCCCGTGTTTGAAATTCCTATCGGTACTACAATACCTTCTCTAGTTTGGCCAGATTAGTATGGTAGAACTGGGTTCTGGTTAGTGGGGCAAGAGGAAGCATTAAGAACTTGAGGAGGCGGCCACCCGCCCGCTGGGTGCACGGGCCCGGGCGTCGCGCGCTACGGGCCGCCCAGCGCAGCTGGAGGCTGGGAGCGCCCCGCAGGGCGCACGGGCGGCCTTGCAGGCGGGGACTCGGGACGCGCCCCTCGACGCCCTCGCGCACCCCACCGTCTTCCTGCCCGCGGGGCCCCCCCGAGGGGCTGCGAGCGGGGGTGTCGCAGGACCTGCGGCTGGATAAAACGAGAGACCCCCCTTGGTCAGCAGCGCGAGACCGTGGGGACGCGCGGCTCCTCGAATGTTGCGTCGTCTCGTTTCTGGTTCCTCCATCCATTCACGCAGGCCGACCCCGCTCGCCTGATCAGTGGCACACACCCAGCCCAGTGGGAAAAGGAATGCTCTCCCACGTATATGCATTTTAGTTTGGAGTCCCTACAGGGTTTATGTACCCCGAGTCCTGGAGATGGGGATTGGTTTGATCTAACTGCACTTTACTTGCAGTGCGAGCCAGCGCGGCGCGGTGTCCCACTGGAAGCGCCGAGCCACACGTGCGTGTCAACACTTAGGACCATCCCCAAACATGCTTTTGCCAGGTGTCCGTGAGGAAGCCAATCAAGAGGGATCGTGCTATTCGGATTCGGTCCCCATGTCGCCGTTTTCGCCTTGCTTTCTGTTTTTGAATTCGGTTTCCCAAATGTCTGCCTCCAAACGAATACCCAACCAGGGGGTCCGCAGCCCTGGAAGTTTCCGGGGCTGTTCCCCAGACGCGCCTCTGGGGCTGCAAGGACTGCGCCTCGAGACTTTTCCGGTCGTGAAAAGTCGGCGGCGACAGCTCGGGGGCCCTGGGTCACCGGGTGGTGTTGAGCGGGGACTCTGGGGCCCCGGCGTGGGACGCTGGCGGGTGCAAGTTCAAGAGGGTCAGGGGCTGATGCCTCCCCACGCCCCTGCCCTCCCCCAGCAAGGGCGCTCTGGGGTGCTGGGTCCTTGAGGCCCCGGCTGGCGGGGCCGCCCACGGTCAAGGCTTCGGGCACACGCGCGGGTGCGCTGAGGCCTGCGCCGTGCGGGGGTCTGGGCTCAGGCAGGTGGTCGCGGCGGCTCCGCAGGCGGGCGGGCGCCCAGCAGGACGACCGACGACCCCCGGCGCGTCGCCGGCACCCAGCGCCCGGGCGTAGAGGCGGGCGGGGGGCTGCGCTCCGCCGCCGCCAGGGCCCCCTCCCTCCGCGCCCCCCCGCGCCAGGTGAGCCGGGCATGGGCCTCGGCGGGCCGCGGGGCTGCCCTCTCGCCGCCCTCCAGCGCCCCCTCGGGGCCGGGCCGCGCCGAGCCGGGCGGCCGCCGGCCGGGGCTGGGGGTTGGGAGTGGCGGGGGTCGCGGGCGGGTCGCTCGTTCGGCCGCTGGCGGGGGGCGGGGGACGGGCGGCCGCGCGCGAGGCCGGGCCAGCTGCCGCCGCGCCCTCGGCCTCCGACTCCGGCTCCGGCTCGGCTCGCCCTGGCGGCGGTGGCGCCGTGAGGAGGAGTCCGCTCTCCTCTGTGGCGGCGGCGGCGGCGGCCGGCTCCAGGCCGGGTTTTGGCGCCGCCCGCCTGCTGCCTCCTGGCGGCTCCTGAACTCCAGCCCCCTCTCTATCAGCCTCTCACTCCGTCTCAATATGTCTCAAGATGGCGGCCAATGTGGGATCGATGTTTCAATATTGGAAGCGCTTTGATTTACAGCAGCTGCAGGTCAGGCTTCTCCTCTCTCGGCCTCTCGCTCGGGGGTGGGGGCTGCGGGCGGTCGCGGCCTCCCCGGGGGCGCCGGGCTGCCTCGCCGCCGGGGGGCCGCGGCGGAGGGGAGGAGGGGGGTGCCGGGAAAAGCGGGGCCGACTCGGGGACAAGTCCCTCTCACTCCCCGGCCCCCATTGATAACTCGCTTGATCGGAAATTGATCCTCTTTGTTCAATTCATCGATCAGCCCAAGATGGCGCCGGGAGCCACCGCTGCCACCGCTGCTCCTGGTGTCTGCCCCCTCCCCTGGCGCCCCCCCCCCCCCGGCCCCGAGCCGCCACCGCCGCCACCGCTGCCCCTGGTGTCTGCCCCCTCCCCTGGCGCCCCCCCCCCGTCCCGAGCCGCCGCCGCCGCCGGTTCCCCAAACTTCATGAGTGGAAAAATGGGCTCTTGGCACAAAATGGCATTCAATCTTCACCAAGAGATTCAGGGCTAAATTGCTGCCCTATCTCTGACCTCAGCTTTTGTTTTATTTTAATTCTCATATAATTCACATATATCATTCAATACTTCAGTCATATTAAGATTTGTGTAATCCTCACCACAATCAGGTTTACATCATTTCCTTCTTTTATATTCATTTTTGTTAGCCCCCCCCTCACTCCCCCAAATCTTCCCTGCCTGTCCCTAGGAGATTGTTAATTCTGTTAGTGTCTCTCTGGATTTGCCTCTCCTGGATTTCATATGTATTAAAAAAAAATACAAAACAAAATCAAGAAACAAGTAGAAAAGAAAAACTAACAATGATAAAAGAGAGAAAAACCTCAATCGAACAGAAAGTGAAAAATACTAAAAACTGGAACCAAATTAAAATTAGTCTGAAGAGATCAAATGATCAGGTGTTACATTTGAACTTAACTGTATCTGTTCATGTCCATGGGCTGTGGTCAGAGGGAATTCACCCCGCATGTGCATTTGAGTCCTTTTGCAAACTGAGTGTTCCGAACTTAAGCTCTGATTCTTGTTCATACCTGCAGATTGAGATTCTATTATTTATCACCCTGGCATCACACTGGCTGTGCTGCTTGTTCTGGGCGGACTTAGTTGACATCTCACTTAGATGGCTGCTTATTTTCAGAAAAAAGGTTTAAGTACAAGGCCCTGTTCTTTGTGATAGATGTGCACCATCTGATTTCAGGGTTTTTTTACACCCTATGCTTTCCAGTCAAATATTCACTTGAGGTAATTCAAAACACTCACTTGGCTCGATGACGCCAGAATAGCTCCCCTCCATGCAGTTCCATGGAGCTCAGCATAGTTAGGGTGCAGAGATGAAAAGACGATTGAACCATGTACTGAACGTTCAGGTTTTTCCCTGCTTTTGAAAATCTGTTTGCGCTTGTAGAGTAAATGTTTTGTACTTTTTAAGAGTGTAAAAAAAAAATAGATGGAGGGATTCAGAGAAAATGGCAACCAGATAGGACCCATCTATCTGGAGCTCCTGCTGCCAGACCAGAAAAATAGGAAATTAGGTGAAGGAAACGGGGAGGTGGAGTTCTGAAATTAGAACTAGGGTAACAGGGTTTCTCCTGAACCCCTTCTTTTGTGGGATTTCCACTCACAAAGCAAACCAAGAATGCTTTAAAGCAGCACTATAATTTTGACGAAGTGGCAGGCGCCAGATATGCCCTTGCCTGGAGCAGGGATCCCTGCAGGTGGACGCCCTGAGAGGGGGCAGAATCTCAGACACGAGGGGAACCCCACACTGAGCTCTCCATGCGGTTGGATGCCTTGAGCTCACGGTCAGGGGTTGGTGGTGGGTAGCCATAATTTAGAGTAGAAGAAAAAATATATTATTACCTTAGGAAGATCATGGTGTGGGAGAAAAAGGCAGAAAGTCGGGAGTCCAGGGAGCAAATTTAGTTCCAATTGGCCGACTAGTAAACAACCCCCCTGATAAGCTGCATCTCCCCCTCTGGGGGTCAGCTTGACAGCCACCAAATCTGAGCACATCACAAGTAGAATTTTTTTTAAGGGTGAAACATAAATGATTGGTTTAAAACTCAAACCCAAGTCTGGTTGCTCAGCTCCAAGCACCACATGGGGAGTCCCTTAACATAAATCAGCATAGGAAGCAACCTAGCTAAGGAATGCCAGAACTCAGCCACAGGGCCTGGCAGCTTTTACCATAACAAAGACCCGCTGTAGCAGTGTCAGCCTTAAACAGCACTGAGCTGTAGCCCAGAGACTGTGGGAGACAATTTCATTCTAGCTGGCCAGAGGGATAAAAAAGAAAATCCTCTGATCTAGGAAGCATCAGCAGTCTAGATAGGACAACAAGCTTCCCTCTCAGTGATTCTGCACATAGCTGGGGAGGCCCTGCCGGTCTTGGAGCCCTAGACGGGGCTGAGGGAGCCCCCCAGTGCCCCCTCCCAGCCCCTGCTGCAGTGCTACATGCAGCACAAGGCAGGTACTCCAGCACCCAAGTGACCCCTGGCCACGGGCGCGATCTTGCTTTTGAAGTAATCTCACACAGCATCTGTGGAACCCTACATCAGGGATGGGAAAGTCCATTAACGCATGCCCAGGAGAGCCAGCATAGGAAAGCTGGATTTTCCTGCCCGTGGGCTCCGATGGATGTTGCACCTGGAGCAGCCCACCTGGGCCAGATGATTGCAGTTCAGCCAATGGGATTGACCTGGGGTCCTTCACCAGCCTCCCCGGGAACCCTTGAAAAGGCAGGAACCAGAAGGGAGAGGGGTGGTCCAGGTCGTCTTCCTGGGAGGAGAGAGATCCTTGCATGACCTGAGGCAGTCTCTGCCAGGCCCCATGGTCAAAGGAATCCTATGGGTGCCTTGTAAAACCTGAAGCTTCTTTTAACTCTCATTAAATTCACTTGGATCACGAGCCCGGCTTCCGCATGAAATTTTTCTCGCGGGGAGCCAAGGACTGGGGTTGGAATTTAGGCCAGAGAGAGAGACCTTACAAGTCCATGACCCTGTGACCTTGAGGAAGAGTTGGAATTCCTCTGGCCTCAAGGACAGGTGATCAAGTATCATTACCTCCTTACCCACTGCTCTACTTATTCTCACTGTATTCACTAGCCCTTCTAACTTTTCCACCGCACTCAGTTTCAACGTGCTCAGGTTGGTGTTGGGCTTTTATTTACTCGCTTTCTTCTTTATCCCTCTTTTTTTCCCCTTTTCCCCTCTTTTTCCTCTTCTCTCCCACTCTCTCCTCTCATATGCCACTAAAGGCTTCCAGGTCACTTCCCTCCGCTTAGGGCAAATCAACCCAAATAGCAGGAGGCACTCCAGCCTGCCCTGTGTGGGAGTGCTGTACACCACACAAGGCACCTGGGACAAACACCTACAGTGCGCTGCACCGTTGAAGAAACCTCCGTCATGCCCCTAAGGTGATCTCGTCAACTAGGGCAATTCTGCCCAGCACCACTGGGTCCCGGCATTAAAAGGGCACACTGACCTGCCATGTTGGAGCAGTGTCTAAACCCCTCTGGCCCCTCATCCAAGCAATCAGGGATCAGCTACTACTTTATACTTTATTTCCTCCTTCTCTCTCTCCTTGCTCTTTACCATCACAGCCAACCTTAGTGAACTCAGTTGGATTTATTTCCTTCTTTCTCTTTATTCTCTTTTTCTTTCTTTCCTCTTTCTGTCTTTGCTTTCTTCACCTCTCTCTTAGCTTGTACGATTCTCTCTGCTCCCTCTCATTGCTTGCACATACCACTGCTGGTTTCCAGAGCCCTACACTCTGCCTAGGGCAACCCTGTCCTCCTAGTGGGCAGCCTGACCCCTAAGACAGTACTGCACACAGGACGAGTCAGAGCTACACACAGCATAACACAGGGTCAGTTATTTCTTTAACCATTTAAAAAATACTCTCTCCTCCTCCTTCCTTTTCTCTTCTCTCTTTTTCCTTTTATTGGGCTCTTCTTAAAGGTGTTCTGCTTTTCTCCGCTCCATCTAGCTCTTCTCTACTTCCTACCACAGCCTCCACAGATTTGGTTCTCCTTTTTAGTTGTTTTCTTTTCTTTTCTTTCTTTCTTTTTTTTTTTTTACTGTTGTCACCTTTGTTTACTCTGTGCATTTTAGTTGTCTGTGGGTGAGTGGTTGTCAGTCTGGTTGGCATTATTGCCCCAGTCTGTGTCTTCCTCTTTCTCTCTTTTTCCTCTCCTTTCACTCTCTTTCCCATCACAAGACAATAGCTGTCTCCAGGCCACTCCCCTCTGCCTAGGGCAAACCTGAAGGCCCAACTGAGGGAGCTCCCACCCCCCACTTATTGGCGTGGCAAGCAGCTGGGGAATTCACGCTGGTCCTCTCCCACACACTAAGCCACAGGTTGTTCTCCCCTATAAAAAGTGGGGGCATCCCCAGCCTAAATCCTGAGGTCCTACAAGTGACTGTGGGAAACGCCTGACCACCACTTGTGAGGCTCCACGCTACTGTGGGAACATCCACCCAATCTCCAAGGCGATCTCTCTGTACATCCCCTTGTCTAGCCAGATTTGTAAAGTAGAATTTGGATCATGATAGTGGGGGGAGGAAGCATTTAGGAACTAGAGGAAACATGTTTCATTGTTGCTACCCTGCACCCTGACTGGCTTATCTCGTCCCCACATCCCTTCAGGAAGGGGGTGTCCAGTTACCTACCAATGGGCTTTGAGTCTCCACTCTGCACTCACCCTCATTTACAATGACATGATTTTTGTGTTCTTTGATGCTTGATATCTGATCCCTTCAACAGTTCATGGTCACACAGGCTGGTGTGCTTCCTCCATGTGGGCTTTGTTGCTTCTGAGCTAGATGGCCGCTTCTTTATTTTCAAGCCTGTAAGATCCCAGATGCTATAACTTTTGATAGCCAGGCACCATCAGCTTTCTTCACCACATTTGCTAGTGCACACATTTTTCTTCAACCATCATGTTGGAAAGGTGTTCATCATGGAATGCCAATTTAATATAACGTGTTCTTGCATTGAGTAAGTATTTGGCAATGTCCATCTACTGCCTTAATACTAAGTCTATAAATATATGCACGTTGATCTATTTACGAACCCTCCTGTATAAATATATTTACATATGTACATGCCAGTATGTAGACCTCTAGAAATACCCTTTGTCACCTAGTTCTTTCCTCTATTTACTTTTACTTTCCTCTTGTCCGACTATCATGCTCAGCTTTCACTTGGGTTTGAGTAATTTCTCTTGGTTACATTGCCCTTGCTGAATACCTACCAGGCTTCTCACACCCTCCTTGCGACGGATTTTGGATTACTTGTTGCTCCCCTGTCGCTGGATTGGTCAGCATCACCTCCTTACCCCCTCCTCTCTCTCTCCCATGTCCCCGGGAACCATTGGTCCTGTTGTTTTCTCCTCCAGCCTATTCTTCCAGCCTATCTTATCTAGATAGATCTGTTGAGATAATAATATGCACCAAAAATCAAACCATAGCAAGATAGGCGATGGGTGAGAACACAGTGATGACAAAAAAACAACAACAGAAAACCAATGATCAATAAAAGAGTAAATTAATTAAAAGACAAAAAAAATTTTTAAGAAAGAAAAACCTGTAAATAGATCAAGGTCTGATTTTTTTTTTTTTCTATAGGTGTGTCCTTCAGTCAGGTCTGATGGCGTATCATGCTCTGGCCCCAGAGTCTGTCCTTTGTACTCCCTCAGGGGCTACCCGCTCTGCTCCCATGGTTGCTCTGCTGCATGCTTTTAGTGATTTGCCTCCGTGTTGGAGGGCCAGTCGGGTCAGTCCCAACACAGAGTCTCCGGTATTGTCCCCATAGGGCCCTGGGCCAGCAAGGGATGGCATGTCTCATAGTGGGATCAGCCATATGGTCCACTCTGTACATTGGCTGTTCAGAGTGCCAAAATCATCCTCCAAGCCTGGTGGACCAGTGTGTGCTCCACTCTCTTCCTCCCCCTTCATTTGCCCCTGTGTGCTCTGATCAGACATGTCCATCTCCCCTAGCTACAGGTTCAGTGCCGTCTTCTAAAGTAAATTCTTCTGGGGGGAGGGGCAGTTGTCCACGTAGCTGGTATGGAGGCTGGACCATCCACTTTTCATTTAGGATCAAAAGCATCTAGCTTTTAGCATTAGGTGCTATTGAGTCAGTTCCAACTCAAGGCAGAATGAACCACTGCGCAGTCCTACACCATCTTCAAAACTGTTGTTATACTTGAACCTAACATTTCAGCCTTTTCCAGGGACTGGCATCTCCTGATAACATACCCAAAGCATGTGAAGTCTCCCCGTGCTTGCTTCTAAGGACCTCTCAGACTGTTCTTCTGACACAAATCTGTTCATTCTTCCAGCACTCAATGGTATTTTTAATATTCTTGGCTAGTGTCATCTTGATGGGTTGAAACACTATCTCGCTCTAGTGTTGATGTACATTTTTCTGATGCCTAATTATACTGAGTATCTTTTAAGGTAATCATTTAATTTTTATGGCATTTTGAAAAGATGTCAATGAGGTCTATTTAATTTGTGTTCAGATGGAAACACATAACTCAAACTAAATATGTGACAGTAGAATAAGAATCCATTTTATCCTAAATACTTGAGATATTTATACAGCCTACTCAAGTTTTTATCAACATAGATAAGGTGGCGGTGGTGGTGGTGGTGGTGGTGGTGGTGGTGGTGGTGGTGGTTTTTAAGAGTTAATCTCTAAATAAGGGGCTGTAGTACTGAGCACTGAATCTCCTTTGCTTGATTAATTTTTATGTTAGGGAAATAATACAAGGATTCCATCAAATGACCCATCAGTTTGAGGAAAAAGCATATCAGAATTGATGGTCAAAGCCTATATGGCTTTATGGTTTAGTCTCTAGGGGTATGTAATGCTCTTGTGAAAATAGTATTCCTCATGATAATAACGAGGAACTGGTGGGCCTCCAGGGCTGGGAGCTGAACTGAGGGGCAGTTCTACCCTGTCTAATAGGGTCACTATGAGTTGGCAAAGACTCGATGGCTGTCAGTTTGGTTTTTTTTGACTTGAGTACTGGCATTCAGTGTGTTTATCGAAATCAATAAATTACAAGCATTTTTGATGTCTATTTTTTACATACAAAATTTAAATCCCCCAAGCCTCTGAAAACTGCGAAGATTTCACAGCACTAGGTTGGTACTCTCCCATCCAAGAATCAGTGAAACTGGCAGGGTGTGAGGCATTCAGGCTCCCTCAGTTCCTCCTGCTGCCTTCCCTGACCCTGGTCACTTGCTTCTATTACCTCTCTTGGACCTTACATGCATTTGAATTAGAACACCATAGAGTACAGTGCTCTACATGTGCAGCAGCTCTAACCATGTCACTCTCTGTCTCTATGAAGCCTCTTCCAACAAAATTCAAATGCGATTGTATGTGCACACATAAACACACGCATGCACCAGAGCACCCTTCTTAACAGAGAGTCAGGAGGGTCTCTTAATTATTTGCTGTCCTCACTTTGGACACAAGTCCCTTGATGATGAGTAGGAGAAAAGGAACATCAGGTAGTGGGGGAAACCCTAAGGAGGAACAGAGGAGAGCTTTAACTAAGAATAATGCTACTAGGGGAATGATGGCATGTGAGGAAAATTAGATACTTCCAGACTGTCAGATTTTTCCATACAGCAAAATTAACTTTTCTAGTTTTGTCTAAAACTGGCCCCAGGAAATTTCAAATAGCACATCTCAGATTATCTAACCTACAAAGGAGTAGCCGGCCTTCCACCCACCCCCACCCCACCCCCGCCAAAAAACCAAGCGGTACAAAGCTCCACTGGGTACACATTTCAAAATATACATTCTCCTGTTTGGGCAGGCATCTGGCAACTTGCTCTGAGCTAGTGCACCCACACTTTTTTCCCAAGGTCATTGCTGGTGACAAGACCTTGTGCTCTTCTCACAAGCCAGAATGCAAACATAAATCAAGTCAGTGTAAGACGCCATCATCACCTCACTCAAATACACCTCGTCAAGTGAACTCAAACTTCAAGAAGATGCTCATTTGTTTGGTTTTGTTGATGTGAGGGTGATAGTGCATTTGGAGTTTAGTCATTGCACTAGGTCAGACTGTTAATCAAGCTTCCTATATAGAGGTTCTGAAGATATTGTGTAAGAAGGTCTGAGTTGTCTGGCTAGACCAGAGCTTGCACACTGCTATTGACTAGAAGTTCCGACACACAGAATCCAGGACAGATAAACCCCTCAGGACCAATACTGAGAGTAGCAACACCACGAGGGAAGGTAGGGGGGAGAAGCAGAAGAAAGGGGAAACCAATCTCAATGATGGACATACAGCCCCACTCCACCACCCAGGGGAACAAACAGCAGAAGTTTGGGTGAAGGGATACAGCAGAGGCGTAAAATATAAAAATAAAAAGTATGTATAAAGTATCAGTGGTTCACGTGGGTGGGAGGAGGGGAAAAAAGGAGCTCAAGGAGAAAGAACATGTTTGGAAATGATGATAGCAATGTATGTACAAATGTGCTTCATACAAATTGGTGTATGAATTGTTACAAGAGCTGTAAGATCCCCCAATAAAATGATTTATTTAAAATAAAAAGGACTGATTAGTGGTAGACAGGGGACTGGTTTTGCCACCATGACAGTGCACCTGCTCACACACAAAAAACAGCATGCCTCTATCGCCCGATCTGATCCCAGCACACCGAGGCAAAATACTAAGGGTGTACAACAGAACAGGAAGGGGAACAGAGCAACGAAGTCCCCAGGGAATACCAAAAATAGACTTTGGGGCCAGGGCTAGCTGACCCATCATACTCTATGAGAAAGCACTCCTAAAGGCCAACAAACAGTCCTTGAACTAACTAAAAGCTTTTCTTTCTTGTGTTTTGTTTTGCTTTTTGTCATTGGCTTGTTGGTGGTGGTGTTGTTCTTTTGTTTCATTTTGTTGCTTGGGTTTGCTCTGTCTCGTTTTTGTGCATGCTATGATTTCCACAGGTCTGTCTAAATGAGATAGGCTGGATGAACAATCTGGAGGAGAAAACAATGGGACTGACAGCTGGGGGAGGGAGATGGGAAAGGGGGGTGTAGGGAAAAAGGAAGTGCTGTTAACAAACCCAGGGACAAGGGAACACCAAGTGATCCAAATAGATGGTGAGGAGGGTGTAGGAGGCTTGGTAGAGTGTAACCAAGAGTAATGTAACCTAGAGGAATTACTGAAACACAAATGAAGGCTGAACATGAGAGTGGGACAATCAGAAAGTAAAAGGAAATCAAGGAAAGAGGTAGGAAGCAAAGGGCATTTATAGAGGTCTAAATAAAGGCATGTGCATATGTAAATATATTTATGTATAACGATGGGGAAATAGATCTATATGCATATATTTATAGGTTTAGTATTAAGGTAACAGATGTACATTGGGCCTCCATTCAAGTACTCCCTCAATGCAAAAATACTTTGTTGTATTAAAGTGGCATTCCGTGATGCTCACCTCCCCAACACAATTGCTGGAGGCAAATGGGTGCATAAGCAAATGTGGTGACTGAAGTTGATGGTGGTCGGCTATCAAAAGTTATACATTCTGGGGTCTTAAAAGCTTGAAGTTAAACAAGTGGTCATGTAGCTGAGAAGCAACAAAGCCCACATGAAAGAAGCACACCAGCATGTGTGATCACGAGGTGTCGGAAGAATCAGGTATCAGACATCATCGGAACAAAAAAATCATATCTTTGTGAATACGGGGGAGTATGGAGTGAAAACCCAAAGCTCATTTGTAGATAATTGGACATCCCCTTACAGAAGGGTAGCAGGGAGGAGAGGAGCCAGTCAGGGTGCACTGTAGCAACAATGAAACATACAACTTTCCTCTAGCTCCTAAATGCTTCTTCCCCCACAACTAAAATGATCCCCATTCTACCTTACAAATCTAGCTAGACCTGAGGATGTACACTGGTACAGATAGGAACTGGAAACACAGGGAATCCAGGGCCGATGATCCCTTCAGGACCAGTGGTGAGAGTGGCGATACGAGGAGGGTAGAGGGAGGGAGGAATGGAAAGGGGAAACGGATTACAAGGATCTACATATAACCATCTCCCTGGGGGACAGACAACAGAAAAGTGGCTGAAGGGAGATATTGTATAGTGTAAGATATGACAAAATAATAATTTAGAAATTATTCAGGGTTCATGAGGGATGGGGAATAATTATCAGCTGATGCCAGCGGATTAAGTGGAGAGCAAATGTTTTCAGAATGATGAGGGCAATGAATGTACAAATATGATGTATGTATCAATTGTGATAAGAGTTGTATGAGGCCCCAAAAATTGATTATAAAAAAAGAGAAAAGAAATAACAGTATGAAAACATCCCCCAAAAAAGCATGCCTCTCTTGTCCCTCATATCCTAATCACCTGAACTCACTCCATGTGACTTCTTTCTGTTTCCATGAATGAAGGACAGTGGTTTGACAACACAGAAGAGGGGGAGAAAAAACAAGGGTGTCACCCAAACTGCTGAGTTTGAAAAATGTTTCCAAGAATGTAATCACAGATTAGACAAATGTGTGAAGTGTAATGGAGAGTACTATGAAGGGGATAAAAAATTTAAATGCATAGTTTTGAAAAAATTGTAGTTTTTGTCGGGTTCCCCCTAGTAGCTTCCAATTTCATAGCAACTCAAGCCATCACCATACATCCAACTGACAGAGAAGGGGTGGGTTTTGTGTGTAGGTGGTGTTGGTTATTGCACAGGGGCAAGGGACTTCTGGTGGCATAGTACCTTATGCCTTGGGTGTCAACTGTAATGTCAGCAGTGGGGAACCACCAGTCAGTCCTCAGAAGAAAAGGATGAGGCGTTCTACTCCCATAGAGTTAGCCTTTGGGAAACCCACAGAGATAGTTCTGCTCTGATCTCATAGAGTCGCTATGGCTCAGCATCGACTCCATCGAAGTGAGCTGACAAACTAAAGGCAGGAGATCTGAAAGAGGATGCGGAGACGTTGTCTCAGGTACTTTGGACATATTACTATGGTGGAACCAGTCCTGCAAGAAGGGCGTCATTTTTGGCAGAGGGTTAGCAAACAAGAGGAAGACCCTTACTTAGGTGGATTGACACCGTGGCTGCGAGAATCGGCTCAAATACAGTAACAAGTGCGAGGATGGCGCAGGACTGGGCTTTGTTTCTCTCTCTAGTGCACAGGCCCCTATGAATCCGAACTGACTCCAGGGCTCTACAACATCAACTACTACAACCCCGAAGTTCAAACCTACCCAGTGGCTTCCCAAAAGGGAGGTGTGGCCATGTGCCTCTGTAAAGATGACAGCTAGGGAGCCCCTGCGGGGCAGTTCTACTCTGTGGCACAGGGGCAGCCAGGAGTCGGAATGTGCTTCACAGCAAAGGGTGTGCTTTGTCTCAGTTTGTGCCTGCTGCTGTTTATGCTATGCACTGAGTTTAACATGTGACACTCAGGAGCGAATGAATGGAAACACACCCATGATGCTTCCATGATGCCAGATGCAAGCTGACACTGTTTCTGAGTTCTGGGCATATTATTTTTTCAGAGATAATTTCCTGTAGCGGTGACACACCGAGTCCTATTTCATGTAAAAGCATCAGCAGCAGAGGAAAGCACTGCACAGAGAGAAGACTATGACACGTAACAGGCTTTCCATAGAGGAACAAAAGGGTGGATGTCTTGGGCTGCACTCTTTTCTTGTATACAGACAGTAAACAAGCTGAACACATCTCACCTAAGCATAACATTACAACTACTTGAAGCCCAGCTCAGGCATCTGGACAAGAGGCAGCAAGGAAGGATGGGAGAGAGTTAATGGGCTGGGCGTCCCCAAAGGTGCAGAGTGGGAATCAAGGGAGGATCCAGGACGAGCCAAGGCTTCTGGCAGAAGTCTGAGAGGAGAGCAGCAGAAAGGAGCTGCTCTCTGGGTCCTCACAGATGTAGCCAGTGAGAGAGCAGCAGTGCTGCCCCCTGGCGGTGCGCCGAAGGCAGGGCCGCTTCCCCCAGGGCTGGAGAGCTCTGGGGAAAGACAAACCGTGTCACTTTCGATGCCAAGTAAGGGGGCACTGTGTGCCGGTGGTGTACCTATGTTGGCCAAAGCGCTGCCCACTGTGCATTTGCTTCCCACAAGCACAGTTATCCTTCCTCGTGCATCCAGGAAAGACAGTTCTAGAAAAACACAAGCAGTAAAATAAAACACTGCCAGGTCTCGAACCATCCTCACCATTGTTACTATGCCCACTGGTGTAGCCACTGGTTCGAGCTGTTTTATTGCCCGTCCTCCACTTTTTGCCAAGCATCATGTCCTTCATGGACTTGATGTCCCTTCAGGGACTGGTCTCTCCTGACAGCACGTCCAAAGATATCAAATGAAGTCCAGCCATCCTTTGTCCCCATGTTCTCTTGGCAGTCCTTGTGCTTTTATTGCTCAGTATCTGATTATTTGGGACCAGGCCTTATTGCTGCCCCTTCCTCACCTTGGCCCCCAATCCCGACCCCAAGCCCTGCACATCCACTGTGTGAAACCTCCTGTTCCTGTAACCATCCCTGTGCTTTTGTGTGGGGGGTCTAGCTGGGTTCCCCTGGCAATTCGCCAGCTGCCCTTGGGAAAGTTCATGGAGTCGGCTAATTAGTAGAAAAGCCAAACGTCCAGCTGAGATTGGTTTACTCCCTAGCACCCTTGGGCAGGAGCACAGCCCCACTCCCGGTCCCAGGTAGCCAACGACCACACCTAGGTTCTCCGGACTTGGCAGCTGTAACATGTGGCCTGGGCTTCCCCTTCATTTCCTGCTCCTTTCTGGCTTGCTGTCTGACTTTTCTTTGCGGAATTAAAGCTGCAAATTGACAGGATCCCATAAACACTCTAAAGCCACAAAAAAACACCAAATGCCCACCCAAACATGTGAAACTTCCAAAAATCATCCTTAGAAGATTCCCAAACCCTAAACATTCCTAAACCCCATATATGCCCTGAAAACACCATGAAAGCCCTAAGAAAACCTAAAATGCTGGGGGAAAAAAACACATATAATATTAAAAATACCCTAAAATCCCTAAGGAACTCTGCAACATCACTAAAAACACCCTATTGTGCTGAAAAATACCTATACACTCTAAAAAACCACCCCTAAATCCCTTAAACACTCCCTAAAATCTTATAAAACACCCTAAAAACCCCAAACCACCCGAATGCCCCAAACACACCTTGAACGTCCACAAACAACCTAAAAGCCCTAAAAAATCACATGCCACCAAAAAGCCCTAAATGACCGCAAAATTCCAACTCATAGCCACCCTATAGAGGGCTTCTGGAGCTGTCAGTCTTTTATGGGAACAGCTTTATCGTTCTCCCAAGGAGAAGTTGGTAGGTTTGAAACCCTGACCTCATATTTAGCAGTCTAATAATTGCTGGACAGTGCCACCAAGGCTCTACTGGTGTAGTGGGTTACACATTGGGCTGCTAACCTCAAGGGAAACGGTTCAAAACCACCACCCACTCCTTGGGAGAAAGAAGAAGCTTTCTTTCTATTCCCCTAGATTTCTCATTGAAGGTGTAAAGTAACCTGTTAAATGCGCGCAGTGGCAGCAGCAATGTCTCATAACCATGGGGAAATGTGGTTCAGAAACTTCAGAAGCAAGCATCCACCAGTAGGTGACTGACCAGCAGTATTGACTTGGGCAAAGAGAAGGTGACATGGAAGGGTAAGGAGAAGAATGCGTGCAGAGGGCAGGTTGGCAGCTGAGCCTAAGTCCAGTAGAAACAACTGCAGAATGGCCTGTTCCTGGAAGGGCCACAGGAGATGGTGCGACTTCATGTAGCCCCCACTTACATGTGTAACAGCAGCAATTGCCTGAACACGTGGTCTCCCCAGGGAGGAGCCTTTGTGTGGTGTTAAGATGCTGTTACTGTCTGTTGTACTGTGGTGGCCTGCATTTGGCTGTAATGGTGGAAATTTTGCAGCCAGTAGTTCAAATGCCTGCTGGGTCACTCACTGCAGGTAGACTTCAGCAGTTTCCAGACAGAGAGACGAGGGAGGAGGACCTGGTCTTCCACTTCTGAAAGAACTGGCCAGTGTGAACCTTGTGAATGGCAGAACACTATACCTGAACATGAGTACCGCAGGCTATAAGGCATGATGGATTGACACAGTGGCTGCAGCAATGTGCTCAAACATAGGATAGTGCTGGCCTGGAAAATAGTTCATCGTCCATTAAAAAAAATCATTATATAGGGGCTCATACAACTTTTGTTGTTGTTTTTCCCTAAGGGAGAGCAGTGTATTGGTACACTGAGAGGTATATAGATCAATGGATTCGAACAGAAAAGCTACACATATATTCACCAGTCAACAGGAAACTAGCCTTCGAAAAAGGACACAGAAATATCCAAAGGGACAAATTCTGCTTGCTCAACAAATGGTGTTGGACAAACTGAGATACCGTATGTAGGAAAATGAAGCAAGCCCCAAACCTTCCCCCATGCACAGAAATTAACTGAAGAGGGGTTAAAACCTGAAAGTAAACCTCCGGGCTATCATAATCAATTTTTCGATGACCTCATCGGTCAGAAATCATTGTAGGAACGCCAAAGCGTTCTTGTGTTCAACGTCTACATACATAGCAGGTGCTCCAGTAAAGGGGAATCTTGGTGGAGCTGGCTCATCCATTCCTGAAGAGAGTAGAGCACCACGTTGGCCCATCACAGAGCTCAGGTGTAGAATCTTCCTCACTGTCATCCTTTATCTCAGCAGTGTCAGTGTTGGATTATGAATTTCCCAAAGAACCAGTATCGCTCAATTCTGTGCACAATGCTGACTCACTCTCGCTGTTATTTCACTGGTCTAAAAACCCATTTAGGTTAAAATGACACTTTTTTGATGCCATGACCTAAAATTTTTAGTGAGAAAATGTTCCTAATGACATTACTTGGGTCTTCCTCTAATCCTGATGCCATGTTCTTTTTCACATAGGCCAGCTTCTTGTATAAATTGCTCAGCATACAGATGGAATAAAAACAGTGAAAGGATACAACCCTGATGCACACCTTTTCTGATTTTAAACCATGCAGTATCACCTTGTCCTGTTCACAGTCTCACCTGGTTCTATCTCTTGGCCTTTGTATAAGCTCCATATGAGTACAATGAAGTGTTGTGCAATGCCCATTCTTTTCCATGGTATCCCCAAGATCCACCTCCTTCCACTCGTGGTTTCCAGAACGTGGGGTTGGGACAAAGCCTGGATAGTCTCATGGCAAGACCAGATCAGGAATGGAGCTGAGCCGGGAGCAGCTTTATTTGCTTGCTCCAGGGAAAGTCTGCCAGGGGCTTTCTACAAATGATAAAGGTGAATCCCTCTCTCGTTACCCACTGATCATCTCTGAGCCTCTTGCTCTCATATCCCTTGCACAGACCTCTACCATTAGATGGACAATTAGGTAACGTTTGAACACTTTTCTGATGCTGAGCCTGGGGAGCAACTAATAGCTGAGTAAATATTGATTGAAAGATGGTGAGTGGAAGAAAATAGCTTTGCCAGGTCCAGGTTGTGATGGAGATGAGAGTGTTACCAAATCCTGCTGTCCCCATGGTGGGTTTGCTGTATTGTGCCCAGTCCTGAAAGTCTGAGCCAGGGGTTTTAACATGGCCCCTTTCAAAACATATAGGTGGAATTCTTGGACCATGAGCTGTCCTTAGAGTGTGGCTTTACCAAGGTGATGTCCGCCCTGGAACGAAACAACCCAAGAACCTAGATCTTTGTGAAGGTGTTGGTAAGGGATGCCGCGGAAATCATAAACTTGACTGAAAGCAAAGGAAACTTTGCCTTCATGTGTCTGCAGCTGGACGAAGTGGTGCTGGAGCACACCCTCCTTTGCGATTCTTCTTGTTCTTTTTATGAGCTGCTCCCTGGCCTGTGCAGTCCCGTAAATCTGGAAACTCTTTGCTGGTGGGGGCAATTGTTATATCCTCCCCCCAGATCCAGATGTCTTGTCCATGGTCAGTGCGCAATCCTTGTTAGCCAGAGGAGTGGGGCATCTAAAGGCAGGCAGGGGTCACATACTTTTTTTCTACACTTTCTAGAAAGACCAGAGCTAAACATCTTGCAGCCCTTTTCATGTCCTCTTTCTTTTCTGTATTTATTTTCCAGGAAAGAGGAGAAGAAACGCGACAGCATCTACTGACAGCAAGTCAAATGCCATCGTGTGTGTTCAGAGGGCAGGCTGGTTCTCATTTGCCTAACTCATCAGTCCCATCGTGCCATGTCCATGTTAGATTGTTTAGGGAAACAGATGACATATGTTATGATGCTAAATAAGCTGAAACAGTGCCAGGATGGAGGCAGAAGGGGTTTATTTGTTTGTTTTTAAATGAAGCATGGCTTTCTAGTGACTTATTGTGGTGGGGAAGGGGGGCACCGAGGGCAACAAGACATGGTTGTGACAGTGGTCTGGGAATTGAGACAAATCATTGCTTCTGCAGCAGAGATGAGCTGCCTCTGACCTGTCAGTTACTTGAAGGGAGACTCTGCATTTGGTCAGACAAGTCTTAGTTGGAGATGGTACCAGCTTTCCTCCTGAGCCTCTGTGGTTCCCTTTGGACTACACAGGCCCGAATCGCTTTTAGCTGAGCAACAGCAAATGGCAACACAGACTTGCCATATTGCTCTTTTGCGTACACTCTTTAAAAATCGTACTAAATATACATGCATCAAAACATTCGTCACTTCCACGCTCTACAAGATTATAACTAAGTGGCATTCTGCATGTTGTTCATATTATCATCCTTACCCATTCCAAAATTATGTCATCACCCTTATGGAAGCTCAGTATCGTCTCAGGGATGGCACTTCCCCTCCAGGCCCTACTGGGTTAGGCTGGGTTGACTAGAGAAATAAATCCAAGGACACTCATATAGGTATAAGAAAGACTCCACCTCACTTATTTGTCCAATTGACATGGCATTATGTAACAACCATACTTACCTTCCTACCTATCCCTGGAAACAATTGGGATATGTTTGTCTCTATTCATTTTCCTAGCCTAGATATTTCTTGTAAGTGGAATTAAGCAAAATGTGTCCTTTTTGAAGCTGATTTATTTCACTCAGCATAATGCTTATGAGGTTCATTCCTCTTGTAGCCTGTGTCAAGAGTTCATTTCTCTTTATGGCTGAGTAGTAGTCCATTGTATATACCATAGGCAACATGTTTGACTTATCCATTCACCTATTGATGGGTATTTAGACCGTTGACACGTTTGCGAGATTGGGAATAATGTTGCAAGGGCCATCTGTGTATTTGTATCTATTTATGCGCTTGCTTTTAATTGCTTATATCCTTCATTTCCTTTTCTTTCCTTGTTAGACTCAGTATGATCCCCTTCTGCCCATCCTCTAGCCTCACAACCTCTGTGTCTGATGTGCCAGGATCTCACCAGGAGCCTTAACACCAAGATTCTGAGCCCTGACTGACCATTCTGATCATCCAGGGAATTGAATATTCCGGAGCACACAGAAGATGAAGTTATCAAAACTCCTTAGGCATAACCGAACAACTGGAGGGAGTGCTTTATTGGGCTTGGGGGCTGGGGATTATAGTTGTGAAGGACACCAAGGACAATTGTCATTACCTAGACTGTAAAGACTATGGTCGACATCCACGCTGGTGAGTAGCAGCTGGATCTCAGAAGCTCACAAGTGGCCATCTAGGTGGCAAGTATTGTCACCCTCACTCTGGAGGAAAGAGTGGTGAGTGGACCACATGAACATTAGACTTCATGACTCTGAGCACAGAATAACTAGATGATCTCCAACTATCAATTCCAACTTCTTTGAAAGGGATCACATCAAAAGGTCCTAGATAGTGAAGCAAAATTCACAGTCATAAAAGAGACCAGGCTTATTGGCTGGATAGGGACTAACAGAACCTCTGAAATGATGGTCCTTATTCACTAAGTTTGAAAATGAACTCCTACCTGTGGTTCAATATTCAGCCAAATAATAGATTGGTCTATAATGGGAGCAATTACACAAGTGAGGCACACAAACCTGAAAACAGCAAACCATTTGATCTCAAAAGGGCAGTATTAATCCAAGGCCCAAGTTCAGAAGGGTAGGAAGAGAGGAGGAAGGGAAACAGAAGACATAAGTAGGGAGTGGAATAAGTCATATTATATTGTGGAGATTGCAATAAGTGGCATAAAACACAATGTGTATGAATTGTTGAATAAAAAACTGATGATCTTGGTAAACCTTCACCCAATTCACAATAAAAACTTATGAGAGAGAAAAAAATCCAAGCACCTAGGCTGCATTCCAGACCAATAAAATCGGACTCAGTGGAGATGGGACAAAGATGTCTTTTGGACAGCTCTCTGGCAATCCCAATGAGCACACAGGCTGATACCCACCATCTGGAAACTATGGGGTAGCTGCTTCTCCGGTAATGCCTCGGGGGAGCGCTTGGGTCCGTCAAAGAATGCGGGATGATGAAGGGGCAAAGGTCATCAAACCTCACCCACAGCTTTACACTGGGGGGCTGCTCTCTGAGGAATGTGGGAAGGGTCCACTTGCATGCTGTCTCTGTGCAGCAGATCCAACAGACTCAACACCTTTCCAAAGCTGGCAAGAAAGTCCGAGAGACTAGATGTGGGCACCACGCTGTGAGTTTCCCAGAAGGCACGAGACAGATTGAGAGCAGTCACGGGAACACAGACTCCTCCGGAAATGCTGCCATGCGCAGAACATGCATCTCTAATTTCATTTCACACTGACTCAAGCATTCAGTCCTTTTTACGAAAACCCAGCTTCTCATTACAGTAACCGGTTTAAAATGACAATCTTCTGTTGAGCAAGTCTAAGAAATGACCTTCCTTTATTTTACATGGTAAAAAAATTCAGTTTCCTAGGCCGATGGGCTCTAGGGACAGGTGTTTTTATGTACTAGACATGGCTTTCAAAGTTCTTCAATTGCCTAAATTAATAACGACTTTTTTCCTTTGGCTTTTCTAAGGGACACATTAATTTCAATCTTTTTCTAAGGAAGTGAATCTCTAGCTATCTCATTGGGATAACTTTCTGCCTTCAGAGTAGAATTTGAAATAATCTGCAAGGTTACCCCTTCCCCACCCTGCCCCAGCAGCCCAGCCTCTTTCTTCCTTCCGGCCTCCAGCCACCGGGGTTTGGTTGGGAAAGGAGATGCAGAAGGGAGTCTCTGGATTTTTCTATCTAAAGGTTGGCCACAACCCCCAGTAGACCAAATGTAATTCATTATGGGGGGTTTTGGTTTTACTACTTTAAGAGTTATCCTTAGGGAAATTACAAACAAACAGAAATAGGAAGACTTTATATTTTATTAAGGGATGTACTGCTCAGTCTCATTATATTTTAAAAGACAAAGTATAAAAAAAAATCTGGCTCCGTTTAAAATGTCCTGACTAGCAGAACTTAAAATACACAAATCTTAACATGAAAGTCTAGATGAATAAATAAAATAAACAACGAAACAGCTTTCTCAGGAAAAGCCATAATAAAGAGCTCGACTACTTTTTGAGCTGTTTAAGATGCTCGTGTTAAAGGGAAAAGAGTATCATTGTTGACTTTGAAATGTAGAACCATTTGCTTAATTCAGTGATGCTAAAATGGGCAGTTTGGCTGAAGAAAGAAATTGGCTTGTAGCATTTGATGAGCAATTTCTTCTTTTGAATATAGAAATGACCAGGGATGCGGACACGCTTTTTATTCTTTTGAGGACCCTCTAACCAAGAAATCTTTTAAATGATCATTACACAGTGAATGCCTGGAGGCTCTGGAAACTATTATTTTGACATTATTATAAGCTCAAAATGATTCACCAATGCAAAAGAAGAAGAGAAAAAGCAATTAAATACTAAGCTGTAAACGCTGGAAGCTTTTCTGTGCTGAAAATAATTGAACAGAGTTTTTTCTTTTTTTAAGTAATAGTGTCCAAAGAGATTCAATGATCTTATTGCTTATGGATTTGGAGCTTAACTATATTCCTTATTTTAAATTTGATATTAGAATAGCAAGATTATAGACCATGATACAGTGTGACTTGGAGAAGTATCATTTCATTAAATTATCAAGTTAAGGCTCAAGGAGCCTGGTGGAATGTGTGTGACCATGAGGCCGGCCAGTTGGAATCCGCTAGTGGCTCACAGAGAAAGATGCGGTTCTCAGCTCCTGTAAAGATTTAGAACTTCGGGAACCCACAGGCATAGTTCTACGTTGTCCTTTCAGGGGTCCTCAAACTTTTTAAACAGCAGGCCAGTTCATTGTCCCTCAAACCCGCTGGAGGGCCGGATGATAGTTTAAAAATAAAACTATGCACAAATGCCTATGCGCACTGCACATACCTAATTTGAAGTTTAAAAAAACGGGGCAAAAACACCCGGCGTGCTGAATAAATGTCCTCTGAGGGCCATGCGGCCCGCAGGCCATAGTTTGAGGACCCCCTAGATTGATATAAGTCAGAATTGACTTGATAGTGTTAGGTTTCTGGGGTGGTTGACCTCAGTTCTTGCTTAGCAACGCTGAAAGAATTCATATGGCAGAAGCAGTTTTGTAAATCCAAGTGAATGTTATGGAAGAAAGTTTCAGGTATCGCAGTCCCCAAAAGTCCCCAGTATCTCCGGAAAGCACGCCGGGCTGCATGGCAGGGGTGGGGAAAGTTTGCAGCTGAATATGGCGGTTTCATGGGAGGAATACCTGAGCAGGAGTGCAGAACCAGCTGAGGAGCCACGGCAGGAACCCCCAAGGGCCTCACCCTCCACTTGCAGAGCACGTGAACAAGGGAGGGTGACAAGGAGCCCAGGCCTACTTCTATCACCTCCCAACACCACTGGAGGACATTGGTCGATCGTATTGGTTGATTTCGGTGCACTTTTGTGAAGTCCTATTCTGTATGACCAGGTGGACCTTCCACCTGGGTCTACATGACTTGGGTCAGAGCATGCTCAGTTCTGAATTTTGCCATAGGTGTCTAATGAGTGTGCCTGATGTATTTCCAACCCCTTTGTTGTGGCCTGGACAGCTCAATTTCGTTTAGTGCTGGCATTTGGGAAGACAAGCCCTAATCTAGCAACCTGTCAATAGCAGTAAGTGAATGGAATTACAACTCAACTCATAGCCATAAATTCAATTCGGACTCATAGTGACCCGAGAGGACAGGGCAGAATTTCCCCCTCAGGATTTCTGGGGCTGGAATTCTTTACAGGAATAAAAGTCTCTTTTTTCTCCCTCCCAATGGCTCCAAAGGACTGACCTTGCAAGGAGATGTCCAGCGGGTGCCAGCAGGCTCCTTCATTGAAAATCTCTGCTAGTTTCTGAAGCGGGAGGGAAATTTTGAGGAGGCCGTCTGCGGCAGAGTTAACTCCCCATTAAAGCCAATGAGCTTTTCCACATCTCTCAAAAAACAAACAAAAAAACCTAAAGTGACTACTTCAGATTAATATGCTGTAGGTAGAACCACCTCCCACTCACCAAACCAAACCAATCAACCAACCAAACAAACAAACAAACAAACAAAAAAAAAAACCCAAATCCTGTTGCCTTCAAGTCAGTTCTGACTCATGCTCACCCCTTGTGGTACAGAGTACAATTGTTGCATGAGGTTGGCTAGGCTGTACCCTTTATGAAAACAGATGACTCCTTCCTTTTGTGGTACAGCTAGGTGGTTTGAACTGATAACCTTTATATAAGCAGCCCTATCCAGCGATCTATGTCAACTAAAGTGTCAAAGCATGTAAAGACTGATCCACAACCCCCACTTCTCTCTTCCTCTTCTGTGATGACCTGGAATCCACCTTTTGATCTGGTGGCACCATATTTGTGAAGCAGCCCGAATCACTGACGGACGGTGTGCAGGACAAACACCCTGTAGAATTGCCCTTCCAGTGTCAGAATTTGCATGAACAAGAATAAACTTCTAGATTTTAAGCCACTGAGGTTCCAGGGGTAGCTTCTTTCTGCAGAACAGACTAGGCTATCCTGCCTGATCATCTCTTCACAGGGTTTTTGTGGAGAGCTACTGGAGCAGCTCGATCCAGGGGAGCTGCCAAAGCAGATACCTACACTTTATCTGGGATTGTAGGTTGTAGTACCAAAGTTTTTATTTGCCCGGGAGGCACTGAGTAAATTTTTTTTCTTCTGAAAACAGGACAATATGTAAGTAAGTTTGGAGACATATGTAGCTGGAGCTGAAAGTCCTCTTACCTTGCAGTTTTCTTTGGTAGAGATAGACTTGTTCTTAATGAAACCCATGACAGTCAGTGTCACAAATGACTTCTGAGGAGAGGCCAAACAGCTAAGTCAAGGCCAGCCTACCATTCTCTTAAATGCTGTCTCATGCTCTCATCTGCTCTGACGTGTCTGCTCAGGGGCATGTGGCAGCCACTAGGCGGGCCTTACCATTGGCACTGAAAATCATTGTAGGGGATATTAGAGGATTTACATCAAGAAGACCTGACTTCCTGGCCATTGCTCGGGGGCCACAGTTCCCAAGACAATCAGTGTCAAGGGCAAAACAAAATAAAACATGACGAGGGCTCTGGGGCTGGGTTGAGCTGGATATGTAACCAAAGCCCCTTTCTACCAGAATCTTCCCAAGAGGAGATTGCTCTTTTCCATAGCTAAACAATTTCCATAGCTAAACGTTCTGCTGAGGAACCTTCTGGGAAGCAGAAGAAAATAAATCTGCCTTCCTTTGAATTAAGCTGGGTTGGGTCCAAGCCCTGTGTAGTGTCTATTCTTCTCATAACATCTAAAGGAGTCTGATTTCACCATTCTTAGCTATTAAAAAAAAAGTTCCAGGCACAATAATTCAATTTAAAATTACACACCAGGAGTAGTTCATATTTAATACACTTTATACAGGTATTACAGGTACAAGGGACATACTTGTTAACTGCCAGGTTGCTGGCTTGAACCAACCAGCTACTCCACAGGAGGTACTGTGTTTCTGTGAAGATTTACAGCTTGGAAGCCCACTGGGAGAGCTCTCCTCTGGCTTGAGTCTGAAGGTGCTTGACAGCAGTAGCCTTTTGTTTTTATAGAGGTAAAAAGCTTTCTTTTTTTTTTTGGTATAAAGCTTTTTAGAACAACAAAAACAATTCCTTTTGGAAGTAAGCCAGAGCTAAAACCACAAGTTACATGCTTTACTTTTTTTCTGTCCTGCAGCTGGCAGCCACCCTTTCATCGATTGTGCACACCAGCATGGTGGTGAAGTGGTGAACTCTGCGCTCTCATTCCCCTGGCTTCACACTCGGTCTCCTCACTCATCGTGTGGCTTCACCCAACGCACGGAGCCTCCTGCAGGCTCCTCTCCCAGCGTGTGTAAAAGTGCGAAGGAGACAGACTTCCTCAGAGCTGTGCTTTAGAGAGAATCCTCCTCACATACTCAGCACCGCCTTGAATAGGGCAGCACTGCATACATGACAGCTACTTGATGATTGTTGATGGTGGTGGTGGTGTGTTTGTACGGATAAAAAAAGAGCCCTGAATGGTTATGTAACAAGTAAGGGAATAAATAGATCTTCCTTCATCCACCTTCATCTTTCATTGTTCTATCACTCTCTGATTGCAATATTAGAGGCTAAAATGGGCAGAATTCCCACCTCTGAACAAAGTTTGTGCACATGGGTGTGCATGCTTGTGTGTCCATGTGAGTGGGCCTGTACAATGTGTGTGCACGTGTGTGTGCACATGTGCACTGGAGCGTGGCAGCAGCAGGGGAGGCGCCTGTCTCTGTTCAGCAGTATCTGACGGCTGCTGCAGGTGTAATGAGAAGTGATTGATGATCTGTTCAGGGAGCTCCTGGGGTGGACTCAGGGAAGGAGCAGCAAAGAAGACATACTCATCTCCCCTGTATTTAGATGAGGTGACGGAGGTGGGTGGTAGAGGAGCAGCTACTCAGTAATGAGATCACAGGGGAAAGGCCTTGGATGAGGTGCCAGACAGCCCTGCTTTCCCAGAGAGGGTGGGGACTGGGAATGAGGCTGCATCCTGCCTAATCAGTTACAGTTGCTCTGTCACTCTGGGGAGGGAGGCAGATGAGGCAGGGAGCTTCCGGAATCTCTCATCTCCAGTCCTTCTAGGTGGATGTGGGAGCGTGTGAGGACGGCCACACTGGAGGGTCAGGGTTGATCGCCTTGCAGTGTGGAGCCCGGCCTGGACCTGCGTTGTGAAGGGTGACTAAGGAGCTCTGGGGGCAGGGTTCTGGGTGGGGGCTTTGTCTACTAAGACCCACAGCCGCGCCCTGTGTCGCAATGTTGGCATGCAATGTGCAAAGACTTGAGACAACGTGAAATGGACCATCCACTTCACTTGGAAAGACAGGAGGGCTGAAAATCAGATTGGGAGATCTGATCTCGTTTGCTGCACAGTTGTGAGAGGAGATATTCCTGGCTTCTCTCATGTTGGGAACCGGACATAATCAGCCTGACAAAACCAAGGCCATATTGCCTGCCCAGCAGGGCTAAAGCCACGTCACCTCAACCTTATCTCTACCCTGACACACACCAGATGGCCCACCCTTGTCTGCTCCAGCACCGGACATTCCAACTGCAGACTTGCGGCCGCCTGCCCTGTGTGCTCTACACCCCCGCCCTTCCTTTTTTTTATCTCCCCTTTGAACTCCCTTGTTTGCCTCACCCTTTATAGAGAGGCTTGTGTAGCAATAAACTCAGACCTTGACAAGAATCTGCTTGGTCTCGCTCCTCTCTCTCGCCCGTTTCTCTTTCAGGCTGGGTCCTCCTTGGAACCCCTCGAATAACTGAGTCCCTCTGGCATGAAGGAGGTGATACGAATGCATTGATAGCCTAGTATCTGTCAGCTGGGAGCCACAACATAGTGAGAGCCCTTATTAATCATTTGGAGATTAGCTGAGGGGTGGGAGAAGCCAGGCATGAGGCTTTCCAGGGCTGCTCAGCATGCACAGGAGTCCTTTCCTGGGTTGGACAGAGGTGCTGCCATCTGAAAGCTCAGATAGAGCAGTTGGAAAATTAACTGACCTGGTACAAGATCTATTTACATATATCAAAAGATCCTGGGTAATAACATCTCATGTTTGTGCAGCATGCCACATTTGTCAAAGGGCTTTCTCATTTACTGTCTTACTTGGTCCTCAAACTAAGAGGCCTTTGGGCAGCTATTGCTGTTTAATTTTGGGCGTGGTAACAGCTTTGGGTATAGTACTGGGCTTGGAATCAGGCTGTGCAACCCACAGCAGGTCACTTAGCTGCTCTGGATTGGCTTTCTTCCTCTACGAAGGTCAGCGCTTGGACTAGACCATTTTCCCAGTGGCAGCTCTGCTGACATTTTGGCCAACATCCTTCTTGTGGGGCTGTGTTGTTCCCTGCACCAGGATGCTAAGCGAGCATCCCTGGTCTTAGCCCACTAGATGGCAGTGGGACTCCCTTCTTCAGAATGTCTCCAGGCATGGCCAAATGTCCCCAGCAGAGCATGCTGCTGGGCTGGCGCACGGCAGGATGATGCACTCAATGAGTTGGATTTTAAGTTTTCAGGTACTTTACATGTCTGCACAGGGAGACTACATCAACAATTACCCAGCAGTCAATGGGTCATCACTGACCCTCTCTATAATTCCAACTGAGATCATGAAGCACCGACTGAGTTTCTGAGCTTAGCACCCTGAATGGCACAAGTTGTTTAGCACTCAGCTACAAACTAAAAGGTTGGCAGTTCAAACCTATCCAGAGGCCTCTTAAACAAAATCCTGGTGGTCTGCTTCAGAAGAGTTGGAGCCATGAACACCCCATGGAGTGAAGAGATATAAACATGAATGTGGATGTGACTCTAGGTATAGCTAGAACCATGGAATCAACTACATCATGGAATCAACTTCAACTCCTGGCCTCCTTGTGTGTCCAAGAAGAACTGTGCTCCCCAGGGTCTTGAAAGGCTGCTTGGTCTGAAGTAGATTTGCAGGCCCTTCTTTCTACGTGCCGCTGGGTGGCCTCAACCTTCCAAGCATGCTATTAAAAGCCAATCCGTCACCTGTGTGCATCACTGAAGACACACGGACACAGGGAGCAATGCCCTGGCTGGGGCACTGGAACAGCGCTGGCATGCAGTGAGTGCTGCCCAGTTAGCGAACAGGTCTTCCCTTGGTACTTTCTCAGGTCTGTGTGAAGCTTTCTAAGCATCCAGAGTTCTCGGCCTGATTCTGCTGCCAACTTGCAGTGTGACTTCGAGCTAGTCTCTTGCCCTCTCTGGGCTTGATAACAAAAGCAGGGCAGGCCAGCCACAAATATCGTGTGGCTAGCAGGGGAAAGCAGTTGAGGACACAATTGCAGATGGAGTTCATCCTTTGGACTCATCGCCCCTCCTCCCTAACACCCCCCCCCCACTACACACACACACCTTTTCAACTGCACCAGATGGGTTTTAACTTTCCGGCACCAGAAAAGCAGACCTTGAGTTTTTTCCTTTATGGAATGTAGGCCACCCCTGCTTATGTGTCACATTCAGTCCTCGTTCTTCTCCCTACTCTTGTCCCTCCTCCAGTCTTCAACAAGTGACTGCAGGGCGGTTTCCCAGCAGGGCTGTGCTCAAAGATTCATAATGCTGGGTTTTCCTTTAGTTCTCCACAGTCTGGGGCTTGGGACAATCCAGGCATTACCTTATCAACTGCTCATTTTAGGGGGGAAGGACGGGGGCACTGGAAACACCACATGGGGCCCAATCCTTCTCTGCACGCATGTGAGGGGTTTCCAGGAGCTCGAATTTCAACTTAAGTGATTTATTTTTTGTTGTTTAATCGCGTGCCTGTCATCTGCTGGACATTTCTTCTACAGTGTTTTGTTGTTGTTAACCCCATTTCTAAGATCAGAGATAGAAGGGTCAGGCACAATAGGCAGTTAAATTGACTCAATCTGGGCTGTGAACCTGCTTCTGTCTGGTTCCTCATAGCCCTCAGTCATTTTAATGGAGGTGTTGTGAAGGGTGTGGGTTCAGCAGCCACACACTGCCTCATCTCGCCTCCTCGTTGATAGGCTGTGTACCCTTATGTGAGTTGTTTAATCTCCTACCAAGCTTGTGAGAGCACTACTTTTATTAGCTTCAATTTACCGAGGCTGTGAGAGGTCAGGGGAGCGAAGGCTTACAGATTGCCTGGCATATAATATGCTAATGATAGTCAAGATATATAACTAAGCATGTCTCTGTTCTTGGTTCTGTCAGTACCTGGTGTGTCCACAAAGGAGAAACCTGGTTTCCTGCTATTTTGAGCATCTAGTGTGAATGGCAGGAGATAAGTCACATGCTAATGAACCCTTGTGGTGTATTGGTTAAGCACCCTGGGGCCCGGCTATCAAAAGATATAGTGTCCAGGGTCTTAAAGACTGGAAGATAAACAAGGGGCCATCTAGCTAAGAAACAACAAAGCCCACATGGAAAAAGCACACCAGCCTACCCCAACATGATCGCTGAAGACAAAGCGGGTGCATAAGCAAATGTGGGCATGTTTTCTTGATGTGCACTCACCCTTTACATAAAACTCTCTCTTATACATACGCGTTTCTGTGGATTTGTTTCGCTAAGGCACCCAGACTAACATAAGCAGCATGGAACGCATTTAAGAAGCCTAGACAAGGGCAGGGCAGGATATTTGGAGGGACTGGATCCAGAATTAGAGAGGAAGGGGTGCTGGAGGTGAAACGGGCTGCTAGCTCCCTGTCCCAAGGAGGACAATGAGACTGCTGGCTCCCATGAAGATTTACAGTCTTGAAAACTCCATATAGGGTCACTGTGGTTGGAATCCACTGGACGGCAGTGGCCTTTTGGGATTGAAGGTGGAAGCCACCAACGGCTTCCTGCCATTGAGCCAAGGAGCCTCCGGAGAGTGTGGGAACTTCTGGAATACAGCGAACAACCTCTGCACATCTGCTTTTCGTGCTGCCCAAGTCATGCATTGACATTTTTCCAAAAGTGAACCATCACAGCTGCTCTCTCAGGAAGCTGGGGGCTGAGCCCGCTGGTTCCACTCCGTCAGCATTTCTGGTCCGGGTACCTGCCCTCTGCCCCGGCACAGGCAATGGGCTTTTGGAAGCAGTGCTCCCTGGGTAGTGGGTGTGATTTGGCTCCTCTGGCCTAACATGATGAATGCTGAGAGGGGGTGGATACTAGGGGGTTAAGCTCCCTGACCTTTCCCTAGCCCAGGGGAAAACTTACTATTTAAAGTAAGTTTTAGACAGAATCTTTAGAAAGATAAATTGTTTACTTAATGTACACAATTACTCCCCAACACATCTGTTTTGTGTCTGCTCAACTCAACCTCATAGGCTATGGATGACCTTGAGCAAGTTTTTAAAGTCACAATGGGTTTCTACCAGGATTGAGAGTTCAGCTCTCTCAACTCTCCAACTGGTTATTAGCACCATAGTCTCATTTCTATTTATGGATTTACTTTGTTTGAGGGAAAAAAGACTCCCAATTCAACTATATTTTATTAGGAACTCCTTTGCTATGTTTTACACAAGAAAAAGGCACAAACCGCTGTTCTGGATGAAGGAGAGCATCCGCATGAGGCCCCAATGGTGTCGGAAGGACCCACAGCCACAGTTACTTAAATAAAATGACACCCATTCTGTCCTGCTGACTCTGACTCATAGTGACTCTGTGTAGAGATCCTGAAGTTGCTACCTTTACAGGAAGCAATAACCTCATCTTTCTCCTGTGGAATGACTAGTGGCTTTGAACCAGCGACCTTGCTGTTAATAGTCCAACACTATCCAGCATCACCACCTGAGCTCCTGAAAGCTTAAATGAGACATGGAAAACAAACACCTTTGTCACAAAACTGTCCCTGAAGACAGATCAATTCATGGAGTTGCGGGAGGGCCTGTGAGAGCATGAGCGGGACCTTCATTGGGATGTGCACACGACCGTATATCGCTGAGTCTGGCCCGGGGAGTGGACGCAAGCACACTGCCTGATGGACAAGCTTTCTACTGCCAGTCAGCAGTAGGAAGGAACTCAATGGTGGCTGAATGTGTGGCCCCTCAAAATGGATTTAGGGTCTCCACATAGACTCTCACTGTGAGCCACAGCCTATTGCTCAAAATTTAAGCTCAAATATGACTTAAATGCCTAACATTCTGTTTCCTTAAACTAGAGTACTGCCAGGATCAACTAGAGGCCTGGATGACCTATTAGGTCTGAACAACGATCTCAAATCACTTCACATGATCCATTCCACCAGTCATGTCACCAGTCGCGCCTCCTCACTTACCCATTCCAGAGACTGTGCCTGTATAACCTATCGACTAACACATTCCCACATGTCGTGATTATGAAACCAACCATCATGCTGGAATAAGGACCAATCACGATGTAAGGGGCAGGGTCAGTGGGAAAGCAAGATAGGGTCTGAGGGGAGCCAAGAGGGTCCCATCACTCAATCCCTAAACCTGATCTAATGTCACTAGACTGGGGTCTTCCTCACATCTCAAGGGCACCCGATTCATGATTGAAGTGAATTGTGTTTATTCAATCTTTGTTCTGCTTGCCGTCCTGCTATGCTGCCTCCTCTTCTTGCTTTATGTTGTGGTGACAAATGGCTTGAGAGGGATTTGACATAGGGAGAAAGCCCACCCACATCAACTGTCACCAGAAGCAGACACTAAGTTCATTTCTCTCACCTCACAGAACTATGCACATCAGACACTGGTAGAGCTGCCCGGAAGGGGAACCCTTAGTGCAGTGGTTCTCACCCTGTGGGTTGCGACCCCTTTGGGAGTCATATGACCCTTTCACAGGGCTCGTCCAATTCATAACTGTAGCAAAATTACAGTGATGAAGTAGCAAGAAAATCATTTAATGGTCAGGGGGTCACCACAACAAGAGGACCTATATTAGGAAGGTTGAGAACCACTGCCTGAGTGTGCTTAGGACTTTGCTGCCCTCAGGGTCACCAGACATTCCTGAAGGCAGAGTCACTGCAGGAAGCCCTTCTGGGAAATGCCCTGAAGCCAGGTCTCAACCAACTCCATCCACCCTCACCCTCCTAGATCCTAATCATAGGCCGCTTGGAAATGCTCTCTGCCACTTCAAAGACTGTAAGTCCATGGGAGCAGAAAGCCTCCTCTTTCTCCCTTGGAGTGGTGGCTGGTGAGTTCAAACTGCTCACCTTCTGGCTAACAAAACCCACAGACCAGCTCCCCCTGAGCTCAGTTTGGTTTGCCGCACAGCACACATTGTTGGGAACCTTCTGAAGTAGCTGTGCCATGTGCAGGTTGGGGGATTTCGCACAAGATGCAGAATTCCACCCTCTTTTGGCAAAAATAATTTTTGCAATAGCCTTGTATTCTCTTCTGGATCTGAGTAGCAGCTACTCTCATGCAGTCCTAGCACATACATGCATGCACAGTCCTCCCAACTCCCTAAGGTCTTATGCCGAGTCTGCTCCATGCTTTCCTGTGTCCTATGTGGCGCTGTAGGCACCCAAGGCATGGGCTCTGCAGCCTGGGTTCAAATCTCTCCTTTCCACTTCCTCACTGTGTGGTCATAGGCTCATGACTTTATCATCCTGTGCCACTGATTTTTCATCTGTAAAATGAGGCAAGAATAGAGTCCACACATAGGCTTGTTAAGTGAAATAATTGAATTATTATATACAAAAAGCTTAGAACATTGCTCGGCATCTTGCAAATACTGTTAGGTAGCTTAGCATAGGGACTGGGTCATCCATTACATATGCTCAGGTTCAAACTTCCGGCCAGGAAGGGGTGGTACACCTAGGTGGGTGTTACATCTGGATTGGCCCATCTGGGCCAGGTGAATTCAATCCAGCCAATGGGGTTGACCAGGACCATCAACCATGCCTCCCTATGGAGGAATTGAAAAGGCAGGATCTTGACCTCTCCGATGTCTCCCTTCACCCACTTTTCTGTTGTCCGTCCCCCAGGGAGGAGGTCACATGTAGATACTTGTAATCGGTTCCCTCTTTCCAATCCACCCTCCCGCTACCCTCCCAATATCACCACTCACAAATTATCAAGGTTTCTTGAGGGATGGGGGAGCGGGGAGGAAGGGGTAAAAATGAGGACTTGATTGATGCCAAGGGCTTATGTGGAGGCAAATGTTTTGAGAATAATGAGGGCAGTGAGTGTACAATGTGCTTTACACAATTGATGTATGTATGGATTGTGATAAGAATTGTATGAGCCCCTAATAAAACGATTTCAAAAAAAAAGAAAAGAAAGAAAAGGCAGGATCCTGGAGCCCACGTAGTGACTTTCTCTCCAGCAGCTTCTAGGCAAGCTGTGCAGGGGTGAGGGGCCCTGAGGTGCCTGTGTAAACCTGAAACTTCTTCTCTCAAAAAACTCACTTGGATCACAATCCAGACTGCGGAGTGAATTCTTTCTCTCGCGAAGCCAAGGACTGAGGTATATTTCTCCCACGAGAGATCTAACAATAGTATCTCTTATTATATCATTAGGAGCCCTGGTGGTGTAGTGGACTATGCATTAACCTGCTAATCGCAAGGTCAAGGGTTTGAACTGACTAGCCCGTCCGTGGGAGAAATATGAGGTTGTCTATTTCTGTAAGGCAATGGTTCTCAACCTTCTGAATGCCGCCACCCTTTAATACAGTTCATGTTGTGGTCACCTGCAACCATAAAATTATTTTCATTGCTACTTTATAACTGTAATTTTGCTATCGTTATGAATTGGATGACCCCTGTTAAAGGGTTATTTGATCCCCAAAGGGGTCGCGACCCACAGGTTGCGACCCCTGCTGTAAGGATTTAAAGTCTCAAAACCCCAAAGGGGCAGATCTTTGTCCTATTGGGAGTCAATAAAATGGTAGTTAGGTTTTTTTCTGCATCAGTATCAGATTCTGGTGGCAATCTCAGTCATCCTGCATTGTGGTCTGGTTTGAACTCCGGAAATGACTGCCCTGGTTTGAGGTGAGGGCCACGGTGCTTCAGTGGTAGACCTCTCATCGACTTTCACCGGGAAGACCCGGGTTTGATTTGCAGCCAATGTGCCCGAGACTGTCAGTGAAGGTTTGTGTGTTGCTATGACACTGAGCAGGCTTCAGTGGTGTTTCCAGACTGAAACAGAATAATGAAGAAAGACCTGATCATCCCCATCCACACATTGACCTATGGCCCACCACTGTTGGCTTCCTCTCCCAGTCCTGGTGGTAGCACAGATAGGCACAGTTTGCTCCACTGCCCATGAGGTGCCCATGAGAGGCTGACGCGACAACCACAGTCAAGATCAACAGCTTAAACTCCATTCTGGGTCTATGGAAACAAGAACAACCTTCTGAATTGAGGTTGCATTGCTATTTGGGACTGGGAGGATGCCTTTGTGATATGGATTGCACTCTGGATCCCAAGGGGGACTTTTAAACACAGCCACATAGCAGCTCCGGAAATTGCCATAGTGAGAAGGCAGGTTTAAAAAAATTAAAAAAAAGCTTTTACTGGCTTGCTCAAAGGAGGCTGCGGGTAGATTGGGGGGTGGAAAACTCCTCTGGAAATGGAAAATTTTTTATCCTTACATATGCATCATTTCTTCTGGTCCTGAAAGAAAACACAAAGCAGAGGAGAGGAGGAAACGGAGACTGGCAGTCATCTTGTTGGTATTCCCACAGCACCCCCTCCTTAAGCGCTTGCTGCCATCTCATCCAACTCCACTCAGTGTATTTTCACCCGGCAGTGATGCAGAAATGTCTGCGTACTCCAGTTTTATTGTAGTCTGGCAGCGTTTATGGCTTTGACGTTCAACTGAGCATGGCAGGACGTCTAGAAGCAATTATAACCAGCACCTGCTCTGTCTGTGCGATGGGCAGGCAGTGACGGATTCCCAGCCTCCGGAACACTAGTGTTCCCTCCCAGCTCAGGATAATGACGGTGACACTCGGCCCCCTTGTTGTCTGGGGAGCTCAAGGAGCTCTCCTCTGAAACCTCAACTTATGGGCATTTCTTTGAGTGAAGACATCAAATTAGTGACTGGAAAGGAAGGCGTAGGAGATGATTATTGGCCACAAGACAAGCCTTAATCGCCTCCAGAGAGCATGTCTCCTAAGTGCCAAGTGTGGAGAGGGAGGAAACAATTGATCACAAATGGAATAGACTCTGAGTCTCGCCACACAATGTGTGTGTGTGGTCACTGAGGCGGCAACATTATGACTGGGGATGGATACGGTTTGTGCAGCCGTGATTGCCATCCAGAATGTGGCATGCTATTGTGAAAAATGATTTTTTATTCTGAGCAAATCTCTGCTTCCACTTGCTTTAATGCTTCGCCGGAGAGCAGGGGACTCTGGGAGGGGTGGGGGGCGCACAGGGCTGGGCTGACCTCAGGAACTCATGTGTAAAGGGCTTTTTCTCACTTGGAAGCAGGCTGTTCTTTCTGGTAAAGCTTGTTTGTGAACCTTGCCACATCTGCGTCCGAAGAGGGAACTGAAGGTGACAAATGCCATGAGGAGCCCCGGGCACATCTTGTTTCATTTGAATCCCAGTTTTACCTTTCTGGGTTCTGAAGCATCAGATGGGTGCCAAACGCTTCCACGGACAACTAAAGCTGAACAAGGTGGAGGCAGATGAAGAGCAACGGGAGGTTGGTGTTTGGGAGACTGAATACTTGGGCTTCCTAGGCCAGTCCAGTTGGTGGTTAGAGCCCTATTTCAGATTCCACTGTAATCTCCTAGTGTCCAAGGACCAAGTGGCTCCTAAGTCCAGAATTTCTGTTGCATGTGTCACCAAGGAGGAGTTGGGCTAAAATGCATTGAAGAATAAAGCAGGAGCTTGGCTTATGAATCCACTCTCTGATTCTGAAATTTCAAAGGCTCCGTGCACAGACATTTCAACACTGAAAGCACAGCAGGGAAAACCAAAGACTTGGGCTTCCTCCTTGTCCCTCTTTTCGGGCTTTTACGGTTTTCCAAGGCGCCTCCCTGAGCCGAGTGTTGTATAGGTCAGGTTTAAAGATGTCCTAGTTCCGAGGGACTTGCTGTTCTGCTTTCTTTTTCAGGGAGACCTGGTTTCTTGTCTTGTGGCCAAACACAGAGCACAGATGTCTGTGGGCCTCCTCCCTTTCCCCTGACCTTTGCTCTCTTCTCTGGATACACTACTGACCTGTTCTCCCTTACAAGATCTGAACTGCTCACAAACTTCGATGAATTCTCATCCTAGCAAGAAGCATCTGAGCATCTTATTAGAGCCTGTATGAGTTCTGTTCTGGATGCTTATTTGTGCAACTTCAGGGTCTGGCATGGAAACATTCCATGTCCACAGACCCGCACAAATAATATAAACTCCAACAGTAGTTTAAGGTTTAAGGTGGTAACAGGGAACGCTGGGGCCTGTGGCTCCTGGTGAACCTCACAGGCTGTCTAAAGGGGCTACTTCCATCTCAATGTAACCTTAGAGTAGAAGGAAAAATATATTATTACCTTAGGAAGATCATGGTGTGGGAGAAAAAGGCAGAAAGTCGGGAGTCCAGGGAGCAAATTTAGTTCCAATTGGCCGACTAGTAAACAACCCCCCTGATAAGCTGCATCTCCCCCTCTGGGGGTCAGCTTGACAGCCACCAAATCTGAGCACATCACAAGTAGAATTTTTTTTAAGGGTGAAACATAAATGATTGGTTTAAAACTCAAACCCAAGTCTGGTTGCTCAGCTCCAAGCACCACATGGGGAGTCCCTTAACATAAATCAGCATAAGAAGCAACCTAGCTAAGGAATGCCAGAACTCAGCCACAGGGCCTGGCAGCTTTTACCATAACAAAGACCCGCTGTAGCAGTGTCAGCCTTAAACAGCACTGAGCTGTAGCCCAGAGACTGTGGGAGACAATTTCATTCTAGCTGGCCAGAGGGATAAAAAAGAAAATCCTCTGATCTAGGAAGCATCAGCAGTCTAGATAGGACAACAAGCTTCCCTCTCAGTGATTCTACACATAGCTGGGGAGGCCCTGCCGGTCTTGGAGCCCTAGACGGGGCTGAGGGAGCCCCCCAGTGCCCCCTCCCAGCTCCTGCTGCAGTGCTACATGCAGCACAAGGCAGGTACTCCAGCACCCAAGTGACCCCTGGCCACGGGCGCGATCTTGCTTTTGAAGTAATCTCACACAGCATCTGTGGAACCCTACATCAGGGATGGGAAAGTCCATTAACGCATGCCCAGGAGAGCCAGCATAGGAAAGCTGGATTTTCCTGCCCGTGGGCTCCGATGGATGTTGCACCTGGAGCAGCCCACCTGGGCCAGATGATTGCAGTTCAGCCAATGGGATTGACCTGGGGTCCTTCACCAGCCTCCCCGGGAACCCTTGAAAAGGCAGGAACCAGAAGGGAGAGGGGTGGTCCAGGTCGTCTTCCTGGGAGGAGAGAGATCCTTGCATGACCTGAGGCAGTCTCTGCCAGGCCCCATGGTCAAAGGAATCCTATGGGTGCCTTGTAAAACCTGAAGCTTCTTTTAACTCTCATTAAATTCACTTGGATCACGAGCCCGGCTTCCGCATGAAATTTTTCTCGCGGGGAGCCAAGGACTGGGGTTGGAATTTAGGCCAGAGAGAGAGACCTTACAAGTCCATGACCCTGTGACCTTGAGGAAGAGTTGGAATTCCTCTGGCCTCAAGGACAGGTGATCAAGTATCATTACCTCCTTACCCACTGCTCTACTTATTCTCACTTTATTCACTAGCCCTTCTAACTTTTTCACCGCACTCAGTTTCAACGTGCTCAGGTTGGTGTTGGGCTTTTATTTACTCGCTTTCTTCTTTATCCCTCTTTTTTTCCCCTTTTCCCCTCTTTTTCCTCTTCTCTCCCACTCTCCTCTCATATGCCACTAAAGGCTTCCAGGTCACTTCCCTCCGCTTAGGGCAAATCAACCCAAATAGCAGGAGGCACTCCAGCCTGCCCTGTGTGGGAGTGCTGTACACCACACAAGGCACCTGGGACAAACACCTACAGTGCGCTGCACCGTTGAAGAAACCTCCGTCATGCCCCTAAGGTGATCTCGTCAACTAGGGCAATTCTGCCCAGCACCACTGGGTCCCGGCATTAAAAGGGCACACTGACCTGCCATGTTGGAGCAGTGTCTAAACCCCTCTGGCCCCTCATCCAAGCAATCAGGGATCAGCTACTACTTTATACTTTATTTCCTCCTTCTCTCTCTCCTTGCTCTTTACCATCACAGCCAACCTTAGTGAACTCAGTTGGATTTATTTCCTTCTTTCTCTTTATTCTCTTTTTCTTTCTTTCCTCTTTCTGTCTTTGCTTTCTTCACCTCTCTCTTAGCTTGTACGATTCTCTCTGCTCCCTCTCATTGCTTGCACATACCACTGCTGGTTTCCAGAGCCCTACACTCTGCCTAGGGCAACCCTGTCCTCCTAGTGGGCAGCCTGACCCCTAAGACAGTACTGCACACAGGACGAGTCAGAGCTACACACAGCATAACACAGGGTCAGTTATTTCTTTAACCATTTAAAAAAATACTCTCTCCTCCTCCTTCCTTTTCTCTTCTCTCTTTTTCCTTTTATTGGGCTCTTCTTAAAGGTGTTCTGCTTTTCTCCGCTCCATCTAGCTCTTCTCTACTTCCTACCACAGCCTCCACAGATTTGGTTCTCCTTTTTAGTTGTTTTCTTTTTTTTTTTTTTTTACTGTTGTCACCTTTGTTTACTCTGTGCATTTTAGTTGTCTGTGGGTGAGTGGTTGTCAGTCTGGTTGGCATTATTGCCCCAGTCTGTGTCTTCCTCTTTCTCTCTTTTTCCTCTCCTTTCACTCTCTTTCCCATCACAAGACAATAGCTGTCTCCAGGCCACTCCCCTCTGCCTAGGGCAAACCTGAAGGCCCAACTGAGGGAGCTCCCACCCCCCACTTATTGGTGTGGCAAGCAGCTGGGGAATTCACGCTGGTCCTCTCCCACACACTAAGCCACAGGTTGTTCTCCCCTATAAAAAGTGGGGGCATCCCCAGCCTAAATCCTGAGGTCCTACAAGTGACTGGGGGAAACGCCTGACCACCACTTGTGAGGCTCCACGCTACTGTGGGAACATCCACCCAATCTCCAAGGCGATCTCTCTGTACATCCCCTTGTCTAGCCAGATTTGTAAAGTAGAATTTGGATCATGATAGTGGGGGGAGGAAGCATTTAGGAACTAGAGGAAACATGTTTCATTGTTGCTACCCTGCACCCTGACTGGCTTATCTCGTCCCCACATCCCTTCAGGAAGGGGGTGTCCAGTTACCTACCAATGGGCTTTGAGTCTCCACTCTGCACTCACCCTCATTTACAATGACATGATTTTTGTGTTCTTTGATGCTTGATATCTGATCCCTTCAACAGTTCATGGTCACACAGGCTGGTGTGCTTCCTCCATGTGGGCTTTGTTGCTTCTGAGCTAGATGGCCGCTTCTTTATTTTCAAGCCTGTAAGATCCCAGATGCTATAACTTTTGATAGCCAGGCACCATCAGCTTTCTTCACCACATTTGCTAGTGCACACATTTTTCTTCAACCATCATGTTGGGAAGGTGTTCATCATGGAATGCCAATTTAATATAACGTGTTCTTGCATTGAGTAAGTATTTGGCAATGTCCATCTACTGCCTTAATACTAAGTCTATAAATATATGCACGTTGATCTATTTACGAACCCTCCTGTATAAATATATTTACATATGTACATGCCAGTATGTAGACCTCTAGAAATACCCTTTGTCACCTAGTTCTTTCCTCTATTTACTTTTACTTTCCTCTTGTCCGACTATCATGCTCAGCTTTCACTTGGGTTTGAGTAATTTCTCTTGGTTACATTGCCCTTGCTGAATACCTACCAGGCTTCTCACACCCTCCTTGCGACGGATTTTGGATTACTTGTTGCTCCCCTGTCGCTGGATTGGTCAGCATCACCTCCTTACCCCCTCCTCTCTCTCTCCCATGTCCCCGGGAACCATTGGTCCTGTTGTTTTCTCCTCCAGCCTATTCTTCCAGCCTATCTTATCTAGATAGATCTGTTGAGATAATAATATGCACCAAAAATCAAACCATAGCAGGATAGGCGATGGGTGAGAACACAGTGATGACAAAAAAACAACAACAGAAAACCAATGATCAATAAAAGAGTAAATTAATTAAAAGACAAAAAAAATTTTTAAGAAAGAAAAACCTGTAAATAGATCAAGGTCTGATTTTTTTTTTTTCTATAGGTGTGTCCTTCAGTCAGGTCTGATGGCGTATCATGCTCTGGCCCCAGAGTCTGTCCTTTGTACTCCCTCAGGGGCTACCCGCTCTGCTCCCATGGTTGCTCTGCTGCATGCTTTTAGTGATTTGCCTCCGTGTTGGAGGGCCAGTCGGGTCAGTCCCAACACAGAGTCTCCGGTATTGTCCCCATAGGGCCCTGGGCCAGCAAGGGATGGCATGTCTCATAGTGGGATCAGCCATATGGTCCACTCTGTACATTGGCTGTTCAGAGTGCCAAAATCATCCTCCAAGCCTGGTGGACCAGTGTGTGCTCCACTCTCTTCCTCCCCCTTCATTTGCCCCTGTGTGCTCTGATCAGACATGTCCATCTCCCCTAGCTACAGGTTCAGTGCCGTCTTCTAAAGTAAATTCTTCTGGGGGGAGGGGCAGTTGTCCACGTAGCTGGTATGGAGGCTGGACCATCCACTTTTCATTTAGGATCAAAAGCATCTAGCTTTTAGCATTAGGTGCTATTGAGTCAGTTCCAACTCAAGGCAGAATGAACCACTGCGCAGTCCTACACCATCTTCAAAACTGTTGTTATACTTGAACCTAACATTTCAGCCTTTTCCAGGGACTGGCATCTCCTGATAACATACCCAAAGCATGTGAAGTCTCCCCGTGCTTGCTTCTAAGGACCTTTCAGACTGTTCTTCTGACACAAATCTGTTCATTCTTCCAGCACTCAATGGTATTTTTAATATTCTTGGCTAGTGTCATCTTGATGGGTTGAAACACTATCTCGCTCTAGTGTTGATGTACATTTTTCTGATGCCTAATTATACTGAGTATCTTTTAAGGTAATCATTTAATTTTTATGGCATTTTGAAAAGATGTCAATGAGGTCTATTTAATTTGTGTTCAGATGGAAACACATAACTCAAACTAATATATGTGACAGTAGAATAAGAATCCATTTTATCCTAAATACTTGAGATATTTATACAGCCTACTCAAGTTTTTATCAACACAGATAAGGTGGCGGCGGTGGTGGTGGTGGTGGTGGTGGTGGTGGTGGTGGTGGTGGTGGTGGTGGTTTTTAAGAGTTAATCTCTAAATAGGGGGCTGTAGTACTGAGCACTGAATCTCCTTTGCTTGATTAATTTTTATGTTAGGGAAGTAATACGAGGATTCCATCAAATGACCCATCAGTTTGAGGAAAAAGCATATCAGAATTCATGGTCAAAGCCTATATGGCTTTATGGTTTAGTCTCTAGGGGTATGTAATGCTCTTGTGAAAATAGTATTCCTCATGATAATAACGAGGAACTGGTGGGCTTCCAGGGCTGGGAGCTGAACTGAGGGGCAGTTCTACCCTGTCTAATAGGGTCACTATGAGTTGGCAAAGACTCGATGGCTGTCAGTTTGGTTTGTTTGACTTGAGTACTGGCATTCAGTGTGTTTATCGAAATCAATAAATTACAAGCATTTTTGATGTCTATTTTTTACATACAAAATTTAAATCCCCCAAGCCTCTGAAAACTGCGAAGATTTCACAGCACTAGGTTGGTACTCTCCCATCCAAGAATCAGTGAAACTGGCAGGGTGTGAGGCATTCAGGCTCCCTCAGTTCCTCCTGCTGCCTTCCCTGACCCTGGTCACTTGCTTCTATTACCTCTCTTGGACCTTACATGCATTTGAATTAGAACACCATAGAGTACAGTGCTCTACATGTGCAGCAGCTCTAACCATGTCACTCTCTGTCTCTATGAAGCCTCTTCCAACAAAATTCAAATGTGATTGTATGTGCACACATATCACACGCATGCACCAGAGCACCCTTCTTAACAGAGAGTCAGGAGGGTCTCTTAATTATTTGCTGTCCTCACTTTGGACACAATTCCCTTGATGATGAGTAGGAGAAAAGGAACATCAGGTAGTGGGGGAAACCCTAAGGAGGAACAGAGGAGAGCTTTAACTAAGAATAATGCTACTAGGGGAATGATGGCATGTGAGGAAAATTAGATACTTCCAGACTGTCAGATTTTTCCATACAGCAAAATTAACTTTTCTAGTTTTGTCTAAAACTGGCCCCAGGAAATTTCAAATAGCACATCTCAGATTATCTAACCTACAAAGGAGTAGCCGGCCTTCCACCCACCCCCACCCCACCCCCGCCAAAAAACCAAGCGGTACAAAGCTCCACTGGGTACACATTTCAAAATATACATTCTCCTGTTTGGGCAGGCATCTGGCAACTTGCTCTGAGCTAGTGCACCCACACTTTTTTCCCAAGGTCATTGCTGGTGACAAGACCTTGTGCTCTTCTCACAAGCCAGAATGCAAACATAAATCAAGTCAGTGTAAGACGCCATCATCACCTCACTCAAATACACCTCGTCAAGTGAACTCAAACTTCAAGAAGATGCTCATTTGTTTGGTTTTGTTGATGTGAGGGTGATAGTGCATTTGGAGTTTAGTCATTGCACTAGGTCAGACTGTTAATCAAGCTTCCTATATAGAGGTTCTGAAGATATTGTGTAAGAAGGTCTGAGTTGTCTGGCTAGACCAGAGCTTGCACACTGCTATTGACTAGAAGTTCCGACACACAGAATCCAGGACACATAAACCCCTCAGGACCAATACTGAGAGTAGCAACACCACGAGGGAAGGTAGGGGGGAGAAGCAGAAGAAAGGGGAAACCAATCTCAATGATGGACATACAGCCCCACTCCACCACCCAGGGGAACAAACAGCAGAAGTTTGGGTGAAGGGATACAGCAGAGGCGTAAAATATAAAAATAAAAAGTATGTATAAAGTATCAGTGGTTCACGTGGGTGGGAGGAGGGGAAAAAAGGAGCTCAAGGAGAAAGAACATGTTTGGAAATGATGATAGCAATGTATGTACAAATGTGCTTCATACAAATTGGTGTATGAATTGTTACAAGAGCTGTAAGATCCCCCAATAAAATGATTTATTTAAAATAAAAAGGACTGATTAGTGGTAGACAGGGGACTGGTTTTGCCACCATGACAGTGCACCTGCTCACACACAAAAAACAGCATGCCTCTATCGCCCGATCTGATCCCAGCACACTGAGGCAAAATACTAAGGGTGTACAACAGAACAGGAAGGGGAACAGAGCAACGAAGTCCCCAGGGAATACCAAAAATAGACTTTGGGGCCAGGGCTAGCTGACCCATCATACTCTATGAGAAAGCACTCCTAAAGGCCAACAAACAGTCCTTGAACTAACTAAAAGCTTTTCTTTCTTGTGTTTTGTTTTGCTTTTTGTCATTGGCTTGTTGGTGGTGGTGTTGTTCTTTTGTTTCATTTTGTTGCTTGGGTTTGCTCTGTCTCGTTTTTGTGCATGCTATGATTTCCACAGGTCTGTCTAAATGAGATAGGCTGGATGAACAATCTGGAGGAGAAAACAATGGGACTGACAGCTGGGGGAGGGAGATGGGAAAGGGGGGTGTAGGGAAAAAGGAAGTGCTGTTAACAAACCCAGGGACAAGGGAACACCAAGTGATCCAAATAGATGGTGAGGAGGGTGTAGGAAGCTTGGTAGAGTGTGACCAAGAGTAATGTAACCTAGAGGAATTACTGAAACACAAATGAAGGCTGAACATGAGAGTGGGACAATCAGAAAGTAAAAGGAAATCAAGGAAAGAGGTAGGAAGCAAAGGGCATTTATAGAGGTCTAAATAAAGGCATGTGCATATGTAAATATATTTATGTATAACGATGGGGATATAGATCTATATGCATATATTTATAGGTTTAGTATTAAGGTAACAGATGTACATTGGGCCTCCATTCAAGTACTCCCTCAATGCAAAAATACTTTGTTGTATTAAAGTGGCATTCCGTGATGCTCACCTCCCCGACACAATTGCTGGAGGCAAATGGGTGCATAAGCAAATGTGGTGACTGAAGTTGATGGTGGTCGGCTATCAAAAGTTATACATTCTGGGGTCTTAAAAGCTTGAAGTTAAACAAGTGGTCATGTAGCTGAGAAGCAACAAAGCCCACATGAAAGAAGCACACCAGCATGTGTGATCACGAGGTGTCGGAAGAATCAGGTATCAGACATCATCGGAACAAAAAAATCATATCTTTGTGAATACGGGGGAGTGTGGAGTGAAAACCCAAAGCTCATTTGTAGATAATTGGACATCCCCTTACAGAAGGGTAGCAGGGAGGAGAGGAGCCAGTCAGGGTGCACTGTAGCAACAATGAAACATACAACTTTCCTCTAGCTCCTAAATGCTTCTTCCCCCACAACTAAAATGATCCCCATTCTACCTTACAAATCTAGCTAGACCTGAGGATGTACACTGGTACAGATAGGAACTGGAAACACAGGGAATCCAGGGCCGATGATCCCTTCAGGACCAGTGGTGAGAGTGGCGATACGAGGAGGGTAGAGGGAGGGAGGAATGGAAAGGGGAAACCGATTACAAGCATCTACATATAACCATCTCCCTGGGGGACAGACAACAGAAAAGTGGCTGAAGGGAGATATTGTATAGTGTAAGATATGACAAAATAATAATTTAGAATTTATTCAGGGTTCATGAGGGATGGGGAATAATTATCAGCTGATGCCAGCGGATTAAGTGGAGAGCAAATGTTTTCAGAATGATGAGGGCAATGAATGTACAAATATGATGTATGTATCAATTGTGATAAGAGTTGTATGAGGCCCCAAAAATTGATTATAAAAAAAGAGAAAAGAAATAACAGTATGAAAACATCCCCCAAAAAAGCATGCCTCTCTTGTCCCTCATATCCTAATCACCTGAACTCACTCCATGTGACTTCTTTCTGTTTCCATGAATGAAGGACAGTGGTTTGACAACACAGAAGAGGGGGGGGAAAAAACAAGGGTGTCACCCAAACTGCTGAGTTTGAAAAATGTTTCCAAGAATGTAATCACAGATTAGACAAATGTGTGAAGTGTAATGGAGAGTACTATGAAGGGGATAAAAAATTTAAATGCATAGTTTTGAAAAAATTGTAGTTTTTGTCGGGTTCCCCCTAGTAGCTTCCAATTTCATAGCAACTCAAGCCATCACCATACATCCAACTGACAGAGAAGGGGTGGGTTTTGTGTGTAGGTGGTGTTGGTTATTGCACAGGGGCAAGGGACTTCTGGTGGCATAGTACCTTATGCCTTGGGTGTCAACTGTAATGTCAGCAGTGGGGAACCACCAGTCAGTCCTCAGAAGAAAAGGATGAGGCGTTCTACTCCCATAGAGTTAACCTTTGGGAAACCCACAGAGATAGTTCTGCTCTGATCTCATAGAGTCGCTATGGCTCAGCATCGACTCCATCGAAGTGAGCTGACAAACTAAAGGCAGGAGATCTGAAAGAGGATGCGGAGACGTTGTCTCAGGTACTTTGGACATATTACTATGGTGGAACCAGTCCTGCAAGAAGGGCGTCATTTTTGGCAGAGGGTTAGCAAACAAGAGGAAGACCCTTACTTAGGTGGATTGACACCGTGGCTGCGAGAATCGGCTCAAATACAGTAACAAGTGCGAGGATGGCACAGGACTGGGCTTTGTTTCTCTCTCTAGTGCACAGGCCCCTATGAATCCGAACTGACTCCAGGGCTCTACAACATCAACTACTACAACCCTGAAGTTCAAACCTACCCAGTGGCTTCCCAAAAGGGAGGTGTGGCCATGTGCCTCTGTAAAGATGACAGCTAGGGAGCCCCTGCGGGGCAGTTCTACTCTGTGGCACAGGGGCAGCCAGGAGTCGGAATGTGCTTCACAGCAAAGGGTGTGCTTTGTCTCAGTTTGTGCCTGAGACACAGCACTGTTTATGCTATGCACTGAGTTTAACATGTGACACTGCTGTTTATGCTATGCACTGAGTTTAACATGTGACACTCAGGAGCGAATGAATGGAAACACACCCATGATGCCAGATGCAAGCTGACACTGTTTCTGAGTTCTGGGCATATTATTTTTTCAGAGATAATTTCCTGTAGCGGTGACACACCGAGTCCTATTTCATGTAAAAGCATCAGCAGCAGAGGAAAGCACTGCACAGAGAGAAGACTATGACACGTAACAGGCTTTCCATAGAGGAACAAAAGGGTGGATGTCTTGGGCTGCACTCTTTTCTTGTATACAGACAGTAAACAAGCTGAACACATCTCACCTAAGCATAACATTACAACTACTTGAAGCCCAGCTCAGGCATCTGGACAAGAGGCAGCAAGGAAGGATGGGAGAGAGTTAATGGGCTGGGCGTCCCCAAAGGTGCAGAGTGGGAATCAAGGGAGGATCCAGGACGAGCCAAGGCTTCTGGCAGAAGTCTGAGAGGAGAGCAGCAGAAAGGAGCTGCTCTCTGGGTCCTCACAGATGTAGCCAGTGAGAGAGCAGCAGTGCTGCCCCCTGGCGGTGCGCCGAAGGCAGGGCCGCTTCCCCCAGGGCTGGAGAGCTCTGGGGAAAGACAAACCCTGTCACTTTGGATGCCAAGTAAGGGGGCACTGTGTGCCGGTGGTGTACCTATGTTGGCCAAAGCGCTGCCCACTGTGCATTTGCTTCCCACAAGCACAGTTATCCTTCCTCGTGCATCCAGGAAAGACAGTTCTAGAAAAACACAAGCAGTAAAATAAAACACTGCCAGGTCTCGAACCATCCTCACCATTGTTACTATGCCCACTGGTGTAGCCACTGGTTCGAGCTGTTTTATTGCCCGTCCTCCACTTTTTGCCAAGCATCATGTCCTTCATGGACTTGATGTCCCTTCAGGGACTGGTCTCTCCTGACAGCACGTCCAAAGATATCAAATGAAGTCCAGCCATCCTTCGTCCCCATGTTCTCTTGGCAGTCCTTGTACTTTTATTGCTCAGTGTCTGATTATTTGGGACCAGGCCTTATTGCTGCCCCTTCCTCACCTTGGCCCCCAATCCCGACCCCAAGCCCTGCACATCCACTGTGTGAAACCTCCTGTTCCTGTAACCATCCCTGTGCTTTTGTGTGGGGGGTCTAGCTGGGTTCCCCTGGCAATTCGCCAGCTGCCCTTGGGAAAGTTCATGGAGTCGGCTAATTAGTAGAAAAGCCAAACGTCCAGCTGAGATTGGTTTACTCCCTAGCACCCTTGGGCAGGAGCACAGCCCCACTCCCGGTCCCAGGTAGCCAACGACCACACCTAGGTTCTCCGGACTTGGCAGCTGTAACATGTGGCCTGGGCTTCCCCTTCATTTCCTGCTCCTTTCTGGCTTGCTGTCTGACTTTTCTTTGCGGAATTAAAGCTGCAAATTGACAGGATCCCATAAACACTCTAAAGCCACAAAAAAACACCAAATGCCCACCCAAACATGTGAAACTTCCAAAAATCATCCTTAGAAGATTCCCAAACCCTAAACATTCCTAAACCCCATATATGCCCTGAAAACACCATGAAAGCCCTAAGAAAACCTAAAATGCTGGGGGAAAAAAACACATATAATATTAAAAATACCCTAAAATCCCTAAGGAACTCTGCAACATCACTAAAAACACCCTATTGTGCTGAAAAATACCTATACACTCTAAAAAACCACCCCTAAATCCCTTAAACACTCCCTAAAATCTTATAAAACACCCTAAAAACCCCAAACCACCCGAATGCCCCAAACACACCTTGAACGTCCACAAACAACCTAAAAGCCCTAAAAAATCACATGCCACCAAAAAGCCCTAAATGACCGCAAAATTCCAACTCATAGCCACCCTATAGAGGGCTTCTGGAGCTGTCAGTCTTTTATGGGAACAGCTTTATCGTTCTCCCAAGGAGAAGTTGGTAGGTTTGAAACCCTGACCTCATATTTAGCAGTCTAATAATTGCTGGACAGTGCCACCAAGGCTCTACTGGTGTAGTGGGTTACACATTGGGCTGCTAACCTCAAGGGAAACGGTTCAAAACCACCACCCACTCCTTGGGAGAAAGAAGAAGCTTTCTTTCTATTCCCCTAGATTTCTCATTGAAGGTGTAAAGTAACCTGTTAAATGCTCGCAGTGGCAGCAGCAATGTCTCATAACCATGGGGAAATGTGGTTCAGAAACTTCAGAAGCAAGCATCCACCAGTAGGTGACTGACCAGCAGTATTGACTTGGGCAAAGAGAAGGTGACATGGAAGGGTAAGGAGAAGAATGCGTGCAGAGGGCAGGTTGGCAGCTGAGCCTAAGTCCAGTAGAAACAACAGCAGAATGGCCTGTTCCTGGAAGGGCCACAGGAGATGGTGCGACTTCATGTAGCCCCCACTTACATGTGTAACAGCAGCAATTGCCTGAACACGTGGTCTCCCCAGGGAGGAGCCTTTGTGTGGTGTTAAGATGCTGTTACTGTCTGTTGTACTGTGGTGGCCTGCATTTGGCTGTAATGGTGGAAATTTTGCAGCCAGTAGTTCAAATGCCTGCTGGGTCACTCACTGCAGGTAGACTTCAGCAGTTTCCAGACAGAGAGACGAGGGAGGAGGACCTGGTCTTCCACTTCTGAAAGAACTGGCCAGTGTGAACCTTGTGAATGGCAGAACACTATACCTGAACATGAGTACCGCAGGCTATAAGGCATGATGGATTGACACAGTGGCTGCAGCAATGTGCTCAAACATAGGATAGTGCTGGCCTGGAAAATAGTTCATCGTCCATTAAAAAAAATCATTATATAGGGGCTCATACAACTTTTGTTGTTGTTTTTCCCTAAGGGAGAGCAGTGTATTGGTACACTGAGAGGTATATAGATCAATGGATTCGAACAGAAAAGCTACACATATATTCACCAGTCAACAGGAAACTAGCCTTCGAAAAAGGACACAGAAATATCCAAAGGGACAAATTCTGCTTGCTCAACAAATGGTGTTGGACAAACTGAGATACCGTATGTAGGAAAATGAAGCAAGCCCCAAACCTTCCCCCATGCACAGAAATTAACTGAAGAGGGGTTAAAACCTGAAAGTAAACCTCCGGGCTATCATAATCAATTTTTCGATGACCTCATCGGTCAGAAATCATTGTAGGAACGCCAAAGCGTTCTTGTGTTCAACGTCTACATACATAGCAGGTGCTCCAGTAAAGGGGAATCTTGGTGGAGCTGGCTCATCCATTCCTGAAGAGAGTAGAGCACCACGTTGGTCCATCACAGAGCTCAGGTGTAGAATCTTCCTCACTGTCATCCTTTATCTCAGCAGTGTCAGTGTTGGATTATGAATTTCCCAAAGAACCAGTATCGCTCAATTCTGTGCACAATGCTGACTCACTCTCGCTGTATCTCTTACAGCATCAGTTAGTGGGCTTGTTGTCTGCCTCAGGCTTTGTTCACGGAGATCCTCCAGCTAGTTGGTGGTGTGTGCGCATGAGCAGAGGCTTCCTGCCAATCCCCCATGAGTAGTAGAGCTCCCATGGTGTGGACTCCATGTAAGCCCTGTCCCAGACAGCACGCTTACATAGGAGGGTGGGCCCTGCAGCACAGAGGACCATTCCCCCTGTGGAATGGCCTCAGAGACCCACGTCCCTCACTGGCCAGCTGCTGGGGCTGTGGGCCCTAAGCTTCATGCCTGACTCAGGAATTGACACAGGGTGAGGCGACTCCAGTAGCTGTTTTGACTGGTCTAATCCAGCCTGAGATCATCCTTGCATGAGCCCTCTGCCCAGATTATTTTTGTTTCTTTTATGATCATTTTATTAGGGGCTCTTACAACACTAACCACAATCCATATATACATCAGCTGTTTGAAGCACATCTGACCATTAATTGCCCTCATTATTCTCAAAATCTCCACTCTTCACCCAAGCCCCTGGCCTCAGCTCCTCATTTTTTCCCCCCTCAATGCCCGCCACCCATCCCTCATCAATCCTTGGAAATGTACTAATTCTTTTGTCATATCTTCACCCACCTTTCTTTTGAGGTCAATGAAGATCCTTGTAATCGGTTCCCACTTTCCATCCTGCCCTTCCTCCACCCTCCCAGTATCTCCACTCATAACACTGGTCCTCACAGGCCCATCCACCCTGGATTCCCCGTGTTTGAAATTCCTATCTGTACTACAATACCTTCTCTAGTTTGGCCAGATTAGAACTGGGTTCAGGTTAGTGGGGAAGCATTAAGAACTTGAGGAGGCGGCCACCCGCCCGCTGGGTGGGCGGGCCCGGGCGTCGCGTGCTACGGGCCGCCCAGCGCAGGCGGAGGCTGGGAGCGCCCCGCAGGGTGCACGGGCGGCCTTGCAGGCGGGGACTCGGGACGCGCCCCTCGACGCCCTCGCGCACCCCACCGTCTTCCTGTCCGCGGGGCCCCCCGACGGGCTGCGAGCGGGGGTGTCGCAGGACCTGCGGCTGGATAAAACGAGAGACCCCCCTTGGTCAGCAGCGCGAGACCGTGGGGACGCGCGGCTCCTGGAATGTTGCGTCGTCTCATTTCTGGTTCCTCCATCCATTCACGCAGGCCGACCCCGCTCGCCTGATCAGTGGCACACACCCAGCCCAGTGGGAAAAGGAATGCTCTCCCACGTATATGCATTTTAGTTTGGAGTCCCTACAGGGTTTATGTACCCCGAGTCCTGGAGATGGGGATTGGTTTGATCTAACTGCACTTTACTTGCAGTGCGAGCCAGCGCGGCGCGGTGTCCCACTGGAAGCGCCGAGCCACACGTGCGTGTCAACACTTAGGACCATCCCCAAACATGCTTTTGCCAGGTGTCCGTGAGGAAGCCAATCAAGAGGGATCGTGCTATTCGGATTCGGTCCCCATGTCGCCGTTTTCGCCTTGCTTTCTGTTTTTGAATTCGGTTTCCCAAATGTCTGCCTCAAAAAGGAATACCCAACCAGGGGGTCCGCAGCCCTGGAAGTTTCCGGGGCTGTTCCCCAGACGCGCCTCGGGGGCTGCAAGGACTGCGCGTCGAGACTTTTCCGGTCGTGAAAAGTCGGCGGCGACAGCTGGGGGCCCTGGGTCACCGGGTGGTGTTGAGCGGGGACTCTTGGGCCCCGGCGTGGGACGCTGGCGGGTGCAAGTTCAAGAGGGTCAGGGGCTGATGCCTCCCCACGCCCCTGCCCTCCCCCAGCAAGGGCGCTCTGGGGTGCTGGGTCCTTGAGGCCCCGGCTGGCGGGGCCGCCCACGGTCAAGGCTTCGGGCACACGCGCGGGTGCGCTGAGGCCTGCGCCGTGCGGGGGTCTGGGCTCAGGCAGGTGGTCGGGGCGGCTCCGCGGGCGGGCGGGCGCCCAGCAGGACGACCGACGACCCCCGGCGCGTCGCCAGCACCCAGCGCCCGGGCGTAGAGGCGGGCGGGGGGGGGGGGGGGCTGCGCTCCGCCGCCGCCAGGGCCCCCTCCCTCCGCGCCCCCCCGCGCCAGGTGAGCCGGGCCTGGGCCTCGGCGGGCCGCGGGGCTGCCCTCTCGCCGCCCTCCAGCGCCCCCTCGGGGCCGGGCCACGCCGAGCCGGGCGGCCGCAGGCCGGGGCTGGGGGTTGGGAGGGGCGGGGGTCGCGGGCGGGTCGCTCGTTCGGCCGCTGGCGGGGGGCGGGGGCCGGGCGGCCGCGCCCTCGGCCTCCGACTCCGGCTCCGGCTCGGCTCGCCCTGGCGGCGGTGGCGCCGTGAGGAGGAGTCCGCGCTCCTCTGTGGCGGCGGCGGCCGGCTCCAGGCCGGGTTTTGGCGCCGCCCGCCTGCTGCCTCCTGGCGGCTCCTGAACTCCAGCCCCCTCTCTATCAGCCTCTCACTCCGTCTCAATATGTCTCAAGATGGCGGCCAATGTGGGATCGATGTTTCAATATTGGAAGCGCTTTGATTTACAGCAGCTGCAGGTCAGGCTTCTCCTCTCTCGGCCTCTCGCTCGGGGGTGGGGGCTGCGGGCGGTCGCGGCCTCCCCGGGGGCGCCGGGCTGCCTCGCCGCCGGGGGGCCGCGGCGGAGGGGAGGAGGGGGGTGCCGGGAAAAGCGGGGCCGACTCGGGGACAAGTCCCTCTCACTCCCCGGCCCCCATTGATAACTCGCTTGATCGGAAATTGATCCTCTTTGTTCAATTCATCGATCAGCCCAAGATGGCGCCGGGAGCCGCCGCTGCCACCGCTGCTCCTGGTGTCTGCCCCCTCCCCTGGCGCCCCCCCCCCCCGGCCCCGAGCCGCCGCCCCCACCGCCGCCACCGCTGCCCCTGGTGTCTGCCCCCTCCCCTGGCGCAACCCCCCCCCCCCCCCCGGCCCCGAGCCGCCGCCGCCACCGCCGCCATCGCTGCCCCTGGTGTCTGCCCCCTCCCCTGGCGCCCCCCCCACCCCCGTCCCGAGCCGCCGCCGCCGCCGGTTCCCCAAACTTCATGAGTGGAAAAATGGGCTCTTGGCACAAAATGACATTCAATCTTCACCAAGAGATTCAGGGCTAAATTGCTGCCCTATCTCTGACCTCAGCTTTTGTTTTATTTTAATTCTCATATAATTCACATATATCATTCAATACTTCAGTCATATTAAGATTTGTGTAATCCTCACCACAATCAGGTTTACATCATTTCCTTCTTTTATATTCATTTTTGTTAGCCCCCCCCCCTCACTCCCCCAAATCTTCCCTGCCTGTCCCTAGGAGATTGTTAATTCTGTTAGTGTCTCTGGATTTGCCTCTCCTGGATTTCATATGTATTAAAAAAAAATACAAAACAAAATCAAGAAACAAGTAGAAAAGAAAAACTAACAATGATAAAAGAGAGAAAAACCTCAATCGAACAGAAAGTGAAAAATACTAAAAACTGGAACCAAATTAAAATTAGTCTGAAGAGATCAAATGATCAGGTGTTACATTTGAACTTAACTGTATCTGTTCATGTCCATGGGCTTTGGTCAGAGGGAATTCACCCCGCATGTGCATTTGAGTCCTTTTGCAAACTGGGTGTTCCGAACTTAAGCTCTGATTCTTGTTCATACCTGCAGATTGAGATTCTATTATTTATCACCCTGGCATCACACTGGCTGTGCTGCTTGTTCTGGGCGGACTTAGTTGACATCTCACTTAGATGGCTGCTTATTTTCAGAAAAAAGGTTTAAGTACAAGGCCCTGTTCTTTGTGATAGATGTGCACCATCTGATTTCAGGGTTTTTTTACACCCTATGCTTTCCAGTCAAATATTCACTTGAGGTAATTCAAAACACTCACTTGGCTCGATGACGCCAGAATAGCTCCCCTCCATGCAGTTCCATGGAGCTCAGCATAGTTAGGGCGCAGAGATGAAAAGACGATTGAACCATGTACTGAACGTTCAGGTTTTTCCCTGCTTTTGAAAATCTGTTTGCGCTTGTAGAGTAAATGTTTTGTATTTTTTAAGAGTGTAAAAAAAAATAGATGGAGGGATTCAGAGAAAATGGCAACCAGATAGGACCCATCTATCTGGAGCTCCTGCTGCCAGACCAGAAAAATAGGAAATTAGGTGAAGGAAACGGGGAGGTGGAGTTCTGAAATTAGAACTAGGGTAACAGGGTTTCTCCTGAACCCCTTCTTTTGTGGGATTTCCACTCACAAAGCAAACCAAGAATGCTTTAAAGCAGCACTATAATTTTGACGAAGTGGCAGGCGCCAGATATGCCCTTGCCTGGAGCAGGGATCCCTGCAGGTGGACGCCCTGAGAGGGGGCAGAATCTCAGACACGAGGGGAACCCCACACTGAGCTCTCCATGCGGTTGGATGCCTTGAGCTCACGGTCAGGGGTTGGTGGTGGGTAGCCATAATTTAGAGTAGAAGAAAAAATATATTATTACCTTAGGAAGATCATGGTGTGGGAGAAAAAGGCAGAAAGTCGGGAGTCCAGGGAGCAAATTTAGTTCCAATTGGCCGACTAGTAAACAACCCCCCTGATAAACTGCATCTCCCCCTCTGGGGGTCAGCTTGACAGCCACCAAATCTGAGCACATCACAAGTAGAATTTTTTTTAAGGGTGAAACATAAATGATTGGTTTAAAACTCAAACCCAAGTCTGGTTGCTCAGCTCCAAGCACCACATGGGGAGTCCCTTAACATAAATCAGCATAAGAAGCAACCTAGCTAAGGAATGCCAGAACTCAGCCACAGGGCCCGGCAGCTTTTACCATAACAAAGACCCGCTGTAGCAGTGTCAGCCTTAAACAGCACTGAGCTGTAGCCCAGAGACTGTGGGAGACAATTTCATTCTAGCTGGCCAGAGGGATAAAAAAGAAAATCCTCTGATCTAGGAAGCATCAGCAGTCTAGATAGGACAACAAGCTTCCCTCTCAGTGATTCTACACATAGCTGGGGAGGCCCTGTCGGTCTTGGAGCCCTAGACGGGGCTGAGGGAGCCCCCCAGTGCCCCCTCCCAGCCCCTGCTGCAGTGCTACATGCAGCACAAGGCAGGTACTCCAGCACCCAAGTGACCCCTGGCCACGGGCGCGATCTTGCTTTTGAAGTAATCTCACACAGCATCTGTGGAACCCTACATCAGGGATGGGAAAGTCCATTAACGCATGCCCAGGAGAGCCAGCATAGGAAAGCTGGATTTTCCTGCCCGTGGGCTCCGATGGATGTTGCACCTGGAGCAGCCCACCTGGGCCAGATGATTGCAGTTCAGCCAATGGGATTGACCTGGGGTCCTTCACCAGCCTCCCCGGGAACCCTTGAAAAGGCAGGAACCAGAAGGGAGAGGGGTGGTCCAGGTCGTCTTCCTGGGAGGAGAGAGATCCTTGCATGACCTGAGGCAGTCTCTGCCAGGCCCCATGGTCAAAGGAATCCTATGGGTGCCTTGTAAAACCTGAAGCTTCTTTTAACTCTCATTAAATTCACTTGGATCACGAGCCCGGCTTCCGCATGAAATTTTTCTCGTGGGGAGCCAAGGACTGGGGTTGGAATTTAGGCCAGAGAGAGAGACCTTACAAGTCCATGACCCTGTGACCTTGAGGAAGAGTTGGAATTCCTCTGGCCTCAAGGACAGGTGATCAAGTATCATTACCTCCTTACCCACTGCTCTACTTATTCTCACTTTATTCACTAGCCCTTCTAACTTTTCCACCGCACTCAGTTTCAACGTGCTCAGGTTGGTGTTGGGCTTTTATTTACTCGCTTTCTTCTTTATCCCTCTTTTTTTCCCCTTTTCCCCTCTTTTTCCTCTTCTCTCCCACTCTCCTCTCATATGCCACTAAAGGCTTCCAGGTCACTTCCCTCCGCTTAGGGCAAATCAACCCAAATAGCAGGAGGCACTCCAGCCTGCCCTGTGTGGGAGTGCTGTACACCACACAAGGCACCTGGGACAAACACCTACAGTGCGCTGCACCGTTGAAGAAACCTCCGTCATGCCCCTAAGGTGATCTCGTCAACTAGGGCAATTCTGCCCAGCACCACTGGGTCCCGGCATTAAAAGGGCACACTGACCTGCCATGTTGGAGCAGTGTCTAAACCCCTCTGGCCCCTCATCCAAGCAATCAGGGATCAGCTACTACTTTATACTTTATTTCCTCCTTCTCTCTCTCCTTGCTCTTTACCATCACAGCCAACCTTAGTGAACTCAGTTGGATTTATTTCCTTCTTTCTCTTTATTCTCTTTTTCTTTCTTTCCTCTTTCTGTCTTTGCTTTCTTCACCTCTCTCTTAGCTTGTACGATTCTCTCTGCTCCCTCTCATTGCTTGCACATACCACTGCTGGTTTCCAGAGCCCTACACTCTGCCTAGGGCAACCCTGTCCTCCTAGTGGGCAGCCTGACCCCTAAGACAGTACTGCACACAGGACGAGTCAGAGCTACACACAGCATAACACAGGGTCAGTTATTTCTTTAACCATTTAAAAAAATACTCTCTCCTCCTCCTTCCTTTTCTCTTCTCTCTTTTTCCTTTTATTGGGCTCTTCTTAAAGGTGTTCTGCTTTTCTCCGCTCCATCTAGCTCTTCTCTACTTCCTACCACAGCCTCCACAGATTTGGTTCTCCTTTTTAGTTGTTTTCTTTTTTTTTTTTTTTACTGTTGTCACCTTTGTTTACTCTGTGCATTTTAGTTGTCTGTGGGTGAGTGGTTGTCAGTCTGGTTGGCATTATTGCCCCAGTCTGTGTCTTCCTCTTTCTCTCTTTTTCCTCTCCTTTCACTCTCTTTCCCATCACAAGACAATAGCTGTCTCCAGGCCACTCCCCTCTGCCTAGGGCAAACCTGAAGGCCCAACTGAGGGAGCTCCCACCCCCCACTTAATGGTGTGGCAAGCAGCTGGGGAATTCACGCTGGTCCTCTCCCACACACTAAGCCACAGGTTGTTCTCCCCTATAAAAAGTGGGGGCATCCCCAGCCTAAATCCTGAGGTCCTACAAGTGACTGTGGGAAACGCCTGACCACCACTTGTGAGGCTCCACGCTACTGTGGGAACATCCACCCAATCTCCAAGGCGATCTCTCTGTACATCCCCTTGTCTAGCCAGATTTGTAAAGTAGAATTTGGATCATGATAGTGGGGGGAGGAAGCATTTAGGAACTAGAGGAAACATGTTTCATTGTTGCTACCCTGCACCCTGACTGGCTTATCTCGTCCCCACATCCCTTCAGGAAGGGGGTGTCCAGTTACCTACCAATGGGCTTTGAGTCTCCACTCTGCACTCACCCTCATTTACAATGACATGATTTTTGTGTTCTTTGATGCTTGATATCTGATCCCTTCAACAGTTCATGGTCACACAGGCTGGTGTGCTTCCTCCATGTGGGCTTTGTTGCTTCTGAGCTAGATGGCCGCTTCTTTATTTTCAAGCCTGTAAGATCCCAGATGCTATAACTTTTGATAGCCAGGCACCATCAGCTTTCTTCACCACATTTGCTAGTGCACACATTTTTCTTCAACCATCATGTTGGGAAGGTGTTCATCATGGAATGCCAATTTAATATAACGTGTTCTTGCATTGAGTAAGTATTTGGCAATGTCCATCTACTGCCTTAATACTAAGTCTATAAATATATGCACGTTGATCTATTTACGAACCCTCCTGTATAAATATATTTACATATGTACATGCCAGTATGTAGACCTCTAGAAATACCCTTTGTCACCTAGTTCTTTCCTCTATTTACTTTTACTTTCCTCTTGTCCGACTATCATGCTCAGCTTTCACTTGGGTTTGAGTAATTTCTCTTGGTTACATTGCCCTTGCTGAATACCTACCAGGCTTCTCACACCCTCCTTGCGACGGATTTTGGATTACTTGTTGCTCCCCTGTCGCTGGATTGGTCAGCATCACCTCCTTACCCCCTCCTCTCTCTCTCCCATGTCCCCGGGAACCATTGGTCCTGTTGTTTTCTCCTCCAGCCTATTCTTCCAGCCTATCTTATCTAGATAGATCTGTTGAGATAATAATATGCACCAAAAATCAAACCATAGCAGGATAGGCGATGGGTGAGAACACAGTGATGACAAAAAAACAACAACAGAAAACCAATGATCAATAAAAGAGTAAATTAATTAAAAGACAAAAAAAATTTTTAAGAAAGAAAAACCTGTAAATAGATCAAGGTCTGATTTTTTTTTTTTCTATAGGTGTGTCCTTCAGTCAGGTCTGATGGCGTATCATGCTCTGGCCCCAGAGTCTGTCCTTTGTACTCCCTCAGGGGCTACCCGCTCTGCTCCCATGGTTGCTCTGCTGCATGCTTTTAGTGATTTGCCTCCGTGTTGGAGGGCCAGTCGGGTCAGTCCCAACACAGAGTCTCCGGTATTGTCCCCATAGGGCCCTGGGCCAGCAAGGGATGGCATGTCTCATAGTGGGATCAGCCATATGGTCCACTCTGTACATTGGCTGTTCAGAGTGCCAAAATCATCCTCCAAGCCTGGTGGACCAGTGTGTGCTCCACTCTCTTCCTCCCCCTTCATTTGCCCCTGTGTGCTCTGATCAGACATGTCCATCTCCCCTAGCTACAGGTTCAGTGCCGTCTTCTAAAGTAAATTCTTCTGGGGGGAGGGGCAGTTGTCCACGTAGCTGGTATGGAGGCTGGACCATCCACTTTTCATTTAGGATCAAAAGCATCTAGCTTTTAGCATTAGGTGCTATTGAGTCAGTTCCAACTCAAGGCAGAATGAACCACTGCGCAGTCCTACACCATCTTCAAAACTGTTGTTATACTTGAACCTAACATTTCAGCCTTTTCCAGGGACTGGCATCTCCTGATAACATACCCAAAGCATGTGAAGTCTCCCCGTGCTTGCTTCTAAGGACCTTTCAGACTGTTCTTCTGACACAAATCTGTTCATTCTTCCAGCACTCAATGGTATTTTTAATATTCTTGGCTAGTGTCATCTTGATGGGTTGAAACACTATCTCGCTCTAGTGTTGATGTACATTTTTCTGATGCCTAATTATACTGAGTATCTTTTAAGGTAATCATTTAATTTTTATGGCATTTTGAAAAGATGTCAATGAGGTCTATTTAATTTGTGTTCAGATGGAAACACATAACTCAAACTAATATATGTGACAGTAGAATAAGAATCCATTTTATCCTAAATACTTGAGATATTTATACAGCCTACTCAAGTTTTTATCAACACAGATAAGGTGGCGGTGGTGGTGGTGGTGGTGGTGGTGGTGGTGGTGGTGGTGGTGGTGGTGGTGGTTTTTAAGAGTTAATCTCTAAATAGGGGGCTGTAGTACTGAGCACTGAATCTCCTTTGCTTGATTAATTTTTATGTTAGGGAAGTAATACGAGGATTCCATCAAATGACCCATCAGTTTGAGGAAAAAGCATATCAGAATTCATGGTCAAAGCCTATATGGCTTTATGGTTTAGTCTCTAGGGGTATGTAATGCTCTTGTGAAAATAGTATTCCTCATGATAATAACGAGGAACTGGTGGGCTTCCAGGGCTGGGAGCTGAACTGAGGGGCAGTTCTACCCTGTCTAATAGGGTCACTATGAGTTGGCAAAGACTCGATGGCTGTCAGTTTGGTTTGTTTGACTTGAGTACTGGCATTCAGTGTGTTTATCGAAATCAATAAATTACAAGCATTTTTGATGTCTATTTTTTACATACAAAATTTAAATCCCCCAAGCCTCTGAAAACTGCGAAGATTTCACAGCACTAGGTTGGTACTCTCCCATCCAAGAATCAGTGAAACTGGCAGGGTGTGAGGCATTCAGGCTCCCTCAGTTCCTCCTGCTGCCTTCCCTGACCCTGGTCACTTGCTTCTATTACCTCTCTTGGACCTTACATGCATTTGAATTAGAACACCATAGAGTACAGTGCTCTACATGTGCAGCAGCTCTAACCATGTCACTCTCTGTCTCTATGAAGCCTCTTCCAACAAAATTCAAATGTGATTGTATGTGCACACATATCACACGCATGCACCAGAGCACCCTTCTTAACAGAGAGTCAGGAGGGTCTCTTAATTATTTGCTGTCCTCACTTTGGACACAATTCCCTTGATGATGAGTAGGAGAAAAGGAACATCAGGTAGTGGGGGAAACCCTAAGGAGGAACAGAGGAGAGCTTTAACTAAGAATAATGCTACTAGGGGAATGATGGCATGTGAGGAAAATTAGATACTTCCAGACTGTCAGATTTTTCCATACAGCAAAATTAACTTTTCTAGTTTTGTCTAAAACTGGCCCCAGGAAATTTCAAATAGCACATCTCAGATTATCTAACCTACAAAGGAGTAGCCGGCCTTCCACCCACCCCCACCCCACCCCCGCCAAAAAACCAAGCGGTACAAAGCTCCACTGGGTACACATTTCAAAATATACATTCTCCTGTTTGGGCAGGCATCTGGCAACTTGCTCTGAGCTAGTGCACCCACACTTTTTTCCCAAGGTCATTGCTGGTGACAAGACCTTCTGCTCTTCTCACAAGCCAGAATGCAAACATAAATCAAGTCAGTGTAAGACGCCATCATCACCTCACTCAAATACACCTCGTCAAGTGAACTCAAACTTCAAGAAGATGCTCATTTGTTTGGTTTTGTTGATGTGAGGGTGATAGTGCATTTGGAGTTTAGTCATTGCACTAGGTCAGACTGTTAATCAAGCTTCCTATATAGAGGTTCTGAAGATATTGTGTAAGAAGGTCTGAGTTGTCTGGCTAGACCAGAGCTTGCACACTGCTATTGACTAGAAGTTCCGACACACAGAATCCAGGACAGATAAACCCCTCAGGACCAATACTGAGAGTAGCAACACCACGAGGGAAGGTAGGGGGGAGAAGCAGAAGAAAGGGGAAACCAATCTCAATGATGGACATACAGCCCCACTCCACCACCCAGGGGAACAAACAGCAGAAGTTTGGGTGAAGGGATACAGCAGAGGCGTAAAATATAAAAATAAAAAGTATGTATAAAGTATCAGTGGTTCACGTGGGTGGGAGGAGGGGAAAAAAGGAGCTCAAGGAGAAAGAACATGTTTGGAAATGATGATAGCAATGTATGTACAAATGTGCTTCATACAAATTGGTGTATGAATTGTTACAAGAGCTGTAAGATCCCCCAATAAAATGATTTATTTAAAATAAAAAGGACTGATTAGTGGTAGACAGGGGACTGGTTTTGCCACCATGACAGTGCACCTGCTCACACACAAAAAACAGCATGCCTCTATCGCCCGATCTGATCCCAGCACACCGAGGCAAAATACTAAGGGTGTACAACAGAACAGGAAGGGGAACAGAGCAACGAAGTCCCCAGGGAATACCAAAAATAGACTTTGGGGCCAGGGCTAGCTGACCCATCATACTCTATGAGAAAGCACTCCTAAAGGCCAACAAACAGTCCTTGAACTAACTAAAAGCTTTTCTTTCTTGTGTTTTGTTTTGCTTTTTGTCATTGGCTTGTTGGTGGTGGTGTTGTTCTTTTGTTTCATTTTGTTGCTTGGGTTTGCTCTGTCTCGTTTTTGTGCATGCTATGATTTCCACAGGTCTGTCTAAATGAGATAGGCTGGATGAACAATCTGGAGGAGAAAACAATGGGACTGACAGCTGGGGGAGGGAGATGGGAAAGGGGGGTGTAGGGAAAAAGGAAGTGCTGTTAACAAACCCAGGGACAAGGGAACACCAAGTGATCCAAATAGATGGTGAGGAGGGTGTAGGAAGCTTGGTAGAGTGTGACCAAGAGTAATGTAACCTAGAGGAATTACTGAAACACAAATGAAGGCTGAACATGAGAGTGGGACAATCAGAAAGTAAAAGGAAATCAAGGAAAGAGGTAGGAAGCAAAGGGCATTTATAGAGGTCTAAATAAAGGCATGTGCATATGTAAATATATTTATGTATAACGATGGGGATATAGATCTATATGCATATATTTATAGGTTTAGTATTAAGGTAACAGATGTACATTGGGCCTCCATTCAAGTACTCCCTCAATGCAAAAATACTTTGTTGTATTAAAGTGGCATTCCGTGATGCTCACCTCCCCGACACAATTGCTGGAGGCAAATGGGTGCATAAGCAAATGTGGTGACTGAAGTTGATGGTGGTCGGCTATCAAAAGTTATACATTCTGGGGTCTTAAAAGCTTGAAGTTAAACAAGTGGTCATGTAGCTGAGAAGCAACAAAGCCCACATGAAAGAAGCACACCAGCATGTGTGATCACGAGGTGTCGGAAGAATCAGGTATCAGACATCATCGGAACAAAAAAATCATATCTTTGTGAATACGGGGGAGTGTGGAGTGAAAACCCAAAGCTCATTTGTAGATAATTGGACATCCCCTTACAGAAGGGTAGCAGGGAGGAGAGGAGCCAGTCAGGGTGCACTGTAGCAACAATGAAACATACAACTTTCCTCTAGCTCCTAAATGCTTCTTCCCCCACAACTAAAATGATCCCCATTCTACCTTACAAATCTAGCTAGACCTGAGGATGTACACTGGTACAGATAGGAACTGGAAACACAGGGAATCCAGGGCCGATGATCCCTTCACGACCAGTGGTGAGAGTGGCGATACGAGGAGGGTAGAGGGAGGGAGGAATGGAAAGGGGAAACCGATTACAAGCATCTACATATAACCATCTCCCTGGGGGACAGACAACAGAAAAGTGGCTGAAGGGAGATATTGTATAGTGTAAGATATGACAAAATAATAATTTAGAATTTATTCAGGGTTCATGAGGGATGGGGAATAATTATCAGCTGATGCCAGCGGATTAAGTGGAGAGCAAATGTTTTCAGAATGATGAGGGCAATGAATGTACAAATATGATGTATGTATCAATTGTGATAAGAGTTGTATGAGGCCCCAAAAATTGATTATAAAAAAAGAGAAAAGAAATAACAGTATGAAAACATCCCCCAAAAAAGCATGCCTCTCTTGTCCCTCATATCCTAATCACCTGAACTCACTCCATGTGACTTCTTTCTGTTTCCATGAATGAAGGACAGTGGTTTGACAACACAGAAGAGGGGGGGGAAAAAACAAGGGTGTCACCCAAACTGCTGAGTTTGAAAAATGTTTCCAAGAATGTAATCACAGATTAGACAAATGTGTGAAGTGTAATGGAGAGTACTATGAAGGGGATAAAAAATTTAAATGCATAGTTTTGAAAAAATTGTAGTTTTTGTCGGGTTCCCCCTAGTAGCTTCCAATTTCATAGCAACTCAAGCCATCACCATACATCCAACTGACAGAGAAGGGGTGGGTTTTGTGTGTAGGTGGTGTTGGTTATTGCACAGGGGCAAGGGACTTCTGGTGGCATAGTACCTTATGCCTTGGGTGTCAACTGTAATGTCAGCAGTGGGGAACCACCAGTCAGTCCTCAGAAGAAAAGGATGAGGCGTTCTACTCCCATAGAGTTAACCTTTGGGAAACCCACAGAGATAGTTCTGCTCTGATCTCATAGAGTCGCTATGGCTCAGCATCGACTCCATCGAAGTGAGCTGACAAACTAAAGGCAGGAGATCTGAAAGAGGATGCGGAGACGTTGTCTCAGGTACTTTGGACATATTACTATGGTGGAACCAGTCCTGCAAGAAGGGCGTCATTTTTGGCAGAGGGTTAGCAAACAAGAGGAAGACCCTTACTTAGGTGGATTGACACCGTGGCTGCGAGAATCGGCTCAAATACAGTAACAAGTGCGAGGATGGCACAGGACTGGGCTTTGTTTCTCTCTCTAGTGCACAGGCCCCTATGAATCCGAACTGACTCCAGGGCTCTACAACATCAACTACTACAACCCTGAAGTTCAAACCTACCCAGTGGCTTCCCAAAAGGGAGGTGTGGCCATGTGCCTCTGTAAAGATGACAGCTAGGGAGCCCCTGCGGGGCAGTTCTACTCTGTGGCACAGGGGCAGCCAGGAGTCGGAATGTGCTTCACAGCAAAGGGTGTGCTTTGTCTCAGTTTGTGCCTGCTGCTGTTTATGCTATGCACTGAGTTTAACATGTGACACTCAGGAGCGAATGAATGGAAACACACCCATGATGCTTCCATGATGCCAGATGCAAGCTGACACTGTTTCTGAGTTCTGGGCATATTATTTTTTCAGAGATAATTTCCTGTAGCGGTGACACACCGAGTCCTATTTCATGTAAAAGCATCAGCAGCAGAGGAAAGCACTGCACAGAGAGAAGACGATGACACGTAACAGGCTTTCCATAGAGGAACAAAAGGGTGGATGTCTTGGGCTGCACTCTTTTCTTGTATACAGACAGTAAACAAGCTGAACACATCTCACCTAAGCATAACATTACAACTACTTGAAGCCCAGCTCAGGCATCTGGACAAGAGGCAGCAAGGAAGGATGGGAGAGAGTTAATGGGCTGGGCGTCCCCAAAGGTGCAGAGTGGGAATCAAGGGAGGATCCAGGACGAGCCAAGGCTTCTGGCAGAAGTCTGAGAGGAGAGCAGCAGAAAGGAGCTGCTCTCTGGGTCCTCACAGATGTAGCCAGTGAGAGAGCAGCAGTGCTGCCCCCTGGCGGTGCGCCGAAGGCAGGGCCGCTTCCCCCAGGGCTGGAGAGCTCTGGGGAAAGACAAACCCTGTCACTTTGGATGCCAAGTAAGGGGGCACTGTGTGCCGGTGGTGTACCTATGTTGGCCAAAGCGCTGCCCACTGTGCATTTGCTTCCCACAAGCACAGTTATCCTTCCTCGTGCATCCAGGAAAGACAGTTCTAGAAAAACACAAGCAGTAAAATAAAACACTGCCAGGTCTCGAACCATCCTCACCATTGTTACTATGCCCACTGGTGTAGCCACTGGTTCGAGCTGTTTTATTGCCCGTCCTCCACTTTTTGCCAAGCATCATGTCCTTCATGGACTTGATGTCCCTTCAGGGACTGGTCTCTCCTGACAGCACGTCCAAAGATATCAAATGAAGTCCAGCCATCCTTCGTCCCCATGTTCTCTTGGCAGTCCTTGTACTTTTATTGCTCAGTGTCTGATTATTTGGGACCAGGCCTTATTGCTGCCCCTTCCTCACCTTGGCCCCCAATCCCGACCCCAAGCCCTGCACATCCACTGTGTGAAACCTCCTGTTCCTGTAACCATCCCTGTGCTTTTGTGTGGGGGGTCTAGCTGGGTTCCCCTGGCAATTCGCCAGCTGCCCTTGGGAAAGTTCATGGAGTCGGCTAATTAGTAGAAAAGCCAAACGTCCAGCTGAGATTGGTTTACTCCCTAGCACCCTTGGGCAGGAGCACAGCCCCACTCCCGGTCCCAGGTAGCCAACGACCACACCTAGGTTCTCCGGACTTGGCAGCTGTAACATGTGGCCTGGGCTTCCCCTTCATTTCCTGCTCCTTTCTGGCTTGCTGTCTGACTTTTCTTTGCGGAATTAAAGCTGCAAATTGACAGGATCCCATAAACACTCTAAAGCCACAAAAAAACACCAAATGCCCACCCAAACATGTGAAACTTCCAAAAATCATCCTTAGAAGATTCCCAAACCCTAAACATTCCTAAACCCCATATATGCCCTGAAAACACCATGAAAGCCCTAAGAAAACCTAAAATGCTGGGGGAAAAAAACACATATAATATTAAAAATACCCTAAAATCCCTAAGGAACTCTGCAACATCACTAAAAACACCCTATTGTGCTGAAAAATACCTATACACTCTAAAAAACCACCCCTAAATCCCTTAAACACTCCCTAAAATCTTATAAAACACCCTAAAAACCCCAAACCACCCGAATGCCCCAAACACACCTTGAACGTCCACAAACAACCTAAAAGCCCTAAAAAATCACATGCCACCAAAAAGCCCTAAATGACCGCAAAATTCCAACTCATAGCCACCCTATAGAGGGCTTCTGGAGCTGTCAGTCTTTTATGGGAACAGCTTTATCGTTCTCCCAAGGAGAAGTTGGTAGGTTTGAAACCCTGACCTCATATTTAGCAGTCTAATAATTGCTGGACAGTGCCACCAAGGCTCTACTGGTGTAGTGGGTTACACATTGGGCTGCTAACCTCAAGGGAAACGGTTCAAAACCACCACCCACTCCTTGGGAGAAAGAAGAAGCTTTCTTTCTATTCCCCTAGATTTCTCATTGAAGGTGTAAAGTAACCTGTTAAATGCTCGCAGTGGCAGCAGCAATGTCTCATAACCATGGGGAAATGTGGTTCAGAAACTTCAGAAGCAAGCATCCACCAGTAGGTGACTGACCAGCAGTATTGACTTGGGCAAAGAGAAGGTGACATGGAAGGGTAAGGAGAAGAATGCGTGCAGAGGGCAGGTTGGCAGCTGAGCCTAAGTCCAGTAGAAACAACAGCAGAATGGCCTGTTCCTGGAAGGGCCACAGGAGATGGTGCGACTTCATGTAGCCCCCACTTACATGTGTAACAGCAGCAATTGCCTGAACACGTGGTCTCCCCAGGGAGGAGCCTTTGTGTGGTGTTAAGATGCTGTTACTGTCTGTTGTACTGTGGTGGCCTGCATTTGGCTGTAATGGTGGAAATTTTGCAGCCAGTAGTTCAAATGCCTGCTGGGTCACTCACTGCAGGTAGACTTCAGCAGTTTCCAGACAGAGAGACGAGGGAGGAGGACCTGGTCTTCCACTTCTGAAAGAACTGGCCAGTGTGAACCTTGTGAATGGCAGAACACTATACCTGAACATGAGTACCGCAGGCTATAAGGCATGATGGATTGACACAGTGGCTGCAGCAATGTGCTCAAACATAGGATAGTGCTGGCCTGGAAAATAGTTCATCGTCCATTAAAAAAAATCATTATATAGGGGCTCATACAACTTTTGTTGTTGTTTTTCCCTAAGGGAGAGCAGTGTATTGGTACACTGAGAGGTATATAGATCAATGGATTCGAACAGAAAAGCTACACATATATTCACCAGTCAACAGGAAACTAGCCTTCGAAAAAGGACACAGAAATATCCAAAGGGACAAATTCTGCTTGCTCAACAAATGGTGTTGGACAAACTGAGATACCGTATGTAGGAAAATGAAGCAAGCCCCAAACCTTCCCCCATGCACAGAAATTAACTGAAGAGGGGTTAAAACCTGAAAGTAAACCTCCGGGCTATCATAATCAATTTTTCGATGACCTCATCGGTCAGAAATCATTGTAGGAACGCCAAAGCGTTCTTGTGTTCAACGTCTACATACATAGCAGGTGCTCCAGTAAAGGGGAATCTTGGTGGAGCTGGCTCATCCATTCCTGAAGAGAGTAGAGCACCACGTTGGTCCATCACAGAGCTCAGGTGTAGAATCTTCCTCACTGTCATCCTTTATCTCAGCAGTGTCAGTGTTGGATTATGAATTTCCCAAAGAACCAGTATCGCTCAATTCTGTGCACAATGCTGACTCACTCTCGCTGTATCTCTTACAGCATCAGTTAGTGGGCTTGTTGTCTGCCTCAGGCTTTGTTCACGGAGATCCTCCAGCTAGTTGGTGGTGTGTGCGCATGAGCAGAGGCTTCCTGCCAATCCCCCATGAGTAGTAGAGCTCCCATGGTGTGGACTCCATGTAAGCCCTGTCCCAGACAGCACGCTTACATAGGAGGGTGGGCCCTGCAGCACAGAGGACCATTCCCCCTGTGGAATGGCCTCAGAGACCCACGTCCCTCACTGGCCAGCTGCTGGGGCTGTGGGCCCTAAGCTTCATGCCTGACTCAGGAATTGACACAGGGTGAGGCGACTCCAGTAGCTGTTTTGACTGGTCTAATCCAGCCTGAGATCATCCTTGCATGAGCCCTCTGCCCAGATTATTTTTGTTTCTTTTATGATCATTTTATTAGGGGCTCTTACAACACTAACCACAATCCATATATACATCAGCTGTTTGAAGCACATCTGACCATTAATTGCCCTCATTATTCTCAAAATCTCCACTCTTCACCCAAGCCCCTGGCCTCAGCTCCTCATTTTTTCCCCCCTCAATGCCCGCCACCCATCCCTCATCAATCCTTGGAAATGTACTAATTCTTTTGTCATATCTTCACCCACCTTTCTTTTGAGGTCAATGAAGATCCTTGTAATCGGTTCCCACTTTCCATCCTGCCCTTCCTCCACCCTCCCAGTATCTCCACTCATAACACTGGTCCTCACAGGCCCATCCACCCTGGATTCCCCGTGTTTGAAATTCCTATCTGTACTACAATACCTTCTCTAGTTTGGCCAGATTAGAACTGGGTTCAGGTTAGTGGGGAAGCATTAAGAACTTGAGGAGGCGGCCACCCGCCCGCTGGGTGGGCGGGCCCGGGCGTCGCGTGCTACGGGCCGCCCAGCGCAGGCGGAGGCTGGGAGCGCCCCGCAGGGTGCACGGGCGGCCTTGCAGGCGGGGACTCGGGACGCGCCCCTCGACGCCCTCGCGCACCCCACCGTCTTCCTGTCCGCGGGGCCCCCCGACGGGCTGCGAGCGGGGGTGTCGCAGGACCTGCGGCTGGATAAAACGAGAGACCCCCCTTGGTCAGCAGCGCGAGACCGTGGGGACGCGCGGCTCCTGGAATGTTGCGTCGTCTCATTTCTGGTTCCTCCATCCATTCACGCAGGCCGACCCCGCTCGCCTGATCAGTGGCACACACCCAGCCCAGTGGGAAAAGGAATGCTCTCCCACGTATATGCATTTTAGTTTGGAGTCCCTACAGGGTTTATGTACCCCGAGTCCTGGAGATGGGGATTGGTTTGATCTAACTGCACTTTACTTGCAGTGCGAGCCAGCGCGGCGCGGTGTCCCACTGGAAGCGCCGAGCCACACGTGCGTGTCAACACTTAGGACCATCCCCAAACATGCTTTTGCCAGGTGTCCCTGAGGAAGCCAATCAAGAGGGATCGTGCTATTCGGATTCGGTCCCCATGTCGCCGTTTTCGCCTTGCTTTCTGTTTTTGAATTCGGTTTCCCAAATGTCTGCCTCAAAAAGGAATACCCAACCAGGGGGTCCGCAGCCCTGGAAGTTTCCGGGGCTGTTCCCCAGACGCGCCTCGGGGGCTGCAAGGACTGCGCGTCGAGACTTTTCCGGTCGTGAAAAGTCGGCGGCGACAGCTGGGGGCCCTGGGTCACCGGGTGGTGTTGAGCGGGGACTCTTGGGCCCCGGCGTGGGACGCTGGCGGGTGCAAGTTCAAGAGGGTCAGGGGCTGATGCCTCCCCACGCCCCTGCCCTCCCCCAGCAAGGGCGCTCTGGGGTGCTGGGTCCTTGAGGCCCCGGCTGGCGGGGCCGCCCACGGTCAAGGCTTCGGGCACACGCGCGGGTGCGCTGAGGCCTGCGCCGTGCGGGGGTCTGGGCTCAGGCAGGTGGTCGCGGCGGCTCCGCGGGCGGGCGGGCGCCCAGCAGGACGACCGACGACCCCCGGCGCGTCGCCGGCACCCAGCGCCCGGGCGTAGAGGCGGGCGGGGGGGGGGGGGCTGCGCTCCGCCGCCGCCAGGGCCCCCTCCCTCCGCGCCCCCCCGCGCCAGGTGAGCCGGGCCTGGGCCTCGGCGGGCCGCGGGGCTGCCCTCTCGCCGCCCTCCAGCGCCCCCTCGGGGCCGGGCCACGCCGAGCCGGGCGGCCGCAGGCCGGGGCTGGGGGTTGGGAGGGGCGGGGGTCGCGGGCGGGTCGCTCGTTCGGCCGCTGGCGGGGGGCGGGGGCCGGGCGGCCGCGCCCTCGGCCTCCGACTCCGGCTCCGGCTCGGCTCGCCCTGGCGGCGGTGGCGCCGTGAGGAGGAGTCCGCGCTCCTCTGTGGCGGCGGCGGCCGGCTCCAGGCCGGGTTTTGGCGCCGCCCGCCTGCTGCCTCCTGGCGGCTCCTGAACTCCAGCCCCCTCTCTATCAGCCTCTCACTCCGTCTCAATATGTCTCAAGATGGCGGCCAATGTGGGATCGATGTTTCAATATTGGAAGCGCTTTGATTTACAGCAGCTGCAGGTCAGGCTTCTCCTCTCTCGGCCTCTCGCTCGGGGGTGGGGGCTGCGGGCGGTCGCGGCCTCCCCGGGGGCGCCGGGCTGCCTCGCCGCCGGGGGGCCGCGGCGGAGGGGAGGAGGGGGGTGCCGGGAAAAGCGGGGCCGACTCGGGGACAAGTCCCTCTCACTCCCCGGCCCCCATTGATAACTCGCTTGATCGGAAATTGATCCTCTTTGTTCAATTCATCGATCAGCCCAAGATGGCGCCGGGAGCCGCCGCTGCCACCGCTGCTCCTGGTGTCTGCCCCCTCCCCTGGCGCCCCCCCCCCGGCCCCGAGCCGCCGCCCCCACCGCCGCCACCGCTGCCCCTGGTGTCTGCCCCCTCCCCTGGCGCAACCCCCCCCCCCCCCCCGGCCCCGAGCCGCCGCCGCCACCGCCGCCATCGCTGCCCCTGGTGTCTGCCCCCTCCCCTGGCGCCCCCCCCACCCCCGTCCCGAGCCGCCGCCGCCGCCGGTTCCCCAAACTTCATGAGTGGAAAAATGGGCTCTTGGCACAAAATGACATTCAATCTTCACCAAGAGATTCAGGGCTAAATTGCTGCCCTATCTCTGACCGCAGCTTTTGTTTTATTTTAATTCTCATATAATTCACATATATCATTCAATACTTCAGTCATATTAAGATTTGTGTAATCCTCACCACAATCAGGTTTACATCATTTCCTTCTTTTATATTCATTTTTGTTAGCCCCCCCCCCTCACTCCCCCAAATCTTCCCTGCCTGTCCCTAGGAGATTGTTAATTCTGTTAGTGTCTCTCTGGATTTGCCTCTCCTGGATTTCATATGTATTAAAAAAAAATACAAAACAAAATCAAGAAACAAGTAGAAAAGAAAAACTAACAATGATAAAAGAGAGAAAAACCTCAATCGAACAGAAAGTGAAAAATACTAAAAACTGGAACCAAATTAAAATTAGTCTGAAGAGATCAAATGATCAGGTGTTACATTTGAACTTAACTGTATCTGTTCATGTCCATGGGCTTTGGTCAGAGGGAATTCACCCCGCATGTGCATTTGAGTCCTTTTGCAAACTGGGTGTTCCGAACTTAAGCTCTGATTCTTGTTCATACCTGCAGATTGAGATTCTATTATTTATCACCCTGGCATCACACTGGCTGTGCTGCTTGTTCTGGGCGGACTTAGTTGACATCTCACTTAGATGGCTGCTTATTTTCAGAAAAAAGGTTTAAGTACAAGGCCCTGTTCTTTGTGATAGATGTGCACCATCTGATTTCAGGGTTTTTTTACACCCTATGCTTTCCAGTCAAATATTCACTTGAGGTAATTCAAAACACTCACTTGGCTCGATGACGCCAGAATAGCTCCCCTCCATGCAGTTCCATGGAGCTCAGCATAGTTAGGGCGCAGAGATGAAAAGACGATTGAACCATGTACTGAACGTTCAGGTTTTTCCCTGCTTTTGAAAATCTGTTTGCGCTTGTAGAGTAAATGTTTTGTATTTTTTAAGAGTGTAAAAAAAAATAGATGGAGGGATTCAGAGAAAATGGCAACCAGATAGGACCCATCTATCTGGAGCTCCTGCTGCCAGACCAGAAAAATAGGAAATTAGGTGAAGGAAACGGGGAGGTGGAGTTCTGAAATTAGAACTAGGGTAACAGGGTTTCTCCTGAACCCCTTCTTTTGTGGGATTTCCACTCACAAAGCAAACCAAGAATGCTTTAAAGCAGCACTATAATTTTGACGAAGTGGCAGGCGCCAGATATGCCCTTGCCTGGAGCAGGGATCCCTGCAGGTGGACGCCCTGAGAGGGGGCAGAATCTCAGACACGAGGGGAACCCCACACTGAGCTCTCCATGCGGTTGGATGCCTTGAGCTCACGGTCAGGGGTTGGTGGTGGGTAGCCATAATTTAGAGTAGAAGAAAAAATATATTATTACCTTAGGAAGATCATGGTGTGGGAGAAAAAGGCAGAAAGTCGGGAGTCCAGGGAGCAAATTTAGTTCCAATTGGCCGACTAGTAAACAACCCCCCTGATAAACTGCATCTCCCCCTCTGGGGGTCAGCTTGACAGCCACCAAATCTGAGCACATCACAAGTAGAATTTTTTTTAAGGGTGAAACATAAATGATTGGTTTAAAACTCAAACCCAAGTCTGGTTGCTCAGCTCCAAGCACCACATGGGGAGTCCCTTAACATAAATCAGCATAAGAAGCAACCTAGCTAAGGAATGCCAGAACTCAGCCACAGGGCCCGGCAGCTTTTACCATAACAAAGACCCGCTGTAGCAGTGTCAGCCTTAAACAGCACTGAGCTGTAGCCCAGAGACTGTGGGAGACAATTTCATTCTAGCTGGCCAGAGGGATAAAAAAGAAAATCCTCTGATCTAGGAAGCATCAGCAGTCTAGATAGGACAACAAGCTTCCCTCTCAGTGATTCTACACATAGCTGGGGAGGCCCTGTCGGTCTTGGAGCCCTAGACGGGGCTGAGGGAGCCCCCCAGTGCCCCCTCCCAGCCCCTGCTGCAGTGCTACATGCAGCACAAGGCAGGTACTCCAGCACCCAAGTGACCCCTGGCCACGGGCGCGATCTTGCTTTTGAAGTAATCTCACACAGCATCTGTGGAACCCTACATCAGGGATGGGAAAGTCCATTAACGCATGCCCAGGAGAGCCAGCATAGGAAAGCTGGATTTTCCTGCCCGTGGGCTCCGATGGATGTTGCACCTGGAGCAGCCCACCTGGGCCAGATGATTGCAGTTCAGCCAATGGGATTGACCTGGGGTCCTTCACCAGCCTCCCCGGGAACCCTTGAAAAGGCAGGAACCAGAAGGGAGAGGGGTGGTCCAGGTCGTCTTCCTGGGAGGAGAGAGATCCTTGCATGACCTGAGGCAGTCTCTGCCAGGCCCCATGGTCAAAGGAATCCTATGGGTGCCTTGTAAAACCTGAAGCTTCTTTTAACTCTCATTAAATTCACTTGGATCACGAGCCCGGCTTCCGCATGAAATTTTTCTCGTGGGGAGCCAAGGACTGGGGTTGGAATTTAGGCCAGAGAGAGAGACCTTACAAGTCCATGACCCTGTGACCTTGAGGAAGAGTTGGAATTCCTCTGGCCTCAAGGACAGGTGATCAAGTATCATTACCTCCTTACCCACTGCTCTACTTATTCTCACTTTATTCACTAGCCCTTCTAACTTTTCCACCGCACTCAGTTTCAACGTGCTCAGGTTGGTGTTGGGCTTTTATTTACTCGCTTTCTTCTTTATCCCTCTTTTTTTCCCCTTTTCCCCTCTTTTTCCTCTTCTCTCCCACTCTCCTCTCATATGCCACTAAAGGCTTCCAGGTCACTTCCCTCCGCTTAGGGCAAATCAACCCAAATAGCAGGAGGCACTCCAGCCTGCCCTGTGTGGGAGTGCTGTACACCACACAAGGCACCTGGGACAAACACCTACAGTGCGCTGCACCGTTGAAGAAACCTCCGTCATGCCCCTAAGGTGATCTCGTCAACTAGGGCAATTCTGCCCAGCACCACTGGGTCCCGGCATTAAAAGGGCACACTGACCTGCCATGTTGGAGCAGTGTCTAAACCCCTCTGGCCCCTCATCCAAGCAATCAGGGATCAGCTACTACTTTATACTTTATTTCCTCCTTCTCTCTCTCCTTGCTCTTTACCATCACAGCCAACCTTAGTGAACTCAGTTGGATTTATTTCCTTCTTTCTCTTTATTCTCTTTTTCTTTCTTTCCTCTTTCTGTCTTTGCTTTCTTCACCTCTCTCTTAGCTTGTACGATTCTCTCTGCTCCCTCTCATTGCTTGCACATACCACTGCTGGTTTCCAGAGCCCTACACTCTGCCTAGGGCAACCCTGTCCTCCTAGTGGGCAGCCTGACCCCTAAGACAGTACTGCACACAGGACGAGTCAGAGCTACACACAGCATAACACAGGGTCAGTTATTTCTTTAACCATTTAAAAAAATACTCTCTCCTCCTCCTTCCTTTTCTCTTCTCTCTTTTTCCTTTTATTGGGCTCTTCTTAAAGGTGTTCTGCTTTTCTCCGCTCCATCTAGCTCTTCTCTACTTCCTACCACAGCCTCCACAGATTTGGTTCTCCTTTTTAGTTGTTTTCTTTTTTTTTTTTTTTACTGTTGTCACCTTTGTTTACTCTGTGCATTTTAGTTGTCTGTGGGTGAGTGGTTGTCAGTCTGGTTGGCATTATTGCCCCAGTCTGTGTCTTCCTCTTTCTCTCTTTTTCCTCTCCTTTCACTCTCTTTCCCATCACAAGACAATAGCTGTCTCCAGGCCACTCCCCTCTGCCTAGGGCAAACCTGAAGGCCCAACTGAGGGAGCTCCCACCCCCCACTTAATGGTGTGGCAAGCAGCTGGGGAATTCACGCTGGTCCTCTCCCACACACTAAGCCACAGGTTGTTCTCCCCTATAAAAAGTGGGGGCATCCCCAGCCTAAATCCTGAGGTCCTACAAGTGACTGTGGGAAACGCCTGACCACCACTTGTGAGGCTCCACGCTACTGTGGGAACATCCACCCAATCTCCAAGGCGATCTCTCTGTACATCCCCTTGTCTAGCCAGATTTGTAAAGTAGAATTTGGATCATGATAGTGGGGGGAGGAAGCATTTAGGAACTAGAGGAAACATGTTTCATTGTTGCTACCCTGCACCCTGACTGGCTTATCTCGTCCCCACATCCCTTCAGGAAGGGGGTGTCCAGTTACCTACCAATGGGCTTTGAGTCTCCACTCTGCACTCACCCTCATTTACAATGACATGATTTTTGTGTTCTTTGATGCTTGATATCTGATCCCTTCAACAGTTCATGGTCACACAGGCTGGTGTGCTTCCTCCATGTGGGCTTTGTTGCTTCTGAGCTAGATGGCCGCTTCTTTATTTTCAAGCCTGTAAGATCCCAGATGCTATAACTTTTGATAGCCAGGCACCATCAGCTTTCTTCACCACATTTGCTAGTGCACACATTTTTCTTCAACCATCATGTTGGGAAGGTGTTCATCATGGAATGCCAATTTAATATAACGTGTTCTTGCATTGAGTAAGTATTTGGCAATGTCCATCTACTGCCTTAATACTAAGTCTATAAATATATGCACGTTGATCTATTTACGAACCCTCCTGTATAAATATATTTACATATGTACATGCCAGTATGTAGACCTCTAGAAATACCCTTTGTCACCTAGTTCTTTCCTCTATTTACTTTTACTTTCCTCTTGTCCGACTATCATGCTCAGCTTTCACTTGGGTTTGAGTAATTTCTCTTGGTTACATTGCCCTTGCTGAATACCTACCAGGCTTCTCACACCCTCCTTGCGACGGATTTTGGATTACTTGTTGCTCCCCTGTCGCTGGATTGGTCAGCATCACCTCCTTACCCCCTCCTCTCTCTCTCCCATGTCCCCGGGAACCATTGGTCCTGTTGTTTTCTCCTCCAGCCTATTCTTCCAGCCTATCTTATCTAGATAGATCTGTTGAGATAATAATATGCACCAAAAATCAAACCATAGCAGGATAGGCGATGGGTGAGAACACAGTGATGACAAAAAAACAACAACAGAAAACCAATGATCAATAAAAGAGTAAATTAATTAAAAGACAAAAAAAATTTTTAAGAAAGAAAAACCTGTAAATAGATCAAGGTCTGATTTTTTTTTTTTCTATAGGTGTGTCCTTCAGTCAGGTCTGATGGCGTATCATGCTCTGGCCCCAGAGTCTGTCCTTTGTACTCCCTCAGGGGCTACCCGCTCTGCTCCCATGGTTGCTCTGCTGCATGCTTTTAGTGATTTGCCTCCGTGTTGGAGGGCCAGTCGGGTCAGTCCCAACACAGAGTCTCCGGTATTGTCCCCATAGGGCCCTGGGCCAGCAAGGGATGGCATGTCTCATAGTGGGATCAGCCATATGGTCCACTCTGTACATTGGCTGTTCAGAGTGCCAAAATCATCCTCCAAGCCTGGTGGACCAGTGTGTGCTCCACTCTCTTCCTCCCCCTTCATTTGCCCCTGTGTGCTCTGATCAGACATGTCCATCTCCCCTAGCTACAGGTTCAGTGCCGTCTTCTAAAGTAAATTCTTCTGGGGGGAGGGGCAGTTGTCCACGTAGCTGGTATGGAGGCTGGACCATCCACTTTTCATTTAGGATCAAAAGCATCTAGCTTTTAGCATTAGGTGCTATTGAGTCAGTTCCAACTCAAGGCAGAATGAACCACTGCGCAGTCCTACACCATCTTCAAAACTGTTGTTATACTTGAACCTAACATTTCAGCCTTTTCCAGGGACTGGCATCTCCTGATAACATACCCAAAGCATGTGAAGTCTCCCCGTGCTTGCTTCTAAGGACCTTTCAGACTGTTCTTCTGACACAAATCTGTTCATTCTTCCAGCACTCAATGGTATTTTTAATATTCTTGGCTAGTGTCATCTTGATGGGTTGAAACACTATCTCGCTCTAGTGTTGATGTACATTTTTCTGATGCCTAATTATACTGAGTATCTTTTAAGGTAATCATTTAATTTTTATGGCATTTTGAAAAGATGTCAATGAGGTCTATTTAATTTGTGTTCAGATGGAAACACATAACTCAAACTAATATATGTGACAGTAGAATAAGAATCCATTTTATCCTAAATACTTGAGATATTTATACAGCCTACTCAAGTTTTTATCAACACAGATAAGGTGGCGGCGGTGGTGGTGGTGGTGGTGGTGGTGGTGGTGGTGGTGGTGGTGGTGGTGGTTTTTAAGAGTTAATCTCTAAATAGGGGGCTGTAGTACTGAGCACTGAATCTCCTTTGCTTGATTAATTTTTATGTTAGGGAAGTAATACGAGGATTCCATCAAATGACCCATCAGTTTGAGGAAAAAGCATATCAGAATTCATGGTCAAAGCCTATATGGCTTTATGGTTTAGTCTCTAGGGGTATGTAATGCTCTTGTGAAAATAGTATTCCTCATGATAATAACGAGGAACTGGTGGGCTTCCAGGGCTGGGAGCTGAACTGAGGGGCAGTTCTACCCTGTCTAATAGGGTCACTATGAGTTGGCAAAGACTCGATGGCTGTCAGTTTGGTTTGTTTGACTTGAGTACTGGCATTCAGTGTGTTTATCGAAATCAATAAATTACAAGCATTTTTGATGTCTATTTTTTACATACAAAATTTAAATCCCCCAAGCCTCTGAAAACTGCGAAGATTTCACAGCACTAGGTTGGTACTCTCCCATCCAAGAATCAGTGAAACTGGCAGGGTGTGAGGCATTCAGGCTCCCTCAGTTCCTCCTGCTGCCTTCCCTGACCCTGGTCACTTGCTTCTATTACCTCTCTTGGACCTTACATGCATTTGAATTAGAACACCATAGAGTACAGTGCTCTACATGTGCAGCAGCTCTAACCATGTCACTCTCTGTCTCTATGAAGCCTCTTCCAACAAAATTCAAATGTGATTGTATGTGCACACATATCACACGCATGCACCAGAGCACCCTTCTTAACAGAGAGTCAGGAGGGTCTCTTAATTATTTGCTGTCCTCACTTTGGACACAATTCCCTTGATGATGAGTAGGAGAAAAGGAACATCAGGTAGTGGGGGAAACCCTAAGGAGGAACAGAGGAGAGCTTTAACTAAGAATAATGCTACTAGGGGAATGATGGCATGTGAGGAAAATTAGATACTTCCAGACTGTCAGATTTTTCCATACAGCAAAATTAACTTTTCTAGTTTTGTCTAAAACTGGCCCCAGGAAATTTCAAATAGCACATCTCAGATTATCTAACCTACAAAGGAGTAGCCGGCCTTCCACCCACCCCCACCCCACCCCCGCCAAAAAACCAAGCGGTACAAAGCTCCACTGGGTACACATTTCAAAATATACATTCTCCTGTTTGGGCAGGCATCTGGCAACTTGCTCTGAGCTAGTGCACCCACACTTTTTTCCCAAGGTCATTGCTGGTGACAAGACCTTGTGCTCTTCTCACAAGCCAGAATGCAAACATAAATCAAGTCAGTGTAAGACGCCATCATCACCTCACTCAAATACACCTCGTCAAGTGAACTCAAACTTCAAGAAGATGCTCATTTGTTTGGTTTTGTTGATGTGAGGGTGATAGTGCATTTGGAGTTTAGTCATTGCACTAGGTCAGACTGTTAATCAAGCTTCCTATATAGAGGTTCTGAAGATATTGTGTAAGAAGGTCTGAGTTGTCTGGCTAGACCAGAGCTTGCACACTGCTATTGACTAGAAGTTCCGACACACAGAATCCAGGACACATAAACCCCTCAGGACCAATACTGAGAGTAGCAACACCACGAGGGAAGGTAGGGGGGAGAAGCAGAAGAAAGGGGAAACCAATCTCAATGATGGACATACAGCCCCACTCCACCACCCAGGGGAACAAACAGCAGAAGTTTGGGTGAAGGGATACAGCAGAGGCGTAAAATATAAAAATAAAAAGTATGTATAAAGTATCAGTGGTTCACGTGGGTGGGAGGAGGGGAAAAAAGGAGCTCAAGGAGAAAGAACATGTTTGGAAATGATGATAGCAATGTATGTACAAATGTGCTTCATACAAATTGGTGTATGAATTGTTACAAGAGCTGTAAGATCCCCCAATAAAATGATTTATTTAAAATAAAAAGGACTGATTAGTGGTAGACAGGGGACTGGTTTTGCCACCATGACAGTGCACCTGCTCACACACAAAAAACAGCATGCCTCTATCGCCCGATCTGATCCCAGCACACCGAGGCAAAATACTAAGGGTGTACAACAGAACAGGAAGGGGAACAGAGCAACGAAGTCCCCAGGGAATACCAAAAATAGACTTTGGGGCCAGGGCTAGCTGACCCATCATACTCTATGAGAAAGCACTCCTAAAGGCCAACAAACAGTCCTTGAACTAACTAAAAGCTTTTCTTTCTTGTGTTTTGTTTTGCTTTTTGTCATTGGCTTGTTGGTGGTGGTGTTGTTCTTTTGTTTCATTTTGTTGCTTGGGTTTGCTCTGTCTCGTTTTTGTGCATGCTATGATTTCCACAGGTCTGTCTAAATGAGATAGGCTGGATGAACAATCTGGAGGAGAAAACAATGGGACTGACAGCTGGGGGAGGGAGATGGGAAAGGGGGGTGTAGGGAAAAAGGAAGTGCTGTTAACAAACCCAGGGACAAGGGAACACCAAGTGATCCAAATAGATGGTGAGGAGGGTGTAGGAGGCTTGGTAGAGTGTAACCAAGAGTAATGTAACCTAGAGGAATTACTGAAACACAAATGAAGGCTGAACATGAGAGTGGGACAATCAGAAAGTAAAAGGAAATCAAGGAAAGAGGTAGGAAGCAAAGGGCATTTATAGAGGTCTAAATAAAGGCATGTGCATATGTAAATATATTTATGTATAACGATGGGGAAATAGATCTATATGCATATATTTATAGGTTTAGTATTAAGGTAACAGATGTACATTGGGCCTCCATTCAAGTACTCCCTCAATGCAAAAATACTTTGTTGTATTAAAGTGGCATTCCGTGATGCTCACCTCCCCGACACAATTGCTGGAGGCAAATGGGTGCATAAGCAAATGTGGTGACTGAAGTTGATGGTGGTCGGCTATCAAAAGTTATACATTCTGGGGTCTTAAAAGCTTGAAGTTAAACAAGTGGTCATGTAGCTGAGAAGCAACAAAGCCCACATGAAAGAAGCACACCAGCATGTGTGATCACGAGGTGTCGGAAGAATCAGGTATCAGACATCATCGGAACAAAAAAATCATATCTTTGTGAATACGGGGGAGTGTGGAGTGAAAACCCAAAGCTCATTTGTAGATAATTGGACATCCCCTTACAGAAGGGTAGCAGGGAGGAGAGGAGCCAGTCAGGGTGCACTGTAGCAACAATGAAACATACAACTTTCCTCTAGCTCCTAAATGCTTCTTCCCCCACAACTAAAATGATCCCCATTCTACCTTACAAATCTAGCTAGACCTGAGGATGTACACTGGTACAGATAGGAACTGGAAACACAGGGAATCCAGGGCCGATGATCCCTTCAGGACCAGTGGTGAGAGTGGCGATACGAGGAGGGTAGAGGGAGGGAGGAATGGAAAGGGGAAACCGATTACAAGCATCTACATATAACCATCTCCCTGGGGGACAGACAACAGAAAAGTGGCTGAAGGGAGATATTGTATAGTGTAAGATATGACAAAATAATAATTTAGAATTTATTCAGGGTTCATGAGGGATGGGGAATAATTATCAGCTGATGCCAGCGGATTAAGTGGAGAGCAAATGTTTTCAGAATGATGAGGGCAATGAATGTACAAATATGATGTATGTATCAATTGTGATAAGAGTTGTATGAGGCCCCAAAAATTGATTATAAAAAAAGAGAAAAGAAATAACAGTATGAAAACATCCCCCAAAAAAGCATGCCTCTCTTGTCCCTCATATCCTAATCACCTGAACTCACTCCATGTGACTTCTTTCTGTTTCCATGAATGAAGGACAGTGGTTTGACAACACAGAAGAGGGGGGGAAAAAAACAAGGGTGTCACCCAAACTGCTGAGTTTGAAAAATGTTTCCAAGAATGTAATCACAGATTAGACAAATGTGTGAAGTGTAATGGAGAGTACTATGAAGGGGATAAAAAATTTAAATGCATAGTTTTGAAAAAATTGTAGTTTTTGTCGGGTTCCCCCTAGTAGCTTCCAATTTCATAGCAACTCAAGCCATCACCATACATCCAACTGACAGAGAAGGGGTGGGTTTTGTGTGTAGGTGGTGTTGGTTATTGCACAGGGGCAAGGGACTTCTGGTGGCATAGTACCTTATGCCTTGGGTGTCAACTGTAATGTCAGCAGTGGGGAACCACCAGTCAGTCCTCAGAAGAAAAGGATGAGGCGTTCTACTCCCATAGAGTTAGCCTTTGGGAAACCCACAGAGATAGTTCTGCTCTGATCTCATAGAGTCGCTATGGCTCAGCATCGACTCCATCGAAGTGAGCTGACAAACTAAAGGCAGGAGATCTGAAAGAGGATGCGGAGACGTTGTCTCAGGTACTTTGGACATATTACTATGGTGGAACCAGTCCTGCAAGAAGGGCGTCATTTTTGGCAGAGGGTTAGCAAACAAGAGGAAGACCCTTACTTAGGTGGATTGACACCGTGGCTGCGAGAATCGGCTCAAATACAGTAACAAGTGCGAGGATGGCGCAGGACTGGGCTTTGTTTCTCTCTCTAGTGCACAAGCCCCTATGAATCCGAACTGACTCCAGGGCTCTACAACATCAACTACTACAACCCTGAAGTTCAAACCTACCCAGTGGCTTCCCAAAAGGGAGGTGTGGCCATGTGCCTCTGTAAAGATGACAGCTAGGGAGCCCTTGCGGGGCAGTTCTACTCTGTGGCACAGGGGCAGCCAGGAGTCGGAATGTGCTTCACAGCAAAGGGTGTGCTTTGTCTCAGTTTGTGCCTGCTGCTGTTTATGCTATGCACTGAGTTTAACATGTGACACTCAGGAGCGAATGAATGGAAACACACCCATGATGCTTCCATGATGCCAGATGCAAGCTGACACTGTTTCTGAGTTCTGGGCATATTATTTTTTCAGAGATAATTTCCTGTAGCGGTGACACACCGAGTCCTATTTCATGTAAAAGCATCAGCAGCAGAGGAAAGCACTGCACAGAGAGAAGACTATGACACGTAACAGGCTTTCCATAGAGGAACAAAAGGGTGGATGTCTTGGGCTGCACTCTTTTCTTGTATACAGACAGTAAACAAGCTGAACACATCTCACCTAAGCATAACATTACAACTACTTGAAGCCCAGCTCAGGCATCTGGACAAGAGGCAGCAAGGAAGGATGGGAGAGAGTTAATGGGCTGGGCGTCCCCAAAGGTGCAGAGTGGGAATCAAGGGAGGATCCAGGACGAGCCAAGGCTTCTGGCAGAAGTCTGAGAGGAGAGCAGCAGAAAGGAGCTGCTCTCTGGGTCCTCACAGATGTAGCCAGTGAGAGAGCAGCAGTGCTGCCCCCTGGCGGTGCGCCGAAGGCAGGGCCGCTTCCCCCAGGGCTGGAGAGCTCTGGGGAAAGACAAACCGTGTCACTTTGGATGCCAAGTAAGGGGGCACTGTGTGCCGGTGGTGTACCTATGTTGGCCAAAGCGCTGCCCACTGTGCATTTGCTTCCCACAAGCACAGTTATCCTTCCTCGTGCATCCAGGAAAGACAGTTCTAGAAAAACACAAGCAGTAAAATAAAACACTGCCAGGTCTCGAACCATCCTCACCATTGTTACTATGCCCACTGGTGTAGCCACTGGTTCGAGCTGTTTTATTGCCCGTCCTCCACTTTTTGCCAAGCATCATGTCCTTCATGGACTTGATGTCCCTTCAGGGACTGGTCTCTCCTGACAGCACGTCCAAAGATATCAAATGAAGTCCAGCCATCCTTCGTCCCCATGTTCTCTTGGCAGTCCTTGTACTTTTATTGCTCAGTGTCTGATTATTTGGGACCAGGCCTTATTGCTGCCCCTTCCTCACCTTGGCCCCCAATCCCGACCCCAAGCCCTGCACATCCACTGTGTGAAACCTCCTGTTCCTGTAACCATCCCTGTGCTTTTGTGTGGGGGGTCTAGCTGGGTTCCCCTGGCAATTCGCCAGCTGCCCTTGGGAAAGTTCATGGAGTCGGCTAATTAGTAGAAAAGCCAAACGTCCAGCTGAGATTGGTTTACTCCCTAGCACCCTTGGGCAGGAGCACAGCCCCATTCCCGGTCCCAGGTAGCCAACGACCACACCTAGGTTCTCCGGACTTGGCAGCTGTAACATGTGGCCTGGGCTTCCCCTTCATTTCCTGCTCCTTTCTGGCTTGCTGTCTGACTTTTCTTTGCGGAATTAAAGCTGCAAATTGACAGGATCCCATAAACACTCTAAAGCCACAAAAAAACACCAAATGCCCACCCAAACATGTGAAACTTCCAAAAATCATCCTTAGAAGATTCCCAAACCCTAAACATTCCTAAACCCCATATATGCCCTGAAAACACCATGAAAGCCCTAAGAAAACCTAAAATGCTGGGGGAAAAAAACACATATAATATTAAAAATACCCTAAAATCCCTAAGGAACTCTGCAACATCACTAAAAACACCCTATTGTGCTGAAAAATACCTATACACTCTAAAAAACCACCCCTAAATCCCTTAAACACTCCCTAAAATCTTATAAAACACCCTAAAAACCCCAAACCACCCGAATGCCCCAAACACACCTTGAACGTCCACAAACAACCTAAAAGCCCTAAAAAATCACATGCCACCAAAAAGCCCTAAATGACCGCAAAATTCCAACTCATAGCCACCCTATAGAGGGCTTCTGGAGCTGTCAGTCTTTTATGGGAACAGCTTTATCGTTCTCCCAAGGAGAAGTTGGTAGGTTTGAAACCCTGACCTCATATTTAGCAGTCTAATAATTGCTGGACAGTGCCACCAAGGCTCTACTGGTGTAGTGGGTTACACATTGGGCTGCTAACCTCAAGGGAAACGGTTCAAAACCACCACCCACTCCTTGGGAGAAAGAAGAAGCTTTCTTTCTATTCCCCTAGATTTCTCATTGAAGGTGTAAAGTAACCTGTTAAATGCTCGCAGTGGCAGCAGCAATGTCTCATAACCATGGGGAAATGTGGTTCAGAAACTTCAGAAGCAAGCATCCACCAGTAGGTGACTGACCAGCAGTATTGACTTGGGCAAAGAGAAGGTGACATGGAAGGGTAAGGAGAAGAATGCGTGCAGAGGGCAGGTTGGCAGCTGAGCCTAAGTCCAGTAGAAACAACAGCAGAATGGCCTGTTCCTGGAAGGGCCACAGGAGATGGTGCGACTTCATGTAGCCCCCACTTACATGTGTAACAGCAGCAATTGCCTGAACACGTGGTCTCCCCAGGGAGGAGCCTTTGTGTGGTGTTAAGATGCTGTTACTGTCTGTTGTACTGTGGTGGCCTGCATTTGGCTGTAATGGTGGAAATTTTGCAGCCAGTAGTTCAAATGCCTGCTGGGTCACTCACTGCAGGTAGACTTCAGCAGTTTCCAGACAGAGAGACGAGGGAGGAGGACCTGGTCTTCCACTTCTGAAAGAACTGGCCAGTGTGAACCTTGTGAATGGCAGAACACTATACCTGAACATGAGTACCGCAGGCTATAAGGCATGATGGATTGACACAGTGGCTGCAGCAATGTGCTCAAACATAGGATAGTGCTGGCCTGGAAAATAGTTCATCGTCCATTAAAAAAAATCATTATATAGGGGCTCATACAACTTTTGTTGTTGTTTTTCCCTAAGGGAGAGCAGTGTATTGGTACACTGAGAGGTATATAGATCAATGGATTCGAACAGAAAAGCTACACATATATTCACCAGTCAACAGGAAACTAGCCTTCGAAAAAGGACACAGAAATATCCAAAGGGACAAATTCTGCTTGCTCAACAAATGGTGTTGGACAAACTGAGATACCGTATGTAGGAAAATGAAGCAAGCCCCAAACCTTCCCCCATGCACAGAAATTAACTGAAGAGGGGTTAAAACCTGAAAGTAAACCTCCGGGCTATCATAATCAATTTTTCGATGACCTCATCGGTCAGAAATCATTGTAGGAACGCCAAAGCGTTCTTGTGTTCAACGTCTACATACATAGCAGGTGCTCCAGTAAAGGGGAATCTTGGTGGAGCTGGCTCATCCATTCCTGAAGAGAGTAGAGCACCACGTTGGTCCATCACAGAGCTCAGGTGTAGAATCTTCCTCACTGTCATCCTTTATCTCAGCAGTGTCAGTGTTGGATTATGAATTTCCCAAAGAACCAGTATCGCTCAATTCTGTGCACAATGCTGACTCACTCTCGCTGTATCTCTTACAGCATCAGTTAGTGGGCTTGTTGTCTGCCTCAGGCTTTGTTCACGGAGATCCTCCAGCTAGTTGGTGGTGTGTGCGCATGAGCAGAGGCTTCCTGCCAATCCCCCATGAGTAGTAGAGCTCCCATGGTGTGGACTCCATGTAAGCCCTGTCCCAGACAGCACGCTTACATAGGAGGGTGGGCCCTGCAGCACAGAGGACCATTCCCCCTGTGGAATGGCCTCAGAGACCCACGTCCCTCACTGGCCAGCTGCTGGGGCTGTGGGCCCTAAGCTTCATGCCTGACTCAGGAATTGACACAGGGTGAGGCGACTCCAGTAGCTGTTTTGACTGGTCTAATCCAGCCTGAGATCATCCTTGCATGAGCCCTCTGCCCAGATTATTTTTGTTTCTTTTATGATCATTTTATTAGGGGCTCTTACAACACTAACCACAATCCATATATACATCAGCTGTTTGAAGCACATCTGACCATTAATTGCCCTCATTATTCTCAAAATCTCCACTCTTCACCCAAGCCCCTGGCCTCAGCTCCTCATTTTTTCCCCCCTCAATGCCCGCCACCCATCCCTCATCAATCCTTGGAAATGTACTAATTCTTTTGTCATATCTTCACCCACCTTTCTTTTGAGGTCAATGAAGATCCTTGTAATCGGTTCCCACTTTCCATCCTGCCCTTCCTCCACCCTCCCAGTATCTCCACTCATAACACTGGTCCTCACAGGCCCATCCACCCTGGATTCCCCGTGTTTGAAATTCCTATCTGTACTACAATACCTTCTCTAGTTTGGCCAGATTAGAACTGGGTTCAGGTTAGTGGGGAAGCATTAAGAACTTGAGGAGGCGGCCACCCGCCCGCTGGGTGGGCGGGCCCGGGCGTCGCGTGCTACGGGCCGCCCAGCGCAGGCGGAGGCTGGGAGCGCCCCGCAGGGTGCACGGGCGGCCTTGCAGGCGGGGACTCGGGACGCGCCCCTCGACGCCCTCGCGCACCCCACCGTCTTCCTGTCCGCGGGGCCCCCCGACGGGCTGCGAGCGGGGGTGTCGCAGGACCTGCGGCTGGATAAAACGAGAGACCCCCCTTGGTCAGCAGCGCGAGACCGTGGGGACGCGCGGCTCCTCGAATGTTGCGTCGTCTCATTTCTGGTTCCTCCATCCATTCACGCAGGCCGACCCCGCTCGCCTGATCAGTGGCACACACCCAGCCCAGTGGGAAAAGGAATGCTCTCCCACGTATATGCATTTTAGTTTGGAGTCCCTACAGGGTTTATGTACCCCGAGTCCTGGAGATGGGGATTGGTTTGATCTAACTGCACTTTACTTGCAGTGCGAGCCAGCGCGGCGCGGTGTCCCACTGGAAGCGCCGAGCCACACGTGCGTGTCAACACTTAGGACCATCCCCAAACATGCTTTTGCCAGGTGTCCCTGAGGAAGCCAATCAAGAGGGATCGTGCTATTCGGATTCGGTCCCCATGTCGCCGTTTTCGCCTTGCTTTCTGTTTTTGAATTCGGTTTCCCAAATGTCTGCCTCAAAAAGGAATACCCAACCAGGGGGTCCGCAGCCCTGGAAGTTTCCGGGGCTGTTCCCCAGACGCGCCTCGGGGGCTGCAAGGACTGCGCGTCGAGACTTTTCCGGTCGTGAAAAGTCGGCGGCGACAGCTGGGGGCCCTGGGTCACCGGGTGGTGTTGAGCGGGGACTCTTGGGCCCCGGCGTGGGACGCTGGCGGGTGCAAGTTCAAGAGGGTCAGGGGCTGATGCCTCCCCACGCCCCTGCCCTCCCCCAGCAAGGGCGCTCTGGGGTGCTGGGTCCTTGAGGCCCCGGCTGGCGGGGCCGCCCACGGTCAAGGCTTCAGGCACACGCGCGGGTGCGCTGAGGCCTGCGCCGTGCGGGGGTCTGGGCTCAGGCAGGTGGTCGCGGCGGCTCCGCGGGCGGGCGGGCGCCCAGCAGGACGACCGACGACCCCCGGCGCGTCGCGGGCACCCAGCGCCCGGGCGTAGAGGCGGGCGGGGGGCTGCGCTCCGCCGCCGCCAGGGCCCCCTCCCTCCGCGCCCCCCCGCGCCAGGTGAGCCGGGCCTGGGCCTCGGCGGGCCGCGGGGCTGCCCTCTCGCCGCCCTCCAGCGCCCCCTCGGGGCCGGGCCGCGCCGAGCCGGGCGGCCGCCGGCCGGGGCTGGGGGTTGGGAGGGGCGGGGGTCGCGGGCGGGTCGCTCGTTCGGCCGCTGGCGGGGGGCGGGGGCCGGGCGGCCGCGCGCGAGGCCGGGCCAGCTGCCGCCGCGCCCTCGGCCTCCGACTCCGGCTCCGGCTCGGCTCGCCCTGGCGGCGGTGGCGCCGTGAGGAGGAGTCCGCGCTCCTCTGTGGCGGCGGCGGCGGCGGCCGGCTCCAGGCCGGGTTTTGGCGCCGCCCGCCTGCTGCCTCCTGGCAGCTCCTGAACTCCAGCCCCCTCTCTATCAGCCTCTCACTCCGTCTCAATATGTCTCAAGATGGCGGCCAATGTGGGATCGATGTTTCAATATTGGAAGCGCTTTGATTTACAGCAGCTGCAGGTCAGGCTTCTCCTCTCTCGGCCTCTCGCTCGGGGGTGGGGGCTGCGGGCGGTCGCGGCCTCCCCGGGGGCGCCGGGCTGCCTCGCCGCCGGGGGGCCGCGGCGGAGGGGAGGAGGGGGGTGCCGGGAAAAGCGGGGCCGACTCGGGGACAAGTCCCTCTCACTCCCCGGCCCCCATTGATAACTCGCTTGATCGGAAATTGATCCTCTTTGTTCAATTCATCGATCAGCCCAAGATGGCGCCGGGAGCCGCCGCTGCCACCGCTGCTCCTGGTGTCTGCCCCCTCCCCTGGCGCCCCCCCCCCCCCGGCCCCGAGCCGCCGCCCCCACCGCCGCCACCGCTGCCCCTGGTGTCTGCCCCCTCCCCTGGCGCACCCCCCCCCCCCCCGGCCCCGAGCCGCCGCCGCCACCGCCGCCATCGCTGCCCCTGGTGTCTGCCCCCTCCCCTGGCGCCCCCCCCACCCCCGTCCCGAGCCGCCGCCGCCGCCGGTTCCCCAAACTTCATGAGTGGAAAAATGGGCTCTTGGCACAAAATGACATTCAATCTTCACCAAGAGATTCAGGGCTAAATTGCTGCCCTATCTCTGACCGCAGCTTTTGTTTTATTTTAATTCTCATATAATTCACATATATCATTCAATACTTCAGTCATATTAAGATTTGTGTAATCCTCACCACAATCAGGTTTACATCATTTCCTTCTTTTATATTCATTTTTGTTAGCCCCCCCCCCTCACTCCCCCAAATCTTCCCTGCCTGTCCCTAGGAGATTGTTAATTCTGTTAGTGTCTCTCTGGATTTGCCTCTCCTGGATTTCATATGTATTAAAAAAAATACAAAACAAAATCAAGAAACAAGTAGAAAAGAAAAACTAACAATGATAAAAGAGAGAAAAACCTCAATCGAACAGAAAGTGAAAAATACTAAAAACTGGAACCAAATTAAAATTAGTCTGAAGAGATCAAATGATCAGGTGTTACATTTGAACTTAACTGTATCTGTTCATGTCCATGGGCTTTGGTCAGAGGGAATTCACCCCGCATGTGCATTTGAGTCCTTTTGCAAACTGGGTGTTCCGAACTTAAGCTCTGATTCTTGTTCATACCTGCAGATTGAGATTCTATTATTTATCACCCTGGCATCACACTGGCTGTGCTGCTTGTTCTGGGCGGACTTAGTTGACATCTCACTTAGATGGCTGCTTATTTTCAGAAAAAAGGTTTAAGTACAAGGCCCTGTTCTTTGTGATAGATGTGCACCATCTGATTTCAGGGTTTTTTTACACCCTATGCTTTCCAGTCAAATATTCACTTGAGGTAATTCAAAACACTCACTTGGCTCGATGACGCCAGAATAGCTCCCCTCCATGCAGTTCCATGGAGCTCAGCATAGTTAGGGCGCAGAGATGAAAAGACGATTGAACCATGTACTGAACGTTCAGGTTTTTCCCTGCTTTTGAAAATCTGTTTGCGCTTGTAGAGTAAATGTTTTGTATTTTTTAAGAGTGTAAAAAAAAATAGATGGAGGGATTCAGAGAAAATGGCAACCAGATAGGACCCATCTATCTGGAGCTCCTGCTGCCAGACCAGAAAAATAGGAAATTAGGTGAAGGAAACGGGGAGGTGGAGTTCTGAAATTAGAACTAGGGTAACAGGGTTTCTCCTGAACCCCTTCTTTTGTGGGATTTCCACTCACAAAGCAAACCAAGAATGCTTTAAAGCAGCACTATAATTTTGACGAAGTGGCAGGCGCCAGATATGCCCTTGCCTGGAGCAGGGATCCCTGCAGGTGGACGCCCTGAGAGGGGGCAGAATCTCAGACACGAGGGGAACCCCACACTGAGCTCTCCATGCGGTTGGATGCCTTGAGCTCACGGTCAGGGGTTGGTGGTGGGTAGCCATAATTTAGAGTAGAAGAAAAAATATATTATTACCTTAGGAAGATCATGGTGTGGGAGAAAAAGGCAGAAAGTCGGGAGTCCAGGGAGCAAATTTAGTTCCAATTGGCCGACTAGTAAACAACCCCCCTGATAAGCTGCATCTCCCCCTCTGGGGGTCAGCTTGACAGCCACCAAATCTGAGCACATCACAAGTAGAATTTTTTTTAAGGGTGAAACATAAATGATTGGTTTAAAACTCAAACCCAAGTCTGGTTGCTCAGCTCCAAGCACCACATGGGGAGTCCCTTAACATAAATCAGCATAAGAAGCAACCTAGCTAAGGAATGCCAGAACTCAGCCACAGGGCCCGGCAGCTTTTACCATAACAAAGACCCGCTGTAGCAGTGTCAGCCTTAAACAGCACTGAGCTGTAGCCCAGAGACTGTGGGAGACAATTTCATTCTAGCTGGCCAGAGGGATAAAAAAGAAAATCCTCTGATCTAGGAAGCATCAGCAGTCTAGATAGGACAACAAGCTTCCCTCTCAGTGATTCTACACATAGCTGGGGAGGCCCTGCCGGTCTTGGAGCCCTAGACGGGGCTGAGGGAGCCCCCCAGTGCCCCCTCCCAGCTCCTGCTGCAGTGCTACATGCAGCACAAGGCAGGTACTCCAGCACCCAAGTGACCCCTGGCCACGGGCGCGATCTTGCTTTTGAAGTAATCTCACACAGCATCTGTGGAACCCTACATCAGGGATGGGAAAGTCCATTAACGCATGCCCAGGAGAGCCAGCATAGGAAAGCTGGATTTTCCTGCCCGTGGGCTCCGATGGATGTTGCACCTGGAGCAGCCCACCTGGGCCAGATGATTGCAGTTCAGCCAATGGGATTGACCTGGGGTCCTTCACCAGCCTCCCCGGGAACCCTTGAAAAGGCAGGAACCAGAAGGGAGAGGGGTGGTCCAGGTCGTCTTCCTGGGAGGAGAGAGATCCTTGCATGACCTGAGGCAGTCTCTGCCAGGCCCCATGGTCAAAGGAATCCTATGGGTGCCTTGTAAAACCTGAAGCTTCTTTTAACTCTCATTAAATTCACTTGGATCACGAGCCCGGCTTCCGCATGAAATTTTTCTCGCGGGGAGCCAAGGACTGGGGTTGGAATTTAGGCCAGAGAGAGAGACCTTACAAGTCCATGACCCTGTGACCTTGAGGAAGAGTTGGAATTCCTCTGGCCTCAAGGACAGGTGATCAAGTATCATTACCTCCTTACCCACTGCTCTACTTATTCTCACTTTATTCACTAGCCCTTCTAACTTTTCCACCGCACTCAGTTTCAACGTGCTCAGGTTGGTGTTGGGCTTTTATTTACTCGCTTTCTTCTTTATCCCTCTTTTTTTCCCCTTTTCCCCTCTTTTTCCTCTTCTCTCCCACTCTCTCCTCTCATATGCCACTAAAGGCTTCCAGGTCACTTCCCTCCGCTTAGGGCAAATCAACCCAAATAGCAGGAGGCACTCCAGCCTGCCCTGTGTGGGAGTGCTGTACACCACACAAGGCACCTGGGACAAACACCTACAGTGCGCTGCACCGTTGAAGAAACCTCCGTCATGCCCCTAAGGTGATCTCGTCAACTAGGGCAATTCTGCCCAGCACCACTGGGTCCCGGCATTAAAAGGGCACACTGACCTGCCATGTTGGAGCAGTGTCTAAACCCCTCTGGCCCCTCATCCAAGCAATCAGGGATCAGCTACTACTTTATACTTTATTTCCTCCTTCTCTCTCTCCTTGCTCTTTACCATCACAGCCAACCTTAGTGAACTCAGTTGGATTTATTTCCTTCTTTCTCTTTATTCTCTTTTTCTTTCTTTCCTCTTTCTGTCTTTGCTTTCTTCACCTCTCTCTTAGCTTGTACGATTCTCTCTGCTCCCTCTCATTGCTTGCACATACCACTGCTGGTTTCCAGAGCCCTACACTCTGCCTAGGGCAACCCTGTCCTCCTAGTGGGCAGCCTGACCCCTAAGACAGTACTGCACACAGGACGAGTCAGAGCTACACACAGCATAACACAGGGTCAGTTATTTCTTTAACCATTTAAAAAAATACTCTCTCCTCCTCCTTCCTTTTCTCTTCTCTCTTTTTCCTTTTATTGGGCTCTTCTTAAAGGTGTTCTGCTTTTCTCCGCTCCATCTAGCTCTTCTCTACTTCCTACCACAGCCTCCACAGATTTGGTTCTCCTTTTTAGTTGTTTTCTTTTTTTTTTTTTTTTACTGTTGTCACCTTTGTTTACTCTGTGCATTTTAGTTGTCTGTGGGTGAGTGGTTGTCAGTCTGGTTGGCATTATTGCCCCAGTCTGTGTCTTCCTCTTTCTCTCTTTTTCCTCTCCTTTCACTCTCTTTCCCATCACAAGACAATAGCTGTCTCCAGGCCACTCCCCTCTGCCTAGGGCAAACCTGAAGGCCCAACTGAGGGAGCTCCCACCCCCCACTTATTGGCGTGGCAAGCAGCTGGGGAATTCACGCTGGTCCTCTCCCACACACTAAGCCACAGGTTGTTCTCCCCTATAAAAAGTGGGGGCATCCCCAGCCTAAATCCTGAGGTCCTACAAGTGACTGGGGGAAACGCCTGACCACCACTTGTGAGGCTCCACGCTACTGTGGGAACATCCACCCAATCTCCAAGGCGATCTCTCTGTACATCCCCTTGTCTAGCCAGATTTGTAAAGTAGAATTTGGATCATGATAGTGGGGGGAGGAAGCATTTAGGAACTAGAGGAAACATGTTTCATTGTTGCTACCCTGCACCCTGACTGGCTTATCTCGTCCCCACATCCCTTCAGGAAGGGGGTGTCCAGTTACCTACCAATGGGCTTTGAGTCTCCACTCTGCACTCACCCTCATTTACAATGACATGATTTTTGTGTTCTTTGATGCTTGATATCTGATCCCTTCAACAGTTCATGGTCACACAGGCTGGTGTGCTTCCTCCATGTGGGCTTTGTTGCTTCTGAGCTAGATGGCCGCTTCTTTATTTTCAAGCCTGTAAGATCCCAGATGCTATAACTTTTGATAGCCAGGCACCATCAGCTTTCTTCACCACATTTGCTAGTGCACACATTTTTCTTCAACCATCATGTTGGAAAGGTGTTCATCATGGAATGCCAATTTAATATAACGTGTTCTTGCATTGAGTAAGTATTTGGCAATGTCCATCTACTGCCTTAATACTAAGTCTATAAATATATGCACGTTGATCTATTTACGAACCCTCCTGTATAAATATATTTACATATGTACATGCCAGTATGTAGACCTCTAGAAATACCCTTTGTCACCTAGTTCTTTCCTCTATTTACTTTTACTTTCCTCTTGTCCGACTATCATGCTCAGCTTTCACTTGGGTTTGAGTAATTTCTCTTGGTTACATTGCCCTTGCTGAATACCTACCAGGCTTCTCACACCCTCCTTGCGACGGATTTTGGATTACTTGTTGCTCCCCTGTCGCTGGATTGGTCAGCATCACCTCCTTACCCCCTCCTCTCCCTCTCACATGTCCCCGGGAACCATTGGTCCTGTTGTTTTCTCCTCCAGCCTATTCTTCCAGCCTATCTTATCTAGATAGATCTGTTGAGATAATAATATGCACCAAAAATCAAACCATAGCAGGATAGGCGATGGGTGAGAACACAGTGATGACAAAAAAACAACAACAGAAAACCAATGATCAATAAAAGAGTAAATTAATTAAAAGACAAAAAAAATTTTTAAGAAAGAAAAACCTGTAAATAGATCAAGGTCTGATTTTTTTTTTTTCTATAGGTGTGTCCTTCAGTCAGGTCTGATGGCGTATCATGCTCTGGCCCCAGAGTCTGTCCTTTGTACTCCCTCAGGGGCTACCCGCTCTGCTCCCATGGTTGCTCTGCTGCATGCTTTTAGTGATTTGCCTCCGTGTTGGAGGGCCAGTCGGGTCAGTCCCAACACAGAGTCTCCGGTATTGTCCCCATAGGGTCCTGGGCCAGCAAGGGATGGCATGTCTCATAGTGGGATCAGCCATATGGTCCACTCTGTACATTGGCTGTTCAGAGTGCCAAAATCATCCTCCAAGCCTGGTGGACCAGTGTGTGCTCCACTCTCTTCCTCCCCCTTCATTTGCCCCTGTGTGCTCTGATCAGACATGTCCATCTCCCCTAGCTACAGGTTCAGTGCCGTCTTCTAAAGTAAATTCTTCTGGGGGGAGGGGCAGTTGTCCACGTAGCTGGTATGGAGGCTGGACCATCCACTTTTCATTTAGGATCAAAAGCATCTAGCTTTTAGCATTAGGTGCTATTGAGTCAGTTCCAACTCAAGGCAGAATGAACCACTGCGCAGTCCTACACCATCTTCAAAACTGTTGTTATACTTGAACCTAACATTTCAGCCTTTTCCAGGGACTGGCATCTCCTGATAACATACCCAAAGCATGTGAAGTCTCCCCGTGCTTGCTTCTAAGGACCTCTCAGACTGTTCTTCTGACGCAAATCTGTTCATTCTTCCAGCACTCAATGGTATTTTTAATATTCTTGGCTAGTGTCATCTTGATGGGTTGAAACACTATCTCGCTCTAGTGTTGATGTACATTTTTCTGATGCCTAATTATACTGAGTATCTTTTAAGGTAATCATTTAATTTTTATGGCATTTTGAAAAGATGTCAATGAGGTCTATTTAATTTGTGTTCAGATGGAAACACATAACTCAAACTAATATATGTGACAGTAGAATAAGAATCCATTTTATCCTAAATACTTGAGATATTTATACAGCCTACTCAAGTTTTTATCAACATAGATAAGGTGGCGGTGGTGGTGGTGGTGGTGGTGGTGGTGGTGGTGGTGGTGGTGGTTTTTAAGAGTTAATCTCTAAATAGGGGGCTGTAGTACTGAGCACTGAATCTCCTTTGCTTGATTAATTTTTATGTTAGGGAAATAATACGAGGATTCCATCAAATGACCCATCAGTTTGAGGAAAAAGCATATCAGAATTGATGGTCAAAGCCTATATGGCTTTATGGTTTAGTCTCTAGGGGTATGTAATGCTCTTGTGAAAATAGTATTCCTCATGATAATAACGAGGAACTGGTGGGCCTCCAGGGCTGGGAGCTGAACTGAGGGGCAGTTCTACCCTGTCTAATAGGGTCACTATGAGTTGGCAAAGACTCGATGGCTGTCAGTTTGGTTTGTTTGACTTGAGTACTGGCATTCAGTGTGTTTATCGAAATCAATAAATTACAAGCATTTTTGATGTCTATTTTTTACATACAAAATTTAAATCCCCCAACCTCTGAAAACTGCGAAGATTTCACAGCACTAGGTTGGTACTCTCCCATCCAAGAATCAGTGAAACTGGCAGGGTGTGAGGCATTCAGGCTCCCTCAGTTCCTCCTGCTGCCTTCCCTGACCCTGGTCACTTGCTTCTATTACCTCTCTTGGACCTTACATGCATTTGAATTAGAACACCATAGAGTACAGTGCTCTACATGTGCAGCAGCTCTAACCATGTCACTCTCTGTCTCTATGAAGCCTCTTCCAACAAAATTCAAATGCGATTGTATGTGCACACATAAACACACGCATGCACCAGAGCACCCTTCTTAACAGAGAGTCAGGAGGGTCTCTTAATTATTTGCTGTCCTCACTTTGGACACAAGTCCCTTGATGATGAGTAGGAGAAAAGGAACATCAGGTAGTGGGGGAAACCCTAAGGAGGAACAGAGGAGAGCTTTAACTAAGAATAATGCTACTAGGGGAATGATGGCATGTGAGGAAAATTAGATACTTCCAGACTGTCAGATTTTTCCATACAGCAAAATTAACTTTTCTAGTTTTGTCTAAAACTGGCCCCAGGAAATTTCAAATAGCACATCTCAGATTATCTAACCTACAAAGGAGTAGCCGGCCTTCCACCCACCCCCACCCCACCCCCGCCAAAAAACCAAGCGGTACAAAGCTCCACTGGGTACACATTTCAAAATATACATTCTCCTGTTTGGGCAGGCATCTGGCAACTTGCTCTGAGCTAGTGCACCCACACTTTTTTCCCAAGGTCATTGCTGGTGACAAGACCTTGTGCTCTTCTCACAAGCCAGAATGCAAACATAAATCAAGTCAGTGTAAGACGCCATCATCACCTCACTCAAATACACCTCGTCAAGTGAACTCAAACTTCAAGAAGATGCTCATTTGTTTGGTTTTCTTGATGTGAGGGTGATAGTGCATTTGGAGTTTAGTCATTGCACTAGGTCAGACTGTTAATCAAGCTTCCTATATAGAGGTTCTGAAGATATTGTGTAAGAAGGTCTGAGTTGTCTGGCTAGACCAGAGCTTGCACACTGCTATTGACTAGAAGTTCCGACACACAGAATCCAGGACAGATAAACCCCTCAGGACCAATACTGAGAGTAGCAACACCACGAGGGAAGGTAGGGGGGAGAAGCAGAAGAAAGGGGAAACCAATCTCAATGATGGACATACAGCCCCACTCCACCACCCAGGGGAACAAACAGCAGAAGTTTGGGTGAAGGGATACAGCAGAGGCGTAAAATATAAAAATAAAAAGTATGTATAAAGTATCAGTGGTTCACGTGGGTGGGAGGAGGGGAAAAAAGGAGCTCAAGGAGAAAGAACATGTTTGGAAATGATGATAGCAATGTATGTACAAATGTGCTTCATACAAATTGGTGTATGAATTGTTACAAGAGCTGTAAGATCCCCCAATAAAATGATTTATTTAAAATAAAAAGGACTGATTAGTGGTAGACAGGGGACTGGTTTTGCCACCATGACAGTGCACCTGCTCACACACAAAAAACAGCATGCCTCTATCGCCCGATCTGATCCCAGCACACCGAGGCAAAATACTAAGGGTGTACAACAGAACAGGAAGGGGAACAGAGCAACGAAGTCCCCAGGGAATACCAAAAATAGACTTTGGGGCCAGGGCTAGCTGACCCATCATACTCTATGAGAAAGCACTCCTAAAGGCCAACAAACAGTCCTTGAACTAACTAAAAGCTTTTCTTTCTTGTGTTTTGTTTTGCTTTTTGTCATTGGCTTGTTGGTGGTGGTGTTGTTCTTTTGTTTCATTTTGTTGCTTGGGTTTGCTCTGTCTCGTTTTTGTGCATGCTATGATTTCCACAGGTCTGTCTAAATGAGATAGGCTGGATGAACAATCTGGAGGAGAAAACAATGGGACTGACAGCTGGGGGAGGGAGATGGGAAAGGGGGGTGTAGGGAAAAAGGAAGTGCTGTTAACAAACCCAGGGACAAGGGAACACCAAGTGATCCAAATAGATGGTGAGGAGGGTGTAGGAGGCTTGGTAGAGTGTAACCAAGAGTAATGTAACCTAGAGGAATTACTGAAACACAAATGAAGGCTGAACATGAGAGTGGGACAATCAGAAAGTAAAAGGAAATCAAGGAAAGAGGTAGGAAGCAAAGGGCATTTATAGAGGTCTAAATAAAGGCATGTGCATATGTAAATATATTTATGTATAACGATGGGGAAATAGATCTATATGCATATATTTATAGGTTTAGTATTAAGGTAACAGATGTACATTGGGCCTCCATTCAAGTACTCCCTCAATGCAAAAATACTTTGTTGTATTAAAGTGGCATTCCGTGATGCTCACCTCCCCGACACAATTGCTGGAGGCAAATGGGTGCATAAGCAAATGTGGTGACTGAAGTTGATGGTGGTCGGCTATCAAAAGTTATACATTCTGGGGTCTTAAAAGCTTGAAGTTAAACAAGTGGTCATGTAGCTGAGAAGCAACAAAGCCCACATGAAAGAAGCACACCAGCATGTGTGATCACGAGGTGTCGGAAGAATCAGGTATCAGACATCATCGGAACAAAAAAATCATATCTTTGTGAATACGGGGGAGTGTGGAGTGAAAACCCAAAGCTCATTTGTAGATAATTGGACATCCCCTTACAGAAGGGTAGCAGGGAGGAGAGGAGCCAGTCAGGGTGCACTGTAGCAACAATGAAACATACAACTTTCCTCTAGCTCCTAAATGCTTCTTCCCCCACAACTAAAATGATCCCCATTCTACCTTACAAATCTAGCTAGACCTGAGGATGTACACTGGTACAGATAGGAACTGGAAACACAGGGAATCCAGGGCCGATGATCCCTTCAGGACCAGTGGTGAGAGTGGCGATACGAGGAGGGTAGAGGGAGGGAGGAATGGAAAGGGGAAACCGATTACAAGCATCTACATATAACCATCTCCCTGGGGGACAGACAACAGAAAAGTGGCTGAAGGGAGATATTGTATAGTGTAAGATATGACAAAATAATAATTTAGAATTTATTCAGGGTTCATGAGGGATGGGGAATAATTATCAGCTGATGCCAGCGGATTAAGTGGAGAGCAAATGTTTTCAGAATGATGAGGGCAATGAATGTACAAATATGATGTATGTATCAATTGTGATAAGAGTTGTATGAGGCCCCAAAAATTGATTATAAAAAAAGAGAAAAGAAATAACAGTATGAAAACATCCCCCAAAAAAGCATGCCTCTCTTGTCCCTCATATCCTAATCACCTGAACTCACTCCATGTGACTTCTTTCTGTTTCCATGAATGAAGGACAGTGGTTTGACAACACAGAAGAGGGGGGGAAAAAAACAAGGGTGTCACCCAAACTGCTGAGTTTGAAAAATGTTTCCAAGAATGTAATCACAGATTAGACAAATGTGTGAAGTGTAATGGAGAGTACTATGAAGGGGATAAAAGATTTAAATGCATAGTTTTGAAAAAATTGTAGTTTTTGTCGGGTTCCCCCTAGTAGCTTCCAATTTCATAGCAACTCAAGCCATCACCATACATCCAACTGACAGAGAAGGGGTGGGTTTTGTGTGTAGGTGGTGTTGGTTATTGCACAGGGGCAAGGGACTTCTGGTGGCATAGTACCTTATGCCTTGGGTGTCAACTGTAATGTCAGCAGTGGGGAACCACCAGTCAGTCCTCAGAAGAAAAGGATGAGGCGTTCTACTCCCATAGAGTTAGCCTTTGGGAAACCCACAGAGATAGTTCTGCTCTGATCTCATAGAGTCGCTATGGCTCAGCATCGACTCCATCGAAGTGAGCTGACAAACTAAAGGCAGGAGATCTGAAAGAGGATGCGGAGACGTTGTCTCAGGTACTTTGGACATATTACTATGGTGGAACCAGTCCTGCAAGAAGGGCGTCATTTTTGGCAGAGGGTTAGCAAACAAGAGGAAGACCCTTACTTAGGTGGATTGACACCGTGGCTGCGAGAATCGGCTCAAATACAGTAACAAGTGCGAGGATGGCGCAGGACTGGGCTTTGTTTCTCTCTCTAGTGCACAAGCCCCTATGAATCCGAACTGACTCCAGGGCTCTACAACATCAACTACTACAACCCTGAAGTTCAAACCTACCCAGTGGCTTCCCAAAAGGGAGGTGTGGCCATGTGCCTCTGTAAAGATGACAGCTAGGGAGCCCCTGCGGGGCAGTTCTACTCTGTGGCACAGGGGCAGCCAGGAGTCGGAATGTGCTTCACAGCAAAGGGTGTGCTTTGTCTCAGTTTGTGCCTGCTGCTGTTTATGCTATGCACTGAGTTTAACATGTGACACTCAGGAGCGAATGAATGGAAACACACCCATGATGCTTCCATGATGCCAGATGCAAGCTGACACTGTTTCTGAGTTCTGGGCATATTATTTTTTCAGAGATAATTTCCTGTAGCGGTGACACACCGAGTCCTATTTCATGTAAAAGCATCAGCAGCAGAGGAAAGCACTGCACAGAGAGAAGACTATGACACGTAACAGGCTTTCCATAGAGGAACAAAAGGGTGGATGTCTTGGGCTGCACTCTTTTCTTGTATACAGACAGTAAACAAGCTGAACACATCTCACCTAAGCATAACATTACAACTACTTGAAGCCCAGCTCAGGCATCTGGACAAGAGGCAGCAAGGAAGGATGGGAGAGAGTTAATGGGCTGGGCGTCCCCAAAGGTGCAGAGTGGGAATCAAGGGAGGATCCAGGACGAGCCAAGGCTTCTGGCAGAAGTCTGAGAGGAGAGCAGCAGAAAGGAGCTGCTCTCTGGGTCCTCACAGATGTAGCCAGTGAGAGAGCAGCAGTGCTGCCCCCTGGCGGTGCGCCGAAGGCAGGGCCGCTTCCCCCAGGGCTGGAGAGCTCTGGGGAAAGACAAACCGTGTCACTTTCGATGCCAAGTAAGGGGGCACTGTGTGCCGGTGGTGTACCTATGTTGGCCAAAGCGCTGCCCACTGTGCATTTGCTTCCCACAAGCACAGTTATCCTTCCTCGTGCATCCAGGAAAGACAGTTCTAGAAAAACACAAGCAGTAAAATAAAACACTGCCAGGTCTCGAACCATCCTCACCATTGTTACTATGCCCACTGGTGTAGCCACTGGTTCGAGCTGTTTTATTGCCCGTCCTCCACTTTTTGCCAAGCATCATGTCCTTCATGGACTTGATGTCCCTTCAGGGACTGGTCTCTCCTGACAGCACGTCCAAAGATATCAAATGAAGTCCAGCCATCCTTTGTCCCCATGTTCTCTTGGCAGTCCTTGTACTTTTATTGCTCAGTATCTGATTATTTGGGACCAGGCCTTATTGCTGCCCCTTCCTCACCTTGGCCCCCAATCCCGACCCCAAGCCCTGCACATCCACTGTGTGAAACCTCCTGTTCCTGTAACCATCCCTGTGCTTTTGTGTGGGGGGTCTAGCTGGGTTCCCCTGGCAATTCGCCAGCTGCCCTTGGGAAAGTTCATGGAGTCGGCTAATTAGTAGAAAAGCCAAACGTCCAGCTGAGATTGGTTTACTCCCTAGCACCCTTGGGCAGGAGCACAGCCCCACTCCCGGTCCCAGGTAGCCAACGACCACACCTAGGTTCTCCGGACTTGGCAGCTGTAACATGTGGCCTGGGCTTCCCCTTCATTTCCTGCTCCTTTCTGGCTTGCTGTCTGACTTTTCTTTGCGGAATTAAAGCTGCAAATTGACAGGATCCCATAAACACTCTAAAGCCACAAAAAAACACCAAATGCCCACCCAAACATGTGAAACTTCCAAAAATCATCCTTAGAAGATTCCCAAACCCTAAACATTCCTAAACCCCATATATGCCCTGAAAACACCATGAAAGCCCTAAGAAAACCTAAAATGCTGGGGGGAAAAAACACATATAATATTAAAAATACCCTAAAATCCCTAAGGAACTCTGCAACATCACTAAAAACACCCTATTGTGCTGAAAAATACCTATACACTCTAAAAAACCACCCCTAAATCCCTTAAACACTCCCTAAAATCTTATAAAACACCCTAAAAACCCCAAACCACCCGAATGCCCCAAACACACCTTGAACGTCCACAAACAACCTAAAAGCCCTAAAAAATCACATGCCACCAAAAAGCCCTAAATGACCGCAAAATTCCAACTCATAGCCACCCTATAGAGGGCTTCTGGAGCTGTCAGTCTTTTATGGGAACAGCTTTATCGTTCTCCCAAGGAGAAGTTGGTAGGTTTGAAACCCTGACCTCATATTTAGCAGTCTAATAATTGCTGGACAGTGCCACCAAGGCTCTACTGGTGTAGTGGGTTACACATTGGGCTGCTAACCTCAAGGGAAACGGTTCAAAACCACCACCCACTCCTTGGGAGAAAGAAGAAGCTTTCTTTCTATTCCCCTAGATTTCTCATTGAAGGTGTAAAGTAACCTGTTAAATGCGCGCAGTGGCAGCAGCAATGTCTCATAACCATGGGGAAATGTGGTTCAGAAACTTCAGAAGCAAGCATCCACCAGTAGGTGACTGACCAGCAGTATTGACTTGGGCAAAGAGAAGGTGACATGGAAGGGTAAGGAGAAGAATGCGTGCAGAGGGCAGGTTGGCAGCTGAGCCTAAGTCCAGTAGAAACAACAGCAGAATGGCCTGTTCCTGGAAGGGCCACAGGAGATGGTGCGACTTCATGTAGCCCCCACTTACATGTGTAACAGCAGCAATTGCCTGAACACGTGGTCTCCCCAGGGAGGAGCCTTTGTGTGGTGTTAAGATGCTGTTACTGTCTGTTGTACTGTGGTGGCCTGCATTTGGCTGTAATGGTGGAAATTTTGCAGCCAGTAGTTCAAATGCCTGCTGGGTCACTCACTGCAGGTAGACTTCAGCAGTTTCCAGACAGAGAGACGAGGGAGGAGGACCTGGTCTTCCACTTCTGAAAGAACTGGCCAGTGTGAACCTTGTGAATGGCAGAACACTATACCTGAACATGAGTACCGCAGGCTATAAGGCATGATGGATTGACACAGTGGCTGCAGCAATGTGCTCAAACATAGGATAGTGCTGGCCTGGAAAATAGTTCATCGTCCATTAAAAAAAATCATTATATAGGGGCTCATACAACTTTTGTTGTTGTTTTTCCCTAAGGGAGAGCAGTGTATTGGTACACTGAGAGGTATATAGATCAATGGATTCGAACAGAAAAGCTACACATATATTCACCAGTCAACAGGAAACTAGCCTTCGAAAAAGGACACAGAAATATCCAAAGGGACAAATTCTGCTTGCTCAACAAATGGTGTTGGACAAACTGAGATACCGTATGTAGGAAAATGAAGCAAGCCCCAAACCTTCCCCCATGCACAGAAATTAACTGAAGAGGGGTTAAAACCTGAAAGTAAACCTCCGGGCTATCATAATCAATTTTTCGATGACCTCATCGGTCAGAAATCATTGTAGGAACGCCAAAGCGTTCTTGTGTTCAACGTCTACATACATAGCAGGTGCTCCAGTAAAGGGGAATCTTGGTGGAGCTGGCTCATCCATTCCTGAAGAGAGTAGAGCACCACATTGGCCCATCACAGAGCTCAGGTGTAGAATCTTCCTCACTGTCATCCTTTATCTCAGCAGTGTCAGTGTTGGATTATGAATTTCCCAAAGAACCAGTATCGCTCAATTCTGTGCACAATGCTGACTCACTCTCGCTGTTATTTCACTGGTCTAAAAACCCATTTAGGTTAAAATGACACTTTTTTGATGCCATGACCTAAAATTTTTAGTGAGAAAATGTTCCTAATGACATTACTTGGGTCTTCCTCTAATCCTGATGCCATGTTCTTTTTCACATAGGCCAGCTTCTTGTATAAATTGCTCAGCATACAGATGGAATAAAAACAGTGAAAGGATACAACCCTGATGCACACCTTTTCTGATTTTAAACCATGCAGTATCACCTTGTCCTGTTCACAGTCTCACCTGGTTCTATCTCTTGGCCTTTGTATAAGCTCCATATGAGTACAATGAAGTGTTGTGCAATGCCCATTCTTTTCCATGGTATCCCCAAGATCCACCTCCTTCCACTCGTGGTTTCCAGAACGTGGGGTTGGGACAAAGCCTGGATAGTCTCATGGCAAGACCAGATCAGGAATGGAGCTGAGCCGGGAGCAGCTTTATTTGCTTGCTCCAGGGAAAGTCTGCCAGGGGCTTTCTACAAATGATAAAGGTGAATCCCTCTCTCGTTACCCACTGATCATCTCTGAGCCTCTTGCTCTCATATCCCTTGCACAGACCTCTACCATTAGATGGACAATTAGGTAACGTTTGAACACTTTTCTGATGCTGAGCCTGGGGAGCAACTAATAGCTGAGTAAATATTGATTGAAAGATGGTGAGTGGAAGAAAATAGCTTTGCCAGGTCCAGGTTGTGATGGAGATGAGAGTGTTACCAAATCCTGCTGTCCCCATGGTGGGTTTGCTGTATTGTGCCCAGTCCTGAAAGTCTGAGCCAGGGGTTTTAACATGGCCCCTTTCAAAACATATAGGTGGAATTCTTGGACCATGAGCTGTCCTTAGAGTGTGGCTTTACCAAGGTGATGTCCGCCCTGGAACGAAACAACCCAAGAACCTAGATCTTTGTGAAGGTGTTGGTAAGGGATGCCGCGGAAATCATAAACTTGACTGAAAGCAAAGGAAACTTTGCCTTCATGTGTCTGCAGCTGGACGAAGTGGTGCTGGAGCACACCCTCCTTTGCGATTCTTCTTGTTCTTTTTATGAGCTGCTCCCTGGCCTGTGCAGTCCCGTAAATCTGGAAACTCTTTGCTGGTGGGGGCAATTGTTATATCCTCCCCCCAGATCCAGATGTCTTGTCCATGGTCAGTGCGCAATCCTTGTTAGCCAGAGGAGTGGGGCATCTAAAGGCAGGCAGGGGTCACATACTTTTTTTCTACACTTTCTAGAAAGACCAGAGCTAAACATCTTGCAGCCCTTTTCATGTCCTCTTTCTTTTCTGTATTTATTTTCCAGGAAAGAGGAGAAGAAACGCGACAGCATCTACTGACAGCAAGTCAAATGCCATCGTGTGTGTTCAGAGGGCAGGCTGGTTCTCATTTGCCTAACTCATCAGTCCCATCGTGCCATGTCCATGTTAGATTGTTTAGGGAAACAGATGACATATGTTATGATGCTAAATAAGCTGAAACAGTGCCAGGATGGAGGCAGAAGGGGTTTATTTGTTTGTTTTTAAATGAAGCATGGCTTTCTAGTGACTTATTGTGGTGGGGAAGGGGGGCACCGAGGGCAACAAGACATGGTTGTGACAGTGGTCTGGGAATTGAGACAAATCATTGCTTCTGCAGCAGAGATGAGCTGCCTCTGACCTGTCAGTTACTTGAAGGGAGACTCTGCATTTGGTCAGACAAGTCTTAGTTGGAGATGGTACCAGCTTTCCTCCTGAGCCTCTGTGGTTCCCTTTGGACTACACAGGCCCGAATCGCTTTTAGCTGAGCAACAGCAAATGGCAACACAGACTTGCCATATTGCTCTTTTGCGTACACTCTTTAAAAATCGTACTAAATATACATGCATCAAAACATTCGTCACTTCCACGCTCTACAAGATTATAACTAAGTGGCATTCTGCATGTTGTTCATATTATCATCCTTACCCATTCCAAAATTATGTCATCACCCTTATGGAAGCTCAGTATCGTCTCAGGGATGGCACTTCCCCTCCAGGCCCTACTGGGTTAGGCTGGGTTGACTAGAGAAATAAATCCAAGGACACTCATATAGGTATAAGAAAGACTCCACCTCACTTATTTGTCCAATTGACATGGCATTATGTAACAACCATACTTACCTTCCTACCTATCCCTGGAAACAATTGGGATATGTTTGTCTCTATTCATTTTCCTAGCCTAGATATTTCTTGTAAGTGGAATTAAGCAAAATGTGTCCTTTTTGAAGCTGATTTATTTCACTCAGCATAATGCTTATGAGGTTCATTCCTCTTGTAGCCTGTGTCAAGAGTTCATTTCTCTTTATGGCTGAGTAGTAGTCCATTGTATATACCATAGGCAACATGTTTGACTTATCCATTCACCTATTGATGGGTATTTAGACCGTTGACACGTTTGCGAGATTGGGAATAATGTTGCAAGGGCCATCTGTGTATTTGTATCTATTTATGCGCTTGCTTTTAATTGCTTATATCCTTCATTTCCTTTTCTTTCCTTGTTAGACTCAGTATGATCCCCTTCTGCCCATCCTCTAGCCTCACAACCTCTGTGTCTGATGTGCCAGGATCTCACCAGGAGCCTTAACACCAAGATTCTGAGCCCTGACTGACCATTCTGATCATCCAGGGAATTGAATATTCCGGAGCACACAGAAGATGAAGTTATCAAAACTCCTTAGGCATAACCGAACAACTGGAGGGAGTGCTTTATTGGGCTTGGGGGCTGGGGATTATAGTTGTGAAGGACACCAAGGACAATTGTCATTACCTAGACTGTAAAGACTATGGTCGACATCCACGCTGGTGAGTAGCAGCTGGATCTCAGAAGCTCACAAGTGGCCATCTAGGTGGCAAGTATTGTCACCCTCACTCTGGAGGAAAGAGTGGTGAGTGGACCACATGAACATTAGACTTCATGACTCTGAGCACAGAATAACTAGATGATCTCCAACTATCAATTCCAACTTCTTTGAAAGGGATCACATCAAAAGGTCCTAGATAGTGAAGCAAAATTCACAGTCATAAAAGAGACCAGGCTTATTGGCTGGATAGGGACTAACAGAACCTCTGAAATGATGGTCCTTATTCACTAAGTTTGAAAATGAACTCCTACCTGTGGTTCAATATTCAGCCAAATAATAGATTGGTCTATAATGGGAGCAATTACACAAGTGAGGCACACAAACCTGAAAACAGCAAACCATTTGATCTCAAAAGGGCAGTATTAATCCAAGGCCCAAGTTCAGAAGGGTAGGAAGAGAGGAGGAAGGGAAACAGAAGACATAAGTAGGGAGTGGAATAAGTCATATTATATTGTGGAGATTGCAATAAGTGGCATAAAACACAATGTGTATGAATTGTTGAATAAAAAACTGATGATCTTGGTAAACCTTCACCCAATTCACAATAAAAACTTATGAGAGAGAAAAAAATCCAAGCACCTAGGCTGCATTCCAGACCAATAAAATCGGACTCAGTGGAGATGGGACAAAGATGTCTTTTGGACAGCTCTCTGGCAATCCCAATGAGCACACAGGCTGATACCCACCATCTGGAAACTATGGGGTAGCTGCTTCTCCGGTAATGCCTCGGGGGAGCGCTTGGGTCCGTCAAAGAATGCGGGATGATGAAGGGGCAAAGGTCATCAAACCTCACCCACAGCTTTACACTGGGGGGCTGCTCTCTGAGGAATGTGGGAAGGGTCCACTTGCATGCTGTCTCTGTGCAGCAGATCCAACAGACTCAACACCTTTCCAAAGCTGGCAAGAAAGTCCGAGAGACTAGATGTGGGCACCACGCTGTGAGTTTCCCAGAAGGCACGAGACAGATTGAGAGCAGTCACGGGAACACAGACTCCTCCGGAAATGCTGCCATGCGCAGAACATGCATCTCTAATTTCATTTCACACTGACTCAAGCATTCAGTCCTTTTTACGAAAACCCAGCTTCTCATTACAGTAACCGGTTTAAAATGACAATCTTCTGTTGAGCAAGTCTAAGAAATGACCTTCCTTTATTTTACATGGTATAAAAATTCAGTTTCCTAGGCCGATGGGCTCTAGGGACAGGTGTTTTTATGTACTAGACATGGCTTTCAAAGTTCTTCAATTGCCTAAATTAATAACGACTTTTTTCCTTTGGCTTTTCTAAGGGACACATTAATTTCAATCTTTTTCTAAGGAAGTGAATCTCTAGCTATCTCATTGGGATAACTTTCTGCCTTCAGAGTAGAATTTGAAATAATCTGCAAGGTTACCCCTTCCCCACCCTGCCCCAGCAGCCCAGCCTCTTTCTTCCTTCCGGCCTCCAGCCACCGGGGTTTGGTTGGGAAAGGAGATGCAGAAGGGAGTCTCTGGATTTTTCTATCTAAAGGTTGGCCACAACCCCCAGTAGACCAAATGTAATTCATTATGGGGGTTTTGGTTTTACTACTTTAAGAGTTATCCTTAGGGAAATTACAAACAAACAGAAATAGGAAGACTTTATATTTTATTAAGGGATGTACTGCTCAGTCTCATTATATTTTAAAAGACAAAGTATAAAAAAAAATCTGGCTCCGTTTAAAATGTCCTGACTAGCAGAACTTAAAATACACAAATCTTAACATGAAAGTCTAGATGAATAAATAAAATAAACAACGAAACAGCTTTCTCAGGAAAAGCCATAATAAAGAGCTCGACTACTTTTTGAGCTGTTTAAGATGCTCGTGTTAAAGGGAAAAGAGTATCATTGTTGACTTTGAAATGTAGAACCATTTGCTTAATTCAGTGATGCTAAAATGGGCAGTTTGGCTGAAGAAAGAAATTGGCTTGTAGCATTTGATGAGCAATTTCTTCTTTTGAATATAGAAATGACCAGGGATGCGGACACGCTTTTTATTCTTTTGAGGACCCTCTAACCAAGAAATCTTTTAAATGATCATTACACAGTGAATGCCTGGAGGCTCTGGAAACTATTATTTTGACATTATTATAAGCTCAAAATGATTCACCAATGCAAAAGAAGAAGAGAAAAAGCAATTAAATACTAAGCTGTAAACGCTGGAAGCTTTTCTGTGCTGAAAATAATTGAACAGAGTTTTTTCTTTTTTTAAGTAATAGTGTCCAAAGAGATTCAATGATCTTATTGCTTATGGATTTGGAGCTTAACTATATTCCTTATTTTAAATTTGATATTAGAATAGCAAGATTATAGACCATGATACAGTGTGACTTGGAGAAGTATCATTTCATTAAATTATCAAGTTAAGGCTCAAGGAGCCTGGTGGAATGTGTGTGACCATGAGGCCGGCCAGTTGGAATCCGCTAGTGGCTCACAGAGAAAGATGCGGTTCTCAGCTCCTGTAAAGATTTAGAACTTCGGGAACCCACAGGCATAGTTCTACGTTGTCCTTTCAGAGGTCCTCAAACTTTTTAAACAGCAGGTCAGTTCATTGTCCCTCAAACCCGCTGGAGGGCCGGATGATAGTTTAAAAATAAAACTATGCACAAATGCCTATGCGCACTGCACATACCTAATTTGAAGTTCAAAAAAACGGGGCAAAAACACCCGGCGTGCTGAATAAATGTCCTCTGAGGGCCATGCGGCCCGCAGGCCATAGTTTGAGGACCCCCTAGATTGATATAAGTCAGAATTGACTTGATAGTGTTAGGTTTCTGGGGTGGTTGACCTCAGTTCTTGCTTAGCAACGCTGAAAGAATTCATATGGCAGAAGCAGTTTTGTAAATCCAAGTGAATGTTATGGAAGAAAGTTTCAGGTATCGCAGTCCCCAAAAGTCCCCAGTATCTCCGGAAAGCACGCCGGGCTGCATGGCAGGGGTGGGGAAAGTTTGCAGCTGAATATGGCGGTTTCATGGGAGGAATACCTGAGCAGGAGTGCAGAACCAGCTGAGGAGCCACGGCAGGAACCCCCAAGGGCCTCACCCTCCACTTGCAGAGCACGTGAACAAGGGAGGGTGACAAGGAGCCCAGGCCTACTTCTATCACCTCCCAACACCACTGGAGGACATTGGTCGATCGTATTGGTTGATTTCGGTGCACTTTTGTGAAGTCCTATTCTGTATGACCAGTCCTATTCAGTCCTATTCTGTAAGTCCTATTCTGTAAGTCCTATTCTATTCCACCTGGGTCTACATGACTTGGGTCAGAGCATGCTCAGTTCTGAATTTTGCCATAGGTGTCTAATGAGTGTGCCTGATGTATTTCCAACCCCTTTGTTGTGGCCTGGACAGCTCAATTTCGTTTAGTGCTGGCATTTGGGAAGACAAGCCCTAATCTAGCAACCTGTCAATAGCAGTAAGTGAATGGAATTACAACTCAACTCATAGCCATAAATTCAATTCGGACTCATAGTGACCCGAGAGGACAGGGCAGAATTTCCCCCTCAGGATTTCTGGGGCTGGAATTCTTTACAGGAATAAAAGTCTCTTTTTTCTCCCTCCCAATGGCTCCAAAGGACTGACCTTGCAAGGAGATGTCCAGCGGGTGCCAGCAGGCTCCTTCATTGAAAATCTCTGCTAGTTTCTGAAGCGGGAGGGAAATTTTGAGGAGGCCGTCTGCGGCAGAGTTAACTCCCCATTAAAGCCAATGAGCTTTTCCACATCTCTCAAAAAACAAACAAAAAAACCTAAAGTGACTACTTCAGATTAATATGCTGTAGGTAGAACCACCTCCCACTCACCAAACCAAACCAATCAACCAACCAAACAAACAAACAAACAAACAAAAAAAAACCCAAATCCTGTTGCCTTCAAGTCAGTTCTGACTCATGCTCACCCCTTGTGGTACAGAGTACAATTGTTGCATGAGGTTGGCTAGGCTGTACCCTTTATGAAAACAGATGACTCCTTCCTTTTGTGGTACAGCTAGGTGGTTTGAACTGATAACCTTTATATAAGCAGCCCTATCCAGCGATCTATGTCAACTAAAGTGTCAAAGCATGTAAAGACTGATCCACAACCCCCACTTCTCTCTTCCTCTTCTGTGATGACCTGGAATCCACCTTTTGATCTGGTGGCACCATATTTGTGAAGCAGCCCGAATCACTGACGGACGGTGTGCAGGACAAACACCCTGTAGAATTGCCCTTCCAGTGTCAGAATTTGCATGAACAAGAATAAACTTCTAGATTTTAAGCCACTGAGGTTCCAGGGGTAGCTTCTTTCTGCAGAACAGACTAGGCTATCCTGCCTGATCATCTCTTCACAGGGTTTTTGTGGAGAGCTACTGGAGCAGCTCGATCCAGGGGAGCTGCCAAAGCAGATACCTACACTTTATCTGGGATTGTAGGTTGTAGTACCAAAGTTTTTATTTGCCCGGGAGGCACTGAGTAAATTTTTTTTCTTCTGAAAACAGGACAATATGTAAGTAAGTTTGGAGACATATGTAGCTGGAGCTGAAAGTCCTCTTACCTTGCAGTTTTCTTTGGTAGAGATAGACTTGTTCTTAATGAAACCCATGACAGTCAGTGTCACAAATGACTTCTGAGGAGAGGCCAAACAGCTAAGTCAAGGCCAGCCTACCATTCTCTTAAATGCTGTCTCATGCTCTCATCTGCTCTGACGTGTCTGCTCAGGGGCATGTGGCAGCCACTAGGCGGGCCTTACCATTGGCACTGAAAATCATTGTAGGGGATATTAGAGGATTTACATCAAGAAGACCTGACTTCCTGGCCATTGCTCGGGGGCCACAGTTCCCAAGACAATCAGTGTCAAGGGCAAAACAAAATAAAACATGACGAGGGCTCTGGGGCTGGGTTGAGCTGGATATGTAACCAAAGCCCCTTTCTACCAGAATCTTCCCAAGAGGAGATTGCTCTTTTCCATAGCTAAACAATTTCCATAGCTAAACGTTCTGCTGAGGAACCTTCTGGGAAGCAGAAGAAAATAAATCTGCCTTCCTTTGAATTAAGCTGGGTTGGGTCCAAGCCCTGTGTAGTGTCTATTCTTCTCATAACATCTAAAGGAGTCTGATTTCACCATTCTTAGCTATTAAAAAAAAAGTTCCAGGCACAATAATTCAATTTAAAATTACACACCAGGAGTAGTTCATATTTAATACACTTTATACAGGTATTACAGGTACAAGGGACATACTTGTTAACTGCCAGGTTGCTGGCTTGAACCAACCAGCTACTCCACAGGAGGTACTGTGTTTCTGTGAAGATTTACAGCTTGGAAGCCCACTGGGAGAGCTCTCCTCTGGCTTGAGTCTGAAGGTGCTTGACAGCAGTAGCCTTTTGTTTTTATAGAGGTAAAAAGCTTTCTTTTTTTTTTGGTATAAAGCTTTTTAGAACAACAAAAACAATTCCTTTTGGAAGTAAGCCAGAGCTAAAACCACAAGTTACATGCTTTACTTTTTTTCTGTCCTGCAGCTGGCAGCCACCCTTTCATCGATTGTGCACACCAGCATGGTGGTGAAGTGGTGAACTCTGCGCTCTCATTCCCCTGGCTTCACACTCGGTCTCCTCACTCATCGTGTGGCTTCACCCAACGCACGGAGCCTCCTGCAGGCTCCTCTCCCAGCGTGTGTAAAAGTGCGAAGGAGACAGACTTCCTCAGAGCTGTGCTTTAGAGAGAATCCTCCTCACATACTCAGCACCGCCTTGAATAGGGCAGCACTGCATACATGACAGCTACTTGATGATTGTTGATGGTGGTGGTGGTGTGTTTGTACGGATAAAAAAAGAGCCCTGAATGGTTATGTAACAAGTAAGGGAATAAATAGATCTTCCTTCATCCACCTTCATCTTTCATTGTTCTATCACTCTCTGATTGCAATATTAGAGGCTAAAATGGGCAGAATTCCCACCTCTGAACAAAGTTTGTGCACATGGGTGTGCATGCTTGTGTGTCCATGTGAGTGGGCCTGTACAATGTGTGTGCACGTGTGTGTGCACATGTGCACTGGAGCCTGGCAGCAGCAGGGGAGGCGCCTGTCTCTGTTCAGCAGTATCTGACGGCTGCTGCAGGTGTAATGAGAAGTGATTGATGATCTGTTCAGGGAGCTCCTGGGGTGGACTCAGGGAAGGAGCAGCAAAGAAGACATACTCATCTCCCCTGTATTTAGATGAGGTGACGGAGGTGGGTGGTAGAGGAGCAGCTACTCAGTAATGAGATCACAGGGGAAAGGCCTTGGATGAGGTGCCAGACAGCCCTGCTTTCCCAGAGAGGGTGGGGACTGGGAATGAGGCTGCATCCTGCCTAATCAGTTACAGTTGCTCTGTCACTCTGGGGAGGGAGGCAGATGAGGCAGGGAGCTTCCGGAATCTCTCATCTCCAGTCCTTCTAGGTGGATGTGGGAGCGTGTGAGGACGGCCACACTGGAGGGTCAGGGTTGATCGCCTTGCAGTGTGGAGCCCGGCCTGGACCTGCGTTGTGAAGGGTGACTAAGGAGCTCTGGGGGCAGGGTTCTGGGTGGGGGCTTTGTCTACTAAGACCCACAGCCGCGCCCTGTGTCGCAATGTTGGCATGCAATGTGCAAAGACTTGAGACAACGTGAAATGGACCATCCACTTCACTTGGAAAGACAGGAGGGCTGAAAATCAGATTGGGAGATCTGATCTCGTTTGCTGCACAGTTGTGAGAGGAGATATTCCTGGCTTCTCTCATGTTGGGAACCGGACATAATCAGCCTGACAAAACCAAGGCCATATTGCCTGCCCAGCAGGGCTAAAGCCACGTCACCTCAACCTTATCTCTACCCTGACACACACCAGATGGCCCACCCTTGTCTGCTCCAGCACCGGACATTCCAACTGCAGACTTGCGGCCGCCTGCCCTGTGTGCTCTACACCCCCGCCCTTCCTTTTTTTTATCTCCCCTTTGAACTCCCTTGTTTGCCTCACCCTTTATAGAGAGGCTTGTGTAGCAATAAACTCAGACCTTGACAAGAATCTGCTTGGTCTCGCTCCTCTCTCTCGCCCGTTTCTCTTTCAGGCTGGGTCCTCCTTGGAACCCCTCGAATAACTGAGTCCCTCTGGCATGAAGGAGGTGATACGAATGCATTGATAGCCTAGTATCTGTCAGCTGGGAGCCACAACATAGTGAGAGCCCTTATTAATCATTTGGAGATTAGCTGAGGGGTGGGAGAAGCCAGGCATGAGGCTTTCCAGGGCTGCTCAGCATGCACAGGAGTCCTTTCCTGGGTTGGACAGAGGTGCTGCCATCTGAAAGCTCAGATAGAGCAGTTGGAAAATTAACTGACCTGGTACAAGATCTATTTACATATATCAAAAGATCCTGGGTAATAACATCTCATGTTTGTGCAGCATGCCACATTTGTCAAAGGGCTTTCTCATTTACTGTCTTACTTGGTCCTCAAACTAAGAGGCCTTTGGGCAGCTATTGCTGTTTAATTTTGGGCGTGGTAACAGCTTTGGGTATAGTACTGGGCTTGGAATCAGGCTGTGCAACCCACAGCAGGTCACTTAGCTGCTCTGGATTGGCTTTCTTCCTCTACGAAGGTCAGCGCTTGGACTAGACCATTTTCCCAGTGGCAGCTCTGCTGACATTTTGGCCAACATCCTTCTTGTGGGGCTGTGTTGTTCCCTGCACCAGGATGCTAAGCGAGCATCCCTGGTCTTAGCCCACTAGATGGCAGTGGGACTCCCTTCTTCAGAATGTCTCCAGGCATGGCCAAATGTCCCCAGCAGAGCATGCTGCTGGGCTGGCGCACGGCAGGATGATGCACTCAATGAGTTGGATTTTAAGTTTTCAGGTACTTTACATGTCTGCACAGGGAGACTACATCAACAATTACCCAGCAGTCAATGGGTCATCACTGACCCTCTCTATAATTCCAACTGAGATCATGAAGCACCGACTGAGTTTCTGAGCTTAGCACCCTGCATGGCACAAGTTGTTTAGCACTCAGCTACAAACTAAAAGGTTGGCAGTTCAAACCTATCCAGAGGCCTCTTAAACAAAATCCTGGTGGTCTGCTTCAGAAGAGTTGGAGCCATGAACACCCCATGGAGTGAAGAGATATAAACATGAATGTGGATGTGACTCTAGGTATAGCTAGAACCATGGAATCAACTACATCATGGAATCAACTTCAACTCCTGGCCTCCTTGTGTGTCCAAGAAGAACTGTGCTCCCCAGGGTCTTGAAAGGCTGCTTGGTCTGAAGTAGATTTGCAGGCCCTTCTTTCTACGTGCCGCTGGGTGGCCTCAACCTTCCAAGCATGCTATTAAAAGCCAATCCGTCACCTGTGTGCATCACTGAAGACACACGGACACAGGGAGCAATGCCCTGGCTGGGGCACTGGAACAGCGCTGGCATGCAGTGAGTGCTGCCCAGTTAGCGAACAGGTCTTCCCTTGGTACTTTCTCAGGTCTGTGTGAAGCTTTCTAAGCATCCAGAGTTCTCGGCCTGATTCTGCTGCCAACTTGCAGTGTGACTTCGAGCTAGTCTCTTGCCCTCTCTGGGCTTGATAACAAAAGCAGGGCAGGCCAGCCACAAATATCGTGTGGCTAGCAGGGGAAAGCAGTTGAGGACACAATTGCAGATGGAGTTCATCCTTTGGACTCATCGCCCCTCCTCCCTAACACCCCCCCCCCACTACACACACACACCTTTTCAACTGCACCAGATGGGTTTTAACTTTCCGGCACCAGAAAAGCAGACCTTGAGTTTTTTCCTTTATGGAATGTAGGCCACCCCTGCTTATGTGTCACATTCAGTCCTCGTTCTTCTCCCTACTCTTGTCCCTCCTCCAGTCTTCAACAAGTGACTGCAGGGCGGTTTCCCAGCAGGGCTGTGCTCAAAGATTCATAATGCTGGGTTTTCCTTTAGTTCTCCACAGTCTGGGGCTTGGGACAATCCAGGCATTACCTTATCAACTGCTCATTTTAGGGGGGAAGGACGGGGGCACTGGAAACACCACATGGGGCCCAATCCTTCTCTGCACGCATGTGAGGGGTTTCCAGGAGCTCGAATTTCAACTTAAGTGATTTATTTTTTGTTGTTTAATCGCGTGCCTGTCATCTGCTGGACATTTCTTCTACAGTGTTTTGTTGTTGTTAACCCCATTTCTAAGATCAGAGATAGAAGGGTCAGGCACAATAGGCAGTTAAATTGACTCAATCTGGGCTGTGAACCTGCTTCTGTCTGGTTCCTCATAGCCCTCAGTCATTTTAATGGAGGTGTTGTGAAGGGTGTGGGTTCAGCAGCCACACACTGCCTCATCTCGCCTCCTCGTTGATAGGCTGTGTACCCTTATGTGAGTTGTTTAATCTCCTACCAAGCTTGTGAGAGCACTACTTTTATTAGCTTCAATTTACCGAGGCTGTGAGAGGTCAGGGGAGCGAAGGCTTACAGATTGCCTGGCATATAATATGCTAATGATAGTCAAGATATATAACTAAGCATGTCTCTGTTCTTGGTTCTGTCAGTACCTGGTGTGTCCACAAAGGAGAAACCTGGTTTCCTGCTATTTTGAGCATCTAGTGTGAATGGCAGGAGATAAGTCACATGCTAATGAACCCTTGTGGTGTATTGGTTAAGCACCCTGGGGCCCGGCTATCAAAAGATATAGTGTCCAGGGTCTTAAAGACTGGAAGATAAACAAGGGGCCATCTAGCTAAGAAACAACAAAGCCCACATGGAAAAAGCACACCAGCCTACCCCAACATGATCGCTGAAGACAAAGCGGGTGCATAAGCAAATGTGGGCATGTTTTCTTGATGTGCACTCACCCTTTACATAAAACTCTCTCTTATACATACGCGTTTCTGTGGATTTGTTTCGCTAAGGCACCCAGACTAACATAAGCAGCATGGAACGCATTTAAGAAGCCTAGACAAGGGCAGGGCAGGATATTTGGAGGGACTGGATCCAGAATTAGAGAGGAAGGGGTGCTGGAGGTGAAACGGGCTGCTAGCTCCCTGTCCCAAGGAGGACAATGAGACTGCTGGCTCCCATGAAGATTTACAGTCTTGAAAACTCCATATAGGGTCACTGTGGTTGGAATCCACTGGACGGCAGTGGCCTTTTGGGATTGAAGGTGGAAGCCACCAACGGCTTCCTGCCATTGAGCCAAGGAGCCTCCGGAGAGTGTGGGAACTTCTGGAATACAGCGAACAACCTCTGCACATCTGCTTTTCGTGCTGCCCAAGTCATGCATTGACATTTTTCCAAAAGTGAACCATCACAGCTGCTCTCTCAGGAAGCTGGGGGCTGAGCCCGCTGGTTCCACTCCGTCAGCATTTCTGGTCCGGGTACCTGCCCTCTGCCCCGGCACAGGCAATGGGCTTTTGGAAGCAGTGCTCCCTGGGTAGTGGGTGTGATTTGGCTCCTCTGGCCTAACATGATGAATGCTGAGAGGGGGTGGATACTAGGGGGTTAAGCTCCCTGACCTTTCCCTAGCCCAGGGGAAAACTTACTATTTAAAGTAAGTTTTAGACAGAATCTTTAGAAAGATAAATTGTTTACTTAATGTACACAATTACTCCCCAACACATCTGTTTTGTGTCTGCTCAACTCAACCTCATAGGCTATGGATGACCTTGAGCAAGTTTTTAAAGTCACAATGGGTTTCTACCAGGATTGAGAGTTCAGCTCTCTCAACTCTCCAACTGGTTATTAGCACCATAGTCTCATTTCTATTTATGGATTTACTTTGTTTGAGGGAAAAAAGACTCCCAATTCAACTATATTTTATTAGGAACTCCTTTGCTATGTTTTACACAAGAAAAAGGCACAAACCGCTGTTCTGGATGAAGGAGAGCATCCGCATGAGGCCCCAATGGTGTCGGAAGGACCCACAGCCACAGTTACTTAAATAAAATGACACCCATTCTGTCCTGCTGACTCTGACTCATAGTGACTCTGTGTAGAGATCCTGAAGTTGCTACCTTTACAGGAAGCAATAACCTCATCTTTCTCCTGTGGAATGACTAGTGGCTTTGAACCAGCGACCTTGCTGTTAATAGTCCAACACTATCCAGCATCACCACCTGAGCTCCTGAAAGCTTAAATGAGACATGGAAAACAAACACCTTTGTCACAAAACTGTCCCTGAAGACAGATCAATTCATGGAGTTGCGGGAGGGCCTGTGAGAGCATGAGCGGGACCTTCATTGGGATGTGCACACGACCGTATATCGCTGAGTCTGGCCCGGGGAGTGGACGCAAGCACACTGCCTGATGGACAAGCTTTCTACTGCCAGTCAGCAGTAGGAAGGAACTCAATGGTGGCTGAATGTGTGGCCCCTCAAAATGGATTTAGGGTCTCCACATAGACTCTCACTGTGAGCCACAGCCTATTGCTCAAAATTTAAGCTCAAATATGACTTAAATGCCTAACATTCTGTTTCCTTAAACTAGAGTACTGCCAGGATCAACTAGAGGCCTGGATGACCTATTAGGTCTGAACAACGATCTCAAATCACTTCACATGATCCATTCCACCAGTCATGTCACCAGTCGCGCCTCCTCACTTACCCATTCCAGAGACTGTGCCTGTATAACCTATCGACTAACACATTCCCACATGTCGTGATTATGAAACCAACCATCATGCTGGAATAAGGACCAATCACGATGTAAGGGGCAGGGTCAGTGGGAAAGCAAGATAGGGTCTGAGGGGAGCCAAGAGGGTCCCATCACTCAATCCCTAAACCTGATCTAATGTCACTAGACTGGGGTCTTCCTCACATCTCAAGGGCACCCGATTCATGATTGAAGTGAATTGTGTTTATTCAATCTTTGTTCTGCTTGCCGTCCTGCTATGCTGCCTCCTCTTCTTGCTTTATGTTGTGGTGACAAATGGCTTGAGAGGGATTTGACATAGGGAGAAAGCCCACCCACATCAACTGTCACCAGAAGCAGACACTAAGTTCATTTCTCTCACCTCACAGAACTATGCACATCAGACACTGGTAGAGCTGCCCGGAAGGGGAACCCTTAGTGCAGTGGTTCTCACCCTGTGGGTTGCGACCCCTTTGGGAGTCATATGACCCTTTCACAGGGCTCGTCCAATTCATAACTGTAGCAAAATTACAGTGATGAAGTAGCAAGAAAATCATTTAATGGTCAGGGGGTCACCACAACAAGAGGACCTATATTAGGAAGGTTGAGAACCACTGCCTGAGTGTGCTTAGGACTTTGCTGCCCTCAGGGTCACCAGACATTCCTGAAGGCAGAGTCACTGCAGGAAGCCCTTCTGGGAAATGCCCTGAAGCCAGGTCTCAACCAACTCCATCCACCCTCACCCTCCTAGATCCTAATCATAGGCCGCTTGGAAATGCTCTCTGCCACTTCAAAGACTGTAAGTCCATGGGAGCAGAAAGCCTCCTCTTTCTCCCTTGGAGTGGTGGCTGGTGAGTTCAAACTGCTCACCTTCTGGCTAACAAAACCCACAGACCAGCTCCCCCTGAGCTCAGTTTGGTTTGCCGCACAGCACACATTGTTGGGAACCTTCTGAAGTAGCTGTGCCATGTGCAGGTTGGGGGATTTCGCACAAGATGCAGAATTCCACCCTCTTTTGGCAAAAATAATTTTTGCAATAGCCTTGTATTCTCTTCTGGATCTGAGTAGCAGCTACTCTCATGCAGTCCTAGCACATACATGCATGCACAGTCCTCCCAACTCCCTAAGGTCTTATGCCGAGTCTGCTCCATGCTTTCCTGTGTCCTATGTGGCGCTGTAGGCACCCAAGGCATGGGCTCTGCAGCCTGGGTTCAAATCTCTCCTTTCCACTTCCTCACTGTGTGGTCATAGGCTCATGACTTTATCATCCTGTGCCACTGATTTTTCATCTGTAAAATGAGGCAAGAATAGAGTCCACACATAGGCTTGTTAAGTGAAATAATTGAATTATTATATACAAAAAGCTTAGAACATTGCTCGGCATCTTGCAAATACTGTTAGGTAGCTTAGCATAGGGACTGGGTCATCCATTACATATGCTCAGGTTCAAACTTCCGGCCAGGAAGGGGTGGTACACCTAGGTGGGTGTTACATCTGGATTGGCCCATCTGGGCCAGGTGAATTCAATCCAGCCAATGGGGTTGACCAGGACCATCAACCATGCCTCCCTATGGAGGAATTGAAAAGGCAGGATCTTGACCTCTCCGATGTCTCCCTTCACCCACTTTTCTGTTGTCCGTCCCCCAGGGAGGAGGTCACATGTAGATACTTGTAATCGGTTCCCTCTTTCCAATCCACCCTCCCGCTACCCTCCCAATATCACCACTCACAAATTATCAAGGTTTCTTGAGGGATGGGGGAGCGGGGAGGAAGGGGTAAAAATGAGGACTTGATTGATGCCAAGGGCTTATGTGGAGGCAAATGTTTTGAGAATAATGAGGGCAGTGAGTGTACAATGTGCTTTACACAATTGATGTATGTATGGATTGTGATAAGAATTGTATGAGCCCCTAATAAAACGATTTCAAAAAAAAAGAAAAGAAAGAAAAGGCAGGATCCTGGAGCCCACGTAGTGACTTTCTCTCCAGCAGCTTCTAGGCAAGCTGTGCAGGGGTGAGGGGCCCTGAGGTGCCTGTGTAAACCTGAAACTTCTTCTCTCAAAAAACTCACTTGGATCACAATCCAGACTGCGGAGTGAATTCTTTCTCTCGCGAAGCCAAGGACTGAGGTATATTTCTCCCACGAGAGATCTAACAATAGTATCTCTTATTATATCATTAGGAGCCCTGGTGGTGTAGTGGACTATGCATTAACCTGCTAATCGCAAGGTCAAGGGTTTGAACTGACTAGCCCGTCCGTGGGAGAAATATGAGGTTGTCTATTTCTGTAAGGCAATGGTTCTCAACCTTCTGAATGCCGCCACCCTTTAATACAGTTCATGTTGTGGTCACCTGCAACCATAAAATTATTTTCATTGCTACTTTATAACTGTAATTTTGCTATCGTTATGAATTGGATGACCCCTGTTAAAGGGTTATTTGATCCCCAAAGGGGTCGCGACCCACAGGTTGCGACCCCTGCTGTAAGGATTTAAAGTCTCAAAACCCCAAAGGGGCAGATCTTTGTCCTATTGGGAGTCAATAAAATGGTAGTTAGGTTTTTTTCTGCATCAGTATCAGATTCTGGTGGCAATCTCAGTCATCCTGCATTGTGGTCTGGTTTGAACTCCGGAAATGACTGCCCTGGTTTGAGGTGAGGGCCACGGTGCTTCAGTGGTAGACCTCTCATCGACTTTCACCGGGAAGACCCGGGTTTGATTTGCAGCCAATGTGCCCGAGACTGTCAGTGAAGGTTTGTGTGTTGCTATGACACTGAGCAGGCTTCAGTGGTGTTTCCAGACTGAAACAGAATAATGAAGAAAGACCTGATCATCCCCATCCACACATTGACCTATGGCCCACCACTGTTGGCTTCCTCTCCCAGTCCTGGTGGTAGCACAGATAGGCACAGTTTGCTCCACTGCCCATGAGGTGCCCATGAGAGGCTGACGCGACAACCACAGTCAAGATCAACAGCTTAAACTCCATTCTGGGTCTATGGAAACAAGAACAACCTTCTGAATTGAGGTTGCATTGCTATTTGGGACTGGGAGGATGCCTTTGTGATATGGATTGCACTCTGGATCCCAAGGGGGACTTTTAAACACAGCCACATAGCAGCTCCGGAAATTGCCATAGTGAGAAGGCAGGTTTAAAAAAATTAAAAAAAAGCTTTTACTGGCTTGCTCAAAGGAGGCTGCGGGTAGATTGGGGGGTGGAAAACTCCTCTGGAAATGGAAAATTTTTTATCCTTACATATGCATCATTTCTTCTGGTCCTGAAAGAAAACACAAAGCAGAGGAGAGGAGGAAACGGAGACTGGCAGTCATCTTGTTGGTATTCCCACAGCACCCCCTCCTTAAGCGCTTGCTGCCATCTCATCCAACTCCACTCAGTGTATTTTCACCCGGCAGTGATGCAGAAATGTCTGCGTACTCCAGTTTTATTGTAGTCTGGCAGCGTTTATGGCTTTGACGTTCAACTGAGCATGGCAGGACGTCTAGAAGCAATTATAACCAGCACCTGCTCTGTCTGTGCGATGGGCAGGCAGTGACGGATTCCCAGCCTCCGGAACACTAGTGTTCCCTCCCAGCTCAGGATAATGACGGTGACACTCGGCCCCCTTGTTGTCTGGGGAGCTCAAGGAGCTCTCCTCTGAAACCTCAACTTATGGGCATTTCTTTGAGTGAAGACATCAAATTAGTGACTGGAAAGGAAGGCGTAGGAGATGATTATTGGCCACAAGACAAGCCTTAATCGCCTCCAGAGAGCATGTCTCCTAAGTGCCAAGTGTGGAGAGGGAGGAAACAATTGATCACAAATGGAATAGACTCTGAGTCTCGCCACACAATGTGTGTGTGTGGTCACTGAGGCGGCAACATTATGACTGGGGATGGATACGGTTTGTGCAGCCGTGATTGCCATCCAGAATGTGGCATGCTATTGTGAAAAATGATTTTTTATTCTGAGCAAATCTCTGCTTCCACTTGCTTTAATGCTTCGCCGGAGAGCAGGGGACTCTGGGAGGGGTGGGGGGCGCACAGGGCTGGGCTGACCTCAGGAACTCATGTGTAAAGGGCTTTTTCTCACTTGGAAGCAGGCTGTTCTTTCTGGTAAAGCTTGTTTGTGAACCTTGCCACATCTGCGTCCGAAGAGGGAACTGAAGGTGACAAATGCCATGAGGAGCCCCGGGCACATCTTGTTTCATTTGAATCCCAGTTTTACCTTTCTGGGTTCTGAAGCATCAGATGGGTGCCAAACGCTTCCACGGACAACTAAAGCTGAACAAGGTGGAGGCAGATGAAGAGCAACGGGAGGTTGGTGTTTGGGAGACTGAATACTTGGGCTTCCTAGGCCAGTCCAGTTGGTGGTTAGAGCCCTATTTCAGATTCCACTGTAATCTCCTAGTGTCCAAGGACCAAGTGGCTCCTAAGTCCAGAATTTCTGTTGCATGTGTCACCAAGGAGGAGTTGGGCTAAAATGCATTGAAGAATAAAGCAGGAGCTTGGCTTATGAATCCACTCTCTGATTCTGAAATTTCAAAGGCTCCGTGCACAGACATTTCAACACTGAAAGCACAGCAGGGAAAACCAAAGACTTGGGCTTCCTCCTTGTCCCTCTTTTCGGGCTTTTACGGTTTTCCAAGGCGCCTCCCTGAGCCGAGTGTTGTATAGGTCAGGTTTAAAGATGTCCTAGTTCCGAGGGACTTGCTGTTCTGCTTTCTTTTTCAGGGAGACCTGGTTTCTTGTCTTGTGGCCAAACACAGAGCACAGATGTCTGTGGGCCTCCTCCCTTTCCCCTGACCTTTGCTCTCTTCTCTGGATACACTACTGACCTGTTCTCCCTTACAAGATCTGAACTGCTCACAAACTTCGATGAATTCTCATCCTAGCAAGAAGCATCTGAGCATCTTATTAGAGCCTGTATGAGTTCTGTTCTGGATGCTTATTTGTGCAACTTCAGGGTCTGGCATGGAAACATTCCATGTCCACAGACCCGCACAAATAATATAAACTCCAACAGTAGTTTAAGGTTTAAGGTGGTAACAGGGAACGCTGGGGCCTGTGGCTCCTGGTGAACCTCACAGGCTGTCTAAAGGGGCTACTTCCATCTCAATGTAACCTTAGAGTAGAAGGAAAAATATATTATTACCTTAGGAAGATCATGGTGTGGGAGAAAAAGGCAGAAAGTCGGGAGTCCAGGGAGCAAATTTAGTTCCAATTGGCCGACTAGTAAACAACCCCCCTGATAAGCTGCATCTCCCCCTCTGGGGGTCAGCTTGACAGCCACCAAATCTGAGCACATCACAAGTAGAATTTTTTTTAAGGGTGAAACATAAATGATTGGTTTAAAACTCAAACCCAAGTCTGGTTGCTCAGCTCCAAGCACCACATGGGGAGTCCCTTAACATAAATCAGCATAAGAAGCAACCTAGCTAAGGAATGCCAGAACTCAGCCACAGGGCCTGGCAGCTTTTACCATAACAAAGACCCGCTGTAGCAGTGTCAGCCTTAAACAGCACTGAGCTGTAGCCCAGAGACTGTGGGAGACAATTTCATTCTAGCTGGCCAGAGGGATAAAAAAGAAAATCCTCTGATCTAGGAAGCATCAGCAGTCTACATAGGACAACAAGCTTCCCTCTCAGTGATTCTACACATAGCTGGGGAGGCCCTGCCGGTCTTGGAGCCCTAGACGGGGCTGAGGGAGCCCCCCAGTGCCCCCTCCCAGCCCCTGCTGCAGTGCTACATGCAGCACAAGGCAGGTACTCCAGCACCCAAGTGACCCCTGGCCACGGGCGCGATCTTGCTTTTGAAGTAATCTCACACAGCATCTGTGGAACCCTACATCAGGGATGGGAAAGTCCATTAACGCATGCCCAGGAGAGCCAGCATAGGAAAGCTGGATTTTCCTGCCCGTGGGCTCCGATGGATGTTGCACCTGGAGCAGCCCACCTGGGCCAGATGATTGCAGTTCAGCCAATGGGATTGACCTGGGGTCCTTCACCAGCCTCCCCGGGAACCCTTGAAAAGGCAGGAACCAGAAGGGAGAGGGGTGGTCCAGGTCGTCTTCCTGGGAGGAGAGAGATCCTTGCATGACCTGAGGCAGTCTCTGCCAGGCCCCATGGTCAAAGGAATCCTATGGGTGCCTTGTAAAACCTGAAGCTTCTTTTAACTCTCATTAAATTCACTTGGATCACGAGCCCGGCTTCCGCATGAAATTTTTCTCGCGGGGAGCCAAGGACTGGGGTTGGAATTTAGGCCAGAGAGAGAGACCTTACAAGTCCATGACCCTGTGACCTTGAGGAAGAGTTGGAATTCCTCTGGCCTCAAGGACAGGTGATCAAGTATCATTACCTCCTTACCCACTGCTCTACTTATTCTCACTTTATTCACTAGCCCTTCTAACTTTTTCACCGCACTCAGTTTCAACGTGCTCAGGTTGGTGTTGGGCTTTTATTTACTCGCTTTCTTCTTTATCCCTCTTTTTTTCCCCTTTTCCCCTCTTTTTCCTCTTCTCTCCCACTCTCCTCTCATATGCCACTAAAGGCTTCCAGGTCACTTCCCTCCGCTTAGGGCAAATCAACCCAAATAGCAGGAGGCACTCCAGCCTGCCCTGTGTGGGAGTGCTGTACACCACACAAGGCACCTGGGACAAACACCTACAGTGCGCTGCACCGTTGAAGAAACCTCCGTCATGCCCCTAAGGTGATCTCGTCAACTAGGGCAATTCTGCCCAGCACCACTGGGTCCCGGCATTAAAAGGGCACACTGACCTGCCATGTTGGAGCAGTGTCTAAACCCCTCTGGCCCCTCATCCAAGCAATCAGGGATCAGCTACTACTTTATACTTTATTTCCTCCTTCTCTCTCTCCTTGCTCTTTACCATCACAGCCAACCTTAGTGAACTCAGTTGGATTTATTTCCTTCTTTCTCTTTATTCTCTTTTTCTTTCTTTCCTCTTTCTGTCTTTGCTTTCTTCACCTCTCTCTTAGCTTGTACGATTCTCTCTGCTCCCTCTCATTGCTTGCACATACCACTGCTGGTTTCCAGAGCCCTACACTCTGCCTAGGGCAACCCTGTCCTCCTAGTGGGCAGCCTGACCCCTAAGACAGTACTGCACACAGGACGAGTCAGAGCTACACACAGCATAACACAGGGTCAGTTATTTCTTTAACCATTTAAAAAAATACTCTCTCCTCCTCCTTCCTTTTCTCTTCTCTCTTTTTCCTTTTATTGGGCTCTTCTTAAAGGTGTTCTGCTTTTCTCCGCTCCATCTAGCTCTTCTCTACTTCCTACCACAGCCTCCACAGATTTGGTTCTCCTTTTTAGTTGTTTTCTTTTTTTTTTTTTTTTACTGTTGTCACCTTTGTTTACTCTGTGCATTTTAGTTGTCTGTGGGTGAGTGGTTGTCAGTCTGGTTGGCATTATTGCCCCAGTCTGTGTCTTCCTCTTTCTCTCTTTTTCCTCTCCTTTCACTCTCTTTCCCATCACAAGACAATAGCTGTCTCCAGGCCACTCCCCTCTGCCTAGGGCAAACCTGAAGGCCCAACTGAGGGAGCTCCCACCCCCCACTTATTGGTGTGGCAAGCAGCTGGGGAATTCACGCTGGTCCTCTCCCACACACTAAGCCACAGGTTGTTCTCCCCTATAAAAAGTGGGGGCATCCCCAGCCTAAATCCTGAGGTCCTACAAGTGACTGGGGGAAACGCCTGACCACCACTTGTGAGGCTCCACGCTACTGTGGGAACATCCACCCAATCTCCAAGGCGATCTCTCTGTACATCCCCTTGTCTAGCCAGATTTGTAAAGTAGAATTTGGATCATGATAGTGGGGGGAGGAAGCATTTAGGAACTAGAGGAAACATGTTTCATTGTTGCTACCCTGCACCCTGACTGGCTTATCTCGTCCCCACATCCCTTCAGGAAGGGGGTGTCCAGTTACCTACCAATGGGCTTTGAGTCTCCACTCTGCACTCACCCTCATTTACAATGACATGATTTTTGTGTTCTTTGATGCTTGATATCTGATCCCTTCAACAGTTCATGGTCACACAGGCTGGTGTGCTTCCTCCATGTGGGCTTTGTTGCTTCTGAGCTAGATGGCCGCTTCTTTATTTTCAAGCCTGTAAGATCCCAGATGCTATAACTTTTGATAGCCAGGCACCATCAGCTTTCTTCACCACATTTGCTAGTGCACACATTTTTCTTCAACCATCATGTTGGGAAGGTGTTCATCATGGAATGCCAATTTAATATAACGTGTTCTTGCATTGAGTAAGTATTTGGCAATGTCCATCTACTGCCTTAATACTAAGTCTATAAATATATGCACGTTGATCTATTTACGAACCCTCCTGTATAAATATATTTACATATGTACATGCCAGTATGTAGACCTCTAGAAATACCCTTTGTCACCTAGTTCTTTCCTCTATTTACTTTTACTTTCCTCTTGTCCGACTATCATGCTCAGCTTTCACTTGGGTTTGAGTAATTTCTCTTGGTTACATTGCCCTTGCTGAATACCTACCAGGCTTCTCACACCCTCCTTGCGACGGATTTTGGATTACTTGTTGCTCCCCTGTCGCTGGATTGGTCAGCATCACCTCCTTACCCCCTCCTCTCTCTCTCCCATGTCCCCGGGAACCATTGGTCCTGTTGTTTTCTCCTCCAGCCTATTCTTCCAGCCTATCTTATCTAGATAGATCTGTTGAGATAATAATATGCACCAAAAATCAAACCATAGCAGGATAGGCGATGGGTGAGAACACAGTGATGACAAAAAAACAACAACAGAAAACCAATGATCAATAAAAGAGTAAATTAATTAAAAGACAAAAAAAATTTTTAAGAAAGAAAAACCTGTAAATAGATCAAGGTCTGATTTTTTTTTTTTCTATAGGTGTGTCCTTCAGTCAGGTCTGATGGCGTATCATGCTCTGGCCCCAGAGTCTGTCCTTTGTACTCCCTCAGGGGCTACCCGCTCTGCTCCCATGGTTGCTCTGCTGCATGCTTTTAGTGATTTGCCTCCGTGTTGGAGGGCCAGTCGGGTCAGTCCCAACACAGAGTCTCCGGTATTGTCCCCATAGGGCCCTGGGCCAGCAAGGGATGGCATGTCTCATAGTGGGATCAGCCATATGGTCCACTCTGTACATTGGCTGTTCAGAGTGCCAAAATCATCCTCCAAGCCTGGTGGACCAGTGTGTGCTCCACTCTCTTCCTCCCCCTTCATTTGCCCCTGTGTGCTCTGATCAGACATGTCCATCTCCCCTAGCTACAGGTTCAGTGCCGTCTTCTAAAGTAAATTCTTCTGGGGGGAGGGGCAGTTGTCCACGTAGCTGGTATGGAGGCTGGACCATCCACTTTTCATTTAGGATCAAAAGCATCTAGCTTTTAGCATTAGGTGCTATTGAGTCAGTTCCAACTCAAGGCAGAATGAACCACTGCGCAGTCCTACACCATCTTCAAAACTGTTGTTATACTTGAACCTAACATTTCAGCCTTTTCCAGGGACTGGCATCTCCTGATAACATACCCAAAGCATGTGAAGTCTCCCCGTGCTTGCTTCTAAGGACCTTTCAGACTGTTCTTCTGACACAAATCTGTTCATTCTTCCAGCACTCAATGGTATTTTTAATATTCTTGGCTAGTGTCATCTTGATGGGTTGAAACACTATCTCGCTCTAGTGTTGATGTACATTTTTCTGATGCCTAATTATACTGAGTATCTTTTAAGGTAATCATTTAATTTTTATGGCATTTTGAAAAGATGTCAATGAGGTCTATTTAATTTGTGTTCAGATGGAAACACATAACTCAAACTAATATATGTGACAGTAGAATAAGAATCCATTTTATCCTAAATACTTGAGATATTTATACAGCCTACTCAAGTTTTTATCAACACAGATAAGGTGGCGGCGGTGGTGGTGGTGGTGGTGGTGGTGGTGGTGGTGGTGGTGGTGGTGGTGGTTTTTAAGAGTTAATCTCTAAATAGGGGGCTGTAGTACTGAGCACTGAATCTCCTTTGCTTGATTAATTTTTATGTTAGGGAAGTAATACGAGGATTCCATCAAATGACCCATCAGTTTGAGGAAAAAGCATATCAGAATTCATGGTCAAAGCCTATATGGCTTTATGGTTTAGTCTCTAGGGGTATGTAATGCTCTTGTGAAAATAGTATTCCTCATGATAATAACGAGGAACTGGTGGGCTTCCAGGGCTGGGAGCTGAACTGAGGGGCAGTTCTACCCTGTCTAATAGGGTCACTATGAGTTGGCAAAGACTCGATGGCTGTCAGTTTGGTTTGTTTGACTTGAGTACTGGCATTCAGTGTGTTTATCGAAATCAATAAATTACAAGCATTTTTGATGTCTATTTTTTACATACAAAATTTAAATCCCCCAAGCCTCTGAAAACTGCGAAGATTTCACAGCACTAGGTTGGTACTCTCCCATCCAAGAATCAGTGAAACTGGCAGGGTGTGAGGCATTCAGGCTCCCTCAGTTCCTCCTGCTGCCTTCCCTGACCCTGGTCACTTGCTTCTATTACCTCTCTTGGACCTTACATGCATTTGAATTAGAACACCATAGAGTACAGTGCTCTACATGTGCAGCAGCTCTAACCATGTCACTCTCTGTCTCTATGAAGCCTCTTCCAACAAAATTCAAATGTGATTGTATGTGCACACATATCACACGCATGCACCAGAGCACCCTTCTTAACAGAGAGTCAGGAGGGTCTCTTAATTATTTGCTGTCCTCACTTTGGACACAATTCCCTTGATGATGAGTAGGAGAAAAGGAACATCAGGTAGTGGGGGAAACCCTAAGGAGGAACAGAGGAGAGCTTTAACTAAGAATAATGCTACTAGGGGAATGATGGCATGTGAGGAAAATTAGATACTTCCAGACTGTCAGATTTTTCCATACAGCAAAATTAACTTTTCTAGTTTTGTCTAAAACTGGCCCCAGGAAATTTCAAATAGCACATCTCAGATTATCTAACCTACAAAGGAGTAGCCGGCCTTCCACCCACCCCCACCCCACCCCCGCCAAAAAACCAAGCGGTACAAAGCTCCACTGGGTACACATTTCAAAATATACATTCTCCTGTTTGGGCAGGCATCTGGCAACTTGCTCTGAGCTAGTGCACCCACACTTTTTTCCCAAGGTCATTGCTGGTGACAAGACCTTGTGCTCTTCTCACAAGCCAGAATGCAAACATAAATCAAGTCAGTGTAAGACGCCATCATCACCTCACTCAAATACACCTCGTCAAGTGAACTCAAACTTCAAGAAGATGCTCATTTGTTTGGTTTTGTTGATGTGAGGGTGATAGTGCATTTGGAGTTTAGTCATTGCACTAGGTCAGACTGTTAATCAAGCTTCCTATATAGAGGTTCTGAAGATATTGTGTAAGAAGGTCTGAGTTGTCTGGCTAGACCAGAGCTTGCACACTGCTATTGACTAGAAGTTCCGACACACAGAATCCAGGACACATAAACCCCTCAGGACCAATACTGAGAGTAGCAACACCACGAGGGAAGGTAGGGGGGAGAAGCAGAAGAAAGGGGAAACCAATCTCAATGATGGACATACAGCCCCACTCCACCACCCAGGGGAACAAACAGCAGAAGTTTGGGTGAAGGGATACAGCAGAGGCGTAAAATATAAAAATAAAAAGTATGTATAAAGTATCAGTGGTTCACGTGGGTGGGAGGAGGGGAAAAAAGGAGCTCAAGGAGAAAGAACATGTTTGGAAATGATGATAGCAATGTATGTACAAATGTGCTTCATACAAATTGGTGTATGAATTGTTACAAGAGCTGTAAGATCCCCCAATAAAATGATTTATTTAAAATAAAAAGGACTGATTAGTGGTAGACAGGGGACTGGTTTTGCCACCATGACAGTGCACCTGCTCACACACAAAAAACAGCATGCCTCTATCGCCCGATCTGATCCCAGCACACTGAGGCAAAATACTAAGGGTGTACAACAGAACAGGAAGGGGAACAGAGCAACAAAGTCCCCAGGGAATACCAAAAATAGACTTTGGGGCCAGGGCTAGCTGACCCATCATACTCTATGAGAAAGCACTCCTAAAGGCCAACAAACAGTCCTTGAACTAACTAAAAGCTTTTCTTTCTTGTGTTTTGTTTTGCTTTTTGTCATTGGCTTGTTGGTGGTGGTGTTGTTCTTTTGTTTCATTTTGTTGCTTGGGTTTGCTCTGTCTCGTTTTTGTGCATGCTATGATTTCCACAGGTCTGTCTAAATGAGATAGGCTGGATGAACAATCTGGAGGAGAAAACAATGGGACTGACAGCTGGGGGAGGGAGATGGGAAAGGGGGGTGTAGGGAAAAAGGAAGTGCTGTTAACAAACCCAGGGACAAGGGAACACCAAGTGATCCAAATAGATGGTGAGGAGGGTGTAGGAAGCTTGGTAGAGTGTGACCAAGAGTAATGTAACCTAGAGGAATTACTGAAACACAAATGAAGGCTGAACATGAGAGTGGGACAATCAGAAAGTAAAAGGAAATCAAGGAAAGAGGTAGGAAGCAAAGGGCATTTATAGAGGTCTAAATAAAGGCATGTGCATATGTAAATATATTTATGTATAACGATGGGGATATAGATCTATATGCATATATTTATAGGTTTAGTATTAAGGTAACAGATGTACATTGGGCCTCCATTCAAGTACTCCCTCAATGCAAAAATACTTTGTTGTATTAAAGTGGCATTCCGTGATGCTCACCTCCCCGACACAATTGCTGGAGGCAAATGGGTGCATAAGCAAATGTGGTGACTGAAGTTGATGGTGGTCGGCTATCAAAAGTTATACATTCTGGGGTCTTAAAAGCTTGAAGTTAAACAAGTGGTCATGTAGCTGAGAAGCAACAAAGCCCACATGAAAGAAGCACACCAGCATGTGTGATCACGAGGTGTCGGAAGAATCAGGTATCAGACATCATCGGAACAAAAAAATCATATCTTTGTGAATACGGGGGAGTGTGGAGTGAAAACCCAAAGCTCATTTGTAGATAATTGGACATCCCCTTACAGAAGGGTAGCAGGGAGGAGAGGAGCCAGTCAGGGTGCACTGTAGCAACAATGAAACATACAACTTTCCTCTAGCTCCTAAATGCTTCTTCCCCCACAACTAAAATGATCCCCATTCTACCTTACAAATCTAGCTAGACCTGAGGATGTACACTGGTACAGATAGGAACTGGAAACACAGGGAATCCAGGGCCGATGATCCCTTCACGACCAGTGGTGAGAGTGGCGATACGAGGAGGGTAGAGGGAGGGAGGAATGGAAAGGGGAAACCGATTACAAGCATCTACATATAACCATCTCCCTGGGGGACAGACAACAGAAAAGTGGCTGAAGGGAGATATTGTATAGTGTAAGATATGACAAAATAATAATTTAGAATTTATTCAGGGTTCATGAGGGATGGGGAATAATTATCAGCTGATGCCAGCGGATTAAGTGGAGAGCAAATGTTTTCAGAATGATGAGGGCAATGAATGTACAAATATGATGTATGTATCAATTGTGATAAGAGTTGTATGAGGCCCCAAAAATTGATTATAAAAAAAGAGAAAAGAAATAACAGTATGAAAACATCCCCCAAAAAAGCATGCCTCTCTTGTCCCTCATATCCTAATCACCTGAACTCACTCCATGTGACTTCTTTCTGTTTCCATGAATGAAGGACAGTGGTTTGACAACACAGAAGAGGGGGGGGAAAAAACAAGGGTGTCACCCAAACTGCTGAGTTTGAAAAATGTTTCCAAGAATGTAATCACAGATTAGACAAATGTGTGAAGTGTAATGGAGAGTACTATGAAGGGGATAAAAAATTTAAATGCATAGTTTTGAAAAAATTGTAGTTTTTGTCGGGTTCCCCCTAGTAGCTTCCAATTTCATAGCAACTCAAGCCATCACCATACATCCAACTGACAGAGAAGGGGTGGGTTTTGTGTGTAGGTGGTGTTGGTTATTGCACAGGGGCAAGGGACTTCTGGTGGCATAGTACCTTATGCCTTGGGTGTCAACTGTAATGTCAGCAGTGGGGAACCACCAGTCAGTCCTCAGAAGAAAAGGATGAGGCGTTCTACTCCCATAGAGTTAACCTTTGGGAAACCCACAGAGATAGTTCTGCTCTGATCTCATAGAGTCGCTATGGCTCAGCATCGACTCCATCGAAGTGAGCTGACAAACTAAAGGCAGGAGATCTGAAAGAGGATGCGGAGACGTTGTCTCAGGTACTTTGGACATATTACTATGGTGGAACCAGTCCTGCAAGAAGGGCGTCATTTTTGGCAGAGGGTTAGCAAACAAGAGGAAGACCCTTACTTAGGTGGATTGACACCGTGGCTGCGAGAATCGGCTCAAATACAGTAACAAGTGCGAGGATGGCACAGGACTGGGCTTTGTTTCTCTCTCTAGTGCACAGGCCCCTATGAATCCGAACTGACTCCAGGGCTCTACAACATCAACTACTACAACCCTGAAGTTCAAACCTACCCAGTGGCTTCCCAAAAGGGAGGTGTGGCCATGTGCCTCTGTAAAGATGACAGCTAGGGAGCCCCTGCGGGGCAGTTCTACTCTGTGGCACAGGGGCAGCCAGGAGTCGGAATGTGCTTCACAGCAAAGGGTGTGCTTTGTCTCAGTTTGTGCCTGCTGCTGTTTATGCTATGCACTGAGTTTAACATGTGACACTCAGGAGCGAATGAATGGAAACACACCCATGATGCTTCCATGATGCCAGATGCAAGCTGACACTGTTTCTGAGTTCTGGGCATATTATTTTTTCAGAGATAATTTCCTGTAGCGGTGACACACCGAGTCCTATTTCATGTAAAAGCATCAGCAGCAGAGGAAAGCACTGCACAGAGAGAAGACGATGACACGTAACAGGCTTTCCATAGAGGAACAAAAGGGTGGATGTCTTGGGCTGCACTCTTTTCTTGTATACAGACAGTAAACAAGCTGAACACATCTCACCTAAGCATAACATTACAACTACTTGAAGCCCAGCTCAGGCATCTGGACAAGAGGCAGCAAGGAAGGATGGGAGAGAGTTAATGGGCTGGGCGTCCCCAAAGGTGCAGAGTGGGAATCAAGGGAGGATCCAGGACGAGCCAAGGCTTCTGGCAGAAGTCTGAGAGGAGAGCAGCAGAAAGGAGCTGCTCTCTGGGTCCTCACAGATGTAGCCAGTGAGAGAGCAGCAGTGCTGCCCCCTGGCGGTGCGCCGAAGGCAGGGCCGCTTCCCCCAGGGCTGGAGAGCTCTGGGGAAAGACAAACCCTGTCACTTTGGATGCCAAGTAAGGGGGCACTGTGTGCCGGTGGTGTACCTATGTTGGCCAAAGCGCTGCCCACTGTGCATTTGCTTCCCACAAGCACAGTTATCCTTCCTCGTGCATCCAGGAAAGACAGTTCTAGAAAAACACAAGCAGTAAAATAAAACACTGCCAGGTCTCGAACCATCCTCACCATTGTTACTATGCCCACTGGTGTAGCCACTGGTTCGAGCTGTTTTATTGCCCGTCCTCCACTTTTTGCCAAGCATCATGTCCTTCATGGACTTGATGTCCCTTCAGGGACTGGTCTCTCCTGACAGCACGTCCAAAGATATCAAATGAAGTCCAGCCATCCTTCGTCCCCATGTTCTCTTGGCAGTCCTTGTACTTTTATTGCTCAGTGTCTGATTATTTGGGACCAGGCCTTATTGCTGCCCCTTCCTCACCTTGGCCCCCAATCCCGACCCCAAGCCCTGCACATCCACTGTGTGAAACCTCCTGTTCCTGTAACCATCCCTGTGCTTTTGTGTGGGGGGTCTAGCTGGGTTCCCCTGGCAATTCGCCAGCTGCCCTTGGGAAAGTTCATGGAGTCGGCTAATTAGTAGAAAAGCCAAACGTCCAGCTGAGATTGGTTTACTCCCTAGCACCCTTGGGCAGGAGCACAGCCCCACTCCCGGTCCCAGGTAGCCAACGACCACACCTAGGTTCTCCGGACTTGGCAGCTGTAACATGTGGCCTGGGCTTCCCCTTCATTTCCTGCTCCTTTCTGGCTTGCTGTCTGACTTTTCTTTGCGGAATTAAAGCTGCAAATTGACAGGATCCCATAAACACTCTAAAGCCACAAAAAAACACCAAATGCCCACCCAAACATGTGAAACTTCCAAAAATCATCCTTAGAAGATTCCCAAACCCTAAACATTCCTAAACCCCATATATGCCCTGAAAACACCATGAAAGCCCTAAGAAAACCTAAAATGCTGGGGGAAAAAAACACATATAATATTAAAAATACCCTAAAATCCCTAAGGAACTCTGCAACATCACTAAAAACACCCTATTGTGCTGAAAAATACCTATACACTCTAAAAAACCACCCCTAAATCCCTTAAACACTCCCTAAAATCTTATAAAACACCCTAAAAACCCCAAACCACCCGAATGCCCCAAACACACCTTGAACGTCCACAAACAACCTAAAAGCCCTAAAAAATCACATGCCACCAAAAAGCCCTAAATGACCGCAAAATTCCAACTCATAGCCACCCTATAGAGGGCTTCTGGAGCTGTCAGTCTTTTATGGGAACAGCTTTATCGTTCTCCCAAGGAGAAGTTGGTAGGTTTGAAACCCTGACCTCATATTTAGCAGTCTAATAATTGCTGGACAGTGCCACCAAGGCTCTACTGGTGTAGTGGGTTACACATTGGGCTGCTAACCTCAAGGGAAACGGTTCAAAACCACCACCCACTCCTTGGGAGAAAGAAGAAGCTTTCTTTCTATTCCCCTAGATTTCTCATTGAAGGTGTAAAGTAACCTGTTAAATGCTCGCAGTGGCAGCAGCAATGTCTCATAACCATGGGGAAATGTGGTTCAGAAACTTCAGAAGCAAGCATCCACCAGTAGGTGACTGACCAGCAGTATTGACTTGGGCAAAGAGAAGGTGACATGGAAGGGTAAGGAGAAGAATGCGTGCAGAGGGCAGGTTGGCAGCTGAGCCTAAGTCCAGTAGAAACAACAGCAGAATGGCCTGTTCCTGGAAGGGCCACAGGAGATGGTGCGACTTCATGTAGCCCCCACTTACATGTGTAACAGCAGCAATTGCCTGAACACGTGGTCTCCCCAGGGAGGAGCCTTTGTGTGGTGTTAAGATGCTGTTACTGTCTGTTGTACTGTGGTGGCCTGCATTTGGCTGTAATGGTGGAAATTTTGCAGCCAGTAGTTCAAATGCCTGCTGGGTCACTCACTGCAGGTAGACTTCAGCAGTTTCCAGACAGAGAGACGAGGGAGGAGGACCTGGTCTTCCACTTCTGAAAGAACTGGCCAGTGTGAACCTTGTGAATGGCAGAACACTATACCTGAACATGAGTACCGCAGGCTATAAGGCATGATGGATTGACACAGTGGCTGCAGCAATGTGCTCAAACATAGGATAGTGCTGGCCTGGAAAATAGTTCATCGTCCATTAAAAAAAATCATTATATAGGGGCTCATACAACTTTTGTTGTTGTTTTTCCCTAAGGGAGAGCAGTGTATTGGTACACTGAGAGGTATATAGATCAATGGATTCGAACAGAAAAGCTACACATATATTCACCAGTCAACAGGAAACTAGCCTTCGAAAAAGGACACAGAAATATCCAAAGGGACAAATTCTGCTTGCTCAACAAATGGTGTTGGACAAACTGAGATACCGTATGTAGGAAAATGAAGCAAGCCCCAAACCTTCCCCCATGCACAGAAATTAACTGAAGAGGGGTTAAAACCTGAAAGTAAACCTCCGGGCTATCATAATCAATTTTTCGATGACCTCATCGGTCAGAAATCATTGTAGGAACGCCAAAGCGTTCTTGTGTTCAACGTCTACATACATAGCAGGTGCTCCAGTAAAGGGGAATCTTGGTGGAGCTGGCTCATCCATTCCTGAAGAGAGTAGAGCACCACGTTGGTCCATCACAGAGCTCAGGTGTAGAATCTTCCTCACTGTCATCCTTTATCTCAGCAGTGTCAGTGTTGGATTATGAATTTCCCAAAGAACCAGTATCGCTCAATTCTGTGCACAATGCTGACTCACTCTCGCTGTATCTCTTACAGCATCAGTTAGTGGGCTTGTTGTCTGCCTCAGGCTTTGTTCACGGAGATCCTCCAGCTAGTTGGTGGTGTGTGCGCATGAGCAGAGGCTTCCTGCCAATCCCCCATGAGTAGTAGAGCTCCCATGGTGTGGACTCCATGTAAGCCCTGTCCCAGACAGCACGCTTACATAGGAGGGTGGGCCCTGCAGCACAGAGGACCATTCCCCCTGTGGAATGGCCTCAGAGACCCACGTCCCTCACTGGCCAGCTGCTGGGGCTGTGGGCCCTAAGCTTCATGCCTGACTCAGGAATTGACACAGGGTGAGGCGACTCCAGTAGCTGTTTTGACTGGTCTAATCCAGCCTGAGATCATCCTTGCATGAGCCCTCTGCCCAGATTATTTTTGTTTCTTTTATGATCATTTTATTAGGGGCTCTTACAACACTAACCACAATCCATATATACATCAGCTGTTTGAAGCACATCTGACCATTAATTGCCCTCATTATTCTCAAAATCTCCACTCTTCACCCAAGCCCCTGGCCTCAGCTCCTCATTTTTTCCCCCCTCAATGCCCGCCACCCATCCCTCATCAATCCTTGGAAATGTACTAATTCTTTTGTCATATCTTCACCCACCTTTCTTTTGAGGTCAATGAAGATCCTTGTAATCGGTTCCCACTTTCCATCCTGCCCTTCCTCCACCCTCCCAGTATCTCCACTCATAACACTGGTCCTCACAGGCCCATCCACCCTGGATTCCCCGTGTTTGAAATTCCTATCTGTACTACAATACCTTCTCTAGTTTGGCCAGATTAGAACTGGGTTCAGGTTAGTGGGGAAGCATTAAGAACTTGAGGAGGCGGCCACCCGCCCGCTGGGTGGGCGGGCCCGGGCGTCGCGTGCTACGGGCCGCCCAGCGCAGGCGGAGGCTGGGAGCGCCCCGCAGGGTGCACGGGCGGCCTTGCAGGCGGGGACTCGGGACGCGCCCCTCGACGCCCTCGCGCACCCCACCGTCTTCCTGTCCGCGGGGCCCCCCGACGGGCTGCGAGCGGGGGTGTCGCAGGACCTGCGGCTGGATAAAACGAGAGACCCCCCTTGATCAGCAGCGCGAGACCGTGGGGACGCGCGGCTCCTGGAATGTTGCGTCGTCTCATTTCTGGTTCCTCCATCCATTCACGCAGGCCGACCCCGCTCGCCTGATCAGTGGCACACACCCAGCCCAGTGGGAAAAGGAATGCTCTCCCACGTATATGCATTTTAGTTTGGAGTCCCTACAGGGTTTATGTACCCCGAGTCCTGGAGATGGGGATTGGTTTGATCTAACTGCACTTTACTTGCAGTGCGAGCCAGCGCGGCGCGGTGTCCCACTGGAAGCGCCGAGCCACACGTGCGTGTCAACACTTAGGACCATCCCCAAACATGCTTTTGCCAGGTGTCCCTGAGGAAGCCAATCAAGAGGGATCGTGCTATTCGGATTCGGTCCCCATGTCGCCGTTTTCGCCTTGCTTTCTGTTTTTGAATTCGGTTTCCCAAATGTCTGCCTCAAAAAGGAATACCCAACCAGGGGGTCCGCAGCCCTGGAAGTTTCCGGGGCTGTTCCCCAGACGCGCCTCGGGGGCTGCAAGGACTGCGCGTCGAGACTTTTCCGGTCGTGAAAAGTCGGCGGCGACAGCTGGGGGCCCTGGGTCACCGGGTGGTGTTGAGCGGGGACTCTTGGGCCCCGGCGTGGGACGCTGGCGGGTGCAAGTTCAAGAGGGTCAGGGGCTGATGCCTCCCCACGCCCCTGCCCTCCCCCAGCAAGGGCGCTCTGGGGTGCTGGGTCCTTGAGGCCCCGGCTGGCGGGGCCGCCCACGGTCAAGGCTTCGGGCACACGCGCGGGTGCGCTGAGGCCTGCGCCGTGCGGGGGTCTGGGCTCAGGCAGGTGGTCGCGGCGGCTCCGCGGGAGGGCGGGCGCCCAGCAGGACGACCGACGACCCCCGGCGCGTCGCCGGCACCCAGCGCCCGGGCGTAGAGGCGGGCGGGGGGGCTGCGCTCCGCCGCCGCCAGGGCCCCCTCCCTCCGCGCCCCCCCCGCGCCAGGTGAGCCGGGCCTGGGCCTCGGCGGGCCGCGGGGCTGCCCTCTCGCCGCCCTCCAGCGCCCCCTCGGGGCCGGGCCGCGCCGAGCCGGGCGGCCGCCGGCCGGGGCTGGGGGTTGGGAGGGGCGGGGGTCGCGGGCGGGTCGCTCGTTCGGCCGCTGGCGGGGGGCGGGGGCCGGGCGGCCGCGCGCGAGGCCGGGCCAGCTGCCGCCGCGCCCTCGGCCTCCGACTCCGGCTCCGGCTCGGCTCGCCCTGGCGGCGGTGGCGCCGTGAGGAGGAGTCCGCGCTCCTCTGTGGCAGCGGCGGCCGGCTCCAGGCCGGGTTTTGGCGCCGCCCGCCTGCTGCCTCCTGGCGGCTCCTGAACTCCAGCCCCCTCTCTATCAGCCTCTCACTCCGTCTCAATATGTCTCAAGATGGCGGCCAATGTGGGATCGATGTTTCAATATTGGAAGCGCTTTGATTTACAGCAGCTGCAGGTCAGGCTTCTCCTCTCTCGGCCTCTCGCTCGGGGGTGGGGGCTGCGGGCGGTCGCGGCCTCCCCGGGGGCGCCGGGCTGCCTCGCCGCCGGGGGGCCGCGGCGGAGGGGAGGAGGGGGGTGCCGGGAAAAGCGGGGCCGACTCGGGGACAAGTCCCTCTCACTCCCCGGCCCCCATTGATAACTCGCTTGATCGGAAATTGATCCTCTTTGTTCAATTCATCGATCAGCCCAAGATGGCGCCGGGAGCCGCCGCTGCCACCGCTGCTCCTGGTGTCTGCCCCCTCCCCTGGCGCCCCCCCCCCCCCGGCCCCGAGCCGCCGCCCCCACCGCCGCCACCTCTGCCCCTGGTGTCTGCCCCCTCCCCTGGCGCAACCCCCCCCCCCCCCCCCGGCCCCGAGCCGCCGCCGCCACCGCCGCCATCGCTGCCCCTGGTGTCTGCCCCCTCCCCTGGCGCCCCCCCCACCCCCGTCCCGAGCCGCCGCCGCCGCCGGTTCCCCAAACTTCATGAGTGGAAAAATGGGCTCTTGGCACAAAATGACATTCAATCTTCACCAAGAGATTCAGGGCTAAATTGCTGCCCTATCTCTGACCGCAGCTTTTGTTTTATTTTAATTCTCATATAATTCACATATATCATTCAATACTTCAGTCATATTAAGATTTGTGTAATCCTCACCACAATCAGGTTTACATCATTTCCTTCTTTTATATTCATTTTTGTTAGCCCCCCCCCCTCACTCCCCCAAATCTTCCCTGCCTGTCCCTAGGAGATTGTTAATTCTGTTAGTGTCTCTCTGGATTTGCCTCTCCTGGATTTCATATGTATTAAAAAAAATACAAAACAAAATCAAGAAACAAGTAGAAAAGAAAAACTAACAATGATAAAAGAGAGAAAAACCTCAATCGAACAGAAAGTGAAAAATACTAAAAACTGGAACCAAATTAAAATTAGTCTGAAGAGATCAAATGATCAGGTGTTACATTTGAACTTAACTGTATCTGTTCATGTCCATGGGCTTTGGTCAGAGGGAATTCACCCCGCATGTGCATTTGAGTCCTTTTGCAAACTGGGTGTTCCGAACTTAAGCTCTGATTCTTGTTCATACCTGCAGATTGAGATTCTATTATTTATCACCCTGGCATCACACTGGCTGTGCTGCTTGTTCTGGGCGGACTTAGTTGACATCTCACTTAGATGGCTGCTTATTTTCAGAAAAAAGGTTTAAGTACAAGGCCCTGTTCTTTGTGATAGATGTGCACCATCTGATTTCAGGGTTTTTTTACACCCTATGCTTTCCAGTCAAATATTCACTTGAGGTAATTCAAAACACTCACTTGGCTCGATGACGCCAGAATAGCTCCCCTCCATGCAGTTCCATGGAGCTCAGCATAGTTAGGGCGCAGAGATGAAAAGACGATTGAACCATGTACTGAACGTTCAGGTTTTTCCCTGCTTTTGAAAATCTGTTTGCGCTTGTAGAGTAAATGTTTTGTATTTTTTAAGAGTGTAAAAAAAAAATAGATGGAGGGATTCAGAGAAAATGGCAACCAGATAGGACCCATCTATCTGGAGCTCCTGCTGCCAGACCAGAAAAATAGGAAATTAGGTGAAGGAAACGGGGAGGTGGAGTTCTGAAATTAGAACTAGGGTAACAGGGTTTCTCCTGAACCCCTTCTTTTGTGGGATTTCCACTCACAAAGCAAACCAAGAATGCTTTAAAGCAGCACTATAATTTTGACGAAGTGGCAGGCGCCAGATATGCCCTTGCCTGGAGCAGGGATCCCTGCAGGTGGACGCCCTGAGAGGGGGCAGAATCTCAGACACGAGGGGAACCCCACACTGAGCTCTCCATGCGGTTGGATGCCTTGAGCTCACGGTCAGGGGTTGGTGGTGGGTAGCCATAATTTAGAGTAGAAGAAAAAATATATTATTACCTTAGGAAGATCATGGTGTGGGAGAAAAAGGCAGAAAGTCGGGAGTCCAGGGAGCAAATTTAGTTCCAATTGGCCGACTAGTAAACAACCCCCCTGATAAGCTGCATCTCCCCCTCTGGGGGTCAGCTTGACAGCCACCAAATCTGAGCACATCACAAGTAGAATTTTTTTTAAGGGTGAAACATAAATGATTGGTTTAAAACTCAAACCCAAGTCTGGTTGCTCAGCTCCAAGCACCACATGGGGAGTCCCTTAACATAAATCAGCATAAGAAGCAACCTAGCTAAGGAATGCCAGAACTCAGCCACAGGGCCTGGCAGCTTTTACCATAACAAAGACCCGCTGTAGCAGTGTCAGCCTTAAACAGCACTGAGCTGTAGCCCAGAGACTGTGGGAGACAATTTCATTCTACCTGGCCAGAGGGATAAAAAAGAAAATCCTCTGATCTAGGAAGCATCAGCAGTCTACATAGGACAACAAGCTTCCCTCTCAGTGATTCTACACATAGCTGGGGAGGCCCTGCCGGTCTTGGAGCCCTAGACGGGGCTGAGGGAGCCCCCCAGTGCCCCCTCCCAGCTCCTGCTGCAGTGCTACATGCAGCACAAGGCAGGTACTCCAGCACCCAAGTGACCCCTGGCCACGGGCGCGATCTTGCTTTTGAAGTAATCTCACACAGCATCTGTGGAACCCTACATCAGGGATGGGAAAGTCCATTAACGCATGCCCAGGAGAGCCAGCATAGGAAAGCTGGATTTTCCTGCCCGTGGGCTCCGATGGATGTTGCACCTGGAGCAGCCCACCTGGGCCAGATGATTGCAGTTCAGCCAATGGGATTGACCTGGGGTCCTTCACCAGCCTCCCCGGGAACCCTTGAAAAGGCAGGAACCAGAAGGGAGAGGGGTGGTCCAGGTCGTCTTCCTGGGAGGAGAGAGATCCTTGCATGACCTGAGGCAGTCTCTGCCAGGCCCCATGGTCAAAGGAATCCTATGGGTGCCTTGTAAAACCTGAAGCTTCTTTTAACTCTCATTAAATTCACTTGGATCACGAGCCCGGCTTCCGCATGAAATTTTTCTCGCGGGGAGCCAAGGACTGGGGTTGGAATTTAGGCCAGAGAGAGAGACCTTACAAGTCCATGACCCTGTGACCTTGAGGAAGAGTTGGAATTCCTCTGGCCTCAAGGACAGGTGATCAAGTATCATTACCTCCTTACCCACTGCTCTACTTATTCTCACTTTATTCACTAGCCCTTCTAACTTTTCCACCGCACTCAGTTTCAACGTGCTCAGGTTGGTGTTGGGCTTTTATTTACTCGCTTTCTTCTTTATCCCTCTTTTTTTCCCCTTTTCCCCTCTTTTTCCTCTTCTCTCCCACTCTCTCCTCTCATATGCCACTAAAGGCTTCCAGGTCACTTCCCTCCGCTTAGGGCAAATCAACCCAAATAGCAGGAGGCACTCCAGCCTGCCCTGTGTGGGAGTGCTGTACACCACACAAGGCACCTGGGACAAACACCTACAGTGCGCTGCACCGTTGAAGAAACCTCCGTCATGCCCCTAAGGTGATCTCGTCAACTAGGGCAATTCTGCCCAGCACCACTGGGTCCCGGCATTAAAAGGGCACACTGACCTGCCATGTTGGAGCAGTGTCTAAACCCCTCTGGCCCCTCATCCAAGCAATCAGGGATCAGCTACTACTTTATACTTTATTTCCTCCTTCTCTCTCTCCTTGCTCTTTACCATCACAGCCAACCTTAGTGAACTCAGTTGGATTTATTTCCTTCTTTCTCTTTATTCTCTTTTTCTTTCTTTCCTCTTTCTGTCTTTGCTTTCTTCACCTCTCTCTTAGCTTGTACGATTCTCTCTGCTCCCTCTCATTGCTTGCACATACCACTGCTGGTTTCCAGAGCCCTACACTCTGCCTAGGGCAACCCTGTCCTCCTAGTGGGCAGCCTGACCCCTAAGACAGTACTGCACACAGGACGAGTCAGAGCTACACACAGCATAACACAGGGTCAGTTATTTCTTTAACCATTTAAAAAAATACTCTCTCCTCCTCCTTCCTTTTCTCTTCTCTCTTTTTCCTTTTATTGGGCTCTTCTTAAAGGTGTTCTGCTTTTCTCCGCTCCATCTAGCTCTTCTCTACTTCCTACCACAGCCTCCACAGATTTGGTTCTCCTTTTTAGTTGTTTTCTTTTTTTTTTTTTTTACTGTTGTCACCTTTGTTTACTCTGTGCATTTTAGTTGTCTGTGGGTGAGTGGTTGTCAGTCTGGTTGGCATTATTGCCCCAGTCTGTGTCTTCCTCTTTCTCTCTTTTTCCTCTCCTTTCACTCTCTTTCCCATCACAAGACAATAGCTGTCTCCAGGCCACTCCCCTCTGCCTAGGGCAAACCTGAAGGCCCAACTGAGGGAGCTCCCACCCCCCACTTATTGGCGTGGCAAGCAGCTGGGGAATTCACGCTGGTCCTCTCCCACACACTAAGCCACAGGTTGTTCTCCCCTATAAAAAGTGGGGGCATCCCCAGCCTAAATCCTGAGGTCCTACAAGTGACTGGGGGAAACGCCTGACCACCACTTGTGAGGCTCCACGCTACTGTGGGAACATCCACCCAATCTCCAAGGCGATCTCTCTGTACATCCCCTTGTCTAGCCAGATTTGTAAAGTAGAATTTGGATCATGATAGTGGGGGGAGGAAGCATTTAGGAACTAGAGGAAACATGTTTCATTGTTGCTACCCTGCACCCTGACTGGCTTATCTCGTCCCCACATCCCTTCAGGAAGGGGGTGTCCAGTTACCTACCAATGGGCTTTGAGTCTCCACTCTGCACTCACCCTCATTTACAATGACATGATTTTTGTGTTCTTTGATGCTTGATATCTGATCCCTTCAACAGTTCATGGTCACACAGGCTGGTGTGCTTCCTCCATGTGGGCTTTGTTGCTTCTGAGCTAGATGGCCGCTTCTTTATTTTCAAGCCTGTAAGATCCCAGATGCTATAACTTTTGATAGCCAGGCACCATCAGCTTTCTTCACCACATTTGCTAGTGCACACATTTTTCTTCAACCATCATGTTGGAAAGGTGTTCATCATGGAATGCCAATTTAATATAACGTGTTCTTGCATTGAGTAAGTATTTGGCAATGTCCATCTACTGCCTTAATACTAAGTCTATAAATATATGCACGTTGATCTATTTACGAACCCTCCTGTATAAATATATTTACATATGTACATGCCAGTATGTAGACCTCTAGAAATACCCTTTGTCACCTAGTTCTTTCCTCTATTTACTTTTACTTTCCTCTTGTCCGACTATCATGCTCAGCTTTCACTTGGGTTTGAGTAATTTCTCTTGGTTACATTGCCCTTGCTGAATACCTACCAGGCTTCTCACACCCTCCTTGCGACGGATTTTGGATTACTTGTTGCTCCCCTGTCGCTGGATTGGTCAGCATCACCTCCTTACCCCCTCCTCTCCCTCTCACATGTCCCCGGGAACCATTGGTCCTGTTGTTTTCTCCTCCAGCCTATTCTTCCAGCCTATCTTATCTAGATAGATCTGTTGAGATAATAATATGCACCAAAAATCAAACCATAGCAGGATAGGCGATGGGTGAGAACACAGTGATGACAAAAAAACAACAACAGAAAACCAATGATCAATAAAAGAGTAAATTAATTAAAAGACAAAAAAAATTTTTAAGAAAGAAAAACCTGTAAATAGATCAAGGTCTGATTTTTTTTTTTTCTATAGGTGTGTCCTTCAGTCAGGTCTGATGGCGTATCATGCTCTGGCCCCAGAGTCTGTCCTTTGTACTCCCTCAGGGGCTACCCGCTCTGCTCCCATGGTTGCTCTGCTGCATGCTTTTAGTGATTTGCCTCCGTGTTGGAGGGCCAGTCGGGTCAGTCCCAACACAGAGTCTCCGGTATTGTCCCCATAGGGTCCTGGGCCAGCAAGGGATGGCATGTCTCATAGTGGGATCAGCCATATGGTCCACTCTGTACATTGGCTGTTCAGAGTGCCAAAATCATCCTCCAAGCCTGGTGGACCAGTGTGTGCTCCACTCTCTTCCTCCCCCTTCATTTGCCCCTGTGTGCTCTGATCAGACATGTCCATCTCCCCTAGCTACAGGTTCAGTGCCGTCTTCTAAAGTAAATTCTTCTGGGGGGAGGGGCAGTTGTCCACGTAGCTGGTATGGAGGCTGGACCATCCACTTTTCATTTAGGATCAAAAGCATCTAGCTTTTAGCATTAGGTGCTATTGAGTCAGTTCCAACTCAAGGCAGAATGAACCACTGCGCAGTCCTACACCATCTTCAAAACTGTTGTTATACTTGAACCTAACATTTCAGCCTTTTCCAGGGACTGGCATCTCCTGATAACATACCCAAAGCATGTGAAGTCTCCCCGTGCTTGCTTCTAAGGACCTCTCAGACTGTTCTTCTGACGCAAATCTGTTCATTCTTCCAGCACTCAATGGTATTTTTAATATTCTTGGCTAGTGTCATCTTGATGGGTTGAAACACTATCTCGCTCTAGTGTTGATGTACATTTTTCTGATGCCTAATTATACTGAGTATCTTTTAAGGTAATCATTTAATTTTTATGGCATTTTGAAAAGATGTCAATGAGGTCTATTTAATTTGTGTTCAGATGGAAACACATAACTCAAACTAATATATGTGACAGTAGAATAAGAATCCATTTTATCCTAAATACTTGAGATATTTATACAGCCTACTCAAGTTTTTATCAACATAGATAAGGTGGCGGTGGTGGTGGTGGTGGTGGTGGTGGTGGTGGTGGTTTTTAAGAGTTAATCTCTAAATAGGGGGCTGTAGTACTGAGCACTGAATCTCCTTTGCTTGATTAATTTTTATGTTAGGGAAATAATACGAGGATTCCATCAAATGACCCATCAGTTTGAGGAAAAAGCATATCAGAATTGATGGTCAAAGCCTATATGGCTTTATGGTTTAGTCTCTAGGGGTATGTAATGCTCTTGTGAAAATAGTATTCCTCATGATAATAACGAGGAACTGGTGGGCCTCCAGGGCTGGGAGCTGAACTGAGGGGCAGTTCTACCCTGTCTAATAGGGTCACTATGAGTTGGCAAAGACTCGATGGCTGTCAGTTTGGTTTGTTTGACTTGAGTACTGGCATTCAGTGTGTTTATCGAAATCAATAAATTACAAGCATTTTTGATGTCTATTTTTTACATACAAAATTTAAATCCCCCAACCTCTGAAAACTGCGAAGATTTCACAGCACTAGGTTGGTACTCTCCCATCCAAGAATCAGTGAAACTGGCAGGGTGTGAGGCATTCAGGCTCCCTCAGTTCCTCCTGCTGCCTTCCCTGACCCTGGTCACTTGCTTCTATTACCTCTCTTGGACCTTACATGCATTTGAATTAGAACACCATAGAGTACAGTGCTCTACATGTGCAGCAGCTCTAACCATGTCACTCTCTGTCTCTATGAAGCCTCTTCCAACAAAATTCAAATGCGATTGTATGTGCACACATAAACACACGCATGCACCAGAGCACCCTTCTTAACAGAGAGTCAGGAGGGTCTCTTAATTATTTGCTGTCCTCACTTTGGACACAAGTCCCTTGATGATGAGTAGGAGAAAAGGAACATCAGGTAGTGGGGGAAACCCTAAGGAGGAACAGAGGAGAGCTTTAACTAAGAATAATGCTACTAGGGGAATGATGGCATGTGAGGAAAATTAGATACTTCCAGACTGTCAGATTTTTCCATACAGCAAAATTAACTTTTCTAGTTTTGTCTAAAACTGGCCCCAGGAAATTTCAAATAGCACATCTCAGATTATCTAACCTACAAAGGAGTAGCCGGCCTTCCACCCACCCCCACCCCACCCCCGCCAAAAAACCAAGCGGTACAAAGCTCCACTGGGTACACATTTCAAAATATACATTCTCCTGTTTGGGCAGGCATCTGGCAACTTGCTCTGAGCTAGTGCACCCACACTTTTTTCCCAAGGTCATTGCTGGTGACAAGACCTTGTGCTCTTCTCACAAGCCAGAATGCAAACATAAATCAAGTCAGTGTAAGACGCCATCATCACCTCACTCAAATACACCTCGTCAAGTGAACTCAAACTTCAAGAAGATGCTCATTTGTTTGGTTTTCTTGATGTGAGGGTGATAGTGCATTTGGAGTTTAGTCATTGCACTAGGTCAGACTGTTAATCAAGCTTCCTATATAGAGGTTCTGAAGATATTGTGTAAGAAGGTCTGAGTTGTCTGGCTAGACCAGAGCTTGCACACTGCTATTGACTAGAAGTTCCGACACACAGAATCCAGGACAGATAAACCCCTCAGGACCAATACTGAGAGTAGCAACACCACGAGGGAAGGTAGGGGGGAGAAGCAGAAGAAAGGGGAAACCAATCTCAATGATGGACATACAGCCCCACTCCACCACCCAGGGGAACAAACAGCAGAAGTTTGGGTGAAGGGATACAGCAGAGGCGTAAAATATAAAAATAAAAAGTATGTATAAAGTATCAGTGGTTCACGTGGGTGGGAGGAGGGGAAAAAAGGAGCTCAAGGAGAAAGAACATGTTTGGAAATGATGATAGCAATGTATGTACAAATGTGCTTCATACAAATTGGTGTATGAATTGTTACAAGAGCTGTAAGATCCCCCAATAAAATGATTTATTTAAAATAAAAAGGACTGATTAGTGGTAGACAGGGGACTGGTTTTGCCACCATGACAGTGCACCTGCTCACACACAAAAAACAGCATGCCTCTATCGCCCGATCTGATCCCAGCACACCGAGGCAAAATACTAAGGGTGTACAACAGAACAGGAAGGGGAACAGAGCAACGAAGTCCCCAGGGAATACCAAAAATAGACTTTGGGGCCAGGGCTAGCTGACCCATCATACTCTATGAGAAAGCACTCCTAAAGGCCAACAAACAGTCCTTGAACTAACTAAAAGCTTTTCTTTCTTGTGTTTTGTTTTGCTTTTTGTCATTGGCTTGTTGGTGGTGGTGTTGTTCTTTTGTTTCATTTTGTTGCTTGGGTTTGCTCTGTCTCGTTTTTGTGCATGCTATGATTTCCACAGGTCTGTCTAAATGAGATAGGCTGGATGAACAATCTGGAGGAGAAAACAATGGGACTGACAGCTGGGGGAGGGAGATGGGAAAGGGGGGTGTAGGGAAAAAGGAAGTGCTGTTAACAAACCCAGGGACAAGGGAACACCAAGTGATCCAAATAGATGGTGAGGAGGGTGTAGGAGGCTTGGTAGAGTGTAACCAAGAGTAATGTAACCTAGAGGAATTACTGAAACACAAATGAAGGCTGAACATGAGAGTGGGACAATCAGAAAGTAAAAGGAAATCAAGGAAAGAGGTAGGAAGCAAAGGGCATTTATAGAGGTCTAAATAAAGGCATGTGCATATGTAAATATATTTATGTATAACGATGGGGAAATAGATCTATATGCATATATTTATAGGTTTAGTATTAAGGTAACAGATGTACATTGGGCCTCCATTCAAGTACTCCCTCAATGCAAAAATACTTTGTTGTATTAAAGTGGCATTCCGTGATGCTCACCTCCCCGACACAATTGCTGGAGGCAAATGGGTGCATAAGCAAATGTGGTGACTGAAGTTGATGGTGGTCGGCTATCAAAAGTTATACATTCTGGGGTCTTAAAAGCTTGAAGTTAAACAAGTGGTCATGTAGCTGAGAAGCAACAAAGCCCACATGAAAGAAGCACACCAGCATGTGTGATCACGAGGTGTCGGAAGAATCAGGTATCAGACATCATCGGAACAAAAAAATCATATCTTTGTGAATACGGGGGAGTGTGGAGTGAAAACCCAAAGCTCATTTGTAGATAATTGGACATCCCCTTACAGAAGGGTAGCAGGGAGGAGAGGAGCCAGTCAGGGTGCACTGTAGCAACAATGAAACATACAACTTTCCTCTAGCTCCTAAATGCTTCTTCCCCCACAACTAAAATGATCCCCATTCTACCTTACAAATCTAGCTAGACCTGAGGATGTACACTGGTACAGATAGGAACTGGAAACACAGGGAATCCAGGGCCGATGATCCCTTCAGGACCAGTGGTGAGAGTGGCGATACGAGGAGGGTAGAGGGAGGGAGGAATGGAAAGGGGAAACCGATTACAAGCATCTACATATAACCATCTCCCTGGGGGACAGACAACAGAAAAGTGGCTGAAGGGAGATATTGTATAGTGTAAGATATGACAAAATAATAATTTAGAATTTATTCAGGGTTCATGAGGGATGGGGAATAATTATCAGCTGATGCCAGCGGATTAAGTGGAGAGCAAATGTTTTCAGAATGATGAGGGCAATGAATGTACAAATATGATGTATGTATCAATTGTGATAAGAGTTGTATGAGGCCCCAAAAATTGATTATAAAAAAAGAGAAAAGAAATAACAGTATGAAAACATCCCCCAAAAAAGCATGCCTCTCTTGTCCCTCATATCCTAATCACCTGAACTCACTCCATGTGACTTCTTTCTGTTTCCATGAATGAAGGACAGTGGTTTGACAACACAGAAGAGGGGGGGAAAAAAACAAGGGTGTCACCCAAACTGCTGAGTTTGAAAAATGTTTCCAAGAATGTAATCACAGATTAGACAAATGTGTGAAGTGTAATGGAGAGTACTATGAAGGGGATAAAAAATTTAAATGCATAGTTTTGAAAAAATTGTAGTTTTTGTCGGGTTCCCCCTAGTAGCTTCCAATTTCATAGCAACTCAAGCCATCACCATACATCCAACTGACAGAGAAGGGGTGGGTTTTGTGTGTAGGTGGTGTTGGTTATTGCACAGGGGCAAGGGACTTCTGGTGGCATAGTACCTTATGCCTTGGGTGTCAACTGTAATGTCAGCAGTGGGGAACCACCAGTCAGTCCTCAGAAGAAAAGGATGAGGCGTTCTACTCCCATAGAGTTAGCCTTTGGGAAACCCACAGAGATAGTTCTGCTCTGATCTCATAGAGTCGCTATGGCTCAGCATCGACTCCATCGAAGTGAGCTGACAAACTAAAGGCAGGAGATCTGAAAGAGGATGCGGAGACGTTGTCTCAGGTACTTTGGACATATTACTATGGTGGAACCAGTCCTGCAAGAAGGGCGTCATTTTTGGCAGAGGGTTAGCAAACAAGAGGAAGACCCTTACTTAGGTGGATTGACACCGTGGCTGCGAGAATCGGCTCAAATACAGTAACAAGTGCGAGGATGGCGCAGGACTGGGCTTTGTTTCTCTCTCTAGTGCACAAGCCCCTATGAATCCGAACTGACTCCAGGGCTCTACAACATCAACTACTACAACCCCGAAGTTCAAACCTACCCAGTGGCTTCCCAAAAGGGAGGTGTGGCCATGTGCCTCTGTAAAGATGACAGCTAGGGAGCCCCTGCGGGGCAGTTCTACTCTGTGGCACAGGGGCAGCCAGGAGTCGGAATGTGCTTCACAGCAAAGGGTGTGCTTTGTCTCAGTTTGTGCCTGCTGCTGTTTATGCTATGCACTGAGTTTAACATGTGACACTCAGGAGCGAATGAATGGAAACACACCCATGATGCTTCCATGATGCCAGATGCAAGCTGACACTGTTTCTGAGTTCTGGGCATATTATTTTTTCAGAGATAATTTCCTGTAGCGGTGACACACCGAGTCCTATTTCATGTAAAAGCATCAGCAGCAGAGGAAAGCACTGCACAGAGAGAAGACTATGACACGTAACAGGCTTTCCATAGAGGAACAAAAGGGTGGATGTCTTGGGCTGCACTCTTTTCTTGTATACAGACAGTAAACAAGCTGAACACATCTCACCTAAGCATAACATTACAACTACTTGAAGCCCAGCTCAGGCATCTGGACAAGAGGCAGCAAGGAAGGATGGGAGAGAGTTAATGGGCTGGGCGTCCCCAAAGGTGCAGAGTGGGAATCAAGGGAGGATCCAGGACGAGCCAAGGCTTCTGGCAGAAGTCTGAGAGGAGAGCAGCAGAAAGGAGCTGCTCTCTGGGTCCTCACAGATGTAGCCAGTGAGAGAGCAGCAGTGCTGCCCCCTGGCGGTGCGCCGAAGGCAGGGCCGCTTCCCCCAGGGCTGGAGAGCTCTGGGGAAAGACAAACCGTGTCACTTTGGATGCCAAGTAAGGGGGCACTGTGTGCCGGTGGTGTACCTATGTTGGCCAAAGCGCTGCCCACTGTGCATTTGCTTCCCACAAGCACAGTTATCCTTCCTCGTGCATCCAGGAAAGACAGTTCTAGAAAAACACAAGCAGTAAAATAAAACACTGCCAGGTCTCGAACCATCCTCACCATTGTTACTATGCCCACTGGTGTAGCCACTGGTTCGAGCTGTTTTATTGCCCGTCCTCCACTTTTTGCCAAGCATCATGTCCTTCATGGACTTGATGTCCCTTCAGGGACTGGTCTCTCCTGACAGCACGTCCAAAGATATCAAATGAAGTCCAGCCATCCTTTGTCCCCATGTTCTCTTGGCAGTCCTTGTACTTTTATTGCTCAGTGTCTGATTATTTGGGACCAGGCCTTATTGCTGCCCCTTCCTCACCTTGGCCCCCAATCCCGACCCCAAGCCCTGCACATCCACTGTGTGAAACCTCCTGTTCCTGTAACCATCCCTGTGCTTTTGTGTGGGGGGTCTAGCTGGGTTCCCCTGGCAATTCGCCAGCTGCCCTTGGGAAAGTTCATGGAGTCGGCTAATTAGTAGAAAAGCCAAACGTCCAGCTGAGATTGGTTTACTCCCTAGCACCCTTGGGCAGGAGCACAGCCCCACTCCCGGTCCCAGGTAGCCAACGACCACACCTAGGTTCTCCGGACTTGGCAGCTGTAACATGTGGCCTGGGCTTCCCCTTCATTTCCTGCTCCTTTCTGGCTTGCTGTCTGACTTTTCTTTGCGGAATTAAAGCTGCAAATTGACAGGATCCCATAAACACTCTAAAGCCACAAAAAAACACCAAATGCCCACCCAAACATGTGAAACTTCCAAAAATCATCCTTAGAAGATTCCCAAACCCTAAACATTCCTAAACCCCATATATGCCCTGAAAACACCATGAAAGCCCTAAGAAAACCTAAAATGCTGGGGGGAAAAAACACATATAATATTAAAAATACCCTAAAATCCCTAAGGAACTCTGCAACATCACTAAAAACACCCTATTGTGCTGAAAAATACCTATACACTCTAAAAAACCACCCCTAAATCCCTTAAACACTCCCTAAAATCTTATAAAACACCCTAAAAACCCCAAACCACCCGAATGCCCCAAACACACCTTGAACGTCCACAAACAACCTAAAAGCCCTAAAAAATCACATGCCACCAAAAAGCCCTAAATGACCGCAAAATTCCAACTCATAGCCACCCTATAGAGGGCTTCTGGAGCTGTCAGTCTTTTATGGGAACAGCTTTATCGTTCTCCCAAGGAGAAGTTGGTAGGTTTGAAACCCTGACCTCATATTTAGCAGTCTAATAATTGCTGGACAGTGCCACCAAGGCTCTACTGGTGTAGTGGGTTACACATTGGGCTGCTAACCTCAAGGGAAACGGTTCAAAACCACCACCCACTCCTTGGGAGAAAGAAGAAGCTTTCTTTCTATTCCCCTAGATTTCTCATTGAAGGTGTAAAGTAACCTGTTAAATGCGCGCAGTGGCAGCAGCAATGTCTCATAACCATGGGGAAATGTGGTTCAGAAACTTCAGAAGCAAGCATCCACCAGTAGGTGACTGACCAGCAGTATTGACTTGGGCAAAGAGAAGGTGACATGGAAGGGTAAGGAGAAGAATGCGTGCAGAGGGCAGGTTGGCAGCTGAGCCTAAGTCCAGTAGAAACAACAGCAGAATGGCCTGTTCCTGGAAGGGCCACAGGAGATGGTGCGACTTCATGTAGCCCCCACTTACATGTGTAACAGCAGCAATTGCCTGAACACGTGGTCTCCCCAGGGAGGAGCCTTTGTGTGGTGTTAAGATGCTGTTACTGTCTGTTGTACTGTGGTGGCCTGCATTTGGCTGTAATGGTGGAAATTTTGCAGCCAGTAGTTCAAATGCCTGCTGGGTCACTCACTGCAGGTAGACTTCAGCAGTTTCCAGACAGAGAGACGAGGGAGGAGGACCTGGTCTTCCACTTCTGAAAGAACTGGCCAGTGTGAACCTTGTGAATGGCAGAACACTATACCTGAACATGAGTACCGCAGGCTATAAGGCATGATGGATTGACACAGTGGCTGCAGCAATGTGCTCAAACATAGGATAGTGCTGGCCTGGAAAATAGTTCATCGTCCATTAAAAAAAATCATTATATAGGGGCTCATACAACTTTTGTTGTTGTTTTTCCCTAAGGGAGAGCAGTGTATTGGTACACTGAGAGGTATATAGATCAATGGATTCGAACAGAAAAGCTACACATATATTCACCAGTCAACAGGAAACTAGCCTTCGAAAAAGGACACAGAAATATCCAAAGGGACAAATTCTGCTTGCTCAACAAATGGTGTTGGACAAACTGAGATACCGTATGTAGGAAAATGAAGCAAGCCCCAAACCTTCCCCCATGCACAGAAATTAACTGAAGAGGGGTTAAAACCTGAAAGTAAACCTCCGGGCTATCATAATCAATTTTTCGATGACCTCATCGGTCAGAAATCATTGTAGGAACGCCAAAGCGTTCTTGTGTTCAACGTCTACATACATAGCAGGTGCTCCAGTAAAGGGGAATCTTGGTGGAGCTGGCTCATCCATTCCTGAAGAGAGTAGAGCACCACGTTGGCCCATCACAGAGCTCAGGTGTAGAATCTTCCTCACTGTCATCCTTTATCTCAGCAGTGTCAGTGTTGGATTATGAATTTCCCAAAGAACCAGTATCGCTCAATTCTGTGCACAATGCTGACTCACTCTCGCTGTTATTTCACTGGTCTAAAAACCCATTTAGGTTAAAATGACACTTTTTTGATGCCATGACCTAAAATTTTTAGTGAGAAAATGTTCCTAATGACATTACTTGGGTCTTCCTCTAATCCTGATGCCATGTTCTTTTTCACATAGGCCAGCTTCTTGTATAAATTGCTCAGCATACAGATGGAATAAAAACAGTGAAAGGATACAACCCTGATGCACACCTTTTCTGATTTTAAACCATGCAGTATCACCTTGTCCTGTTCACAGTCTCACCTGGTTCTATCTCTTGGCCTTTGTATAAGCTCCATATGAGTACAATGAAGTGTTGTGCAATGCCCATTCTTTTCCATGGTATCCCCAAGATCCACCTCCTTCCACTCGTGGTTTCCAGAACGTGGGGTTGGGACAAAGCCTGGATAGTCTCATGGCAAGACCAGATCAGGAATGGAGCTGAGCCGGGAGCAGCTTTATTTGCTTGCTCCAGGGAAAGTCTGCCAGGGGCTTTCTACAAATGATAAAGGTGAATCCCTCTCTCGTTACCCACTGATCATCTCTGAGCCTCTTGCTCTCATATCCCTTGCACAGACCTCTACCATTAGATGGACAATTAGGTAACGTTTGAACACTTTTCTGATGCTGAGCCTGGGGAGCAACTAATAGCTGAGTAAATATTGATTGAAAGATGGTGAGTGGAAGAAAATAGCTTTGCCAGGTCCAGGTTGTGATGGAGATGAGAGTGTTACCAAATCCTGCTGTCCCCATGGTGGGTTTGCTGTATTGTGCCCAGTCCTGAAAGTCTGAGCCAGGGGTTTTAACATGGCCCCTTTCAAAACATATAGGTGGAATTCTTGGACCATGAGCTGTCCTTAGAGTGTGGCTTTACCAAGGTGATGTCCGCCCTGGAACGAAACAACCCAAGAACCTAGATCTTTGTGAAGGTGTTGGTAAGGGATGCCGCGGAAATCATAAACTTGACTGAAAGCAAAGGAAACTTTGCCTTCATGTGTCTGCAGCTGGACGAAGTGGTGCTGGAGCACACCCTCCTTTGCGATTCTTCTTGTTCTTTTTATGAGCTGCTCCCTGGCCTGTGCAGTCCCGTAAATCTGGAAACTCTTTGCTGGTGGGGGCAATTGTTATATCCTCCCCCCAGATCCAGATGTCTTGTCCATGGTCAGTGCGCAATCCTTGTTAGCCAGAGGAGTGGGGCATCTAAAGGCAGGCAGGGGTCACATACTTTTTTTCTACACTTTCTAGAAAGACCAGAGCTAAACATCTTGCAGCCCTTTTCATGTCCTCTTTCTTTTCTGTATTTATTTTCCAGGAAAGAGGAGAAGAAACGCGACAGCATCTACTGACAGCAAGTCAAATGCCATCGTGTGTGTTCAGAGGGCAGGCTGGTTCTCATTTGCCTAACTCATCAGTCCCATCGTGCCATGTCCATGTTAGATTGTTTAGGGAAACAGATGACATATGTTATGATGCTAAATAAGCTGAAACAGTGCCAGGATGGAGGCAGAAGGGGTTTATTTGTTTGTTTTTAAATGAAGCATGGCTTTCTAGTGACTTATTGTGGTGGGGAAGGGGGGCACCGAGGGCAACAAGACATGGTTGTGACAGTGGTCTGGGAATTGAGACAAATCATTGCTTCTGCAGCAGAGATGAGCTGCCTCTGACCTGTCAGTTACTTGAAGGGAGACTCTGCATTTGGTCAGACAAGTCTTAGTTGGAGATGGTACCAGCTTTCCTCCTGAGCCTCTGTGGTTCCCTTTGGACTACACAGGCCCGAATCGCTTTTAGCTGAGCAACAGCAAATGGCAACACAGACTTGCCATATTGCTCTTTTGCGTACACTCTTTAAAAATCGTACTAAATATACATGCATCAAAACATTCGTCACTTCCACGCTCTACAAGATTATAACTAAGTGGCATTCTGCATGTTGTTCATATTATCATCCTTACCCATTCCAAAATTATGTCATCACCCTTATGGAAGCTCAGTATCGTCTCAGGGATGGCACTTCCCCTCCAGGCCCTACTGGGTTAGGCTGGGTTGACTAGAGAAATAAATCCAAGGACACTCATATAGGTATAAGAAAGACTCCACCTCACTTATTTGTCCAATTGACATGGCATTATGTAACAACCATACTTACCTTCCTACCTATCCCTGGAAACAATTGGGATATGTTTGTCTCTATTCATTTTCCTAGCCTAGATATTTCTTGTAAGTGGAATTAAGCAAAATGTGTCCTTTTTGAAGCTGATTTATTTCACTCAGCATAATGCTTATGAGGTTCATTCCTCTTGTAGCCTGTGTCAAGAGTTCATTTCTCTTTATGGCTGAGTAGTAGTCCATTGTATATACCATAGGCAACATGTTTGACTTATCCATTCACCTATTGATGGGTATTTAGACCGTTGACACGTTTGCGAGATTGGGAATAATGTTGCAAGGGCCATCTGTGTATTTGTATCTATTTATGCGCTTGCTTTTAATTGCTTATATCCTTCATTTCCTTTTCTTTCCTTGTTAGACTCAGTATGATCCCCTTCTGCCCATCCTCTAGCCTCACAACCTCTGTGTCTGATGTGCCAGGATCTCACCAGGAGCCTTAACACCAAGATTCTGAGCCCTGACTGACCATTCTGATCATCCAGGGAATTGAATATTCCGGAGCACACAGAAGATGAAGTTATCAAAACTCCTTAGGCATAACCGAACAACTGGAGGGAGTGCTTTATTGGGCTTGGGGGCTGGGGATTATAGTTGTGAAGGACACCAAGGACAATTGTCATTACCTAGACTGTAAAGACTGGTCGACATCCACGCTGGTGAGTAGCAGCTGGATCTCAGAAGCTCACAAGTGGCCATCTAGGTGGCAAGTATTGTCACCCTCACTCTGGAGGAAAGAGTGGTGAGTGGACCACATGAACATTAGACTTCATGACTCTGAGCACAGAATAACTAGATGATCTCCAACTATCAATTCCAACTTCTTTGAAAGGGATCACATCAAAAGGTCCTAGATAGTGAAGCAAAATTCACAGTCATAAAAGAGACCAGGCTTATTGGCTGGATAGGGACTAACAGAACCTCTGAAATGATGGTCCTTATTCACTAAGTTTGAAAATGAACTCCTACCTGTGGTTCAATATTCAGCCAAATAATAGATTGGTCTATAATGGGAGCAATTACACAAGTGAGGCACACAAACCTGAAAACAGCAAACCATTTGATCTCAAAAGGGCAGTATTAATCCAAGGCCCAAGTTCAGAAGGGTAGGAAGAGAGGAGGAAGGGAAACAGAAGACATAAGTAGGGAGTGGAATAAGTCATATTATATTGTGGAGATTGCAATAAGTGGCATAAAACACAATGTGTATGAATTGTTGAATAAAAAACTGATGATCTTGGTAAACCTTCACCCAATTCACAATAAAAACTTATGAGAGAGAAAAAAATCCAAGCACCTAGGCTGCATTCCAGACCAATAAAATCGGACTCAGTGGAGATGGGACAAAGATGTCTTTTGGACAGCTCTCTGGCAATCCCAATGAGCACACAGGCTGATACCCACCATCTGGAAACTATGGGGTAGCTGCTTCTCCGGTAATGCCTCGGGGGAGCGCTTGGGTCCGTCAAAGAATGCGGGATGATGAAGGGGCAAAGGTCATCAAACCTCACCCACAGCTTTACACTGGGGGGCTGCTCTCTGAGGAATGTGGGAAGGGTCCACTTGCATGCTGTCTCTGTGCAGCAGATCCAACAGACTCAACACCTTTCCAAAGCTGGCAAGAAAGTCCGAGAGACTAGATGTGGGCACCACGCTGTGAGTTTCCCAGAAGGCACGAGACAGATTGAGAGCAGTCACGGGAACACAGACTCCTCCGGAAATGCTGCCATGCGCAGAACATGCATCTCTAATTTCATTTCACACTGACTCAAGCATTCAGTCCTTTTTACGAAAACCCAGCTTCTCATTACAGTAACCGGTTTAAAATGACAATCTTCTGTTGAGCAAGTCTAAGAAATGACCTTCCTTTATTTTACATGGTATAAAAATTCAGTTTCCTAGGCCGATGGGCTCTAGGGACAGGTGTTTTTATGTACTAGACATGGCTTTCAAAGTTCTTCAATTGCCTAAATTAATAACGACTTTTTTCCTTTGGCTTTTCTAAGGGACACATTAATTTCAATCTTTTTCTAAGGAAGTGAATCTCTAGCTATCTCATTGGGATAACTTTCTGCCTTCAGAGTAGAATTTGAAATAATCTGCAAGGTTACCCCTTCCCCACCCTGCCCCAGCAGCCCAGCCTCTTTCTTCCTTCCGGCCTCCAGCCACCGGGGTTTGGTTGGGAAAGGAGATGCAGAAGGGAGTCTCTGGATTTTTCTATCTAAAGGTTGGCCACAACCCCCAGTAGACCAAATGTAATTCATTATGGGGGTTTTGGTTTTACTACTTTAAGAGTTATCCTTAGGGAAATTACAAACAAACAGAAATAGGAAGACTTTATATTTTATTAAGGGATGTACTGCTCAGTCTCATTATATTTTAAAAGACAAAGTATAAAAAAAAATCTGGCTCCGTTTAAAATGTCCTGACTAGCAGAACTTAAAATACACAAATCTTAACATGAAAGTCTAGATGAATAAATAAAATAAACAACGAAACAGCTTTCTCAGGAAAAGCCATAATAAAGAGCTCGACTACTTTTTGAGCTGTTTAAGATGCTCGTGTTAAAGGGAAAAGAGTATCATTGTTGACTTTGAAATGTAGAACCATTTGCTTAATTCAGTGATGCTAAAATGGGCAGTTTGGCTGAAGAAAGAAATTGGCTTGTAGCATTTGATGAGCAATTTCTTCTTTTGAATATAGAAATGACCAGGGATGCGGACACGCTTTTTATTCTTTTGAGGACCCTCTAACCAAGAAATCTTTTAAATGATCATTACACAGTGAATGCCTGGAGGCTCTGGAAACTATTATTTTGACATTATTATAAGCTCAAAATGATTCACCAATGCAAAAGAAGAAGAGAAAAAGCAATTAAATACTAAGCTGTAAACGCTGGAAGCTTTTCTGTGCTGAAAATAATTGAACAGAGTTTTTTCTTTTTTTAAGTAATAGTGTCCAAAGAGATTCAATGATCTTATTGCTTATGGATTTGGAGCTTAACTATATTCCTTATTTTAAATTTGATATTAGAATAGCAAGATTATAGACCATGATACAGTGTGACTTGGAGAAGTATCATTTCATTAAATTATCAAGTTAAGGCTCAAGGAGCCTGGTGGAATGTGTGTGACCATGAGGCCGGCCAGTTGGAATCCGCTAGTGGCTCACAGAGAAAGATGCGGTTCTCAGCTCCTGTAAAGATTTAGAACTTCGGGAACCCACAGGCATAGTTCTACGTTGTCCTTTCAGAGGTCCTCAAACTTTTTAAACAGCAGGCCAGTTCATTGTCCCTCAAACCCGCTGGAGGGCCGGATGATAGTTTAAAAATAAAACTATGCACAAATGCCTATGCGCACTGCACATACCTAATTTGAAGTTCAAAAAAACGGGGCAAAAACACCCGGCGTGCTGAATAAATGTCCTCTGAGGGCCATGCGGCCCGCAGGCCATAGTTTGAGGACCCCCTAGATTGATATAAGTCAGAATTGACTTGATAGTGTTAGGTTTCTGGGGTGGTTGACCTCAGTTCTTGCTTAGCAACGCTGAAAGAATTCATATGGCAGAAGCAGTTTTGTAAATCCAAGTGAATGTTATGGAAGAAAGTTTCAGGTATCGCAGTCCCCAAAAGTCCCCAGTATCTCCGGAAAGCACGCCGGGCTGCATGGCAGGGGTGGGGAAAGTTTGCAGCTGAATATGGCGGTTTCATGGGAGGAATACCTGAGCAGGAGTGCAGAACCAGCTGAGGAGCCACGGCAGGAACCCCCAAGGGCCTCACCCTCCACTTGCAGAGCACGTGAACAAGGGAGGGTGACAAGGAGCCCAGGCCTACTTCTATCACCTCCCAACACCACTGGAGGACATTGGTCGATCGTATTGGTTGATTTCGGTGCACTTTTGTGAAGTCCTATTCTGTATGACCAGTCCTATTCAGTCCTATTCTGTAAGTCCTATTCTGTAAGTCCTATTCTATTCCACCTGGGTCTACATGACTTGGGTCAGAGCATGCTCAGTTCTGAATTTTGCCATAGGTGTCTAATGAGTGTGCCTGATGTATTTCCAACCCCTTTGTTGTGGCCTGGACAGCTCAATTTCGTTTAGTGCTGGCATTTGGGAAGACAAGCCCTAATCTAGCAACCTGTCAATAGCAGTAAGTGAATGGAATTACAACTCAACTCATAGCCATAAATTCAATTCGGACTCATAGTGACCCGAGAGGACAGGGCAGAATTTCCCCCTCAGGATTTCTGGGGCTGGAATTCTTTACAGGAATAAAAGTCTCTTTTTTCTCCCTCCCAATGGCTCCAAAGGACTGACCTTGCAAGGAGATGTCCAGCGGGTGCCAGCAGGCTCCTTCATTGAAAATCTCTGCTAGTTTCTGAAGCGGGAGGGAAATTTTGAGGAGGCCGTCTGCGGCAGAGTTAACTCCCCATTAAAGCCAATGAGCTTTTCCACATCTCTCAAAAAACAAACAAAAAAACCTAAAGTGACTACTTCAGATTAATATGCTGTAGGTAGAACCACCTCCCACTCACCAAACCAAACCAATCAACCAACCAAACAAACAAACAAACAAACAAAAAAAAACCCAAATCCTGTTGCCTTCAAGTCAGTTCTGACTCATGCTCACCCCTTGTGGTACAGAGTACAATTGTTGCATGAGGTTGGCTAGGCTGTACCCTTTATGAAAACAGATGACTCCTTCCTTTTGTGGTACAGCTAGGTGGTTTGAACTGATAACCTTTATATAAGCAGCCCTATCCAGCGATCTATGTCAACTAAAGTGTCAAAGCATGTAAAGACTGATCCACAACCCCCACTTCTCTCTTCCTCTTCTGTGATGACCTGGAATCCACCTTTTGATCTGGTGGCACCATATTTGTGAAGCAGCCCGAATCACTGACGGACGGTGTGCAGGACAAACACCCTGTAGAATTGCCCTTCCAGTGTCAGAATTTGCATGAACAAGAATAAACTTCTAGATTTTAAGCCACTGAGGTTCCAGGGGTAGCTTCTTTCTGCAGAACAGACTAGGCTATCCTGCCTGATCATCTCTTCACAGGGTTTTTGTGGAGAGCTACTGGAGCAGCTCGATCCAGGGGAGCTGCCAAAGCAGATACCTACACTTTATCTGGGATTGTAGGTTGTAGTACCAAAGTTTTTATTTGCCCGGGAGGCACTGAGTAAATTTTTTTTCTTCTGAAAACAGGACAATATGTAAGTAAGTTTGGAGACATATGTAGCTGGAGCTGAAAGTCCTCTTACCTTGCAGTTTTCTTTGGTAGAGATAGACTTGTTCTTAATGAAACCCATGACAGTCAGTGTCACAAATGACTTCTGAGGAGAGGCCAAACAGCTAAGTCAAGGCCAGCCTACCATTCTCTTAAATGCTGTCTCATGCTCTCATCTGCTCTGACGTGTCTGCTCAGGGGCATGTGGCAGCCACTAGGCGGGCCTTACCATTGGCACTGAAAATCATTGTAGGGGATATTAGAGGATTTACATCAAGAAGACCTGACTTCCTGGCCATTGCTCGGGGGCCACAGTTCCCAAGACAATCAGTGTCAAGGGCAAAACAAAATAAAACATGACGAGGGCTCTGGGGCTGGGTTGAGCTGGATATGTAACCAAAGCCCCTTTCTACCAGAATCTTCCCAAGAGGAGATTGCTCTTTTCCATAGCTAAACAATTTCCATAGCTAAACGTTCTGCTGAGGAACCTTCTGGGAAGCAGAAGAAAATAAATCTGCCTTCCTTTGAATTAAGCTGGGTTGGGTCCAAGCCCTGTGTAGTGTCTATTCTTCTCATAACATCTAAAGGAGTCTGATTTCACCATTCTTAGCTATTAAAAAAAAAGTTCCAGGCACAATAATTCAATTTAAAATTACACACCAGGAGTAGTTCATATTTAATACACTTTATACAGGTATTACAGGTACAAGGGACATACTTGTTAACTGCCAGGTTGCTGGCTTGAACCAACCAGCTACTCCACAGGAGGTACTGTGTTTCTGTGAAGATTTACAGCTTGGAAGCCCACTGGGAGAGCTCTCCTCTGGCTTGAGTCTGAAGGTGCTTGACAGCAGTAGCCTTTTGTTTTTATAGAGGTAAAAAGCTTTCTCTTTTTTTTGGTATAAAGCTTTTTAGAACAACAAAAACAATTCCTTTTGGAAGTAAGCCAGAGCTAAAACCACAAGTTACATGCTTTACTTTTTTTCTGTCCTGCAGCTGGCAGCCACCCTTTCATCGATTGTGCACACCAGCATGGTGGTGAAGTGGTGAACTCTGCGCTCTCATTCCCCTGGCTTCACACTCGGTCTCCTCACTCATCGTGTGGCTTCACCCAACGCACGGAGCCTCCTGCAGGCTCCTCTCCCAGCGTGTGTAAAAGTGCGAAGGAGACAGACTTCCTCAGAGCTGTGCTTTAGAGAGAATCCTCCTCACATACTCAGCACCGCCTTGAATAGGGCAGCACTGCATACATGACAGCTACTTGATGATTGTTGATGGTGGTGGTGGTGTGTTTGTACGGATAAAAAAAGAGCCCTGAATGGTTATGTAACAAGTAAGGGAATAAATAGATCTTCCTTCATCCACCTTCATCTTTCATTGTTCTATCACTCTCTGATTGCAATATTAGAGGCTAAAATGGGCAGAATTCCCACCTCTGAACAAAGTTTGTGCACATGGGTGTGCATGCTTGTGTGTCCATGTGAGTGGGCCTGTACAATGTGTGTGCACGTGTGTGTGCACATGTGCACTGGAGCCTGGCAGCAGCAGGGGAGGCGCCTGTCTCTGTTCAGCAGTATCTGACGGCTGCTGCAGGTGTAATGAGAAGTGATTGATGATCTGTTCAGGGAGCTCCTGGGGTGGACTCAGGGAAGGAGCAGCAAAGAAGACATACTCATCTCCCCTGTATTTAGATGAGGTGACGGAGGTGGGTGGTAGAGGAGCAGCTACTCAGTAATGAGATCACAGGGGAAAGGCCTTGGATGAGGTGCCAGACAGCCCTGCTTTCCCAGAGAGGGTGGGGACTGGGAATGAGGCTGCATCCTGCCTAATCAGTTACAGTTGCTCTGTCACTCTGGGGAGGGAGGCAGATGAGGCAGGGAGCTTCCGGAATCTCTCATCTCCAGTCCTTCTAGGTGGATGTGGGAGCGTGTGAGGACGGCCACACTGGAGGGTCAGGGTTGATCGCCTTGCAGTGTGGAGCCCGGCCTGGACCTGCGTTGTGAAGGGTGACTAAGGAGCTCTGGGGGCAGGGTTCTGGGTGGGGGCTTTGTCTACTAAGACCCACAGCCGCGCCCTGTGTCGCAATGTTGGCATGCAATGTGCAAAGACTTGAGACAACGTGAAATGGACCATCCACTTCACTTGGAAAGACAGGAGGGCTGAAAATCAGATTGGGAGATCTGATCTCGTTTGCTGCACAGTTGTGAGAGGAGATATTCCTGGCTTCTCTCATGTTGGGAACCGGACATAATCAGCCTGACAAAACCAAGGCCATATTGCCTGCCCAGCAGGGCTAAAGCCACGTCACCTCAACCTTATCTCTACCCTGACACACACCAGATGGCCCACCCTTGTCTGCTCCAGCACCGGACATTCCAACTGCAGACTTGCGGCCGCCTGCCCTGTGTGCTCTACACCCCCGCCCTTCCTTTTTTTTATCTCCCCTTTGAACTCCCTTGTTTGCCTCACCCTTTATAGAGAGGCTTGTGTAGCAATAAACTCAGACCTTGACAAGAATCTGCTTGGTCTCGCTCCTCTCTCTCGCCCGTTTCTCTTTCAGGCTGGGTCCTCCTTGGAACCCCTCGAATAACTGAGTCCCTCTGGCATGAAGGAGGTGATACGAATGCATTGATAGCCTAGTATCTGTCAGCTGGGAGCCACAACATAGTGAGAGCCCTTATTAATCATTTGGAGATTAGCTGAGGGGTGGGAGAAGCCAGGCATGAGGCTTTCCAGGGCTGCTCAGCATGCACAGGAGTCCTTTCCTGGGTTGGACAGAGGTGCTGCCATCTGAAAGCTCAGATAGAGCAGTTGGAAAATTAACTGACCTGGTACAAGATCTATTTACATATATCAAAAGATCCTGGGTAATAACATCTCATGTTTGTGCAGCATGCCACATTTGTCAAAGGGCTTTCTCATTTACTGTCTTACTTGGTCCTCAAACTAAGAGGCCTTTGGGCAGCTATTGCTGTTTAATTTTGGGCGTGGTAACAGCTTTGGGTATAGTACTGGGCTTGGAATCAGGCTGTGCAACCCACAGCAGGTCACTTAGCTGCTCTGGATTGGCTTTCTTCCTCTACGAAGGTCAGCGCTTGGACTAGACCATTTTCCCAGTGGCAGCTCTGCTGACATTTTGGCCAACATCCTTCTTGTGGGGCTGTGTTGTTCCCTGCACCAGGATGCTAAGCGAGCATCCCTGGTCTTAGCCCACTAGATGGCAGTGGGACTCCCTTCTTCAGAATGTCTCCAGGCATGGCCAAATGTCCCCAGCAGAGCATGCTGCTGGGCTGGCGCAGGGCAGGATGATGCACTCAATGAGTTGGATTTTAAGTTTTCAGGTACTTTACATGTCTGCACAGGGAGACTACATCAACAATTACCCAGCAGTCAATGGGTCATCACTGACCCTCTCTATAATTCCAACTGAGATCATGAAGCACCGACTGAGTTTCTGAGCTTAGCACCCTGCATGGCACAAGTTGTTTAGCACTCAGCTACAAACTAAAAGGTTGGCAGTTCAAACCTATCCAGAGGCCTCTTAAACAAAATCCTGGTGGTCTGCTTCAGAAGAGTTGGAGCCATGAACACCCCATGGAGTGAAGAGATATAAACATGAATGTGGATGTGACTCTAGGTATAGCTAGAACCATGGAATCAACTACATCATGGAATCAACTTCAACTCCTGGCCTCCTTGTGTGTCCAAGAAGAACTGTGCTCCCCAGGGTCTTGAAAGGCTGCTTGGTCTGAAGTAGATTTGCAGGCCCTTCTTTCTACGTGCCGCTGGGTGGCCTCAACCTTCCAAGCATGCTATTAAAAGCCAATCCGTCACCTGTGTGCATCACTGAAGACACACGGACACAGGGAGCAATGCCCTGGCTGGGGCACTGGAACAGCGCTGGCATGCAGTGAGTGCTGCCCAGTTAGCGAACAGGTCTTCCCTTGGTACTTTCTCAGGTCTGTGTGAAGCTTTCTAAGCATCCAGAGTTCTCGGCCTGATTCTGCTGCCAACTTGCAGTGTGACTTCGAGCTAGTCTCTTGCCCTCTCTGGGCTTGATAACAAAAGCAGGGCAGGCCAGCCACAAATATCGTGTGGCTAGCAGGGGAAAGCAGTTGAGGACACAATTGCAGATGGAGTTCATCCTTTGGACTCATCGCCCCTCCTCCCTAACACCCCCCCCCCACTACACACACACACCTTTTCAACTGCACCAGATGGGTTTTAACTTTCCGGCACCAGAAAAGCAGACCTTGAGTTTTTTCCTTTATGGAATGTAGGCCACCCCTGCTTATGTGTCACATTCAGTCCTCGTTCTTCTCCCTACTCTTGTCCCTCCTCCAGTCTTCAACAAGTGACTGCAGGGCGGTTTCCCAGCAGGGCTGTGCTCAAAGATTCATAATGCTGGGTTTTCCTTTAGTTCTCCACAGTCTGGGGCTTGGGACAATCCAGGCATTACCTTATCAACTGCTCATTTTAGGGGGGAAGGACGGGGGCACTGGAAACACCACATGGGGCCCAATCCTTCTCTGCACGCATGTGAGGGGTTTCCAGGAGCTCGAATTTCAACTTAAGTGATTTATTTTTTGTTGTTTAATCGCGTGCCTGTCATCTGCTGGACATTTCTTCTACAGTGTTTTGTTGTTGTTAACCCCATTTCTAAGATCAGAGATAGAAGGGTCAGGCACAATAGGCAGTTAAATTGACTCAATCTGGGCTGTGAACCTGCTTCTGTCTGGTTCCTCATAGCCCTCAGTCATTTTAATGGAGGTGTTGTGAAGGGTGTGGGTTCAGCAGCCACACACTGCCTCATCTCGCCTCCTCGTTGATAGGCTGTGTACCCTTATGTGAGTTGTTTAATCTCCTACCAAGCTTGTGAGAGCACTACTTTTATTAGCTTCAATTTACCGAGGCTGTGAGAGGTCAGGGGAGCGAAGGCTTACAGATTGCCTGGCATATAATATGCTAATGATAGTCAAGATATATAACTAAGCATGTCTCTGTTCTTGGTTCTGTCAGTACCTGGTGTGTCCACAAAGGAGAAACCTGGTTTCCTGCTATTTTGAGCATCTAGTGTGAATGGCAGGAGATAAGTCACATGCTAATGAACCCTTGTGGTGTATTGGTTAAGCACCCTGGGGCCCGGCTATCAAAAGATATAGTGTCCAGGGTCTTAAAGACTGGAAGATAAACAAGGGGCCATCTAGCTAAGAAACAACAAAGCCCACATGGAAAAAGCACACCAGCCTACCCCAACATGATCGCTGAAGACAAAGCGGGTGCATAAGCAAATGTGGGCATGTTTTCTTGATGTGCACTCACCCTTTACATAAAACTCTCTCTTATACATACGCGTTTCTGTGGATTTGTTTCGCTAAGGCACCCAGACTAACATAAGCAGCATGGAACGCATTTAAGAAGCCTAGACAAGGGCAGGGCAGGATATTTGGAGGGACTGGATCCAGAATTAGAGAGGAAGGGGTGCTGGAGGCGAAACGGGCTGCTAGCTCCCTGTCCCAAGGAGGACAATGAGACTGCTGGCTCCCATGAAGATTTACAGTCTTGAAAACTCCATATAGGGTCACTGTGGTTGGAATCCACTGGACGGCAGTGGCCTTTTGGGATTGAAGGTGGAAGCCACCAACGGCTTCCTGCCATTGAGCCAAGGAGCCTCCGGAGAGTGTGGGAACTTCTGGAATACAGCGAACAACCTCTGCACATCTGCTTTTCGTGCTGCCCAAGTCATGCATTGACATTTTTCCAAAAGTGAACCATCACAGCTGCTCTCTCAGGAAGCTGGGGGCTGAGCCCGCTGGTTCCACTCCGTCAGCATTTCTGGTCCGGGTACCTGCCCTCTGCCCCGGCACAGGCAATGGGCTTTTGGAAGCAGTGCTCCCTGGGTAGTGGGTGTGATTTGGCTCCTCTGGCCTAACATGATGAATGCTGAGAGGGGGTGGATACTAGGGGGTTAAGCTCCCTGACCTTTCCCTAGCCCAGGGGAAAACTTACTATTTAAAGTAAGTTTTAGACAGAATCTTTAGAAAGATAAATTGTTTACTTAATGTACACAATTACTCCCCAACACATCTGTTTTGTGTCTGCTCAACTCAACCTCATAGGCTATGGATGACCTTGAGCAAGTTTTTAAAGTCACAATGGGTTTCTACCAGGATTGAGAGTTCAGCTCTCTCAACTCTCCAACTGGTTATTAGCACCATAGTCTCATTTCTATTTATGGATTTACTTTGTTTGAGGGAAAAAAGACTCCCAATTCAACTATATTTTATTAGGAACTCCTTTGCTATGTTTTACACAAGAAAAAGGCACAAACCGCTGTTCTGGATGAAGGAGAGCATCCGCATGAGGCCCCAATGGTGTCGGAAGGACCCACAGCCACAGTTACTTAAATAAAATGACACCCATTCTGTCCTGCTGACTCTGACTCATAGTGACTCTGTGTAGAGATCCTGAAGTGGCTACCTTTACAGGAAGCAATAACCTCATCTTTCTCCTGTGGAATGACTAGTGGCTTTGAACCAGCGACCTTGCTGTTAATAGTCCAACACTATCCAGCATCACCACCTGAGCTCCTGAAAGCTTAAATGAGACATGGAAAACAAACACCTTTGTCACAAAACTGTCCCTGAAGACAGATCAATTCATGGAGTTGCGGGAGGGCCTGTGAGAGCATGAGCGGGACCTTCATTGGGATGTGCACACGACCGTATATCGCTGAGTCTGGCCCGGGGAGTGGACGCAAGCACACTGCCTGATGGACAAGCTTTCTACTGCCAGTCAGCAGTAGGAAGGAACTCAATGGTGGCTGAATGTGTGGCCCCTCAAAATGGATTTAGGGTCTCCACATAGACTCTCACTGTGAGCCACAGCCTATTGCTCAAAATTTAAGCTCAAATATGACTTAAATGCCTAACATTCTGTTTCCTTAAACTAGAGTACTGCCAGGATCAACTAGAGGCCTGGATGACCTATTAGGTCTGAACAACGATCTCAAATCACTTCACATGATCCATTCCACCAGTCATGTCACCAGTCGCGCCTCCTCACTTACCCATTCCAGAGACTGTGCCTGTATAACCTATCGACTAACACATTCCCACATGTCGTGATTATGAAACCAACCATCATGCTGGAATAAGGACCAATCACGATGTAAGGGGCAGGGTCAGTGGGAAAGCAAGATAGGGTCTGAGGGGAGCCAAGAGGGTCCCATCACTCAATCCCTAAACCTGATCTAATGTCACTAGACTGGGGTCTTCCTCACATCTCAAGGGCACCCGATTCATGATTGAAGTGAATTGTGTTTATTCAATCTTTGTTCTGCTTGCCGTCCTGCTATGCTGCCTCCTCTTCTTGCTTTATGTTGTGGTGACAAATGGCTTGAGAGGGATTTGACATAGGGAGAAAGCCCACCCACATCAACTGTCACCAGAAGCAGACACTAAGTTCATTTCTCTCACCTCACAGAACTATGCACATCAGACACTGGTAGAGCTGCCCGGAAGGGGAACCCTTAGTGCAGTGGTTCTCACCCTGTGGGTTGCGACCCCTTTGGGAGTCATATGACCCTTTCACAGGGCTCGTCCAATTCATAACTGTAGCAAAATTACAGTGATGAAGTAGCAAGAAAATCATTTAATGGTCAGGGGGTCACCACAACAAGAGGACCTATATTAGGAAGGTTGAGAACCACTGCCTGAGTGTGCTTAGGACTTTGCTGCCCTCAGGGTCACCAGACATTCCTGAAGGCAGAGTCACTGCAGGAAGCCCTTCTGGGAAATGCCCTGAAGCCAGGTCTCAACCAACTCCATCCACCCTCACCCTCCTAGATCCTAATCATAGGCCGCTTGGAAATGCTCTCTGCCACTTCAAAGACTGTAAGTCCATGGGAGCAGAAAGCCTCCTCTTTCTCCCTTGGAGTGGTGGCTGGTGAGTTCAAACTGCTCACCTTCTGGCTAACAAAACCCACAGACCAGCTCCCCCTGAGCTCAGTTTGGTTTGCCGCACAGCACACATTGTTGGGAACCTTCTGAAGTAGCTGTGCCATGTGCAGGTTGGGGGATTTCGCACAAGATGCAGAATTCCACCCTCTTTTGGCAAAAATAATTTTTGCAATAGCCTTGTATTCTCTTCTGGATCTGAGTAGCAGCTACTCTCATGCAGTCCTAGCACATACATGCATGCACAGTTCTCCCAACTCCCTAAGGTCTTATGCCGAGTCTGCTCCATGCTTTCCTGTGTCCTATGTGGCGCTGTAGGCACCCAAGGCATGGGCTCTGCAGCCTGGGTTCAAATCTCTCCTTTCCACTTCCTCACTGTGTGGTCATAGGCTCATGACTTTATCATCCTGTGCCACTGATTTTTCATCTGTAAAATGAGGCAAGAATAGAGTCCACACATAGGCTTGTTAAGTGAAATAATTGAATTATTATATACAAAAAGCTTAGAACATTGCTCGGCATCTTGCAAATACTGTTAGGTAGCTTAGCATAGGGACTGGGTCATCCATTACATATGCTCAGGTTCAAACTTCCGGCCAGGAAGGGGTGGTACACCTAGGTGGGTGTTACATCTGGATTGGCCCATCTGGGCCAGGTGAATTCAATCCAGCCAATGGGGTTGACCAGGACCATCAACCATGCCTCCCTATGGAGGAATTGAAAAGGCAGGATCTTGACCTCTCCGATGTCTCCCTTCACCCACTTTTCTGTTGTCCGTCCCCCAGGGAGGAGGTCACATGTAGATACTTGTAATCGGTTCCCTCTTTCCAATCCACCCTCCCGCTACCCTCCCAATATCACCACTCACAAATTATCAAGGTTTCTTGAGGGATGGGGGAGCGGGGAGGAAGGGGTAAAAATGAGGACTTGATTGATGCCAAGGGCTTATGTGGAGGCAAATGTTTTGAGAATAATGAGGGCAGTGAGTGTACAATGTGCTTTACACAATTGATGTATGTATGGATTGTGATAAGAATTGTATGAGCCCCTAATAAAACGATTTCAAAAAAAAAGAAAAGAAAGAAAAGGCAGGATCCTGGAGCCCACGTAGTGACTTTCTCTCCAGCAGCTTCTAGGCAAGCTGTGCAGGGGTGAGGGGCCCTGAGGTGCCTGTGTAAACCTGAAACTTCTTCTCTCAAAAAACTCACTTGGATCACAATCCAGACTGCGGAGTGAATTCTTTCTCTCGCGAAGCCAAGGACTGAGGTATATTTCTCCCACGAGAGATCTAACAATAGTATCTCTTATTATATCATTAGGAGCCCTGGTGGTGTAGTGGACTATGCATTAACCTGCTAATCGCAAGGTCAAGGGTTTGAACTGACTAGCCCGTCCGTGGGAGAAATATGAGGTTGTCTATTTCTGTAAGGCAATGGTTCTCAACCTTCTGAATGCCGCCACCCTTTAATACAGTTCATGTTGTGGTCACCTGCAACCATAAAATTATTTTCATTGCTACTTTATAACTGTAATTTTGCTATCGTTATGAATTGGATGACCCCTGTTAAAGGGTTATTTGATCCCCAAAGGGGTCGCGACCCACAGGTTGCGACCCCTGCTGTAAGGATTTAAAGTCTCAAAACCCCAAAGGGGCAGATCTTTGTCCTATTGGGAGTCAATAAAATGGTAGTTAGGTTTTTTTCTGCATCAGTATCAGATTCTGGTGGCAATCTCAGTCATCCTGCATTGTGGTCTGGTTTGAACTCTGGAAATGACTGCCCTGGTTTGAGGTGAGGGCCACGGTGCTTCAGTGGTAGACCTCTCATCGACTTTCACCGGGAAGACCCGGGTTTGATTTGCAGCCAATGTGCCCGAGACTGTCAGTGAAGGTTTGTGTGTTGCTATGACACTGAGCAGGCTTCAGTGGTGTTTCCAGACTGAAACAGAATAATGAAGAAAGACCTGATCATCCCCATCCACACATTGACCTATGGCCCACCACTGTTGGCTTCCTCTCCCAGTCCTGGTGGTAGCACAGATAGGCACAGTTTGCTCCACTGCCCATGAGGTGCCCATGAGAGGCTGACGCGACAACCACAGTCAAGATCAACAGCTTAAACTCCATTCTGGGTCTATGGAAACAAGAACAACCTTCTGAATTGAGGTTGCATTGCTATTTGGGACTGGGAGGATGCCTTTGTGATATGGATTGCACTCTGGATCCCAAGGGGGACTTTTAAACACAGCCACATAGCAGCTCCGGAAATTGCCATAGTGAGAAGGCAGGTTTAAAAAAATTAAAAAAAAGCTTTTACTGGCTTGCTCAAAGGAGGCTGCGGGTAGATTGGGGGGTGGAAAACTCCTCTGGAAATGGAAAATTTTTTATCCTTACATATGCATCATTTCTTCTGGTCCTGAAAGAAAACACAAAGCAGAGGAGAGGAGGAAACGGAGACTGGCAGTCATCTTGTTGGTATTCCCACAGCACCCCCTCCTTAAGCGCTTGCTGCCATCTCATCCAACTCCACTCAGTGTATTTTCACCCGGCAGTGATGCAGAAATGTCTGCGTACTCCAGTTTTATTGTAGTCTGGCAGCGTTTATGGCTTTGACGTTCAACTGAGCATGGCAGGACGTCTAGAAGCAATTATAACCAGCACCTGCTCTGTCTGTGCGATGGGCAGGCAGTGACGGATTCCCAGCCTCCGGAACACTAGTGTTCCCTCCCAGCTCAGGATAATGACGGTGACACTCGGCCCCCTTGTTGTCTGGGGAGCTCAAGGAGCTCTCCTCTGAAACCTCAACTTATGGGCATTTCTTTGAGTGAAGACATCAAATTAGTGACTGGAAAGGAAGGCGTAGGAGATGATTATTGGCCACAAGACAAGCCTTAATCGCCTCCAGAGAGCATGTCTCCTAAGTGCCAAGTGTGGAGAGGGAGGAAACAATTGATCACAAATGGAATAGACTCTGAGTCTCGCCACACAATGTGTGTGTGTGGTCACTGAGGCGGCAACATTATGACTGGGGATGGATACGGTTTGTGCAGCCGTGATTGCCATCCAGAATGTGGCATGCTATTGTGAAAAATGATTTTTTATTCTGAGCAAATCTCTGCTTCCACTTGCTTTAATGCTTCGCCGGAGAGCAGGGGACTCTGGGAGGGGTGGGGGGCGCACAGGGCTGGGCTGACCTCAGGAACTCATGTGTAAAGGGCTTTTTCTCACTTGGAAGCAGGCTGTTCTTTCTGGTAAAGCTTGTTTGTGAACCTTGCCACATCTGCGTCCGAAGAGGGAACTGAAGGTGACAAATGCCATGAGGAGCCCCGGGCACATCTTGTTTCATTTGAATCCCAGTTTTACCTTTCTGGGTTCTGAAGCATCAGATGGGTGCCAAACGCTTCCACGGACAACTAAAGCTGAACAAGGTGGAGGCAGATGAAGAGCAACGGGAGGTTGGTGTTTGGGAGACTGAATACTTGGGCTTCCTAGGCCAGTCCAGTTGGTGGTTAGAGCCCTATTTCAGATTCCACTGTAATCTCCTAGTGTCCAAGGACCAAGTGGCTCCTAAGTCCAGAATTTCTGTTGCATGTGTCACCAAGGAGGAGTTGGGCTAAAATGCATTGAAGAATAAAGCAGGAGCTTGGCTTATGAATCCACTCTCTGATTCTGAAATTTCAAAGGCTCCGTGCACAGACATTTCAACACTGAAAGCACAGCAGGGAAAACCAAAGACTTGGGCTTCCTCCTTGTCCCTCTTTTCGGGCTTTTACGGTTTTCCAAGGCGCCTCCCTGAGCCGAGTGTTGTATAGGTCAGGTTTAAAGATGTCCTAGTTCCGAGGGACTTGCTGTTCTGCTTTCTTTTTCAGGGAGACCTGGTTTCTTGTCTTGTGGCCAAACACAGAGCACAGATGTCTGTGGGCCTCCTCCCTTTCCCCTGACCTTTGCTCTCTTCTCTGGATACACTACTGACCTGTTCTCCCTTACAAGATCTGAACTGCTCACAAACTTCGATGAATTCTCATCCTAGCAAGAAGCATCTGAGCATCTTATTAGAGCCTGTATGAGTTCTGTTCTGGATGCTTATTTGTGCAACTTCAGGGTCTGGCATGGAAACATTCCATGTCCACAGACCCGCACAAATAATATAAACTCCAACAGTAGTTTAAGGTTTAAGGTGGTAACAGGGAACGCTGGGGCCTGTGGCTCCTGGTGAACCTCACAGGCTGTCTAAAGGGGCTACTTCCATCTCAATGTAACCTTAGAGTAGAAGAAAAAATATATTATTACCTTAGGAAGATCATGGTGTGGGAGAAAAAGGCAGAAAGTCGGGAGTCCAGGGAGCAAATTTAGTTCCAATTGGCCGACTAGTAAACAACCCCCCTGATAAGCTGCATCTCCCCCTCTGGGGGTCAGCTTGACAGCCACCAAATCTGAGCACATCACAAGTAGAATTTTTTTTAAGGGTGAAACATAAATGATTGGTTTAAAACTCAAACCCAAGTCTGGTTGCTCAGCTCCAAGCACCACATGGGGAGTCCCTTAACATAAATCAGCATAAGAAGCAACCTAGCTAAGGAATGCCAGAACTCAGCCACAGGGCCTGGCAGCTTTTACCATAACAAAGACCCGCTGTAGCAGTGTCAGCCTTAAACAGCACTGAGCTGTAGCCCAGAGACTGTGGGAGACAATTTCATTCTAGCTGGCCAGAGGGATAAAAAAGAAAATCCTCTGATCTAGGAAGCATCAGCAGTCTAGATAGGACAACAAGCTTCCCTCTCAGTGATTCTACACATAGCTGGGGAGGCCCTGCCGGTCTTGGAGCCCTAGACGGGGCTGAGGGAGCCCCCCAGTGCCCCCTCCCAGCTCCTGCTGCAGTGCTACATGCAGCACAAGGCAGGTACTCCAGCACCCAAGTGACCCCTGGCCACGGGCGCGATCTTGCTTTTGAAGTAATCTCACACAGCATCTGTGGAACCCTACATCAGGGATGGGAAAGTCCATTAACGCATGCCCAGGAGAGCCAGCATAGGAAAGCTGGATTTTCCTGCCCGTGGGCTCCGATGGATGTTGCACCTGGAGCAGCCCACCTGGGCCAGATGATTGCAGTTCAGCCAATGGGATTGACCTGGGGTCCTTCACCAGCCTCCCCGGGAACCCTTGAAAAGGCAGGAACCAGAAGGGAGAGGGGTGGTCCAGGTCGTCTTCCTGGGAGGAGAGAGATCCTTGCATGACCTGAGGCAGTCTCTGCCAGGCCCCATGGTCAAAGGAATCCTATGGGTGCCTTGTAAAACCTGAAGCTTCTTTTAACTCTCATTAAATTCACTTGGATCACGAGCCCGGCTTCCGCATGAAATTTTTCTCGCGGGGAGCCAAGGACTGGGGTTGGAATTTAGGCCAGAGAGAGAGACCTTACAAGTCCATGACCCTGTGACCTTGAGGAAGAGTTGGAATTCCTCTGGCCTCAAGGACAGGTGATCAAGTATCATTACCTCCTTACCCACTGCTCTACTTATTCTCACTTTATTCACTAGCCCTTCTAACTTTTTCACCGCACTCAGTTTCAACGTGCTCAGGTTGGTGTTGGGCTTTTATTTACTCGCTTTCTTCTTTATCCCTCTTTTTTTCCCCTTTTCCCCTCTTTTTCCTCTTCTCTCCCACTCTCCTCTCATATGCCACTAAAGGCTTCCAGGTCACTTCCCTCCGCTTAGGGCAAATCAACCCAAATAGCAGGAGGCACTCCAGCCTGCCCTGTGTGGGAGTGCTGTACACCACACAAGGCACCTGGGACAAACACCTACAGTGCGCTGCACCGTTGAAGAAACCTCCGTCATGCCCCTAAGGTGATCTCGTCAACTAGGGCAATTCTGCCCAGCACCACTGGGTCCCGGCATTAAAAGGGCACACTGACCTGCCATGTTGGAGCAGTGTCTAAACCCCTCTGGCCCCTCATCCAAGCAATCAGGGATCAGCTACTACTTTATACTTTATTTCCTCCTTCTCTCTCTCCTTGCTCTTTACCATCACAGCCAACCTTAGTGAACTCAGTTGGATTTATTTCCTTCTTTCTCTTTATTCTCTTTTTCTTTCTTTCCTCTTTCTGTCTTTGCTTTCTTCACCTCTCTCTTAGCTTGTACGATTCTCTCTGCTCCCTCTCATTGCTTGCACATACCACTGCTGGTTTCCAGAGCCCTACACTCTGCCTAGGGCAACCCTGTCCTCCTAGTGGGCAGCCTGACCCCTAAGACAGTACTGCACACAGGACGAGTCAGAGCTACACACAGCATAACACAGGGTCAGTTATTTCTTTAACCATTTAAAAAAATACTCTCTCCTCCTCCTTCCTTTTCTCTTCTCTCTTTTTCCTTTTATTGGGCTCTTCTTAAAGGTGTTCTGCTTTTCTCCGCTCCATCTAGCTCTTCTCTACTTCCTACCACAGCCTCCACAGATTTGGTTCTCCTTTTTAGTTGTTTTCTTTTTTTACTGTTGTCACCTTTGTTTACTCTGTGCATTTTAGTTGTCTGTGGGTGAGTGGTTGTCAGTCTGGTTGGCATTATTGCCCCAGTCTGTGTCTTCCTCTTTCTCTCTTTTTCCTCTCCTTTCACTCTCTTTCCCATCACAAGACAATAGCTGTCTCCAGGCCACTCCCCTCTGCCTAGGGCAAACCTGAAGGCCCAACTGAGGGAGCTCCCACCCCCCACTATTGGTGTGGCAAGCAGCTGGGGAATTCACGCTGGTCCTCTCCCACACACTAAGCCACAGGTTGTTCTCCCCTATAAAAAGTGGGGGCATCCCCAGCCTAAATCCTGAGGTCCTACAAGTGACTGGGGGAAACGCCTGACCACCACTTGTGAGGCTCCACGCTACTGTGGGAACATCCACCCAATCTCCAAGGCGATCACTCTGTACATCCCCTTGTCTAGCCAGATTTGTAAAGTAGAATTTGGATCATGATAGTGGGGGGAGGAAGCATTTAGGAACTAGAGGAAACATGTTTCATTGTTGCTACCCTGCACCCTGACTGGCTTATCTCGTCCCCACATCCCTTCAGGAAGGGGGTGTCCAGTTACCTACCAATGGGCTTTGAGTCTCCACTCTGCACTCACCCTCATTTACAATGACATGATTTTTGTGTTCTTTGATGCTTGATATCTGATCCCTTCAACAGTTCATGGTCACACAGGCTGGTGTGCTTCCTCCATGTGGGCTTTGTTGCTTCTGAGCTAGATGGCCGCTTCTTTATTTTCAAGCCTGTAAGATCCCAGATGCTATAACTTTTGATAGCCAGGCACCATCAGCTTTCTTCACCACATTTGCTAGTGCACACATTTTTCTTCAACCATCATGTTGGGAAGGTGTTCATCATGGAATGCCAATTTAATATAACGTGTTCTTGCATTGAGTAAGTATTTGGCAATGTCCATCTACTGCCTTAATACTAAGTCTATAAATATATGCACGTTGATCTATTTACGAACCCTCCTGTATAAATATATTTACATATGTACATGCCAGTATGTAGACCTCTAGAAATACCCTTTGTCACCTAGTTCTTTCCTCTATTTACTTTTACTTTCCTCTTGTCCGACTATCATGCTCAGCTTTCACTTGGGTTTGAGTAATTTCTCTTGGTTACATTGCCCTTGCTGAATACCTACCAGGCTTCTCACACCCTCCTTGCGACGGATTTTGGATTACTTGTTGCTCCCCTGTCGCTGGATTGGTCAGCATCACCTCCTTACCCCCTCCTCTCTCTCTCCCATGTCCCCGGGAACCATTGGTCCTGTTGTTTTCTCCTCCAGCCTATTCTTCCAGCCTATCTTATCTAGATAGATCTGTTGAGATAATAATATGCACCAAAAATCAAACCATAGCAGGATAGGCGATGGGTGAGAACACAGTGATGACAAAAAAACAACAACAGAAAACCAATGATCAATAAAAGAGTAAATTAATTAAAAGACAAAAAAAATTTTTAAGAAAGAAAAACCTGTAAATAGATCAAGGTCTGATTTTTTTTTTTTCTATAGGTGTGTCCTTCAGTCAGGTCTGATGGCGTATCATGCTCTGGCCCCAGAGTCTGTCCTTTGTACTCCCTCAGGGGCTACCCGCTCTGCTCCCATGGTTGCTCTGCTGCATGCTTTTAGTGATTTGCCTCCGTGTTGGAGGGCCAGTCGGGTCAGTCCCAACACAGAGTCTCCGGTATTGTCCCCATAGGGCCCTGGGCCAGCAAGGGATGGCATGTCTCATAGTGGGATCAGCCATATGGTCCACTCTGTACATTGGCTGTTCAGAGTGCCAAAATCATCCTCCAAGCCTGGTGGACCAGTGTGTGCTCCACTCTCTTCCTCCCCCTTCATTTGCCCCTGTGTGCTCTGATCAGACATGTCCATCTCCCCTAGCTACAGGTTCAGTGCCGTCTTCTAAAGTAAATTCTTCTGGGGGGAGGGGCAGTTGTCCACGTAGCTGGTATGGAGGCTGGACCATCCACTTTTCATTTAGGATCAAAAGCATCTAGCTTTTAGCATTAGGTGCTATTGAGTCAGTTCCAACTCAAGGCAGAATGAACCACTGCGCAGTCCTACACCATCTTCAAAACTGTTGTTATACTTGAACCTAACATTTCAGCCTTTTCCAGGGACTGGCATCTCCTGATAACATACCCAAAGCATGTGAAGTCTCCCCGTGCTTGCTTCTAAGGACCTTTCAGACTGTTCTTCTGACACAAATCTGTTCATTCTTCCAGCACTCAATGGTATTTTTAATATTCTTGGCTAGTGTCATCTTGATGGGTTGAAACACTATCTCGCTCTAGTGTTGATGTACATTTTTCTGATGCCTAATTATACTGAGTATCTTTTAAGGTAATCATTTAATTTTTATGGCATTTTGAAAAGATGTCAATGAGGTCTATTTAATTTGTGTTCAGATGGAAACACATAACTCAAACTAATATATGTGACAGTAGAATAAGAATCCATTTTATCCTAAATACTTGAGATATTTATACAGCCTACTCAAGTTTTTATCAACACAGATAAGGTGGCGGTGGTGGTGGTGGTGGTGGTGGTGGTGGTGGTGGTGGTGGTGGTGGTTTTTAAGAGTTAATCTCTAAATAGGGGGCTGTAGTACTGAGCACTGAATCTCCTTTGCTTGATTAATTTTTATGTTAGGGAAGTAATACGAGGATTCCATCAAATGACCCATCAGTTTGAGGAAAAAGCATATCAGAATTCATGGTCAAAGCCTATATGGCTTTATGGTTTAGTCTCTAGGGGTATGTAATGCTCTTGTGAAAATAGTATTCCTCATGATAATAACGAGGAACTGGTGGGCTTCCAGGGCTGGGAGCTGAACTGAGGGGCAGTTCTACCCTGTCTAATAGGGTCACTATGAGTTGGCAAAGACTCGATGGCTGTCAGTTTGGTTTGTTTGACTTGAGTACTGGCATTCAGTGTGTTTATCGAAATCAATAAATTACAAGCATTTTTGATGTCTATTTTTTACATACAAAATTTAAATCCCCCAAGCCTCTGAAAACTGCGAAGATTTCACAGCACTAGGTTGGTACTCTCCCATCCAAGAATCAGTGAAACTGGCAGGGTGTGAGGCATTCAGGCTCCCTCAGTTCCTCCTGCTGCCTTCCCTGACCCTGGTCACTTGCTTCTATTACCTCTCTTGGACCTTACATGCATTTGAATTAGAACACCATAGAGTACAGTGCTCTACATGTGCAGCAGCTCTAACCATGTCACTCTCTGTCTCTATGAAGCCTCTTCCAACAAAATTCAAATGTGATTGTATGTGCACACATATCACACGCATGCACCAGAGCACCCTTCTTAACAGAGAGTCAGGAGGGTCTCTTAATTATTTGCTGTCCTCACTTTGGACACAATTCCCTTGATGATGAGTAGGAGAAAAGGAACATCAGGTAGTGGGGGAAACCCTAAGGAGGAACAGAGGAGAGCTTTAACTAAGAATAATGCTACTAGGGGAATGATGGCATGTGAGGAAAATTAGATACTTCCAGACTGTCAGATTTTTCCATACAGCAAAATTAACTTTTCTAGTTTTGTCTAAAACTGGCCCCAGGAAATTTCAAATAGCACATCTCAGATTATCTAACCTACAAAGGAGTAGCCGGCCTTCCACCCACCCCCACCCCACCCCCGCCAAAAAACCAAGCGGTACAAAGCTCCACTGGGTACACATTTCAAAATATACATTCTCCTGTTTGGGCAGGCATCTGGCAACTTGCTCTGAGCTAGTGCACCCACACTTTTTTCCCAAGGTCATTGCTGGTGACAAGACCTTGTGCTCTTCTCACAAGCCAGAATGCAAACATAAATCAAGTCAGTGTAAGACGCCATCATCACCTCACTCAAATACACCTCGTCAAGTGAACTCAAACTTCAAGAAGATGCTCATTTGTTTGGTTTTGTTGATGTGAGGGTGATAGTGCATTTGGAGTTTAGTCATTGCACTAGGTCAGACTGTTAATCAAGCTTCCTATATAGAGGTTCTGAAGATATTGTGTAAGAAGGTCTGAGTTGTCTGGCTAGACCAGAGCTTGCACACTGCTATTGACTAGAAGTTCCGACACACAGAATCCAGGACACATAAACCCCTCAGGACCAATACTGAGAGTAGCAACACCACGAGGGAAGGTAGGGGGGAGAAGCAGAAGAAAGGGGAAACCAATCTCAATGATGGACATACAGCCCCACTCCACCACCCAGGGGAACAAACAGCAGAAGTTTGGGTGAAGGGATACAGCAGAGGCGTAAAATATAAAAATAAAAAGTATGTATAAAGTATCAGTGGTTCACGTGGGTGGGAGGAGGGGAAAAAAGGAGCTCAAGGAGAAAGAACATGTTTGGAAATGATGATAGCAATGTATGTACAAATGTGCTTCATACAAATTGGTGTATGAATTGTTACAAGAGCTGTAAGATCCCCCAATAAAATGATTTATTTAAAATAAAAAGGACTGATTAGTGGTAGACAGGGGACTGGTTTTGCCACCATGACAGTGCACCTGCTCACACACAAAAAACAGCATGCCTCTATCGCCCGATCTGATCCCAGCACACTGAGGCAAAATACTAAGGGTGTACAACAGAACAGGAAGGGGAACAGAGCAACGAAGTCCCCAGGGAATACCAAAAATAGACTTTGGGGCCAGGGCTAGCTGACCCATCATACTCTATGAGAAAGCACTCCTAAAGGCCAACAAACAGTCCTTGAACTAACTAAAAGCTTTTCTTTCTTGTGTTTTGTTTTGCTTTTTGTCATTGGCTTGTTGGTGGTGGTGTTGTTCTTTTGTTTCATTTTGTTGCTTGGGTTTGCTCTGTCTCGTTTTTGTGCATGCTATGATTTCCACAGGTCTGTCTAAATGAGATAGGCTGGATGAACAATCTGGAGGAGAAAACAATGGGACTGACAGCTGGGGGAGGGAGATGGGAAAGGGGGGTGTAGGGAAAAAGGAAGTGCTGTTAACAAACCCAGGGACAAGGGAACACCAAGTGATCCAAATAGATGGTGAGGAGGGTGTAGGAAGCTTGGTAGAGTGTGACCAAGAGTAATGTAACCTAGAGGAATTACTGAAACACAAATGAAGGCTGAACATGAGAGTGGGACAATCAGAAAGTAAAAGGAAATCAAGGAAAGAGGTAGGAAGCAAAGGGCATTTATAGAGGTCTAAATAAAGGCATGTGCATATGTAAATATATTTATGTATAACGATGGGGAAATAGATCTATATGCATATATTTATAGGTTTAGTATTAAGGTAACAGATGTACATTGGGCCTCCATTCAAGTACTCCCTCAATGCAAAAATACTTTGTTGTATTAAAGTGGCATTCCGTGATGCTCACCTCCCCGACACAATTGCTGGAGGCAAATGGGTGCATAAGCAAATGTGGTGACTGAAGTTGATGGTGGTCGGCTATCAAAAGTTATACATTCTGGGGTCTTAAAAGCTTGAAGTTAAACAAGTGGTCATGTAGCTGAGAAGCAACAAAGCCCACATGAAAGAAGCACACCAGCATGTGTGATCACGAGGTGTCGGAAGAATCAGGTATCAGACATCATCGGAACAAAAAAATCATATCTTTGTGAATACGGGGGAGTGTGGAGTGAAAACCCAAAGCTCATTTGTAGATAATTGGACATCCCCTTACAGAAGGGTAGCAGGGAGGAGAGGAGCCAGTCAGGGTGCACTGTAGCAACAATGAAACATACAACTTTCCTCTAGCTCCTAAATGCTTCTTCCCCCACAACTAAAATGATCCCCATTCTACCTTACAAATCTAGCTAGACCTGAGGATGTACACTGGTACAGATAGGAACTGGAAACACAGGGAATCCAGGGCCGATGATCCCTTCACGACCAGTGGTGAGAGTGGCGATACGAGGAGGGTAGAGGGAGGGAGGAATGGAAAGGGGAAACCGATTACAAGCATCTACATATAACCATCTCCCTGGGGGACAGACAACAGAAAAGTGGCTGAAGGGAGATATTGTATAGTGTAAGATATGACAAAATAATAATTTAGAATTTATTCAGGGTTCATGAGGGATGGGGAATAATTATCAGCTGATGCCAGCGGATTAAGTGGAGAGCAAATGTTTTCAGAATGATGAGGGCAATGAATGTACAAATATGATGTATGTATCAATTGTGATAAGAGTTGTATGAGGCCCCAAAAATTGATTATAAAAAAAGAGAAAAGAAATAACAGTATGAAAACATCCCCCAAAAAAGCATGCCTCTCTTGTCCCTCATATCCTAATCACCTGAACTCACTCCATGTGACTTCTTTCTGTTTCCATGAATGAAGGACAGTGGTTTGACAACACAGAAGAGGGGGGGGAAAAAACAAGGGTGTCACCCAAACTGCTGAGTTTGAAAAATGTTTCCAAGAATGTAATCACAGATTAGACAAATGTGTGAAGTGTAATGGAGAGTACTATGAAGGGGATAAAAAATTTAAATGCATAGTTTTGAAAAAATTGTAGTTTTTGTCGGGTTCCCCCTAGTAGCTTCCAATTTCATAGCAACTCAAGCCATCACCATACATCCAACTGACAGAGAAGGGGTGGGTTTTGTGTGTAGGTGGTGTTGGTTATTGCACAGGGGCAAGGGACTTCTGGTGGCATAGTACCTTATGCCTTGGGTGTCAACTGTAATGTCAGCAGTGGGGAACCACCAGTCAGTCCTCAGAAGAAAAGGATGAGGCGTTCTACTCCCATAGAGTTAACCTTTGGGAAACCCACAGAGATAGTTCTGCTCTGATCTCATAGAGTCGCTATGGCTCAGCATCGACTCCATCGAAGTGAGCTGACAAACTAAAGGCAGGAGATCTGAAAGAGGATGCGGAGACGTTGTCTCAGGTACTTTGGACATATTACTATGGTGGAACCAGTCCTGCAAGAAGGGCGTCATTTTTGGCAGAGGGTTAGCAAACAAGAGGAAGACCCTTACTTAGGTGGATTGACACCGTGGCTGCGAGAATCGGCTCAAATACAGTAACAAGTGCGAGGATGGCACAGGACTGGGCTTTGTTTCTCTCTCTAGTGCACAGGCCCCTATGAATCCGAACTGACTCCAGGGCTCTACAACATCAACTACTACAACCCTGAAGTTCAAACCTACCCAGTGGCTTCCCAAAAGGGAGGTGTGGCCATGTGCCTCTGTAAAGATGACAGCTAGGGAGCCCCTGCGGGGCAGTTCTACTCTGTGGCACAGGGGCAGCCAGGAGTCGGAATGTGCTTCACAGCAAAGGGTGTGCTTTGTCTCAGTTTGTGCCTGCTGCTGTTTATGCTATGCACTGAGTTTAACATGTGACACTCAGGAGCGAATGAATGGAAACACACCCATGATGCTTCCATGATGCCAGATGCAAGCTGACACTGTTTCTGAGTTCTGGGCATATTATTTTTTCAGAGATAATTTCCTGTAGCGGTGACACACCGAGTCCTATTTCATGTAAAAGCATCAGCAGCAGAGGAAAGCACTGCACAGAGAGAAGACGATGACACGTAACAGGCTTTCCATAGAGGAACAAAAGGGTGGATGTCTTGGGCTGCACTCTTTTCTTGTATACAGACAGTAAACAAGCTGAACACATCTCACCTAAGCATAACATTACAACTACTTGAAGCCCAGCTCAGGCATCTGGACAAGAGGCAGCAAGGAAGGATGGGAGAGAGTTAATGGGCTGGGCGTCCCCAAAGGTGCAGAGTGGGAATCAAGGGAGGATCCAGGACGAGCCAAGGCTTCTGGCAGAAGTCTGAGAGGAGAGCAGCAGAAAGGAGCTGCTCTCTGGGTCCTCACAGATGTAGCCAGTGAGAGAGCAGCAGTGCTGCCCCCTGGCGGTGCGCCGAAGGCAGGGCCGCTTCCCCCAGGGCTGGAGAGCTCTGGGGAAAGACAAACCCTGTCACTTTGGATGCCAAGTAAGGGGGCACTGTGTGCCGGTGGTGTACCTATGTTGGCCAAAGCGCTGCCCACTGTGCATTTGCTTCCCACAAGCACAGTTATCCTTCCTCGTGCATCCAGGAAAGACAGTTCTAGAAAAACACAAGCAGTAAAATAAAACACTGCCAGGTCTCGAACCATCCTCACCATTGTTACTATGCCCACTGGTGTAGCCACTGGTTCGAGCTGTTTTATTGCCCGTCCTCCACTTTTTGCCAAGCATCATGTCCTTCATGGACTTGATGTCCCTTCAGGGACTGGTCTCTCCTGACAGCACGTCCAAAGATATCAAATGAAGTCCAGCCATCCTTCGTCCCCATGTTCTCTTGGCAGTCCTTGTACTTTTATTGCTCAGTGTCTGATTATTTGGGACCAGGCCTTATTGCTGCCCCTTCCTCACCTTGGCCCCCAATCCCGACCCCAAGCCCTGCACATCCACTGTGTGAAACCTCCTGTTCCTGTAACCATCCCTGTGCTTTTGTGTGGGGGGTCTAGCTGGGTTCCCCTGGCAATTCGCCAGCTGCCCTTGGGAAAGTTCATGGAGTCGGCTAATTAGTAGAAAAGCCAAACGTCCAGCTGAGATTGGTTTACTCCCTAGCACCCTTGGGCAGGAGCACAGCCCCACTCCCGGTCCCAGGTAGCCAACGACCACACCTAGGTTCTCCGGACTTGGCAGCTGTAACATGTGGCCTGGGCTTCCCCTTCATTTCCTGCTCCTTTCTGGCTTGCTGTCTGACTTTTCTTTGCGGAATTAAAGCTGCAAATTGACAGGATCCCATAAACACTCTAAAGCCACAAAAAAACACCAAATGCCCACCCAAACATGTGAAACTTCCAAAAATCATCCTTAGAAGATTCCCAAACCCTAAACATTCCTAAACCCCATATATGCCCTGAAAACACCATGAAAGCCCTAAGAAAACCTAAAATGCTGGGGGAAAAAAACACATATAATATTAAAAATACCCTAAAATCCCTAAGGAACTCTGCAACATCACTAAAAACACCCTATTGTGCTGAAAAATACCTATACACTCTAAAAAACCACCCCTAAATCCCTTAAACACTCCCTAAAATCTTATAAAACACCCTAAAAACCCCAAACCACCCGAATGCCCCAAACACACCTTGAACGTCCACAAACAACCTAAAAGCCCTAAAAAATCACATGCCACCAAAAAGCCCTAAATGACCGCAAAATTCCAACTCATAGCCACCCTATAGAGGGCTTCTGGAGCTGTCAGTCTTTTATGGGAACAGCTTTATCGTTCTCCCAAGGAGAAGTTGGTAGGTTTGAAACCCTGACCTCATATTTAGCAGTCTAATAATTGCTGGACAGTGCCACCAAGGCTCTACTGGTGTAGTGGGTTACACATTGGGCTGCTAACCTCAAGGGAAACGGTTCAAAACCACCACCCACTCCTTGGGAGAAAGAAGAAGCTTTCTTTCTATTCCCCTAGATTTCTCATTGAAGGTGTAAAGTAACCTGTTAAATGCTCGCAGTGGCAGCAGCAATGTCTCATAACCATGGGGAAATGTGGTTCAGAAACTTCAGAAGCAAGCATCCACCAGTAGGTGACTGACCAGCAGTATTGACTTGGGCAAAGAGAAGGTGACATGGAAGGGTAAGGAGAAGAATGCGTGCAGAGGGCAGGTTGGCAGCTGAGCCTAAGTCCAGTAGAAACAACAGCAGAATGGCCTGTTCCTGGAAGGGCCACAGGAGATGGTGCGACTTCATGTAGCCCCCACTTACATGTGTAACAGCAGCAATTGCCTGAACACTTGGTCTCCCCAGGGAGGAGCCTTTGTGTGGTGTTAAGATGCTGTTACTGTCTGTTGTACTGTGGTGGCCTGCATTTGGCTGTAATGGTGGAAATTTTGCAGCCAGTAGTTCAAATGCCTGCTGGGTCACTCACTGCAGGTAGACTTCAGCAGTTTCCAGACAGAGAGACGAGGGAGGAGGACCTGGTCTTCCACTTCTGAAAGAACTGGCCAGTGTGAACCTTGTGAATGGCAGAACACTATACCTGAACATGAGTACCGCAGGCTATAAGGCATGATGGATTGACACAGTGGCTGCAGCAATGTGCTCAAACATAGGATAGTGCTGGCCTGGAAAATAGTTCATCGTCCATTAAAAAAAATCATTATATAGGGGCTCATACAACTTTTGTTGTTGTTTTTCCCTAAGGGAGAGCAGTGTATTGGTACACTGAGAGGTATATAGATCAATGGATTCGAACAGAAAAGCTACACATATATTCACCAGTCAACAGGAAACTAGCCTTCGAAAAAGGACACAGAAATATCCAAAGGGACAAATTCTGCTTGCTCAACAAATGGTGTTGGACAAACTGAGATACCGTATGTAGGAAAATGAAGCAAGCCCCAAACCTTCCCCCATGCACAGAAATTAACTGAAGAGGGGTTAAAACCTGAAAGTAAACCTCCGGGCTATCATAATCAATTTTTCGATAACCTCATCGGTCAGAAATCATTGTAGGAACGCCAAAGCGTTCTTGTGTTCAACGTCTACATACATAGCAGGTGCTCCAGTAAAGGGGAATCTTGGTGGAGCTGGCTCATCCATTCCTGAAGAGAGTAGAGCACCACGTTGGTCCATCACAGAGCTCAGGTGTAGAATCTTCCTCACTGTCATCCTTTATCTCAGCAGTGTCAGTGTTGGATTATGAATTTCCCAAAGAACCAGTATCGCTCAATTCTGTGCACAATGCTGACTCACTCTCGCTGTATCTCTTACAGCATCAGTTAGTGGGCTTGTTGTCTGCCTCAGGCTTTGTTCACGGAGATCCTCCAGCTAGTTGGTGGTGTGTGCGCATGAGCAGAGGCTTCCTGCCAATCCCCCATGAGTAGTAGAGCTCCCATGGTGTGGACTCCATGTAAGCCCTGTCCCAGACAGCACGCTTACATAGGAGGGTGGGCCCTGCAGCACAGAGGACCATTCCCCCTGTGGAATGGCCTCAGAGACCCACGTCCCTCACTGGCCAGCTGCTGGGGCTGTGGGCCCTAAGCTTCATGCCTGACTCAGGAATTGACACAGGGTGAGGCGACTCCAGTAGCTGTTTTGACTGGTCTAATCCAGCCTGAGATCATCCTTGCATGAGCCCTCTGCCCAGATTATTTTTGTTTCTTTTATGATCATTTTATTAGGGGCTCTTACAACACTAACCACAATCCATATATACATCAGCTGTTTGAAGCACATCTGACCATTAATTGCCCTCATTATTCTCAAAATCTCCACTCTTCACCCAAGCCCCTGGCCTCAGCTCCTCATTTTTTCCCCCCTCAATGCCCGCCACCCATCCCTCATCAATCCTTGGAAATGTACTAATTCTTTTGTCATATCTTCACCCACCTTTCTTTTGAGGTCAATGAAGATCCTTGTAATCGGTTCCCACTTTCCATCCTGCCCTTCCTCCACCCTCCCAGTATCTCCACTCATAACACTGGTCCTCACAGGCCCATCCACCCTGGATTCCCCGTGTTTGAAATTCCTATCTGTACTACAATACCTTCTCTAGTTTGGCCAGATTAGAACTGGGTTCAGGTTAGTGGGGAAGCATTAAGAACTTGAGGAGGCGGCCACCCGCCCGCTGGGTGGGCGGGCCCGGGCGTCGCGTGCTACGGGCCGCCCAGCGCAGGCGGAGGCTGGGAGCGCCCCGCAGGGTGCACGGGCGGCCTTGCAGGCGGGGACTCGGGACGCGCCCCTCGAGGCCCTCGCGCACCCCACCGTCTTCCTGTCCGCGGGGCCCCCCGACGGGCTGCGAGCGGGGGTGTCGCAGGACCTGCGGCTGGATAAAACGAGAGACCCCCCTTGGTCAGCAGCGCGAGACCGTGGGGACGCGCGGCTCCTGGAATGTTGCGTCGTCTCATTTCTGGTTCCTCCATCCATTCACGCAGGCCGACCCCGCTCGCCTGATCAGTGGCACACACCCAGCCCAGTGGGAAAAGGAATGCTCTCCCACGTATATGCATTTTAGTTTGGAGTCCCTACAGGGTTTATGTACCCCGAGTCCTGGAGATGGGGATTGGTTTGATCTAACTGCACTTTACTTGCAGTGCGAGCCAGCGCGGCGCGGTGTCCCACTGGAAGCGCCGAGCCACACGTGCGTGTCAACACTTAGGACCATCCCCAAACATGCTTTTGCCAGGTGTCCCTGAGGAAGCCAATCAAGAGGGATCGTGCTATTCGGATTCGGTCCCCATGTCGCCGTTTTCGCCTTGCTTTCTGTTTTTGAATTCGGTTTCCCAAATGTCTGCCTCAAAAAGGAATACCCAACCAGGGGGTCCGCAGCCCTGGAAGTTTCCGGGGCTGTTCCCCAGACGCGCCTCGGGGGCTGCAAGGACTGCGCGTCGAGACTTTTCCGGTCGTGAAAAGTCGGCGGCGACAGCTGGGGGCCCTGGGTCACCGGGTGGTGTTGAGCGGGGACTCTTGGGCCCCGGCGTGGGACGCTGGCGGGTGCAAGTTCAAGAGGGTCAGGGGCTGATGCCTCCCCACGCCCCTGCCCTCCCCCAGCAAGGGCGCTCTGGGGTGCTGGGTCCTTGAGGCCCCGGCTGGCGGGGCCGCCCACGGTCAAGGCTTCGGGCACACGCGCGGGTGCGCTGAGGCCTGCGCCGTGCGGGGGTCTGGGCTCAGGCAGGTGGTCGCGGCGGCTCCGCGGGCGGGCGGGCGCCCAGCAGGACGACCGACGACCCCCGGCGCGTCGCCGGCACCCAGCGCCCGGGCGTAGAGGCGGGCGGGGGGGGGGGGCTGCGCTCCGCCGCCGCCAGGGCCCCCTCCCTCCGCGCCCCCCCGCGCCAGGTGAGCCGGGCCTGGGCCTCGGCGGGCCGCGGGGCTGCCCTCTCGCCGCCCTCCAGCGCCCCCTCGGGGCCGGGCCGCGCCGAGCCGGGCGGCCGCCGGCCGGGGCTGGGGGTTGGGAGGGGCGGGGTCGCGGGCGGGTCGCTCGTTCGGCCGCTGGCGGGGGGCGGGGGGCGGGCGGCCGCGCGCGAGGCCGGGCCAGCTGCCGCCGCGCCCTCGGCCTCCTACTCCGGCTCCGGCTCGGCTCGCCCTGGCGGCGGTGGCGCCGTGAGGAGGAGTCCGCGCTCCTCTGTGGCGGCGGCGGCGGCGGCCGGCTCCAGGCCGGGTTTTGGCGCCGCCCGCCTGCTGCCTCCTGGCGGCTCCTGAACTCCAGCCCCCTCTCTATCAGCCTCTCACTCCGTCTCAATATGTCTCAAGATGGCGGCCAATGTGGGATCGATGTTTCAATATTGGAAGCGCTTTGATTTACAGCAGCTGCAGGTCAGGCTTCTCCTCTCTCGGCCTCTCGCTCGGGGGTGGGGGCTGCGGGCGGTCGCGGCCTCCCCGGGGGCGCCGGGCTGCCTCGCCGCCGGGGGGCCGCGGCGGAGGGGAGGAGGGGGGTGCCGGGAAAAGCGGGGCCGACTCGGGGACAAGTCCCTCTCACTCCCCGGCCCCCATTGATAACTTGCTTGATCGGAAATTGATCCTCTTTGTTCAATTCATCGATCAGCCCAAGATGGCGCCGGGAGCCGCCGCTGCCACCGCTGCTCCTGGTGTCTGCCCCCTCCCCTGGCGCCCCCCCCCCCCCGGCCCCGAGCCGCCGCCGCCACCGCCGCCACCGCTGCCCCTGGTGTCTGCCCCCTCCCCTGGCGCACCCCCCCCCCCCCGGCCCCGAGCCGCCGCCGCCACCGCCGCCATCGCTGCCCCTGGTGTCTGCCCCCTCCCCTGGCGCCCCCCCCACCCCCGTCCCGAGCCGCCGCCGCCGCCGGTTCCCCAAACTTCATGAGTGGAAAAATGGGCTCTTGGCACAAAATGACATTCAATCTTCACCAAGAGATTCAGGGCTAAATTGCTGCCCTATCTCTGACCTCAGCTTTTGTTTTATTTTAATTCTCATATAATTCACATATATCATTCAATACTTCAGTCATATTAAGATTTGTGTAATCCTCACCACAATCAGGTTTACATCATTTCCTTCTTTTATATTCATTTTTGTTAGCCCCCCCCCCTCACTCCCCCAAATCTTCCCTGCCTGTCCCTAGGAGATTGTTAATTCTGTTAGTGTCTCTCTGGATTTGCCTCTCCTGGATTTCATATGTATTAAAAAAAAATACAAAACAAAATCAAGAAACAAGTAGAAAAGAAAAACTAACAATGATAAAAGAGAGAAAAACCTCAATCGAACAGAAAGTGAAAAATACTAAAAACTGGAACCAAATTAAAATTAGTCTGAAGAGATCAAATGATCAGGTGTTACATTTGAACTTAACTGTATCTGTTCATGTCCATGGGCTTTGGTCAGAGGGAATTCACCCCGCATGTGCATTTGAGTCCTTTTGCAAACTGGGTGTTCCGAACTTAAGCTCTGATTCTTGTTCATACCTGCAGATTGAGATTCTATTATTTATCACCCTGGCATCACACTGGCTGTGCTGCTTGTTCTGGGCGGACTTAGTTGACATCTCACTTAGATGGCTGCTTATTTTCAGAAAAAAGGTTTAAGTACAAGGCCCTGTTCTTTGTGATAGATGTGCACCATCTGATTTCAGGGTTTTTTTACACCCTATGCTTTCCAGTCAAATATTCACTTGAGGTAATTCAAAACACTCACTTGGCTCGATGACGCCAGAATAGCTCCCCTCCATGCAGTTCCATGGAGCTCAGCATAGTTAGGGCGCAGAGATGAAAAGACGATTGAACCATGTACTGAACGTTCAGGTTTTTCCCTGCTTTTGAAAATCTGTTTGCGCTTGTAGAGTAAATGTTTTGTATTTTTTAAGAGTGTAAAAAAAAATAGATGGAGGGATTCAGAGAAAATGGCAACCAGATAGGACCCATCTATCTGGAGCTCCTGCTGCCAGACCAGAAAAATAGGAAATTAGGTGAAGGAAACGGGGAGGTGGAGTTCTGAAATTAGAACTAGGGTAACAGGGTTTCTCCTGAACCCCTTCTTTTGTGGGATTTCCACTCACAAAGCAAACCAAGAATGCTTTAAAGCAGCACTATAATTTTGACGAAGTGGCAGGCGCCAGATATGCCCTTGCCTGGAGCAGGGATCCCTGCAGGTGGACGCCCTGAGAGGGGGCAGAATCTCAGACACGAGGGGAACCCCACACTGAGCTCTCCATGCGGTTGGATGCCTTGAGCTCACGGTCAGGGGTTGGTGGTGGGTAGCCATAATTTAGAGTAGAAGAAAAAATATATTATTACCTTAGGAAGATCATGGTGTGGGAGAAAAAGGCAGAAAGTCGGGAGTCCAGGGAGCAAATTTAGTTCCAATTGGCCGACTAGTAAACAACCCCCCTGATAAGCTGCATCTCCCCCTCTGGGGGTCAGCTTGACAGCCACCAAATCTGAGCACATCACAAGTAGAATTTTTTTTAAGGGTGAAACATAAATGATTGGTTTAAAACTCAAACCCAAGTCTGGTTGCTCAGCTCCAAGCACCACATGGGGAGTCCCTTAACATAAATCAGCATAAGAAGCAACCTAGCTAAGGAATGCCAGAACTCAGCCACAGGGCCTGGCAGCTTTTACCATAACAAAGACCCGCTGTAGCAGTGTCAGCCTTAAACAGCACTGAGCTGTAGCCCAGAGACTGTGGGAGACAATTTCATTCTAGCTGGCCAGAGGGATAAAAAAGAAAATCCTCTGATCTAGGAAGCATCAGCAGTCTAGATAGGACAACAAGCTTCCCTCTCAGTGATTCTACACATAGCTGGGGAGGCCCTGCCGGTCTTGGAGCCCTAGACGGGGCTGAGGGAGCCCCCCAGTGCCCCCTCCCAGCTCCTGCTGCAGTGCTACATGCAGCACAAGGCAGGTACTCCAGCACCCAAGTGACCCCTGGCCACGGGCGCGATCTTGCTTTTGAAGTAATCTCACACAGCATCTGTGGAACCCTACATCAGGGATGGGAAAGTCCATTAACGCATGCCCAGGAGAGCCAGCATAGGAAAGCTGGATTTTCCTGCCCGTGGGCTCCGATGGATGTTGCACCTGGAGCAGCCCACCTGGGCCAGATGATTGCAGTTCAGCCAATGGGATTGACCTGGGGTCCTTCACCAGCCTCCCCGGGAACCCTTGAAAAGGCAGGAACCAGAAGGGAGAGGGGTGGTCCAGGTCGTCTTCCTGGGAGGAGAGAGATCCTTGCATGACCTGAGGCAGTCTCTGCCAGGCCCCATGGTCAAAGGAATCCTATGGGTGCCTTGTAAAACCTGAAGCTTCTTTTAACTCTCATTAAATTCACTTGGATCACGAGCCCGGCTTCCGCATGAAATTTTTCTCGCGGGGAGCCAAGGACTGGGGTTGGAATTTAGGCCAGAGAGAGAGACCTTACAAGTCCATGACCCTGTGACCTTGAGGAAGAGTTGGAATTCCTCTGGCCTCAAGGACAGGTGATCAAGTATCATTACCTCCTTACCCACTGCTCTACTTATTCTCACTTTATTCACTAGCCCTTCTAACTTTTTCACCGCACTCAGTTTCAACGTGCTCAGGTTGGTGTTGGGCTTTTATTTACTCGCTTTCTTCTTTATCCCTCTTTTTTTCCCCTTTTCCCCTCTTTTTCCTCTTCTCTCCCACTCTCCTCTCATATGCCACTAAAGGCTTCCAGGTCACTTCCCTCCGCTTAGGGCAAATCAACCCAAATAGCAGGAGGCACTCCAGCCTGCCCTGTGTGGGAGTGCTGTACACCACACAAGGCACCTGGGACAAACACCTACAGTGCGCTGCACCGTTGAAGAAACCTCCGTCATGCCCCTAAGGTGATCTCGTCAACTAGGGCAATTCTGCCCAGCACCACTGGGTCCCGGCATTAAAAGGGCACACTGACCTGCCATGTTGGAGCAGTGTCTAAACCCCTCTGGCCCCTCATCCAAGCAATCAGGGATCAGCTACTACTTTATACTTTATTTCCTCCTTCTCTCTCTCCTTGCTCTTTACCATCACAGCCAACCTTAGTGAACTCAGTTGGATTTATTTCCTTCTTTCTCTTTATTCTCTTTTTCTTTCTTTCCTCTTTCTGTCTTTGCTTTCTTCACCTCTCTCTTAGCTTGTACGATTCTCTCTGCTCCCTCTCATTGCTTGCACATACCACTGCTGGTTTCCAGAGCCCTACACTCTGCCTAGGGCAACCCTGTCCTCCTAGTGGGCAGCCTGACCCCTAAGACAGTACTGCACACAGGACGAGTCAGAGCTACACACAGCATAACACAGGGTCAGTTATTTCTTTAACCATTTAAAAAAATACTCTCTCCTCCTCCTTCCTTTTCTCTTCTCTCTTTTTCCTTTTATTGGGCTCTTCTTAAAGGTGTTCTGCTTTTCTCCGCTCCATCTAGCTCTTCTCTACTTCCTACCACAGCCTCCACAGATTTGGTTCTCCTTTTTAGTTGTTTTCTTTTTTTTTTTTTTTACTGTTGTCACCTTTGTTTACTCTGTGCATTTTAGTTGTCTGTGGGTGAGTGGTTGTCAGTCTGGTTGGCATTATTGCCCCAGTCTGTGTCTTCCTCTTTCTCTCTTTTTCCTCTCCTTTCACTCTCTTTCCCATCACAAGACAATAGCTGTCTCCAGGCCACTCCCCTCTGCCTAGGGCAAACCTGAAGGCCCAACTGAGGGAGCTCCCACCCCCCACTTATTGGTGTGGCAAGCAGCTGGGGAATTCACGCTGGTCCTCTCCCACACACTAAGCCACAGGTTGTTCTCCCCTATAAAAAGTGGGGGCATCCCCAGCCTAAATCCTGAGGTCCTACAAGTGACTGGGGGAAACGCCTGACCACCACTTGTGAGGCTCCACGCTACTGTGGGAACATCCACCCAATCTCCAAGGCGATCTCTCTGTACATCCCCTTGTCTAGCCAGATTTGTAAAGTAGAATTTGGATCATGATAGTGGGGGGAGGAAGCATTTAGGAACTAGAGGAAACATGTTTCATTGTTGCTACCCTGCACCCTGACTGGCTTATCTCGTCCCCACATCCCTTCAGGAAGGGGGTGTCCAGTTACCTACCAATGGGCTTTGAGTCTCCACTCTGCACTCACCCTCATTTACAATGACATGATTTTTGTGTTCTTTGATGCTTGATATCTGATCCCTTCAACAGTTCATGGTCACACAGGCTGGTGTGCTTCCTCCATGTGGGCTTTGTTGCTTCTGAGCTAGATGGCCGCTTCTTTATTTTCAAGCCTGTAAGATCCCAGATGCTATAACTTTTGATAGCCAGGCACCATCAGCTTTCTTCACCACATTTGCTAGTGCACACATTTTTCTTCAACCATCATGTTGGGAAGGTGTTCATCATGGAATGCCAATTTAATATAACGTGTTCTTGCATTGAGTAAGTATTTGGCAATGTCCATCTACTGCCTTAATACTAAGTCTATAAATATATGCACGTTGATCTATTTACGAACCCTCCTGTATAAATATATTTACATATGTACATGCCAGTATGTAGACCTCTAGAAATACCCTTTGTCACCTAGTTCTTTCCTCTATTTACTTTTACTTTCCTCTTGTCCGACTATCATGCTCAGCTTTCACTTGGGTTTGAGTAATTTCTCTTGGTTACATTGCCCTTGCTGAATACCTACCAGGCTTCTCACACCCTCCTTGCGACGGATTTTGGATTACTTGTTGCTCCCCTGTCGCTGGATTGGTCAGCATCACCTCCTTACCCCCTCCTCTCTCTCTCCCATGTCCCCGGGAACCATTGGTCCTGTTGTTTTCTCCTCCAGCCTATTCTTCCAGCCTATCTTATCTAGATAGATCTGTTGAGATAATAATATGCACCAAAAATCAAACCATAGCAGGATAGGCGATGGGTGAGAACACAGTGATGACAAAAAAACAACAACAGAAAACCAATGATCAATAAAAGAGTAAATTAATTAAAAGACAAAAAAAATTTTTAAGAAAGAAAAACCTGTAAATAGATCAAGGTCTGATTTTTTTTTTTTTCTATAGGTGTGTCCTTCAGTCAGGTCTGATGGCGTATCATGCTCTGGCCCCAGAGTCTGTCCTTTGTACTCCCTCAGGGGCTACCCGCTCTGCTCCCATGGTTGCTCTGCTGCATGCTTTTAGTGATTTGCCTCCGTGTTGGAGGGCCAGTCGGGTCAGTCCCAACACAGAGTCTCCGGTATTGTCCCCATAGGGCCCTGGGCCAGCAAGGGATGGCATGTCTCATAGTGGGATCAGCCATATGGTCCACTCTGTACATTGGCTGTTCAGAGTGCCAAAATCATCCTCCAAGCCTGGTGGACCAGTGTGTGCTCCACTCTCTTCCTCCCCCTTCATTTGCCCCTGTGTGCTCTGATCAGACATGTCCATCTCCCCTAGCTACAGGTTCAGTGCCGTCTTCTAAAGTAAATTCTTCTGGGGGGAGGGGCAGTTGTCCACGTAGCTGGTATGGAGGCTGGACCATCCACTTTTCATTTAGGATCAAAAGCATCTAGCTTTTAGCATTAGGTGCTATTGAGTCAGTTCCAACTCAAGGCAGAATGAACCACTGCGCAGTCCTACACCATCTTCAAAACTGTTGTTATACTTGAACCTAACATTTCAGCCTTTTCCAGGGACTGGCATCTCCTGATAACATACCCAAAGCATGTGAAGTCTCCCCGTGCTTGCTTCTAAGGACCTTTCAGACTGTTCTTCTGACACAAATCTGTTCATTCTTCCAGCACTCAATGGTATTTTTAATATTCTTGGCTAGTGTCATCTTGATGGGTTGAAACACTATCTCGCTCTAGTGTTGATGTACATTTTTCTGATGCCTAATTATACTGAGTATCTTTTAAGGTAATCATTTAATTTTTATGGCATTTTGAAAAGATGTCAATGAGGTCTATTTAATTTGTGTTCAGATGGAAACACATAACTCAAACTAATATATGTGACAGTAGAATAAGAATCCATTTTATCCTAAATACTTGAGATATTTATACAGCCTACTCAAGTTTTTATCAACACAGATAAGGTGGCGGTGGTGGTGGTGGTGGTGGTGGTGGTGGTGGTGGTTTTTAAGAGTTAATCTCTAAATAGGGGGCTGTAGTACTGAGCACTGAATCTCCTTTGCTTGATTAATTTTTATGTTAGGGAAGTAATACGAGGATTCCATCAAATGACCCATCAGTTTGAGGAAAAAGCATATCAGAATTCATGGTCAAAGCCTATATGGCTTTATGGTTTAGTCTCTAGGGGTATGTAATGCTCTTGTGAAAATAGTATTCCTCATGATAATAACGAGGAACTGGTGGGCTTCCAGGGCTGGGAGCTGAACTGAGGGGCAGTTCTACCCTGTCTAATAGGGTCACTATGAGTTGGCAAAGACTCGATGGCTGTCAGTTTGGTTTGTTTGACTTGAGTACTGGCATTCAGTGTGTTTATCGAAATCAATAAATTACAAGCATTTTTGATGTCTATTTTTTACATACAAAATTTAAATCCCCCAAGCCTCTGAAAACTGCGAAGATTTCACAGCACTAGGTTGGTACTCTCCCATCCAAGAATCAGTGAAACTGGCAGGGTGTGAGGCATTCAGGCTCCCTCAGTTCCTCCTGCTGCCTTCCCTGACCCTGGTCACTTGCTTCTATTACCTCTCTTGGACCTTACATGCATTTGAATTAGAACACCATAGAGTACAGTGCTCTACATGTGCAGCAGCTCTAACCATGTCACTCTCTGTCTCTATGAAGCCTCTTCCAACAAAATTCAAATGTGATTGTATGTGCACACATATCACACGCATGCACCAGAGCACCCTTCTTAACAGAGAGTCAGGAGGGTCTCTTAATTATTTGCTGTCCTCACTTTGGACACAATTCCCTTGATGATGAGTAGGAGAAAAGGAACATCAGGTAGTGGGGGAAACCCTAAGGAGGAACAGAGGAGAGCTTTAACTAAGAATAATGCTACTAGGGGAATGATGGCATGTGAGGAAAATTAGATACTTCCAGACTGTCAGATTTTTCCATACAGCAAAATTAACTTTTCTAGTTTTGTCTAAAACTGGCCCCAGGAAATTTCAAATAGCACATCTCAGATTATCTAACCTACAAAGGAGTAGCCGGCCTTCCACCCACCCCCACCCCACCCCCGCCAAAAAACCAAGCGGTACAAAGCTCCACTGGGTACACATTTCAAAATATACATTCTCCTGTTTGGGCAGGCATCTGGCAACTTGCTCTGAGCTAGTGCACCCACACTTTTTTCCCAAGGTCATTGCTGGTGACAAGACCTTGTGCTCTTCTCACAAGCCAGAATGCAAACATAAATCAAGTCAGTGTAAGACGCCATCATCACCTCACTCAAATACACCTCGTCAAGTGAACTCAAACTTCAAGAAGATGCTCATTTGTTTGGTTTTGTTGATGTGAGGGTGATAGTGCATTTGGAGTTTAGTCATTGCACTAGGTCAGACTGTTAATCAAGCTTCCTATATAGAGGTTCTGAAGATATTGTGTAAGAAGGTCTGAGTTGTCTGGCTAGACCAGAGCTTGCACACTGCTATTGACTAGAAGTTCCGACACACAGAATCCAGGACACATAAACCCCTCAGGACCAATACTGAGAGTAGCAACACCACGAGGGAAGGTAGGGGGGAGAAGCAGAAGAAAGGGGAAACCAATCTCAATGATGGACATACAGCCCCACTCCACCACCCAGGGGAACAAACAGCAGAAGTTTGGGTGAAGGGATACAGCAGAGGCGTAAAATATAAAAATAAAAAGTATGTATAAAGTATCAGTGGTTCACGTGGGTGGGAGGAGGGGAAAAAAGGAGCTCAAGGAGAAAGAACATGTTTGGAAATGATGATAGCAATGTATGTACAAATGTGCTTCATACAAATTGGTGTATGAATTGTTACAAGAGCTGTAAGATCCCCCAATAAAATGATTTATTTAAAATAAAAAGGACTGATTAGTGGTAGACAGGGGACTGGTTTTGCCACCATGACAGTGCACCTGCTCACACACAAAAAACAGCATGCCTCTATCGCCCGATCTGATCCCAGCACACCGAGGCAAAATACTAAGGGTGTACAACAGAACAGGAAGGGGAACAGAGCAACGAAGTCCCCAGGGAATACCAAAAATAGACTTTGGGGCCAGGGCTAGCTGACCCATCATACTCTATGAGAAAGCACTCCTAAAGGCCAACAAACAGTCCTTGAACTAACTAAAAGCTTTTCTTTCTTGTGTTTTGTTTTGCTTTTTGTCATTGGCTTGTTGGTGGTGGTGTTGTTCTTTTGTTTCATTTTGTTGCTTGGGTTTGCTCTGTCTCGTTTTTGTGCATGCTATGATTTCCACAGGTCTGTCTAAATGAGATAGGCTGGATGAACAATCTGGAGGAGAAAACAATGGGACTGACAGCTGGGGGAGGGAGATGGGAAAGGGGGGTGTAGGGAAAAAGGAAGTGCTGTTAACAAACCCAGGGACAAGGGAACACCAAGTGATCCAAATAGATGGTGAGGAGGGTGTAGGAAGCTTGGTAGAGTGTGACCAAGAGTAATGTAACCTAGAGGAATTACTGAAACACAAATGAAGGCTGAACATGAGAGTGGGACAATCAGAAAGTAAAAGGAAATCAAGGAAAGAGGTAGGAAGCAAAGGGCATTTATAGAGGTCTAAATAAAGGCATGTGCATATGTAAATATATTTATGTATAACGATGGGGATATAGATCTATATGCATATATTTATAGGTTTAGTATTAAGGTAACAGATGTACATTGGGCCTCCATTCAAGTACTCCCTCAATGCAAAAATACTTTGTTGTATTAAAGTGGCATTCCGTGATGCTCACCTCCCCGACACAATTGCTGGAGGCAAATGGGTGCATAAGCAAATGTGGTGACTGAAGTTGATGGTGGTCGGCTATCAAAAGTTATACATTCTGGGGTCTTAAAAGCTTGAAGTTAAACAAGTGGTCATGTAGCTGAGAAGCAACAAAGCCCACATGAAAGAAGCACACCAGCATGTGTGATCACGAGGTGTCGGAAGAATCAGGTATCAGACATCATCGGAACAAAAAAATCATATCTTTGTGAATACGGGGGAGTGTGGAGTGAAAACCCAAAGCTCATTTGTAGATAATTGGACATCCCCTTACAGAAGGGTAGCAGGGAGGAGAGGAGCCAGTCAGGGTGCACTGTAGCAACAATGAAACATACAACTTTCCTCTAGCTCCTAAATGCTTCTTCCCCCACAACTAAAATGATCCCCATTCTACCTTACAAATCTAGCTAGACCTGAGGATGTACACTGGTACAGATAGGAACTGGAAACACAGGGAATCCAGGGCCGATGATCCCTTCACGACCAGTGGTGAGAGTGGCGATACGAGGAGGGTAGAGGGAGGGAGGAATGGAAAGGGGAAACCGATTACAAGCATCTACATATAACCATCTCCCTGGGGGACAGACAACAGAAAAGTGGCTGAAGGGAGATATTGTATAGTGTAAGATATGACAAAATAATAATTTAGAATTTATTCAGGGTTCATGAGGGATGGGGAATAATTATCAGCTGATGCCAGCGGATTAAGTGGAGAGCAAATGTTTTCAGAATGATGAGGGCAATGAATGTACAAATATGATGTATGTATCAATTGTGATAAGAGTTGTATGAGGCCCCAAAAATTGATTATAAAAAAAGAGAAAAGAAATAACAGTATGAAAACATCCCCCAAAAAAGCATGCCTCTCTTGTCCCTCATATCCTAATCACCTGAACTCACTCCATGTGACTTCTTTCTGTTTCCATGAATGAAGGACAGTGGTTTGACAACACAGAAGAGGGGGGGAAAAAAACAAGGGTGTCACCCAAACTGCTGAGTTTGAAAAATGTTTCCAAGAATGTAATCACAGATTAGACAAATGTGTGAAGTGTAATGGAGAGTACTATGAAGGGGATAAAAATTTAAATGCATAGTTTTGAAAAAATTGTAGTTTTTGTCGGGTTCCCCCTAGTAGCTTCCAATTTCATAGCAACTCAAGCCATCACCATACATCCAACTGACAGAGAAGGGGTGGGTTTTGTGTGTAGGTGGTGTTGGTTATTGCACAGGGGCAAGGGACTTCTGGTGGCATAGTACCTTATGCCTTGGGTGTCAACTGTAATGTCAGCAGTGGGGAACCACCAGTCAGTCCTCAGAAGAAAAGGATGAGGCGTTCTACTCCCATAGAGTTAACCTTTGGGAAACCCACAGAGATAGTTCTGCTCTGATCTCATAGAGTCGCTATGGCTCAGCATCGACTCCATCGAAGTGAGCTGACAAACTAAAGGCAGGAGATCTGAAAGAGGATGCGGAGACGTTGTCTCAGGTACTTTGGACATATTACTATGGTGGAACCAGTCCTGCAAGAAGGGCGTCATTTTTGGCAGAGGGTTAGCAAACAAGAGGAAGACCCTTACTTAGGTGGATTGACACCGTGGCTGCGAGAATCGGCTCAAATACAGTAACAAGTGCGAGGATGGTGCAGGACTGGGCTTTGTTTCTCTCTCTAGTGCACAGGCCCCTATGAATCCGAACTGACTCCAGGGCTCTACAACATCAACTACTACAACCCTGAAGTTCAAACCTACCCAGTGGCTTCCCAAAAGGGAGGTGTGGCCATGTGCCTCTGTAAAGATGACAGCTAGGGAGCCCCTGCGGGGCAGTTCTACTCTGTGGCACAGGGGCAGCCAGGAGTCGGAATGTGCTTCACAGCAAAGGGTGTGCTTTGTCTCAGTTTGTGCCTGCTGCTGTTTATGCTATGCACTGAGTTTAACATGTGACACTCAGGAGCGAATGAATGGAAACACACCCATGATGCTTCCATGATGCCAGATGCAAGCTGACACTGTTTCTGAGTTCTGGGCATATTATTTTTTCAGAGATAATTTCCTGTAGCGGTGACACACCGAGTCCTATTTCATGTAAAAGCATCAGCAGCAGAGGAAAGCACTGCACAGAGAGAAGACGATGACACGTAACAGGCTTTCCATAGAGGAACAAAAGGGTGGATGTCTTGGGCTGCACTCTTTTCTTGTATACAGACAGTAAACAAGCTGAACACATCTCACCTAAGCATAACATTACAACTACTTGAAGCCCAGCTCAGGCATCTGGACAAGAGGCAGCAAGGAAGGATGGGAGAGAGTTAATGGGCTGGGCGTCCCCAAAGGTGCAGAGTGGGAATCAAGGGAGGATCCAGGACGAGCCAAGGCTTCTGGCAGAAGTCTGAGAGGAGAGCAGCAGAAAGGAGCTGCTCTCTGGGTCCTCACAGATGTAGCCAGTGAGAGAGCAGCAGTGCTGCCCCCTGGCGGTGCGCCGAAGGCAGGGCCGCTTCCCCCAGGGCTGGAGAGCTCTGGGGAAAGACAAACCCTGTCACTTTGGATGCCAAGTAAGGGGGCACTGTGTGCCGGTGGTGTACCTATGTTGGCCAAAGCGCTGCCCACTGTGCATTTGCTTCCCACAAGCACAGTTATCCTTCCTCGTGCATCCAGGAAAGACAGTTCTAGAAAAACACAAGCAGTAAAATAAAACACTGCCAGGTCTCGAACCATCCTCACCATTGTTACTATGCCCACTGGTGTAGCCACTGGTTCGAGCTGTTTTATTGCCCGTCCTCCACTTTTTGCCAAGCATCATGTCCTTCATGGACTTGATGTCCCTTCAGGGACTGGTCTCTCCTGACAGCACGTCCAAAGATATCAAATGAAGTCCAGCCATCCTTCGTCCCCATGTTCTCTTGGCAGTCCTTGTACTTTTATTGCTCAGTGTCTGATTATTTGGGACCAGGCCTTATTGCTGCCCCTTCCTCACCTTGGCCCCCAATCCCGACCCCAAGCCCTGCACATCCACTGTGTGAAACCTCCTGTTCCTGTAACCATCCCTGTGCTTTTGTGTGGGGGGTCTAGCTGGGTTCCCCTGGCAATTCGCCAGCTGCCCTTGGGAAAGTTCATGGAGTCGGCTAATTAGTAGAAAAGCCAAACGTCCAGCTGAGATTGGTTTACTCCCTAGCACCCTTGGGCAGGAGCACAGCCCCACTCCCGGTCCCAGGTAGCCAACGACCACACCTAGGTTCTCCGGACTTGGCAGCTGTAACATGTGGCCTGGGCTTCCCCTTCATTTCCTGCTCCTTTCTGGCTTGCTGTCTGACTTTTCTTTGCGGAATTAAAGCTGCAAATTGACAGGATCCCATAAACACTCTAAAGCCACAAAAAAACACCAAATGCCCACCCAAACATGTGAAACTTCCAAAAATCATCCTTAGAAGATTCCCAAACCCTAAACATTCCTAAACCCCATATATGCCCTGAAAACACCATGAAAGCCCTAAGAAAACCTAAAATGCTGGGGGGAAAAAACACATATAATATTAAAAATACCCTAAAATCCCTAAGGAACTCTGCAACATCACTAAAAACACCCTATTGTGCTGAAAAATACCTATACACTCTAAAAAACCACCCCTAAATCCCCTAAACACTCCCTAAAATCTTATAAAACACCCTAAAAACCCCAAACCACCCGAATGCCCCAAACACACCTTGAACGTCCACAAACAACCTAAAAGCCCTAAAAAATCACATGCCACCAAAAAGCCCTAAATGACCGCAAAATTCCAACTCATAGCCACCCTATAGAGGGCTTCTGGAGCTGTCAGTCTTTTATGGGAACAGCTTTATCGTTCTCCCAAGGAGAAGTTGGTAGGTTTGAAACCCTGACCTCATATTTAGCAGTCTAATAATTGCTGGACAGTGCCACCAAGGCTCTACTGGTGTAGTGGGTTACACATTGGGCTGCTAACCTCAAGGGAAACGGTTCAAAACCACCACCCACTCCTTGGGAGAAAGAAGAAGCTTTCTTTCTATTCCCCTAGATTTCTCATTGAAGGTGTAAAGTAACCTGTTAAATGCTCGCAGTGGCAGCAGCAATGTCTCATAACCATGGGGAAATGTGGTTCAGAAACTTCAGAAGCAAGCATCCACCAGTAGGTGACTGACCAGCAGTATTGACTTGGGCAAAGAGAAGGTGACATGGAAGGGTAAGGAGAAGAATGCGTGCAGAGGGCAGGTTGGCAGCTGAGCCTAAGTCCAGTAGAAACAACAGCAGAATGGCCTGTTCCTGGAAGGGCCACAGGAGATGGTGCGACTTCATGTAGCCCCCACTTACATGTGTAACAGCAGCAATTGCCTGAACACGTGGTCTCCCCAGGGAGGAGCCTTTGTGTGGTGTTAAGATGCTGTTACTGTCTGTTGTACTGTGGTGGCCTGCATTTGGCTGTAATGGTGGAAATTTTGCAGCCAGTAGTTCAAATGCCTGCTGGGTCACTCACTGCAGGTAGACTTCAGCAGTTTCCAGACAGAGAGACGAGGGAGGAGGACCTGGTCTTCCACTTCTGAAAGAACTGGCCAGTGTGAACCTTGTGAATGGCAGAACACTATACCTGAACATGAGTACCGCAGGCTATAAGGCATGATGGATTGACACAGTGGCTGCAGCAATGTGCTCAAACATAGGATAGTGCTGGCCTGGAAAATAGTTCATCGTCCATTAAAAAAAAATCATTATATAGGGGCTCATACAACTTTTGTTGTTGTTTTTCCCTAAGGGAGAGCAGTGTATTGGTACACTGAGAGGTATATAGATCAATGGATTCGAACAGAAAAGCTACACATATATTCACCAGTCAACAGGAAACTAGCCTTCGAAAAAGGACACAGAAATATCCAAAGGGACAAATTCTGCTTGCTCAACAAATGGTGTTGGACAAACTGAGATACCGTATGTAGGAAAATGAAGCAAGCCCCAAACCTTCCCCCATGCACAGAAATTAACTGAAGAGGGGTTAAAACCTGAAAGTAAACCTCCGGGCTATCATAATCAATTTTTCGATGACCTCATCGGTCAGAAATCATTGTAGGAACGCCAAAGCGTTCTTGTGTTCAACGTCTACATACATAGCAGGTGCTCCAGTAAAGGGGAATCTTGGTGGAGCTGGCTCATCCATTCCTGAAGAGAGTAGAGCACCACGTTGGCCCATCACAGAGCTCAGGTGTAGAATCTTCCTCACTGTCATCCTTTATCTCAGCAGTGTCAGTGTTGGATTATGAATTTCCCAAAGAACCAGTATCGCTCAATTCTGTGCACAATGCTGACTCACTCTCGCTGTTATTTCACTGGTCTAAAAACCCATTTAGGTTAAAATGACACTTTTTTGATGCCATGACCTAAAATTTTTAGTGAGAAAATGTTCCTAATGACATTACTTGGGTCTTCCTCTAATCCTGATGCCATGTTCTTTTTCACATAGGCCAGCTTCTTGTATAAATTGCTCAGCATACAGATGGAATAAAAACAGTGAAAGGATACAACCCTGATGCACACCTTTTCTGATTTTAAACCATGCAGTATCACCTTGTCCTGTTCACAGTCTCACCTGGTTCTATCTCTTGGCCTTTGTATAAGCTCCATATGAGTACAATGAAGTGTTGTGCAATGCCCATTCTTTTCCATGGTATCCCCAAGATCCACCTCCTTCCACTCGTGGTTTCCAGAACGTGGGGTTGGGACAAAGCCTGGATAGTCTCATGGCAAGACCAGATCAGGAATGGAGCTGAGCCGGGAGCAGCTTTATTTGCTTGCTCCAGGGAAAGTCTGCCAGGGGCTTTCTACAAATGATAAAGGTGAATCCCTCTCTCGTTACCCACTGATCATCTCTGAGCCTCTTGCTCTCATATCCCTTGCACAGACCTCTACCATTAGATGGACAATTAGGTAACGTTTGAACACTTTTCTGATGCTGAGCCTGGGGAGCAACTAATAGCTGAGTAAATATTGATTGAAAGATGGTGAGTGGAAGAAAATAGCTTTGCCAGGTCCAGGTTGTGATGGAGATGAGAGTGTTACCAAATCCTGCTGTCCCCATGGTGGGTTTGCTGTATTGTGCCCAGTCCTGAAAGTCTGAGCCAGGGGTTTTAACATGGCCCCTTTCAAAACATATAGGTGGAATTCTTGGACCATGAGCTGTCCTTAGAGTGTGGCTTTACCAAGGTGATGTCCGCCCTGGAACGAAACAACCCAAGAACCTAGATCTTTGTGAAGGTGTTGGTAAGGGATGCCGCGGAAATCATAAACTTGACTGAAAGCAAAGGAAACTTTGCCTTCATGTGTCTGCAGCTGGACGAAGTGGTGCTGGAGCACACCCTCCTTTGCGATTCTTCTTGTTCTTTTTATGAGCTGCTCCCTGGCCTGTGCAGTCCCGTAAATCTGGAAACTCTTTGCTGGTGGGGGCAATTGTTATATCCTCCCCCCAGATCCAGATGTCTTGTCCATGGTCAGTGCGCAATCCTTGTTAGCCAGAGGAGTGGGGCATCTAAAGGCAGGCAGGGGTCACATACTTTTTTTCTACACTTTCTAGAAAGACCAGAGCTAAACATCTTGCAGCCCTTTTCATGTCCTCTTTCTTTTCTGTATTTATTTTCCAGGAAAGAGGAGAAGAAACGCGACAGCATCTACTGACAGCAAGTCAAATGCCATCGTGTGTGTTCAGAGGGCAGGCTGGTTCTCATTTGCCTAACTCATCAGTCCCATCGTGCCATGTCCATGTTAGATTGTTTAGGGAAACAGATGACATATGTTATGATGCTAAATAAGCTGAAACAGTGCCAGGATGGAGGCAGAAGGGGTTTATTTGTTTGTTTTTAAATGAAGCATGGCTTTCTAGTGACTTATTGTGGTGGGGAAGGGGGGCACCGAGGGCAACAAGACATGGTTGTGACAGTGGTCTGGGAATTGAGACAAATCATTGCTTCTGCAGCAGAGATGAGCTGCCTCTGACCTGTCAGTTACTTGAAGGGAGACTCTGCATTTGGTCAGACAAGTCTTAGTTGGAGATGGTACCAGCTTTCCTCCTGAGCCTCTGTGGTTCCCTTTGGACTACACAGGCCCGAATCGCTTTTAGCTGAGCAACAGCAAATGGCAACACAGACTTGCCATATTGCTCTTTTGCGTACACTCTTTAAAAATCGTACTAAATATACATGCATCAAAACATTCGTCACTTCCACGCTCTACAAGATTATAACTAAGTGGCATTCTGCATGTTGTTCATATTATCATCCTTACCCATTCCAAAATTATGTCATCACCCTTATGGAAGCTCAGTATCGTCTCAGGGATGGCACTTCCCCTCCAGGCCCTACTGGGTTAGGCTGGGTTGACTAGAGAAATAAATCCAAGGACACTCATATAGGTATAAGAAAGACTCCACCTCACTTATTTGTCCAATTGACATGGCATTATGTAACAACCATACTTACCTTCCTACCTATCCCTGGAAACAATTGGGATATGTTTGTCTCTATTCATTTTCCTAGCCTAGATATTTCTTGTAAGTGGAATTAAGCAAAATGTGTCCTTTTTGAAGCTGATTTATTTCACTCAGCATAATGCTTATGAGGTTCATTCCTCTTGTAGCCTGTGTCAAGAGTTCATTTCTCTTTATGGCTGAGTAGTAGTCCATTGTATATACCATAGGCAACATGTTTGACTTATCCATTCACCTATTGATGGGTATTTAGACCGTTGACACGTTTGCGAGATTGGGAATAATGTTGCAAGGGCCATCTGTGTATTTGTATCTATTTATGCGCTTGCTTTTAATTGCTTATATCCTTCATTTCCTTTTCTTTCCTTGTTAGACTCAGTATGATCCCCTTCTGCCCATCCTCTAGCCTCACAACCTCTGTGTCTGATGTGCCAGGATCTCACCAGGAGCCTTAACACCAAGATTCTGAGCCCTGACTGACCATTCTGATCATCCAGGGAATTGAATATTCCGGAGCACACAGAAGATGAAGTTATCAAAACTCCTTAGGCATAACCGAACAACTGGAGGGAGTGCTTTATTGGGCTTGGGGGCTGGGGATTATAGTTGTGAAGGACACCAAGGACAATTGTCATTACCTAGACTGTAAAGACTATGGTCGACATCCACGCTGGTGAGTAGCAGCTGGATCTCAGAAGCTCACAAGTGGCCATCTAGGTGGCAAGTATTGTCACCCTCACTCTGGAGGAAAGAGTGGTGAGTGGACCACATGAACATTAGACTTCATGACTCTGAGCACAGAATAACTAGATGATCTCCAACTATCAATTCCAACTTCTTTGAAAGGGATCACATCAAAAGGTCCTAGATAGTGAAGCAAAATTCACAGTCATAAAAGAGACCAGGCTTATTGGCTGGATAGGGACTAACAGAACCTCTGAAATGATGGTCCTTATTCACTAAGTTTGAAAATGAACTCCTACCTGTGGTTCAATATTCAGCCAAATAATAGATTGGTCTATAATGGGAGCAATTACACAAGTGAGGCACACAAACCTGAAAACAGCAAACCATTTGATCTCAAAAGGGCAGTATTAATCCAAGGCCCAAGTTCAGAAGGGTAGGAAGAGAGGAGGAAGGGAAACAGAAGACATAAGTAGGGAGTGGAATAAGTCATATTATATTGTGGAGATTGCAATAAGTGGCATAAAACACAATGTGTATGAATTGTTGAATAAAAAACTGATGATCTTGGTAAACCTTCACCCAATTCACAATAAAAACTTATGAGAGAGAAAAAAATCCAAGCACCTAGGCTGCATTCCAGACCAATAAAATCGGACTCAGTGGAGATGGGACAAAGATGTCTTTTGGACAGCTCTCTGGCAATCCCAATGAGCACACAGGCTGATACCCACCATCTGGAAACTATGGGGTAGCTGCTTCTCCGGTAATGCCTCGGGGGAGCGCTTGGGTCCGTCAAAGAATGCGGGATGATGAAGGGGCAAAGGTCATCAAACCTCACCCACAGCTTTACACTGGGGGGCTGCTCTCTGAGGAATGTGGGAAGGGTCCACTTGCATGCTGTCTCTGTGCAGCAGATCCAACAGACTCAACACCTTTCCAAAGCTGGCAAGAAAGTCCGAGAGACTAGATGTGGGCACCACGCTGTGAGTTTCCCAGAAGGCACGAGACAGATTGAGAGCAGTCACGGGAACACAGACTCCTCCGGAAATGCTGCCATGCGCAGAACATGCATCTCTAATTTCATTTCACACTGACTCAAGCATTCAGTCCTTTTTACGAAAACCCAGCTTCTCATTACAGTAACCGGTTTAAAATGACAATCTTCTGTTGAGCAAGTCTAAGAAATGACCTTCCTTTATTTTACATGGTATAAAAATTCAGTTTCCTAGGCCGATGGGCTCTAGGGACAGGTGTTTTTATGTACTAGACATGGCTTTCAAAGTTCTTCAATTGCCTAAATTAATAACGACTTTTTTCCTTTGGCTTTTCTAAGGGACACATTAATTTCAATCTTTTTCTAAGGAAGTGAATCTCTAGCTATCTCATTGGGATAACTTTCTGCCTTCAGAGTAGAATTTGAAATAATCTGCAAGGTTACCCCTTCCCCACCCTGCCCCAGCAGCCCAGCCTCTTTCTTCCTTCCGGCCTCCAGCCACCGGGGTTTGGTTGGGAAAGGAGATGCAGAAGGGAGTCTCTGGATTTTTCTATCTAAAGGTTGGCCACAACCCCCAGTAGACCAAATGTAATTCATTATGGGGGGTTTTGGTTTTACTACTTTAAGAGTTATCCTTAGGGAAATTACAAACAAACAGAAATAGGAAGACTTTATATTTTATTAAGGGATGTACTGCTCAGTCTCATTATATTTTAAAAGACAAAGTATAAAAAAAAATCTGGCTCCGTTTAAAATGTCCTGACTAGCAGAACTTAAAATACACAAATCTTAACATGAAAGTCTAGATGAATAAATAAAATAAACAACGAAACAGCTTTCTCAGGAAAAGCCATAATAAAGAGCTCGACTACTTTTTGAGCTGTTTAAGATGCTCGTGTTAAAGGGAAAAGAGTATCATTGTTGACTTTGAAATGTAGAACCATTTGCTTAATTCAGTGATGCTAAAATGGGCAGTTTGGCTGAAGAAAGAAATTGGCTTGTAGCATTTGATGAGCAATTTCTTCTTTTGAATATAGAAATGACCAGGGATGCGGACACGCTTTTTATTCTTTTGAGGACCCTCTAACCAAGAAATCTTTTAAATGATCATTACACAGTGAATGCCTGGAGGCTCTGGAAACTATTATTTTGACATTATTATAAGCTCAAAATGATTCACCAATGCAAAAGAAGAAGAGAAAAAGCAATTAAATACTAAGCTGTAAACGCTGGAAGCTTTTCTGTGCTGAAAATAATTGAACAGAGTTTTTTCTTTTTTTAAGTAATAGTGTCCAAAGAGATTCAATGATCTTATTGCTTATGGATTTGGAGCTTAACTATATTCCTTATTTTAAATTTGATATTAGAATAGCAAGATTATAGACCATGATACAGTGTGACTTGGAGAAGTATCATTTCATTAAATTATCAAGTTAAGGCTCAAGGAGCCTGGTGGAATGTGTGTGACCATGAGGCCGGCCAGTTGGAATCCGCTAGTGGCTCACAGAGAAAGATGCGGTTCTCAGCTCCTGTAAAGATTTAGAACTTCGGGAACCCACAGGCATAGTTCTACGTTGTCCTTTCAGGGGTCCTCAAACTTTTTAAACAGCAGGCCAGTTCATTGTCCCTCAAACCCGCTGGAGGGCCGGATGATAGTTTAAAAATAAAACTATGCACAAATGCCTATGCGCACTGCACATACCTAATTTGAAGTTAAAAAAAAACGGGGCAAAAACACCCGGCGTGCTGAATAAATGTCCTCTGAGGGCCATGCGGCCCGCAGGCCATAGTTTGAGGACCCCCTAGATTGATATAAGTCAGAATTGACTTGATAGTGTTAGGTTTCTGGGGTGGTTGACCTCAGTTCTTGCTTAGCAACGCTGAAAGAATTCATATGGCAGAAGCAGTTTTGTAAATCCAAGTGAATGTTATGGAAGAAAGTTTCAGGTATCGCAGTCCCCAAAAGTCCCCAGTATCTCCGGAAAGCACGCCGGGCTGCATGGCAGGGGTGGGGAAAGTTTGCAGCTGAATATGGCGGTTTCATGGGAGGAATACCTGAGCAGGAGTGCAGAACCAGCTGAGGAGCCACGGCAGGAACCCCCAAGGGCCTCACCCTCCACTTGCAGAGCACGTGAACAAGGGAGGGTGACAAGGAGCCCAGGCCTACTTCTATCACCTCCCAACACCACTGGAGGACATTGGTCGATCGTATTGGTTGATTTCGGTGCACTTTTGTGAAGTCCTATTCTGTATGACCAGGTGGACCTTCCACCTGGGTCTACATGACTTGGGTCAGAGCATGCTCAGTTCTGAATTTTGCCATAGGTGTCTAATGAGTGTGCCTGATGTATTTCCAACCCCTTTGTTGTGGCCTGGACAGCTCAATTTCGTTTAGTGCTGGCATTTGGGAAGACAAGCCCTAATCTAGCAACCTGTCAATAGCAGTAAGTGAATGGAATTACAACTCAACTCATAGCCATAAATTCAATTCGGACTCATAGTGACCCGAGAGGACAGGGCAGAATTTCCCCCTCAGGATTTCTGGGGCTGGAATTCTTTACAGGAATAAAAGTCTCTTTTTTCTCCCTCCCAATGGCTCCAAAGGACTGATCTTGCAAGGAGATGTCCAGCGGGTGCCAGCAGGCTCCTTCATTGAAAATCTCTGCTAGTTTCTGAAGCGGGAGGGAAATTTTGAGGAGGCCGTCTGCGGCAGAGTTAACTCCCCATTAAAGCCAATGAGCTTTTCCACATCTCTCAAAAAACAAACAAAAAAACCTAAAGTGACTACTTCAGATTAATATGCTGTAGGTAGAACCACCTCCCACTCACCAAACCAAACCAATCAACCAACCAACCAAACAAACAAACAAAAAAAAACCCAAATCCTGTTGCCTTCAAGTCAGTTCTGACTCATGCTCACCCCTTGTGGTACAGAGTACAATTGTTGCATGAGGTTGGCTAGGCTGTACCCTTTATGAAAACAGATGACTCCTTCCTTTTGTGGTACAGCTAGGTGGTTTGAACTGATAACCTTTATATAAGCAGCCCTATCCAGCGATCTATGTCAACTAAAGTGTCAAAGCATGTAAAGACTGATCCACAACCCCCACTTCTCTCTTCCTCTTCTGTGATGACCTGGAATCCACCTTTTGATCTGGTGGCACCATATTTGTGAAGCAGCCCGAATCACTGACGGACGGTGTGCAGGACAAACACCCTGTAGAATTGCCCTTCCAGTGTCAGAATTTGCATGAACAAGAATAAACTTCTAGATTTTAAGCCCCTGAGGTTCCAGGGGTAGCTTCTTTCTGCAGAACAGACTAGGCTATCCTGCCTGATCATCTCTTCACAGGGTTTTTGTGGAGAGCTACTGGAGCAGCTCGATCCAGGGGAGCTGCCAAAGCAGATACCTACACTTTATCTGGGATTGTAGGTTGTAGTACCAAAGTTTTTATTTGCCCGGGAGGCACTGAGTAAATTTTTTTTCTTCTGAAAACAGGACAATATGTAAGTAAGTTTGGAGACATATGTAGCTGGAGCTGAAAGTCCTCTTACCTTGCAGTTTTCTTTGGTAGAGATAGACTTGTTCTTAATGAAACCCATGACAGTCAGTGTCACAAATGACTTCTGAGGAGAGGCCAAACAGCTAAGTCAAGGCCAGCCTACCATTCTCTTAAATGCTGTCTCATGCTCTCATCTGCTCTGACGTGTCTGCTCAGGGGCATGTGGCAGCCACTAGGCGGGCCTTACCATTGGCACTGAAAATCATTGTAGGGGATATTAGAGGATTTACATCAAGAAGACCTGACTTCCTGGCCATTGCTCGGGGGCCACAGTTCCCAAGACAATCAGTGTCAAGGGCAAAACAAAATAAAACATGACGAGGGCTCTGGGGCTGGGTTGAGCTGGATATGTAACCAAAGCCCCTTTCTACCAGAATCTTCCCAAGAGGAGATTGCTCTTTTCCATAGCTAAACAATTTCCATAGCTAAACGTTCTGCTGAGGAACCTTCTGGGAAGCAGAAGAAAATAAATCTGCCTTCCTTTGAATTAAGCTGGGTTGGGTCCAAGCCCTGTGTAGTGTCTATTCTTCTCATAACATCTAAAGGAGTCTGATTTCACCGTTCTTAGCTATTAAAAAAAAAGTTCCAGGCACAATAATTCAATTTAAAATTACACACCAGGAGTAGTTCATATTTAATACACTTTATACAGGTATTACAGGTACAAGGGACATACTTGTTAACTGCCAGGTTGCTGGCTTGAACCAACCAGCTACTCCACAGGAGGTACTGTGTTTCTGTGAAGATTTACAGCTTGGAAGCCCACTGGGAGAGCTCTCCTCTGGCTTGAGTCTGAAGGTGCTTGACAGCAGTAACCTTTTGTTTTTATAGAGGTAAAAAGCTTTCTTTTTTTTTTGGTATAAAGCTTTTTAGAACAACAAAAACAATTCCTTTTGGAAGTAAGCCAGAGCTAAAACCACAAGTTACATGCTTTACTTTTTTTCTGTCCTGCAGCTGGCAGCCACCCTTTCATCGATTGTGCACACCAGCATGGTGGTGAAGTGGTGAACTCTGCGCTCTCATTCCCCTGGCTTCACACTCGGTCTCCTCACTCATCGTGTGGCTTCACCCAACGCACGGAGCCTCCTGCAGGCTCCTCTCCCAGCGTGTGTAAAAGTGCGAAGGAGACAGACTTCCTCAGAGCTGTGCTTTAGAGAGAATCCTCCTCACATACTCAGCACCGCCTTGAATAGGGCAGCACTGCATACATGACAGCTACTTGATGATTGTTGATGGTGGTGGTGGTGTGTTTGTACGGATAAAAAAAGAGCCCTGAATGGTTATGTAACAAGTAAGGGAATAAATAGATCTTCCTTCATCCACCTTCATCTTTCATTGTTCTATCACTCTCTGATTGCAATATTAGAGGCTAAAATGGGCAGAATTCCCACCTCTGAACAAAGTTTGTGCACATGGGTGTGCATGCTTGTGTGTCCATGTGAGTGGGCCTGTACAATGTGTGTGCACGTGTGTGTGCACATGTGCACTGGAGCCTGGCAGCAGCAGGGGAGGCGCCTGTCTCTGTTCAGCAGTATCTGACGGCTGCTGCAGGTGTAATGAGAAGTGATTGATGATCTGTTCAGGGAGCTCCTGGGGTGGACTCAGGGAAGGAGCAGCAAAGAAGACATACTCATCTCCCCTGTATTTAGATGAGGTGACGGAGGTGGGTGGTAGAGGAGCAGCTACTCAGTAATGAGATCACAGGGGAAAGGCCTTGGATGAGGTGCCAGACAGCCCTGCTTTCCCAGAGAGGGTGGGGACTGGGAATGAGGCTGCATCCTGCCTAATCAGTTACAGTTGCTCTGTCACTCTGGGGAGGGAGGCAGATGAGGCAGGGAGCTTCCGGAATCTCTCATCTCCAGTCCTTCTAGGTGGATGTGGGAGCGTGTGAGGACGGCCACACTGGAGGGTCAGGGTTGATCGCCTTGCAGTGTGGAGCCCGGCCTGGACCTGCGTTGTGAAGGGTGACTAAGGAGCTCTGGGGGCAGGGTTCTGGGTGGGGGCTTTGTCTACTAAGACCCACAGCCGCGCCCTGTGTCGCAATGTTGGCATGCAATGTGCAAAGACTTGAGACAACGTGAAATGGACCATCCACTTCACTTGGAAAGACAGGAGGGCTGAAAATCAGATTGGGAGATCTGATCTCGTTTGCTGCACAGTTGTGAGAGGAGATATTCCTGGCTTCTCTCATGTTGGGAACCGGACATAATCAGCCTGACAAAACCAAGGCCATATTGCCTGCCCAGCAGGGCTAAAGCCACGTCACCTCAACCTTATCTCTACCCTGACACACACCAGATGGCCCACCCTTGTCTGCTCCAGCACCGGACATTCCAACTGCAGACTTGCGGCCGCCTGCCCTGTGTGCTCTACACCCCCGCCCTTCCTTTTTTTTATCTCCCCTTTGAACTCCCTTGTTTGCCTCACCCTTTATAGAGAGGCTTGTGTAGCAATAAACTCAGACCTTGACAAGAATCTGCTTGGTCTCGCTCCTCTCTCTCGCCCGTTTCTCTTTCAGGCTGGGTCCTCCTTGGAACCCCTCGAATAACTGAGTCCCTCTGGCATGAAGGAGGTGATACGAATGCATTGATAGCCTAGTATCTGTCAGCTGGGAGCCACAACATAGTGAGAGCCCTTATTAATCATTTGGAGATTAGCTGAGGGGTGGGAGAAGCCAGGCATGAGGCTTTCCAGGGCTGCTCAGCATGCACAGGAGTCCTTTCCTGGGTTGGACAGAGGTGCTGCCATCTGAAAGCTCAGATAGAGCAGTTGGAAAATTAACTGACCTGGTACAAGATCTATTTACATATATCAAAAGATCCTGGGTAATAACATCTCATGTTTGTGCAGCATGCCACATTTGTCAAAGGGCTTTCTCATTTACTGTCTTACTTGGTCCTCAAACTAAGAGGCCTTTGGGCAGCTATTGCTGTTTAATTTTGGGCGTGGTAACAGCTTTGGGTATAGTACTGGGCTTGGAATCAGGCTGTGCAACCCACAGCAGGTCACTTAGCTGCTCTGGATTGGCTTTCTTCCCCTACGAAGGTCAGCGCTTGGACTAGACAATTTTCCCAGTGGCAGCTCTGCTGACATTTTGGCCAACATCCTTCTTGTGGGGCTGTGTTGTTCCCTGCACCAGGATGCTAAGCGAGCATCCCTGGTCTCAGCCCACTAGATGGCAGTGGGACTCCCTTCTTCAGAATGTCTCCAGGCATGGCCAAATGTCCCCAGCAGAGCATGCTGCTGGGCTGGCGCACGGCAGGATGATGCACTCAATGAGTTGGATTTTAAGTTTTCAGGTACTTTACATGTCTGCACAGGGAGACTACATCAACAATTACCCAGCAGTCAATGGGTCATCACTGACCCTCTCTATAATTCCAACTGAGATCATGAAGCACCGACTGAGTTTCTGAGCTTAGCACCCTGCATGGCACAAGTTGTTTAGCACTCAGCTACAAACTAAAAGGTTGGCAGTTCAAACCTATCCAGAGGCCTCTTAAACAAAATCCTGGTGGTCTGCTTCAGAAGAGTTGGAGCCATGAACACCCCATGGAGTGAAGAGATATAAACATGAATGTGGATGTGACTCTAGGTATAGCTAGAACCATGGAATCAACTACATCATGGAATCAACTTCAACTCCTGGCCTCCTTGTGTGTCCAAGAAGAACTGTGCTCCCCAGGGTCTTGAAAGGCTGCTTGGTCTGAAGTAGATTTGCAGGCCCTTCTTTCTACGTGCCGCTGGGTGGCCTCAACCTTCCAAGCATGCTATTAAAAGCCAATCCGTCACCTGTGTGCATCACTGAAGACACACGGACACAGGGAGCAATGCCCTGGCTGGGGCACTGGAACAGCGCTGGCATGCAGTGAGTGCTGCCCAGTTAGCGAACAGGTCTTCCCTTGGTACTTTCTCAGGTCTGTGTGAAGCTTTCTAAGCATCCAGAGTTCTCGGCCTGATTCTGCTGCCAACTTGCAGTGTGACTTCGAGCTAGTCTCTTGCCCTCTCTGGGCTTGATAACAAAAGCAGGGCAGGCCAGCCACAAATATCGTGTGGCTAGCAGGGGAAAGCAGTTGAGGACACAATTGCAGATGGAGTTCATCCTTTGGACTCATCGCCCCTCCTCCCTAACACCCCCCCCCCACTACACACACACACCTTTTCAACTGCACCAGATGGGTTTTAACTTTCCGGCACCAGAAAAGCAGACCTTGAGTTTTTTCCTTTATGGAATGTAGGCCACCCCTGCTTATGTGTCACATTCAGTCCTCGTTCTTCTCCCTACTCTTGTCCCTCCTCCAGTCTTCAACAAGTGACTGCAGGGCGGTTTCCCAGCAGGGCTGTGCTCAAAGATTCATAATGCTGGGTTTTCCTTTAGTTCTCCACAGTCTGGGGCTTGGGACAATCCAGGCATTACCTTATCAACTGCTCATTTTAGGGGGGAAGGACGGGGGCACTGGAAACACCACATGGGGCCCAATCCTTCTCTGCACGCATGTGAGGGGTTTCCAGGAGCTCGAATTTCAACTTAAGTGATTTATTTTTTGTTGTTTAATCGCGTGCCTGTCATCTGCTGGACATTTCTTCTACAGTGTTTTGTTGTTGTTAACCCCATTTCTAAGATCAGAGATAGAAGGGTCAGGCACAATAGGCAGTTAAATTGACTCAATCTGGGCTGTGAACCTGCTTCTGTCTGGTTCCTCATAGCCCTCAGTCATTTTAATGGAGGTGTTGTGAAGGGTGTGGGTTCAGCAGCCACACACTGCCTCATCTCGCCTCCTCGTTGATAGGCTGTGTACCCTTATGTGAGTTGTTTAATCTCCTACCAAGCTTGTGAGAGCACTACTTTTATTAGCTTCAATTTACCGAGGCTGTGAGAGGTCAGGGGAGCGAAGGCTTACAGATTGCCTGGCATATAATATGCTAATGATAGTCAAGATATATAACTAAGCATGTCTCTGTTCTTGGTTCTGTCAGTACCTGGTGTGTCCACAAAGGAGAAACCTGGTTTCCTGCTATTTTGAGCATCTAGTGTGAATGGCAGGAGATAAGTCACATGCTAATGAACCCTTGTGGTGTATTGGTTAAGCACCCTGGGGCCCGGCTATCAAAAGATATAGTGTCCAGGGTCTTAAAGACTGGAAGATAAACAAGGGGCCATCTAGCTAAGAAACAACAAAGCCCACATGGAAAAAGCACACCAGCCTACCCCAACATGATCGCTGAAGACAAAGCGGGTGCATAAGCAAATGTGGGCATGTTTTCTTGATGTGCACTCACCCTTTACATAAAACTCTCTCTTATACATACGCGTTTCTGTGGATTTGTTTCGCTAAGGCACCCAGACTAACATAAGCAGCATGGAACGCATTTAAGAAGCCTAGACAAGGGCAGGGCAGGATATTTGGAGGGACTGGATCCAGAATTAGAGAGGAAGGGGTGCTGGAGGTGAAACGGGCTGCTAGCTCCCTGTCCCAAGGAGGACAATGAGACTGCTGGCTCCCATGAAGATTTACAGTCTTGAAAACTCCATATAGGGTCACTGTGGTTGGAATCCACTGGACGGCAGTGGCCTTTTGGGATTGAAGGTGGAAGCCACCAACGGCTTCCTGCCATTGAGCCAAGGAGCCTCCGGAGAGTGTGGGAACTTCTGGAATACAGCGAACAACCTCTGCACATCTGCTTTTCGTGCTGCCCAAGTCATGCATTGACATTTTTCCAAAAGTGAACCATCACAGCTGCTCTCTCAGGAAGCTGGGGGCTGAGCCCGCTGGTTCCACTCCGTCAGCATTTCTGGTCCGGGTACCTGCCCTCTGCCCCGGCACAGGCAATGGGCTTTTGGAAGCAGTGCTCCCTGGGTAGTGGGTGTGATTTGGCTCCTCTGGCCTAACATGATGAATGCTGAGAGGGGGTGGATACTAGGGGGTTAAGCTCCCTGACCTTTCCCTAGCCCAGGGGAAAACTTACTATTTAAAGTAAGTTTTAGACAGAATCTTTAGAAAGATAAATTGTTTACTTAATGTACACAATTACTCCCCAACACATCTGTTTTGTGTCTGCTCAACTCAACCTCATAGGCTATGGATGACCTTGAGCAAGTTTTTAAAGTCACAATGGGTTTCTATCAGGATTGAGAGTTCAGCTCTCTCAACTCTCCAACTGGTTATTAGCACCATAGTCTCATTTCTATTTATGGATTTACTTTGTTTGAGGGAAAAAAGACTCCCAATTCAACTATATTTTATTAGGAACTCCTTTGCTATGTTTTACACAAGAAAAAGGCACAAACCGCTGTTCTGGATGAAGGAGAGCATCCGCATGAGGCCCCAATGGTGTCGGAAGGACCCACAGCCACAGTTACTTAAATAAAATGACACCCATTCTGTCCTGCTGACTCTGACTCATAGTGACTCTGTGTAGGGATCCTGAAGTTGCTACCTTTACAGGAAGCAATAACCTCATCTTTCTCCTGTGGAATGACTAGTGGCTTTGAACCAGCGACCTTGCTGTTAATAGTCCAACACTATCCAGCATCACCACCTGAGCTCCTGAAAGCTTAAATGAGACATGGAAAACAAACACCTTTGTCACAAAACTGTCCCTGAAGACGGATCAATTCATGGAGTTGCGGGAGGGCCTGTGAGAGCATGAGCGGGACCTTCATTGGGATGTGCACACGACCGTATATCGCTGAGTCTGGCCCGGGGAGTGGACGCAAGCACACTGCCTGATGGACAAGCTTTCTACTGCCAGTCAGCAGTAGGAAGGAACTCAATGGTGGCTGAATGTGTGGCCCCTCAAAATGGATTTAGGGTCTCCACATAGACTCTCACTGTGAGCCACAGCCTATTGCTCAAAATTTAAGCTCAAATATGACTTAAATGCCTAACATTCTGTTTCCTTAAACTAGAGTACTGCCAGGATCAACTAGAGGCCTGGATGACCTATTAGGTCTGAACAACGATCTCAAATCACTTCACATGATCCATTCCACCAGTCATGTCACCAGTCGCGCCTCCTCACTTACCCATTCCAGAGACTGTGCCTGTATAACCTATCGACTAACACATTCCCACATGTCGTGATTATGAAACCAACCATCATGCTGGAATAAGGACCAATCACGATGTAAGGGGCAGGGTCAGTGGGAAAGCAAGATAGGGGCTGAGGGGAGCCAAGAGGGTCCCATCACTCAATCCCTAAACCTGATCTAATGTCACTAGACTGGGGTCTTCCTCACATCTCAAGGGCACCCGATTCATGATTGAAGTGAATTGTGTTTATTCAATCTTTGTTCTGCTTGCCGTCCTGCTATGCTGCCTCCTCTTCTTGCTTTATGTTGTGGTGACAAATGGCTTGAGAGGGATTTGACATAGGGAGAAAGCCCACCCACATCAACTGTCACCAGAAGCAGACACTAAGTTCATTTCTCTCACCTCACAGAACTATGCACATCAGACACTGGTAGAGCTGCCCGGAAGGGGAACCCTTAGTGCAGTGGTTCTCACCCTGTGGGTTGCGACCCCTTTGGGAGTCATATGACCCTTTCACAGGGCTCGTCCAATTCATAACTGTAGCAAAATTACAGTGATGAAGTAGCAAGAAAATCATTTAATGGTCAGGGGGTCACCACAACAAGAGGACCTATATTAGGAAGGTTGAGAACCACTGCCTGAGTGTGCTTAGGACTTTGCTGCCCTCAGGGTCACCAGATATTCCTGAAGGCAGAGTCACTGCAGGAAGCCCTTCTGGGAAATGCCCTGAAGCCAGGTCTCAACCAACTCCATCCACCCTCACCCTCCTAGATCCTAATCATAGGCCGCTTGGAAATGCTCTCTGCCACTTCAAAGACTGTAAGTCCATGGGAGCAGAAAGCCTCCTCTTTCTCCCTTGGAGTGGTGGCTGGTGAGTTCAAACTGCTCACCTTCTGGCTAACAAAACCCACAGACCAGCTCCCCCTGAGCTCAGTTTGGTTTGCCGCACAGCACACATTGTTGGGAACCTTCTGAAGTAGCTGTGCCATGTGCAGGTTGGGGGATTTCGCACAAGATGCAGAATTCCACCCTCTTTTGGCAAAAATAATTTTTGCAATAGCCTTGTATTCTCTTCTGGATCTGAGTAGCAGCTACTCTCATGCAGTCCTAGCACATACATGCATGCACAGTCCTCCCAACTCCCTAAGGTCTTATGCCGAGTCTGCTCCATGCTTTCCTGTGTCCTATGTGGCGCTGTAGGCACCCAAGGCATGGGCTCTGCAGCCTGGGTTCAAATCTCTCCTTTCCACTTCCTCACTGTGTGGTCATAGGCTCATGACTTTATCATCCTGTGCCACTGATTTTTCATCTGTAAAATGAGGCAAGAATAGAGTCCACACATAGGCTTGTTAAGTGAAATAATTGAATTATTATATACAAAAAGCTTAGAACATTGCTCGGCATCTTGCAAATACTGTTAGGTAGCTTAGCATAGGGACTGGGTCATCCATTACATATGCTCAGGTTCAAACTTCCGGCCAGGAAGGGGTGGTACACCTAGGTGGGTGTTACATCTGGATTGGCCCATCTGGGCCAGGTGAATTCAATCCAGCCAATGGGGTTGACCAGGACCATCAACCATGCCTCCCTATGGAGGAATTGAAAAGGCAGGATCTTGACCTCTCCGATGTCTCCCTTCACCCACTTTTCTGTTGTCCGTCCCCCAGGGAGGAGGTCACATGTAGATACTTGTAATCGGTTCCCTCTTTCCAATCCACCCTCCCGCTACCCTCCCAATATCACCACTCACAAATTATCAAGGTTTCTTGAGGGATGGGGGAGCGGGGAGGAAGGGGTAAAAATGAGGACTTGATTGATGCCAAGGGCTTATGTGGAGGCAAATGTTTTGAGAATAATGAGGGCAGTGAGTGTACAATGTGCTTTACACAATTGATGTATGTATGGATTGTGATAAGAATTGTATGAGCCCCTAATAAAACGATTTCAAAAAAAAAGAAAAGAAAGAAAAGGCAGGATCCTGGAGCCCACGTAGTGACTTTCTCTCCAGCAGCTTCTAGGCAAGCTGTGCAGGGGTGAGGGGCCCTGAGGTGCCTGTGTAAACCTGAAACTTCTTCTCTCAAAAAACTCACTTGGATCACAATCCAGGCTGCGGAGTGAATTCTTTCTCTCGCGAAGCCAAGGACTGAGGTATATTTCTCCCACGAGAGATCTAACAATAGTATCTCTTATTATATCATTAGGAGCCCTGGTGGTGTAGTGGACTATGCATTAACCTGCTAATCGCAAGGTCAAGGGTTTGAACTGACTAGCCCGTCCGTGGGAGAAATATGAGGTTGTCTATTTCTGTAAGGCAATGGTTCTCAACCTTCTGAATGCCGCCACCCTTTAATACAGTTCATGTTGTGGTCACCTGCAACCATAAAATTATTTTCATTGCTACTTTATAACTGTAATTTTGCTATCGTTATGAATTGGATGACCCCTGTTAAAGGGTTATTTGATCCCCAAAGGGGTCGCGACCCACAGGTTGCGACCCCTGCTGTAAGGATTTAAAGTCTCAAAACCCCAAAGGGGCAGATCTTTGTCCTATTGGGAGTCAATAAAATGGTAGTTAGGTTTTTTTCTGCATCAGTATCAGATTCTGGTGGCAATCTCAGTCATCCTGCATTGTGGTCTGGTTTGAACTCCGGAAATGACTGCCCTGGTTTGAGGTGAGGGCCACGGTGCTTCAGTGGTAGACCTCTCATCGACTTTCACCAGGAAGACCCGGGTTTGATTTGCAGCCAATGTGCCCGAGACTGTCAGTGAAGGTTTGTGTGTTGCTATGACACTGAGCAGGCTTCAGTGGTGTTTCCAGACTGAAACAGAATAATGAAGAAAGACCTGATCATCCCCATCCACACATTGACCTATGGCCCACCACTGTTGGCTTCCTCTCCCAGTCCTGGTGGTAGCACAGATAGGCACAGTTTGCTCCACTGCCCATGAGGTGCCCATGAGAGGCTGACGCGACAACCACAGTCAAGATCAACAGCTTAAACTCCATTCTGGGTCTATGGAAACAAGAACAACCTTCTGAATTGAGGTTGCATTGCTATTTGGGACTGGGAGGATGCCTTTGTGATATGGATTGCACTCTGGATCCCAAGGGGGACTTTTAAACACAGCCACATAGCAGCTCCGGAAATTGCCATAGTGAGAAGGCAGGTTTAAAAAAATTAAAAAAAAGCTTTTACTGGCTTGCTCAAAGGAGGCTGCGGGTAGATTGGGGGGTGGAAAACTCCTCTGGAAATGGAAAATTTTTTATCCTTACATATGCATCATTTCTTCTGGTCCTGAAAGAAAACACAAAGCAGAGGAGAGGAGGAAACGGAGACTGGCAGTCATCTTGTTGGTATTCCCACAGCACCCCCTCCTTAAGCGCTTGCTGCCATCTCATCCAACTCCACTCAGTGTATTTTCACCCGGCAGTGATGCAGAAATGTCTGCGTACTCCAGTTTTATTGTAGTCTGGCAGCGTTTATGGCTTTGACGTTCAACTGAGCATGGCAGGACGTCTAGAAGCAATTATAACCAGCACCTGCTCTGTCTGTGCGATGGGCAGGCAGTGACGGATTCCCAGCCTCCGGAACACTAGTGTTCCCTCCCAGCTCAGGATAATGACGGTGACACTCGGCCCCCTTGTTGTCTGGGGAGCTCAAGGAGCTCTCCTCTGAAACCTCAACTTATGGGCATTTCTTTGAGTGAAGACATCAAATTAGTGACTGGAAAGGAAGGCGTAGGAGATGATTATTGGCCACAAGACAAGCCTTAATCGCCTCCAGAGAGCATGTCTCCTAAGTGCCAAGTGTGGAGAGGGAGGAAACAATTGATCACAAATGGAATAGACTCTGAGTCTCGCCACACAATGTGTGTGTGTGGTCACTGAGGCGGCAACATTATGACTGGGGATGGATACGGTTTGTGCAGCCGTGATTGCCATCCAGAATGTGGCATGCTATTGTGAAAAATGATTTTTTATTCTGAGCAAATCTCTGCTTCCACTTGCTTTAATGCTTCGCCGGAGAGCAGGGGACTCTGGGAGGGGTGGGGGGCGCACAGGGCTGGGCTGACCTCAGGAACTCATGTGTAAAGGGCTTTTTCTCACTTGGAAGCAGGCTGTTCTTTCTGGTAAAGCTTGTTTGTGAACCTTGCCACATCTGCGTCCGAAGAGGGAACTGAAGGTGACAAATGCCATGAGGAGCCCCGGGCACATCTTGTTTCATTTGAATCCCAGTTTTACCTTTCTGGGTTCTGAAGCATCAGATGGGTGCCAAACGCTTCCACGGACAACTAAAGCTGAACAAGGTGGAGGCAGATGAAGAGCAACGGGAGGTTGGTGTTTGGGAGACTGAATACTTGGGCTTCCTAGGCCAGTCCAGTTGGTGGTTAGAGCCCTATTTCAGATTCCACTGTAATCTCCTAGTGTCCAAGGACCAAGTGGCTCCTAAGTCCAGAATTTCTGTTGCATGTGTCACCAAGGAGGAGTTGGGCTAAAATGCATTGAAGAATAAAGCAGGAGCTTGGCTTATGAATCCACTCTCTGATTCTGAAATTTCAAAGGCTCCGTGCACAGACATTTCAACACTGAAAGCACAGCAGGGAAAACCAAAGACTTGGGCTTCCTCCTTGTCCCTCTTTTCGGGCTTTTACGGTTTTCCAAGGCGCCTCCCTGAGCCGAGTGTTGTATAGGTCAGGTTTAAAGATGTCCTAGTTCCGAGGGACTTGCTGTTCTGCTTTCTTTTTCAGGGAGACCTGGTTTCTTGTCTTGTGGCCAAACACAGAGCACAGATGTCTGTGGGCCTCCTCCCTTTCCCCTGACCTTTGCTCTCTTCTCTGGATACACTACTGACCTGTTCTCCCTTACAAGATCTGAACTGCTCACAAACTTCGATGAATTCTCATCCTAGCAAGAAGCATCTGAGCATCTTATTAGAGCCTGTATGAGTTCTGTTCTGGATGCTTATTTGTGCAACTTCAGGGTCTGGCATGGAAACATTCCATGTCCACAGACCCGCACAAATAATATAAACTCCAACAGTAGTTTAAGGTTTAAGGTGGTAACAGGGAACGCTGGGGCCTGTGGCTCCTGGTGAACCTCACAGGCTGTCTAAAGGGGCTACTTCCATCTCAATGTAACCATACAGGAATGTAGACCTGTTAGGTAGCAAGACAAGGGGTTTTTCCTCTCCATGCTTAGGGGCCCCCCTACAGGAGGTTGGAAGCCAATGCAGGCTAAAGGGCATGCACCAATTCAAGGCCAAGCCAGGAGAGCTTAATTGACGCCTCACAGCTGAAAGCCCTTAAAAGGCTGGAACCTTCCCTTCAGCTGCTTCTCTGCCTTCCGCTCAGCAGGGCTGGGTGTGCAGTGTCATGAGGGTGCCCGTGTTCAGTTTACTGTAACGCCGGAACCTTCTTCTCTCCTGTATATAAACCCACTCGGATCACCAACCAGGCTTTGGTGTGAATTTCTTTCTAGTGTGTAGCCAAGGACCGAGACATTTCCCACCCGAGAAACCTACAGACCCAGACTTACAATAAACCCATATGTGTGTGTGTGTGTGTGTGTGTGTGTGTGTGTGTGTGATACACACACACACACACACACACACACATATATGGCAAGAGGTGAACAGGTCTAGCCAGCAATGGTGAAGAGGGCCCTGGGATTGAGATTGAGAACGATTCTGAAGTAGAATCCATAACCCTTAGAAATGTATTGGCCTGCTATACCAATCCAATTACCCTCAACCTTCTTCAAAGAATTGGAAAAACTGACCACCAACTTCATATGGAGAGGGAAGAAACCCAGAATTAGCAGAGAACTCCTCAAGAAGAAGGACACAATTGGAGGACTCGCCCTACCTGATTTCAATGCCTACTACACAGCTACAGTGGTCAAAACAGCATGGTACTGGCACAATGATAGACACTCAGACCAGTGGAAAAGAATAGAAAGCCCAGGAGTAAAATCATCAGCATATAGACAACTGATCTTCGACAAGGGTTCCAAAAATGTCAAGTGGGAAGCAGATGCCCTCTTTAATAAGTGGTGCTGGAAACAATGGATATCCACATGTAGAAAGTTGAAATAAGACGTCTACCTCACCCCATGCACAAGAATACACTCAAGGTGGATCACAGATCTAGAAGTCAAACCCCAAACCATCAGGACCATTAAGGAGGGAATTGGGACTAATCTCAGAGTACTGGCCCAGGGAGCACATAGGCTCACTGCAACAGGGAAGGGGACACACACAGGTGAATTGGAAATCGACAAATGGGATCTAATAAGAATAAAATGCATGTGCACCTCGAAAGACTTTGCCAAGAGGGTGACAAGGCAACCCACAGACTGGGAGAAGATTTTTAGTAATGACACATCAGACAAAGGGCTCATTACTAAAATCTACAACACCATCGTGACCTGCAAAAAGAGGAAAACAGTTAACCCCCTAAGGAAGTGGGCAAAAGAAATGAGAAGAACTTTCACTAGAGAGGAGATCAATATGGCCAATAAACATATGAGAAAGTGCTCGAAGTCCCTTGCCATAAGAGAAATGCAAATCAAAACAACCATGAGATACCACCTAACACCCCTGAGGCTAGCCCAGATCAGTAAATCAGAGAGCAACAAGTGTTGGAGGGGCTGTGGTGAAGTAGGAACCCTCCTCCACTGCTGGTGGTCGTGTACATTTGTACAGCCACTGTGGAAAGCAATCTGGCGATACCTAAAGAAAATGGAAATTGATCTACCTCATGACCCAGCCATCCCTCTACTGGGCATATACCCGGTTGAAGCAGCAAATAAAACACGACCAGTCATATGCGCTCTAATGTTTATTGCGGCACAATTCACAATGGCAAAGACTTTGAAACAGCCTAAGTTTCCATCGACAGACGAGTGGATTAGCAAACTTTGGCACATACACACAATGGAGTATTATGCAGCACTGAAAAGCACCGATGAGCACATGAAACACGTTATTTCATGGGAAGAGCTGGAAGGAATTATGTTAAGCGAGGTAAGCCAGACCCAAAGGGACAGGTACAACATGAGTCCCCTGAGGTAAGTACAATCAGCATGACAGAAATAGAAGAATAAACATCCATCCCACAATAAACGGGAGGAAGCATAGATAGTTGGAGGGAGGACAGGCCACACCTAGGGAGGTACATAAGAGCCCAGCATAAAGAAGGGGTAGTGGGGTAGGGAGAGGGAGAACCGGGAGGGGGAGAATCCGAATGGATGGTATGGGGGGGCAGGGTACTAACCCACCCGGGGGAGAGTATCGGTTATGTCCCCACAGATTTGGAACATGCATACGGACCCCAACACGACACACCAAACAAGGAGGACAACGCAAAGTACAGAGGTCTACACAAAGAGGCTGGACGACAAGCCGGCCCAAACCAGAATTAGGCCGACCCCCACACTCGAAGGGAATACCACAGAAAACAAAAATAGATCGTCTGGAGTGGGAAAGGAACTGACCCACCACACCACATCCAGAAGGAAGCTGAAACAAAAGAAGGAGAAAGGACATAGTGGAGTACACCTGGGTCCACCAAGCCCAAAGTCGATAGACCAGCTAGAAGAGCCCATCATACAGAGAGGACCATTCAGCTGACCACACTACGAGATATGACATCCTGCACCAACACATGGCCCTACGCGGGACAGCACCTGAGACACAATGGGGGATGGGCAACTGAGCTGACCCCGCCACACTGAGGCAAACACTGGGGACATGCAATGGAGCAGCGGAGGAAGCAGAGCAAAGGGAGCCCGAGGGAGTAGAAAGGATGGTCTTCTGGGCCAGGACGTGGCGCCTCACAAGCTACACCTAGAAAACACTCCTAAAGGCCAATGAAAGGACCTTGAACTACTAGCAATTTTTTCTTTTAATATTTGCTATCTTTTTGTTTAGTCTTTTTAAACTTGTTTTGTTTTTTTACCCAGTAAATTTTGTATGTTAGTGGCTTTTCTGCTTATCAGCGTGTCGATGTTGCTTCTGTCAAAGCCATGTTCTTATGGGCCACTTGGGCGCAGTCAAAGTCATATCCATTTGTATGCACGTATTACTATGTCAGCAGGTCCACCTAGACAAGATAGGCTGGACAAATAATGAGAGAAGAAAACAACAGGACCAACGGTCCTGGAGGGACATGAGAGCGTGGGAGGTAGGGGAAGGGAGGAGGTGTCGCCCAACACAGGGACAAGGGAACAGCGAATGGTTCAAAACCAGAGGAGGGAGGGGAGGGGAGGACTGGAAGGGAGTGACCAAGAGCAAGGTAACTGAGAGGAACTACTGAATCCAGAATGAAGGCTAAACATGGTAATGGGTCGGGAGGAAAGCGAAAGGAAATAGAGGAAAGGAGTAGGAGGCAAAGTGCATACAGAGAAGCCTAAATACAGACATGTACATATGTAAACATATTTATGATTATGGGGGCAATAGATTTATATGCATATATTTATAGGTTCAGTAGTAGGGTAGCAGATGGACATTGGGCCTCCTCATGCATAATCCCCCAATACAATAGCACCTCGCCCTGCTAAGCAGCCATTGCAGGATACCCATCTTCCCGACATGATCACTGAAGACAGCCGTGTGTGTAAGCAAATGTGGTGAAGAAAGCTGATGGTGCCCGGCTTATCAAAAAAAGATATAGCGTCTGGGGTCTTAAAGGCTTGAAGGCAAATAAGCGGCCATCTAGCTCAGAAGCAACAAAGCCCACAGAGAAGAAGCACACGGCCTAAGCGAATACAAGGTGTTGAATGGACCATGTAGCAGATACAAAGGAACAAAAACAATCATTGTGTGATCACCTCTCTCACATAATGGCTGAAGACGAAAGTGTGCATAAGCAAGTGTGGTGAAGAAGGCGGATGGTGCCCGGCTACTGAGAGATGTAGCGTCTGGGGACTTAAAGGCTTGAACGCAAACAAGCGGCCATCTAGCCCAGAAGCAACCGAGCCCACACGGAAGCAGCACACCAACATAGGTGATCATGAAGGACAGAGGAGACCAGGTCTCCAACATCAAAGGTGGGGTGGTGGTGAGAATCACATCACCGTGAAAGAGGGGGAGTGCATGATGGGGACCCAACGCCCACCTGTAGACAGCTGGACCCCCTTCCAGAGGGGTAGTGAGGAGGAGATGGGCCACTCAGGGTTCAGTGTAGCAACAATGAAACTCAAAACCTTCCTCTAGTTCCTGAACGCTTCCTCCCCTCCCAATCATCATGACCCCAATCCTACCTTGCCTTGCGGACCTGGTTATACCAGAGGATGTACAGCGGTGCAGTGGGGATCTGGAGGCACAGGGAATCTAGGACAGACGAACCCCTCAACACCAGCTGTGGGAGTGGCGACACCAGGAGGGAAGGGCATGTAGAAAGGGAGAACCGATCTCAGAGATCTATTTGTAACCTCCTCTCTGGGAGATTGGCAAGGGGGAGGCGGGTGAGGGGAGACGCCGGGGAGTGTAAGATAAGATGTAATAATTATTTATAAATTATCAAGGGACCAGGGGTGGGATCGGGGAGGGAGGGGGATGGGGGGAAAAAAAGGGAAACCGAGCTGATTCCAGGAACCCAAGTGGAAGGTGAATTATGAGAGTGATGAGTGCAACGAATGTATAAGGGTGCTTTGCTCAATTGATGTATGTACAGATTGTGATAAGAGCCTTATGAGCCCCAATAAAACGATTAAAATAAATAAATAAATAATGAAAGAAAAAAAAAAAAGAAATGTATTGGCCTTAGGGGAGGGGCAAAGAGGGCTGGATTGAGAAAGTCTGTGGCATCCAGTTCTGACTTGACTTTTGGATCCAGAATCTTTCAGGAGTCATGGCCTTGCCCTCCAGCCAGAACTTCCAATAACCGTCTTCTCAGAGCCTTGTTAAATTCTCATAATACGTTACACCTGCCATCCTGTGAGCAGCTACCAAACCCAGGCACTTTTTTCTTTCTTTTTTTTTTTTTTAACAGGAACAATAAAGTTTATTGAACCGTAGCTTAGTACAGGCGCTGGGGTTTCCCCACGGTGCTCTTAATGTACAAAGCATGGATATTCTGCCAATTCTTCTTCAGCAGCGAAACCAAAAAGTTGACAGCCAAGTGGATGTTGTACACGAGTTCATCATCTGTCATCTTCACATGGCCAACTGCCACTGCCAGACACAGCACCTTCTTCATCTGGAACTTGAAGGTGGACTTCACCTCGTCGACCTTGGCCACCATGTTCTCATTGTGGGTCAGCAGGGAAGGGAATTTCCCGGCCTTGTTCAGGCCCGGGCCCAGAATTCCAGGAATCTGCTTGATCAGGGTCTCTGAGGCCAAAAAGGCATCATACTTCTTGGCCAGCTTTTTGACCAACTTCTTATTCTTGTTGAGCTTCTTGAGCGCCTCGATGTCCATGTGAGGGATCTCCACGGCCTTCGCTTGTCGCAGTGCTGCTGGTCCCCAAGGACACACACTGAGAACTTGGGGCGCGGGGTGGACTTAAGCCTGACGGTGCCAGAGAAGCGTTTGTCCTTCTGAGGGTCGTAGTTCTTCAGGCTGATCTGCAGCTCCACCGTCTCCAAAAACTTCCGGCGCTTGCGCTGGTTCCTGTGCAGGACTTCCCGCACCGCCTCGTAGAGGGTGTCGCGAGAGACTTTGGTACTCATGGTTCCTAGCGCTGCGGCAACCGGAAAAGAGACCCAGGCACCTTTTTCAAAGACAAGCTCGCTCTCTCTACCCTTAAGAGCAGGTAGTTTTTGGATGATGGATATGAGATACCACAGAAGGCAAATCTGTAATCTTCCATGATGCCCAAAACATGCTGTCACAACCAGGACCCATGACAATCCCTCAGTTTCCTAAATTGCTTCACTGTTGCTTTTTAATTAATATATGACATTAACTTGTCATATATTGATAACAGGGAGGACCCTGAACTAGATGAATAAATTAAAGCTCTCCTCATCCTGTGCTTTTATATGAATGTGTTAATTATTTTTGTCATTAGGGAGAATGATGGAGGGATGGAGCAATACCAAACGGAGTTTGACAAAGTGTTGTGTTTGCTGCGGGAAACATGGTGCGTGTCACATACAATCTGTCACCCAGTGAGTCTGCAATTAACACCAAGGGACCAAGGTAGGATTCCCGGTAATAAATAGCCTTCCTCCCAGATGCTAGTGGAGACCCAGCAGGACCCACTGTTGTGTTGTAGCAGTTGTACACGGGACCTTATGGGAGACAGAGCTGGTGTTTGAAATGAGTTTTGTTTGTCCCCAGTTGGCTCAGATTTGTTTTTTAGATAGCATAATCACTAACATTTAAACACAGGGTGATGTCACGTAACAATCTGCAGCTTCTGAGAAATGGAGAGGCCCGACTTTGCTGGTTGACAGTGCACCTCTGGAAGACAAGGGGGACCACAGAGGGACTGGGGGGGGCAGGCAGATGTGGTGATCGGAGTTTGGAATCCTTGTTTTCCACGTAGAGGTGGCAAGGAGTTCAAGGGTTCAGAAATTGAGGAGGGAAGTTCCAGAAGACAAGTCTGTGTGGTCCATAATAAACCAATATAGGGGTTGAGATTTCAATCCGTTGGCTATTTATTTTGTGCCTGGTAGCCAACCAGCCCAGAATTCCTGACCTCGCCGACCGTGTGAAACAAGGACCATTCCAGAATTACATAGAAGCAAGCATGGAAGCAAGGGCATCCACCACCCCGAATGCGTAGGGGTCAGGAACCAAGTGCTTTCTGTAGAACAGCCCCAGAAGGCAGACCTTTGGCTGGAAAACCTGTTAGGGAGCTAGCATAGGGACTGGCAGGCCCATTACACAAGCTCAGAGGTCTGAGCTACCGGCTCATGAAGTAGAGGCTCACTGCATGCTCAGAAGTTCAGGTTTCCAGCCAGCAGGGGGAGCTACGCCTGGGTGGGCGCTGTACCTGCATTGGCTCACCTAGGCCAGGTGAATTCAATTCAACAATACAGCCAATGAGGTCGAACTACGTCATCGACCACGCCTCCCTAACCGCTCATAAAACTCAAGAGGATCCCAAACCAGGCCTCGGCGTGAGCTGTTTCTGGCGTGGAGCCGAGGACCGAGGCACACCTGCCCCAGGTGAGGTCCAACAGAAGCGGTGATGTTCGAACAGAAGCGGTGCTGTGTGACTGGAAGCTATGAGGTAAGCCGGCCCCAGGAGTGGGCCTTCCCATGCTGGTCTCACGGGTTGTGGGCCCCTCTGGGCTCCTTTCACCTCACCACCCTTGGGAGAATTGTTGGGTTGAGTTCACCTGGCCTAGGTGAGCCAATCCAAGTGGCGCCCCACCCAATACAGTGGAGGTCCCTGGGGACGCTTGTAGCGTATTGCCGCAGCCCCAGCCTTTTGTGTCGGTCTTTGCGCCATTTCTTGCTGGTGTCAGTCTTTGCGCCGTTTCCTGCTGGTGTCGGTCTTTGCGCCGTTTCTTGCTGGTGTCGGTCTTTGCGCCGTTTCTTGCTGGTGTCGGTCTTTGCGCCGTTTCTTGCTGGTGTCGGTCTTTGCGCCGTTTCTTGCTGGTGTCGGACTTTCCGCCGTTTCTTGCTGGTGTCGGTCTTTGCGCCGTTTCTTGCTGGTGTCGGTCTTTGCGCCGTTTCTTGCTGGTGTCTGTCTTTGCGCCATTTCTTGCTGGTGTCGGTCTTTGCGCCGTTTCTTGCTGGTGTCGGTCTTTGCGCCGTTTCTTGCTGGTGTGCGGGACTTGATGTGCCTCTCTGTGCCTGCCTTCCCGGGCTGCATTTGGGTGGGGGCTGGGACGCTGCTGCCTGGAGGCTGGGAGGATTTTGACTCCCAAAGCCTTCTCGAGGCTCAGTGTAAAAGTTTATTTGGACTCGAAAACAGAATCAAAGACCCAATTAATTAAGTTTTAGAAGCAGGCTTTATTGCGAACTTGTGGCGGGTTCAGCAACTCAGGGTATTGAGCTATTGAAGCCACGCCAGGGAAAAAATCCTGGCGGCGTTTTTATGCCCACTGCTGGCAGGCACAGCTGGAGAGAATCATAGCTTGGGGGGGGGGGGGTGGATCTGCGCACACAGGTGCTTCCGAAGGGAGAAGGTCGTTAATCTTACCTACATATGTCAGGGACGCGTGGAGTGACCATATCTTCAGAAAACCTTCTGGCTTTGGGAGGAGCTGGTTCCAGGAATTTGGGGTTGAGCAGAGGAGGGGAGGTCAGTTAGGGGTCAGTCTTGAGAGCTAAAATGGAGTCTGTTGTGCCAAGACAGGACGTTTTAGACTGACCCTATAGGGAAAAGGGACAACATTAGTCCATTTCTGTAACTGCTTCCTGTGGGTAGTGGGTGAAGAGCAAGGGGAGGGGCTTTTCCAGGCAGAGTACTGGGAGTTGCGGCCTGGCACAGGGTGGAGAGGTTGTTGTTGCTGGTGGACTGCTATACGGGTGATTTCGCGGAGTCAACTTTGCAGGAGCTGAATGAGACAAGGAGCAATTAAGAGCAAAATTACTACTAAAATTATGGGTTCTAGTATGGGGGCTAGGAAGGAGTACAGAGAAGAGTTCCACCAGGAAGAGGATCCGTCTGTTCTGAATCTGTTGTTTTGCAGCTCACGGTTTAGCTTGTTGAGGGTCTGGACTCTAGTTTCCACAATTCCCAGCTTATTGATGTAATAACGGCATTCCTCCTGGAGGAATTAGCAGGTTCCTCCTTTTTCAGCAGTGATGAGGTCTAAAGTGCAGCGGCTCTGCAAGGCAACTTGGGCAACAGAGGTTGTTTGTTTCTGCAGGGAGGCTAGAGATTTGGCAGAGGCATCGATTGCCAGCTGGAAGCGTGTGGATAACTTGTCTGCTGTGGTGATAGAGGGTCTAAGGGTCCCGCCGCTGAGTCCTACTGCACCTGCTGCTGAGGCTAAGGAGATTCTCACTGCTATCGGAAGAAAAACTGCTCTTTTAGTTTGGCGACTGTATACCTGGATGTATTTGTCCTGGACCTCAGCCGGAGTGTATGTAGTGAGCTTCGGAACCAGAGTGACGGGCAGGCACAAAAGGGTAAGGTAGAACTGATGTTTAAATGCTTAGTGTATAGTTGCACCAAAAGAAAATTTTTTTCTGGCGCTGTTAGTGGTTTGGAGGGGATTTGGGTGACATTACATGTCTGTGTCGATGGATTGGAGTAGCAAAAGGGCACTTGAGTGTTTTCTGGTTGGATGTACAGAGGAATATTGGGGATGGTTATGGGTTTTGTGGTCTTTACGTTGGATGAAAATGACAGGGCAGGACCTGGTACTGCTACCAGAGGAGGGCGTTCTAGGGCTGCACGCATGCAGCAGGTGGAGAGGTTGGCTAGTCCAGCAAAGTGGCGATGGCCAGTCCCTGCTGTAGCAGGGTAAGCTGGGAGAAGGGAGACTCAGAAGGTTTAGAAATTTGCTTAGTGAGTTGAAGGTCTTGGATCTGAATATTACAGTGGATGGTGGATTGGACCTGGAGTAGCGACCTCCATACATAGAGTTTGGCGTCTGGAAATTTCTCTCGGCGAGTGGCGCACCACGCTCCTGGAACCAGAGGTGTCCAGCGGCTATCCCAGGGGTCTGGGATTGTGAGAGTGTATTTAGATTTATGGTAGTAGAATCATCCCTGGGGACAAAGGGAAAGGTAAAGTATCTGGCAGGAAGACCAAGGACACCCTACATTTTTCTGTATTCACCTTTTGCACATTGGGTAGTTGCCTTCTGGTCATACAGGTAGCAAATAATGGGATCAGCTTTTCCTTGATGCCGCTTAAAGTCAGGGAAATTTAAGTATATGGGTGTTCTGCACCCTGTGGGTGGGCAGTCAGCGGTGGCCAGCAAATAATCATAACGCTTAGTGCGGGCGTAATTGGTATAGTTTTCAGTCAAGTAAAATCGCTAGCAAAAGGGGAAATTATATTAGGTTTAGCTGGCTGGCTTGGTGAGGCGAGTGAGGCGGAGAGACATAGGACCAGTAGACTGAGCCAGACCACTGGGAGCCATGGTCAGAGTTCACTGCTGCCTTGACTCGGGACAAATGTACCCAGGAATCTATTCCAAGACCCTTGACTGCCAAGGGAGTAGTGAGCACTACGGTGTAAGGGCCTTCCCACCGGGGTGCTAAGGGTCTGGGTGCTAGGGATTTAATTAACACAGCATTTCCAGGATGCACTGGTTTTTGGTGATCAGCAGAGGTCGGAGATGGTTCAGGGATGGGGGAGTTTTCGTGTTGTCTAAGAAGGTTGCGGAGCAAGGACAAGTATGGAAGGTACGAAGCTAGCAGAGGGCAATCAGTTGCAGGAAGAGGCGAGAAAAGAAAAGGTTGTCCGTAGAGTATTTCGATCATGGCTGGGGAGGATCTGCGCACATAGGTGCTTCAGAGGGGTCGTTAATCTTATCTATATGTGAGGGAGGGGTGGAGTGATCATATATTCAGAAAACATTCTGGCTTTGGGACGAGCTGGTTCCAGGAATTTGGGGTAGAGCAGGGGAGGGGAGGTCGGTTAGGGGTCAGTCTTGAGAGCTAAGATGGAGGTGCAGGCCTCAAAATGGAGTCTGTTGCACCAAGACTGGGACACAGTGGTGTGCTGCGGCTCCGCCAAGCAGGATGGCTGGGAGCGCCCACATCTACCCTGTTGGTTTGGGCAGGTCTCTGGCTGGGTGGTTGGCTCCAGGCTGGCTTTCGGCTAGGCCACAATCTGCGGCTTCCATTTTCCCAGCCACATGACTCCACTCCCAGGCAGAATGGCGCCACCTGTGTCTGTTGTAGCTACTGTCTCTTCCCAGAAAGAAAGCCACCCAGACCGCGGGCAAGTTCAACAGAACAAGTTTTATTTTCTGCGCAGAGACTGTCAGCTCTCTTGAGAGGAGACTGAGTGGCCCCCAGTCTAATTTTCCAAAGGTTTTTATACTTTTGCAATGTGCAGGTGTGCAAGCAGGTAGAGTAGAGAAGCAGGGTGTTGCAGTTAGCCATTCTTAGTTGAACATTACCTGCTCTGGTCTTTCCTTCTGTACGTTCCCTTGGGCTACGTCTGCACAGCCTACCTCCCCAATATCAGCTAGTTCGTTGACAGTTCATAGCTAGTTTATTTACTGTTCATAATGGCTTCTATCAGCTCAAAATGACTTCTCTTGTCAAGGCTGTTTAAGCTTTGCCCAGAGCTGCTACATTCCCTCCTCTTCTTAGCCGAGTTCAAATCATTGAATCTGCGGTAGCCAGCCCAGTGTATGGTGGGCTCAGCACTAAGAGTTTTATGGTTTGTACTTTCTGTGTGAGGACTGCCACTAGCTTATTGGTTATTATTGGTCCAAACGTGAGGTTTAGCAGGAGGAGGATTAGGGGTCCGGCTAGGGGCGTTACTAGGGTGGTTCGCCAGGTTGCCCAATTAAGTAGCTTTTCAAACCAATTGGTTTCTTCATTTCTTTTCTTGACTCTTTCCTCTAATCTTTTCCTAACCAGGGCTAAACTATCTTTAATGATTCCTGAATGGTTTGCATAAAACAAGTTTCTCCTAATGCCATGCACAACACTCCTTGTTTCAAAAGGAGCAAGTCAAGCCCTCGGCGGTTTGGCAACACACTTCTACAAGGGAGTCTAAGGATCTTTCTAAATGGGAAACATGGTATTTTTATCCCTGTAAATCTAAAGCAATTTGCTGACTAAGAGTCTGATAGTTTAAGTTTCCTTGTATTAAAGCAACTGACCCGACTGCAGCTAATCCCATATCCCAAGCCCCGTTAACAGTGGGACTGACATTGGGGCTCTTTTAGCTCATCCAGAAATTCCAAAGTTATCCCTACCTCCTTCACCAGAACACAGGTACACTTGAGGAATAACATGCACTAGGACACAAATACCCGGGTCTGCTGCTAATACTGGGGAAAGGAGACAGGGTGCTAGTCCTGTGGAACAAGTAAAGCAAGTACCCGTTGGGGCAGATAACAAATAAGGATCACCATTTGGTTCAATAGGAACAGCTTGAAGGCAAAAATCTTGATATTTTGATATATTAAAGGGATAATTAGATGAATAAAAACAGTCTTCGCCCTTGGTAATCTTTTAAAGTGAGCTAGAGTTGAGTCCACTCTAACCTCACCTACAGACTGCTGCTTCGTGTAATCCTTCTTACTAACATTTCTAATTGGATTACGCTCTGCACCAATAGTGCTATTTGTAGCCGTGCCTACCGAGTAAGGGGGAGCAGGGTTCAGACAAAGCCAACAATCAGTTGCGAGGTTAGGATTTGAGTTCATAAATTGGAATACAGCATCCAGAGTATCAAACACAGAACCTTGAGGTGGCTCCTGAATGGGAAGGGCCCTTTGAGTTGGGCTGGCAGTGAACGGGAAAGTTACTGAAGAGTCTGGAGGGTGCGGCAAAGGAATCTTAATGACACCCAGCTGTGGCTCTTCAGGATTTATCACCAGGTTTGGGCCTATTTATGGACAGGAAGTTGCCATATTTTACTTTGCTGCATAGTAAAGGTTGTCCCGGGATCTCTATCATTTACATAATACTGAATTCCCATGTGTTCCCAGTGAACCCAATAACGCTTGAATCCAGTTCTTATTGGGTTACATTTGGAAACCATACACGTGGTGGGATCAAACCCCTCCGACTTGAGTCCCATTCTTGTAAAAACAATAGGGTCGTCTTTAACAAGTTTCCACCCTGAAGATGATAGTTTCACAACCCTAAGCTGCACAATGGCAATGTCCCTCCCCTTGGCAGTTAGGGAGCCCATGAGCCGGGCATCTATAGAAATGGTGTGTTTGGAGCCTTCTTTCTAAAGAGGGTATTCCGCACCCATAGGACGGGATTCCGGTTATGGGCCCCATTGTGCCCTTTACCTTTAAAGGATCCGGAATGCCAGCTCTTTCCTAGCAAATCAAACAAATCAAAGCGGAAACGGGGGTCAGACCCAGTGTAAGAAGTTACATATTCACTGTTGGAGGTTCGAGTAGCAGTCCACAGATGTGTTTGTGGTTGGGCGAAATGGCGGGTGCTGACAGCAATGCTCAGACAAAAACAATTAAGTTCTGTAAAGCCTTAATTTTGAGGGTTTTTCTGTCTTTCTGAGTGTTCATCTTTTCAGGATATGCTCAGGGAGGGCTTTTTTTGACTTGTGACTGATGAATCCACGGCCCCTTCCCCACTACTTTAATAGCAGTTGGTGTTATAAGTATCACCTAGTATGGGCCAGTCCCCCTAGGTTCTAAGGTCTCGGGTCAGTGCTTCTTTACCCACGTTCAGTCTCCAGGTTGCAAGTTGTGGGCTGCCTCTTCACCTTGCCCTTGGTTGGGCCCAAAATGAAGGTGTCGGAGCAGATGATTTGTCTCACCTGCTGGACAGCCTGCAGGCACTTCATGAAGGAACAAGTAGTGACTTCCATTACTTCTACTTCCTTCAGTCTTGGGAGGATTGGGGAAGGTCTGCCAAACTTAAATTCAAACGGGGTCGTGCTTTTCACATAGGGAGTGCATCGGACTCGAAGTAGGGCAAAAGGTAAAGAAAGGATCAATCCAGTTCTCGCCAGTTTCTAAATGCAACTTAACTAACAATTCCTTTAGGGTTCTGTTTATTCTTTCTACTTGCCTTGAACTTTGGGGCCTATAAGCCCAGTAGAGCTTCCAGTTAATATTTAGAAGCATTGCTAATACTTTAGTAATTTGAGCAATGAATACTGGGCCATTGTTGGACCCCAAGGTGGTGGGAAGCCAAATCTAGGGACAATTTTAGTTACTAATAATTTACACCCAGTGGCAGCAGTGTCCTTCTTCGTTGGGAAGGCTCCCACCCATCCAAAATAGGTGTCCACTAGCACCAGCAAATACCCGTAGCCATACTTTCTAAGTTTGATATCCATAAAGTCCACCTCCCAGAATTCTCCAGGAGTACTACCTCGAGCTCGTGGTTGGGGTTGCTCCTTTTCTTTTCTAGGGATGTTTCCCCGAGCGAGCACAGTGCAAGCAACAGTGGTGTCATCTGCCACCCAGTGTCCAAGCCTGGGTATGTAAAAGTACCTGAGGAGCAACTGAGACCATTTAGAGGATCCTGAGTGCATACCTTCATGTAGTCCTTGAATCAGATCTCTCCCAGAGCTTCTGGCATGAATCTTCTTCCATCAGGATGGAGCAGCCACCTGGATGCTCCGAGTTTCTTTGGCAGCCCAGCTCTTGGCTTACCTTTAGATCATTTTCCGAGTATGTAGGTTGTGGCAGTAAACACTGGGGATGGCATGGTCATGGCCATTACCTTGGGGATTTGTGGTATAATCCTGGCATTCGAGATCCACCGGTCCAGGGGACTTGTTAGGAGGGGCTCAACCATAGGTCCCCCTACCCCAGCAATATCCTGCCCCAGTGTAAGCTTCCTAGCTTCTATAACTAGGATGGCCGTGGCAGCCTCAGCTCGCATGCAGCTCGGCCATCCTGCAGTTACAGAGTCTAGTGTGATTGAAAGATCGGCCACAGGTCTCTTTCATGGCTGCAGGTTCTGAGTTAGCATTCCTTTTGCTGTGCCCCTGGCCTCATAGACAATTGGAAGGGATTTTCTATGTCTGGAAGGGGAAGAGAGGGTGCCCATATGAACGACGTTTTTAAGGATTCAAAGGCTTGCTGTTCTACTTCAGTCCATTGAAGTTTTTTCCTTTCCCCAGTACTTGCATATAGGAGTTTGGCTAATCCCTCAAATCCCAAATTCCACAATGGACAGTACCCCACAAATCCTAGAAACTCTCACACCTGCCTCTTAGTCTCAGGGACTGGGATTTTGAGGATTACCTCAGTGCGGCTGGGGGACAAGGTCTGTTTTCCCTCCTCCAGTTGGTAGCCTAGGTATACAGCTTTATTGACACACAGTTGAGCCTCTCTTTCAGATTCCCTGGACCCCAATTGGCCAAGGACTATTAACAGGTCCTCGGTAGCACTTGGGCATTCCTCCAGGGTTTCGGAGGCCAGGAGGAGGTCATCTGCATACTGGAGCAAGGGGGTTTGGGGGTGTTCCTCCTTGTATTCCTGTAAGTCTTCATTGGGTTGACGTACAGAGGACAAGGGTATGGAGAACAAAGCATCCTTTAAGTCCAAAACAGTATAACAAATTCAGTTTGACGGGATAGTACTCAGGAGGGTCTCGGAGTTTGGTACCGTGGAGTGGACAGTTTCTACCCTCGCATTTACCTCTCCGAGATCCTGCACCATTTGGAAGTCCTCAGTTCCCGGTTTCGGCATGGGCAGCAGGGGAGCGTTCCATGTGGACTTGCAGGGCACCAAAATGCCTGTCCTCTTTAGTCTGCATATGTGAACAGCAATACCCACCTGTGCTTTCCAGGGAGTAGGGTTTTGCTTGACACTCACCAGTGTGGCTGAGCTCAGAAGTTGTACGACCGCAGGCACCTGATGTTCAGCAAGGTCTGGCAGGTTGTTCTCTGCCCAAACAAAAGGAATATCTTTTAGCCATTTATCAAGAAGTTCCTTTGAGGAGGTTTCTTCTGCTCTTTGATAAAACACATATCCCTCTGGCAGTGGAGCGGTGAGCAAAACCTTTGCCTTTTCAAGTTCAAGGGTTAAGGTGGTTGCAGCAGATGAGAAAGTAATCATGGCCACCATTTATCGTAATAAATCCCGACCAATTAGGGGAAAGGGGCCCTGAGGCATTACCAGGAAGGAGTGTGGAACTGTCTCTTGTGCTAAATCTGTTATTCTGGCCGTTGTCCATGGGTATGCTTGGGTCTGCCATGTGGCACCTGTAATTAAAATCTTTCCTTTTGACAATGCACCTGTAGTCTTTTCCAAAACCAAGAAGGTGGCCCCTGTGTCCACCAAGAAATTTACTGGCTGGCCCCCTTTTTGGAGTGTTAGCGTGGGATCCTGGAGGCCAAGTGAAACAGCCCTGACACCTTCATTCAGCTTCTTCAAGCATTATTGTCTCTTGCTTGGGTCTTTCTAGGTGTGAATGAGGCCCGTCCTCTCTAGTGGAGGGTCGTGCACCTCTCCTGGCGTTTTCAAGGGACTGATGTTTCCAATGTCCTTCTTTCCTGCAGTAGGCACATTGATCCTTCTTCGGGGCTTGGTGGTGCCCACAGGTTAGTCTCTCCGTGAATGGGCCATGCTCTCGTTTTCCTGAGCATCTGGGGTCTCTCATGGCAATTACTAGTATTTTAGCTAGTTTCTTTGTCTCTGTTGTTATACACTCAATGAGCCACTTCTACCAAATCACTAGGATTTTTCCCTTCAAACCCTTCCCACTTCTTTTTCATGTCTGAGGCAGACTGACTGAATAACACAGGCAATACTTACTTCCCTCCTGTTCTCAGGGGGCTTTCAGGTCAATAGGGGTATAAAGCCCGTAGGCGTCCATCAGCCACTCTAAAAAGGCAGGCGGACATTCTCTTGTAGGAGCCTGAGAATTCTCACTGACCTTAGATAAATTTATAGGCTTCCTAGTGGTTAAGCGGAGGCCCTGCAAGAGCAACTGGTGATATCTGCTTAAGCCCTCTGGGCCTTGCTAGGAGTTTGGATCCCACATTGGTTGTGCAGTGGGGAAAAAAATTTCTCTCAAGTGGGGAGTGCCCGCTGGCTGACCATTAGGTCCCTTGACTGCCTTCTGGGCCTCTCTGGAAGGGGTCCCATTCCTCTGATATGAACAGCACCTGGAGAAGTTGCAGGAAATCACCTCAGGTGGGCTGATGAGTATGGAAAACCATATCTAGCAAAGAAATCAGACCTTATGGTTTGTCAGAAAAAAGGGGTGTTGTTGGTTCCAATTATACAAATCCCTGGAACAAAAGGGAACATATACTGAAAAAGGGATTCGGGAGTCTTCCCAGGTTTGGGGGCTGCTTGCCTTAAGGGGAGAATGGCTGCTGCTGAGTGATCTTTCTCTGGGGGTTGTTAAGACATGCCTGCCCTAGTGTATTTGTTGTGGGGTGGGGGGGCTCAAAAAGAGGCTGTGAGTATCCCTCTCTCCGGCCCCTTGGGAACCTGATAGGGTGGCAGCGGCACCAAGGGTCGGAAGCCAGCTCTCCTGCTCCCAGAGTCCTCTTGCAAAATGGGATAAATCAGACAGGGAGGGAAAGGGGGAAGGGAGGGGGAGGGACAGGGACAGCCTCCACCTTGGTGGTTTTAGGAACTTGGACAGGTTGTTTTTCCGGTCCTGCCATGTTTACTGAAATCTTGGAAACAAGAACTCTTTATGTTGGGGGACGAAGTAAGTCTTTTATATATGTTGGCTTCTTAGTGGCAATGTCAATCCACACATGAATTTAAGGGATCAGATCAGGATGTCCTGGTTCCCCTTTCTAAGCAGGCTCCGACAGTGGCACTCGGATCTCGGTGCACCTCGAAATGTTGTAGCTACTGTCCATTCCCAGAAAGAAAGCATCTCCGACCACCGGCAAGTTCAACAGAAAAAGTTTTATTTTCTGCACAGGGTCTGTCAGCCCTCTTGAGAGGAGACTGAGCAGCCCCCAGTTGAATTTTCCAAAGGTTTTTATACTTGTGCAATGTGCAGGTGTGCAAGCAGGCAGAGTAGAGAAGTGGGGTGTTGCGGTTAGCCATTCTTAGTTGAACAAAAACTGCTCTTGTTCTCAAAAGCCTTCTGAACATCCATTTCCTTTGGGACATTCCCTTGGGCTACGTCTGCACGGCCTACCACCCCAATATCAGCTAGTTCATTGACAGTTCATAGCTACTTTATTTACCTTTCATGGTGGCTTCTGTCAGTTCAGAATGGCTTCACCATTATCAAGGCTCTTTATGGTTTTCCCAGAGAACCTACATAGCCGCCATGGGGAAACAGGGCCTATGACCCTGGCCAAAATGGTGCCCACCAGTCCAAACACGTGGAAGGGCACTGCCTCGGGAGCTGGTTGATTTAGGCCTGGGAGATAGCCCTGCCTTGTCCCGGCAGCCAAATGTTTCCCTTTTACCCTCCGTTCCCTTTGCCTTTCTCCTGGTTTTTAAAACAAGCTGCTTGAGCCCTATAACACTGAGCAGGACTTTTTTGTAACATTTAATTAAAATGTATCTGGTACCAAAATTATATATTATAAATATGACAATTTGGTTATATTTTTGAAAATTTATACTTTTAAAATATACTTTGGTTGTCATATATATTGATAACAATGAAAGTAAAGAATAAAAACAAAAAAATATTATTTCCTGCATTGAAAACTTCAGGTGTTCTAGGGTTAGTGTTCTACCAGTGTAGGTTTGTTCCTTGTTACTGGCTGGTTTTCCGTTGCTCAGTCTTAAGACAAAGGCGTTCAGAAGCCTAGCCTGGGTAACCCTTACTTTTAGGCTTTCAGTGGTGTTTCTTCACGCACTTTTGGGGACAGCTCTTAATATAGCTCAGCTGCCATGATGTTCCAGCCAGAAATTCCAATTTTCCTAAAGGTTCCCTGAGCTGCCAGATGCCCCTTCCCTTCAGAGATTTGAGAGTCTGCTCCTGCCAGCAGGCATCTTGGAAGGCTGTGGGGCCATCCCAAGCAGTGGTCCTCCTAGCTTATTGTCTAGAAAATGGTTGGACCTAAAGTCGCCCACAGCGACTGCTCTTTGACCCTTTGTCTATGGTGGGGGCACCTGTCAGAGGCATCAGTTTAATAGCACACCAGGGGTCTGCTCTGAAGCGGGGTTATTGACCTTGAGGCAGCAAGCTCTAAATAGCCTTGTTTTGTGCTTTCCAGATGGGACTTAGCAGCTTCATACTCAGGAATTGCCCCCTTGCATGAATCCTGTCCAATTGGGATAGAGTTGACACAGAGGCTAGACAAACAAAAGCTGATACACTATGCAACTTTATTTGAGAAAGGAGAATGGTGGCCAGAGAATGGCACACTTTTCCTTCCAACCCTGATTCACCTGGAACAGTTCTGTAGAGTGATGGGAAATGGGCGGAGATGCCAGAAGTTAGAGCATTTCTCCTTTTGAGGAGCAGTAGAGACCTTCATCCCCAGTGCACACAGGAACCCCTAAGGCAGGCGTCCTCAAACTGTGGCCCGTGGGGCACATGTGTGGCCTGACGACATTTATTCCACCCTCAGGGTGTTTTTGCTGCCTCTGCCTGTCCTGCTTAGCAGCCGACTCGTGCAGTGTGCATAGGAACTTGTTCATAGGTTTTTAAAAAACTATAGTCTGACCCTGCAATGATCTGAGGGACAGAACTGGTCCCCTAGGTAAACAGTTTGAGGACCCCTGCCCTAAGGGATCCTGGACTTAGGGGTTACTATTCTCGCAGCCCTGACACACCCCTGATCATTCTACCCATAGTAGAGGCACCAGGGAAATTTGGTCCCTGGATAATTTACCAGCCTTTTATTCAAATTGAAGCCAAGAAAATTAAAAATGACTTAGGCAGTTACTCTACTTTTGATTACTGTTGACTCCCCCTGTAGTACCCCAATATTACCATTTAACTCTATAACGCTGAGCATATTTCCATAACATATAAAGAAATGTATATATTAATAGATAGATAGATAAACAGACAGATAAATAGATAGATAACTTTGAAAATAAAGAATAAAAACAAAAACATTTCCCCCAAATTGAAAATTGAGCCCTTATAGGGTTAAAAAGGATGGGTCTTATCAGCAGGTGTAAGACCTTAGGATCATAAATGAAGCAGTGATCCCACTGCACCTAGTAGTGCCCAAACCCTGTGCCCTCCTAGGGAAATTGTGAATGCTTTAATCCCCGTTCCTGTACTTAGAGTGAACAAACACATGCCTGATAATCCTAAGTATACTTATTTCTTGTGACACTCACCTAACTTGAAGGGAACTACCTCCTCCGAATCTTAGACTTGTCTCACTTAAACTCTTCAACCTTTTGTCTTTTTGTTTGTTTTTCCAGAAGTTCTCAGGTTACCAAGGCCTCAAAATCAAGTGTGCCAGCTGCAGGACCACGATTTCCTGAACAACCTCAACTTTATCCATCCTGGGACCTGAGTGGACAATCCCTTCTGAGCCCCATTTGCCCCTTTTGCAGCAGGAAGTACTTAGAGATGTCGTCGCCCAGTACCCCAAAGATTTGGGTCCATACCTCTTCAGGGGGCAAATGTTAGGTAGCTATCCTAGGGACTGGGGTGTCCATTATGCATGCCCAGAGGGCCAAGGTAGCAGCCCAAGAAGGAGTGGCACACTGTGCGTGCTCAGAGGTTCAGGTTTCCGGCCAGGAAGAGGAGGTACACCTGGGTGAGTGCTGCAACTTGATTGAACCACCAAGGCCAAGTAAATTAAATTCAGCTGCTGGGGTTGACCAGGGTTGCCCACCATGCCTCCCTAATGCTCATAAAACCCACTTGGATGACAATCAGGCTTCTACATGCATTCTTTCTCACGCAGAGCAGAGGACCGAGGTCTGTCTGTCCCCAGAGAGATCTGACAAACCCAGGAAGGCTCTTTGGAGGCAGCAGAACTGGACATGAATGGCTGGTGGATACTGTTCAGATGCAGGACTTTCTACTTAGAAGGGTCTAATCCAGCCTGAGATGATCCTTGAATGAGTCCTCTGCACAGATCTTTTTTTTTAACGTTTTATTAGGGGCTCATACAACACTAAACACATTCTATGCATACATCAGTTGTGTAAAGCACATTTGTACATTCATTTCCCTCATTCTCAAAATATCCACTCTCCACCCAAGCCCATGGCCTCAGCTCCTCATTCCCATCCCCACCCCCCATGTGCGCTACCCCTCGCTCATCAATCCTTGGTAATTTACTGATTTTTGTCATATCTTGCACTGTCTGATATCCCCCTTCACCCACTTTTCTGTTGAAGTAAAATGTACATCCTTGTAATCAGTTCCCCGTTTCCAAACTGCCCTCCCTCTTACCCTCTCAGTGTCTTCACTCATAATACTGGTCCTAAAGGACTCATCCACCCTGGATTCCCTGTGTTTCCAGTTGCTATCTGTACCAGTGTACATTCTCTGGTCTAGCCAGATTTGTAAGGTAGAATTGGGGTCATGATAATGGGGGGAGAGAAAGCATTTAGCAACTAGAGGAAAGTTGTGTTTCATCATTGCTATCTCATACCTAGTCTTGGCTCATCTCCTCTCTGAGACCCTTCTGTAAGGTATTGTCCAGTGGTCTGGAAATGGGCTTTGGGTCTCTACCAAGCACTCTTCTCATTCCCAATAAAATGTTTTTGTTCTGATGATGCCTGACACCTGATCCCTTCGAAACCTCGTGATCTCATAGGCTGGTGTGATTATTCCATGTGGGCTTTGTTGCTTCTGAGCTAGGTGGCCGCTTGTTTACATTCAAGCTTTTAAGACCTCAGACACTATATCTTTTGACAGCTGGGCACCATCAGCTTTGTCTTCAGTGTACCTGTGGGGAAGGTGAGCACCATAGAATGCCAGTTTAATAGAACAAAGAAAGTATTCTTGCAATGAGGGAGTACTTGAGTGGAGGCCCAGAGTCCACCTGCTACCTTAATACGAAACCTATAAATATATGGACGTAGGTCTATTTCCCCATGCTCATATATGAATATATTTACATATGGACATACTTTTTTAAAGACCTCTATAACAGGCCCTTGCTTCCTCGCTTGCTCTTCTATTTCCCTTTCATTTTCCTCTTGTGCCCACTGCCATGCTCAGTCTACCTTTGGGTTTCAGTAATTCTTCTTGGTTCCATTACCCTTGATCCCGCCCTACCAGGCCTCCTACATCTACCTCACCACGGATATGCATGACTTCCTGTTCTCTTGTTTCTGGGTTTCTTAACACCGCTTCCTTTACGCCCACCTCCCTCTTTCCCATGCCCCACACCCCAGAAGTGTTGGTCCTGGGTTTTGTCCTCCAGATTGGACATCCAGCCTATCTAATTTAGACAGACCAGAAAAGGTAATAACATGCACAAAACCAAGAAAAGCAACCCAAAAAAACCAAGACAACAAAAATCCAATGACACTAAAAGAAAACAAAACTAACCAAGAAAGAAAAGCTCATAGTTAGTACAAGGACTGTGTGGTGAACTTTAGGAGTGTTTTCCAGTCCAGTCTGTTGGGGCACCGAGCCCTGACCACAAAGTCCACCTTTGGCATTCCCCGGGAACTTTGATGCTCCGTTTTCTAGCGCTTCCGCTGCCCTCCCTTAGTGTCATGCCTCGATGTAGCAAGATCAGTTCGGGCGCAGTTCCCACACTGTGTCTCCAGTGTTGTCCCCTCTAGTGCAATGGGTCTTTGAGGGACGTTTCTCATCGTGGGGCTGCCCATGTGGTCTTCTCTGTGGATTGGCTTCTCTGATTGGGAACATCATCCTCAAGGTGTAGTGGGCCAGGATGTGCTCCATTCTCCCCTCCTCCCCCTTGTTCTGCTCTGTGTTCTCTGATCAGATATGTCCCTCTCCGCGAGCTGCAGCTCCGGTGCCATCCTGTGTAATACAATCTTTGGGGGCTGCAAGGAGGTGGGAGGGGGGGCATCAGCTCAGATCTTTTGGGAGTCCAGGAGATATTGACTTCTCGATGGGCACAGTTCTGTGGGGCACCGTGCTCTTGGTCCAGACGCTGGTTGTGAATATGACTTTGTTGTTAACCAGTTGTGTGTCTCTGGGTCAACTCCTGTGTGTTTTTGAGGGAGTTTTCTCATCTGGAAAGTAAATGTACTGGATTATCCAGAAGCCGATGTCAGCAAGTTATTGAGAGGGGTTAATCAGAGACTGTTTCATATAGTTTGTATCTGCGCGCTGCATTCGAGACCTGGGGTGGCAATTATGAGCTCAGAATAGAGATGGTGTCCAGTAGGTGACAGACGTGGCTCCATATTGAAACAGGAAGCCCCCTGTGGAGATTTGGTCCTTCCGTTGATGACCACCGGCCACCTAGTATTCTCCTGCTATAACTGCTTCACTGACTCAGCAGCTGAGCCAGGAGCCAGTGCCATCATAACCAGGTGGCTAACTGGGAGAAAGGGCAGATAGATATTTGTCATCTTGTTGTCTTGGTAAGCCCACCTAACCTCCATGCAAACCTTCTGGTGTGAGTTATCTGTGGAAGGAATCATAGGCTCACAGTAATACACATCGTTCTTTTTGAACCTGACATTTGCCCCTTTTGCCAGCAGGAAGTAGCTAGAGATGTCGTCGCCCAGTACCCCAAAGATTTGGGTCCATATCTCTTCAGGGGGGCAAATGTTAGGTAGCTATGCTAGGGACTGGGGCATCCGTTATGCATGCCCATAGGGCCAAGATAAGAGCCCAGTTAGGAGAGGCACCCTGTGCATGCTCAGAGGTCCAGATTTCTGGCCATGAAGGGGAGGTCACCTGGGTGGTTCCTGTACCTGGATTGACCAATCTAGGCCATGTAAATTCAATTCAGCCACTGGGGTCGGCCAGACATGCCCATCACGCCTCCCTAACGCTCATAAAACTCTCTTGAGTGCAGACCAGGCTTCTGCATGATTTCTCTCTCACTCAGGAAGGCTCTTTGGAGGCAGCTGTGCTGCACATGAGTGGCTGGTGGATACTGTTCAGATGCATGGCTTTCTGCTTGCAAGGGTTTTTGTCTCAGCTGACTGTAAGGGAGGAGGTAGTACGTCTGGATCACAGAGTATCCATGTCCACAAACGAGACTGCTCATTCCACAGTCCTGGAAGTGCTTTATGAAAACCCTCTGCTTTGCAATGTCACTCCTTGTAGATTAGAGTGGGAGGGGCTGGGACCAAGGTATGCTGCCTCTTACTCCCACTTGCAGGTTTCTGGATGCTGATTGTATCTCTTACAGCATCAGTTAGTGGGCTTGTTGTCTGCCTCAGGCTTTGTTCACGGAGATCCTCCAGCTAGTTGGTGGTGTGTGCGCATGAGCAGAGGCTTCCTGCCAATCCCCCATGAGTAGTAGAGCTCCCATGGTGTGGACTCCATGAAAGCCTTGCCCCAGGCAGCACGCTTACAAAGGAGGGTGGGCCCTGCAGGACAGAGGACCATTCCCCCTGTGGAATGGCCTCAGAGTTCCACCTCCCTCTCTGGCCAGCTGCTGGGGCTGTGGGTCCTAAGCATCATGGCTGACTCAGTAATAGACACAGGGTGAGGCGACTCCAGTAGCTGTTTTGACTGGTCTAATCCAGCCTGAGATCATCCTTGCATGAGCCCTCTGCCAAGATTATTTTTGTTTCTTTTATGATCTTTTCATTAGTGGCTCCTACAACACTAACCACAATCCATAAATACATCAGCTGTTTGAAGCACATCTGTACATTAATTGCCCTCCTTATTCACAAAATATCCACTCTCCACCCAAGCCCCTGGCCTCAGCTCCTCATTTTTCCCCCCTCAATGCCCGCCACCCATCCCTCATCAATCCTTGGAAATGTACTAATTCTTTTGCCTTATCTTCACCCACCTTTCTTTTGAGGTCAATGAAGATCCTTGTAATCGGTTCCCACTTTCCATCCTGCCCTTCCTCCACCCTCCCAGTATCTCCACTCATAACACTGGTAAAGGGCCCATCCACTCTGGATTCCCCTTGTTTGAAATTCCTATCGGTACTAGAATACTTTCTCTAGTTTGGCCAGATTAGTATGGTAGAACTGGGATCATGATAGTGGGGCAAGAGAAAGCATTAAGAACTAGAGGAAAGTTGTGTTTCATCTTTGCTGTCTCATACCCTGTATTCTTTAATCTCCACTCTGAGATCCTTCTGTAAGGGGATGTCCAGTGCACTGCAAATAGGTTTTGGGTCTATACCCGGCAGTCCCCTCTCATTCTCCATGATAAGATTTTTTTGTTCTCATGATGCCTGTTGCCTTATCCCTTTAAAACTTTGTGATCACACAGGCTGGTATGCTTTCTCCATGTGGGCTCTGTTGCTTCAGAGCCAGATGGCTGTTTCTTTACCCTCAGGCCTTTAAGACCCCACACGCTATATCTTTAGGTAGCTGGACACCATCGGCTTTCTTCACCACATTTGCTTATGCAGCCGCTTTGTGGTCAGTGATTGTGTAGGGAAGGTGAGCATCTTAGAATGCCAATTTAATAGAACAGTGTTATTGCAATGAGGGAGTCCTTGAGCGGAGGCCCTATGTCCATCTGCTACCTTAATACTAAATCTATAAACATATGGACATAGATCTATTTCCCCATGCCCCTTTGTAAATATATGTACATATGTACATGCCTTTATTTAGACGTCTATAACTGGCCCTTGCTTCCCAGCTCACTCTTCTATACCCTTTGATTTTCCTCTTGTGCCCACTGCCATGCTCAGTCTTCTTTTGGGTTTCAGTAATTCCTCTTGGTTACATTACCTTTGATCACGCCCTACCAGGCCTCCTACATCCCCCTCACTACCATTTTCCATCACTTGTTGTACCCTTGTCTCTGGGTTTCTTTACACCACTTCCTTTCCCCCCACCGTGCTCACTCCCATGCCCAATGGAAAGGGCCGGTCACATGTTTACTCCTCCAGATTGTTCATCCAGCCTCTCTTAATTAGACAGACCTGTAAAGGTAATAACATGCACAAAACAAGACTGAGCTAAACCAAGCAGCAAAAAGAAAAAAAAACAAACAAAAATGAAAACAAAACCCAACCCAAATTCAATGACACTAAAAGAAAACAACACTAACCAGAAAGAAAAGTACAAGGACTGTGTGGTGAACTTTAGGAGTGTTTTCCAGTCCAGTCTGTGGGGGCACCGAACCCTGACCACAAAGTCCACCTTTGGCATTCCCCGGGGACTTTGATGCTCCGTTTTCTTACTCTTCCGCTGCACTCTCTTAGTGTCATGCATCGAAGTGGCAGGATCAGTTCGGGCGCAGTTCCCACATTGTGTGTCCAGTGTTGTCCCCTCTAAGGCTATGGGTCTTTGAGGGACGTTTCTCATCGTGGGGCTGCCCATGTGGTCTTCTCTGTGGATTGGCTTCTCTGATTGGGAACATCATCCTCAAGGTGTATTGGGCCAGGGTGTGCTCCATTCTCCCCTCCTCCCCCTTGTTCTGCCCTGTGTTCTCTGATCAGATATGTCCCTCTCCGTGAGCTGCAGATCCGGTGCCATCCTGTGAAATACAATCTTTTGGTGCTGCAAGGATGTGGGGGGGTGGGTATCAGCTCAGATCTTTTGAGAGTCCAGGAGATATTGACTGCTCGATGGGCACAGTTCTGTGGGGCACCGTGCTCTTGGTCCAGACGCTGGTTGTGAATATGACTTTGTTGTTAACCAGTTGTGTGTCTCTGGGTCAACTCCCGTGTGTTTTTGAGTGAGTTTTCTAATCTGCAAAGTAAATGTACAGGATTATCCAGACTCCCATGTCAGCAAGTTATCGAGAGGGGTTAATCAGAGACTGTTTCATATAGTGTGTACCTGCGCGCCGCATTCTAGACCTGCGATGGCAATTATGAGCTCAGGATAGAGATGGTGTCCAGCAGGTAACATACGTGGCTCCATATTGAAACAGGAAGCCCACTGTGTAGATTTGGTCCTTCCGTTGATGGCCACCGGCCACCTAGTCTTCTCCCGCTATAACTGCTTCACTGGCTCAGCAGCTGAGCCAGAAGCCAGTGATATCATAACCAGGTGGCTAACTGGGCCAAAGGGCTGATAGATATTTGTTATCTTGTTGTCTTGGGAAACCCACCTACCCTCCATGCAAACCTTCTGGTGTGAGTTATCTGTGGAAGGAATCATAGGCTCACAGTAATTCACATCTTTCTTCTTGAAAATGTGCCCATATTCCTTTCTGAACCTGACAAGGTGGCCCCTGTGTCCACCAAGAAATTTACTGCCTGGCCTCCTACTTGGAGAGTTAGCCTGGGCTTTTGGCGGCGAAGTGAAACAGAGCCCTGACCCCTTCATTGAGCTTCTTCAAGCATTATTGTCTCTTGCTTGGGTCTTTCTACGTGCAGATGAGGCCCATCCACTCTAGTGGAGGGTCGTGCACCTCTCCTGGGGTTTTCAAGGCACTGATTTTTCCAGTGTCCTTCTTTCCTGCAGTAGGCACATTGGTCCTTCCCCATGGCTTGGCGGTGCCCAGAGGTTAGTCTCTCCGTGAGTGGGCCATGCTCTCCTTTTCCTGAGTCTCTGGGGTATCTCATGGCAATTACGATTATTTTAGCTAGCTTCTTTGTCTCTGTCGTGCTAGGGTCATCTCTGTTGGTATACACTCAATGAGCCACTTGTACCAAATCGCTAAGATTTTTCCCTTCAAACCCTTCCCACTTCTTTGTCATGTCTGAGGCAGACTGACTGAGTAATAAAGGCAGTACTTATTGCCCTCCTGTTTTCAGTGCCTCCGGGCCGTTAGGGGTATAAAGCCCGTAGGCTTCCCTCAGCCACTCTAGAAAGGCAGGCGGACATTCTCTTATAGGAACCTGAAAATTCTCACTGACCTTAGATAAATTCATAGGTTTCCTAGCTCTTCTGCAGAGGGTCATGTAAGAGCAATGGTTGATACCTGGTAAAGCCCTCTGGGCCTTGCTAGGAATTGAGATCCCACATTGTTGGTGTAGTGGCCAAAAGAGTTTCTCTCAAGTGGGGAGTGCCCGCTCGCTGACCATCAGGTTCACTGACTGCTTACTGGGCCTCTGTCTGGAAGGGCTACCCTCCTCCGTTGTGAACAGCACCTGGAGAAGTTGTTGGCAAGCATTCCAGGTGGGCTGATGAGTATGGAAGTCATACCAGTACTAGTGTGTGTGGGGGGCTGCTTGTTAGGGGTGGGGGTGAATTTGGGGGGCCGGTGGGGGAGGGAGTGACTCAATAAGGGCCTGTTAGAAGTTTTCTATTTCTGGACCCTAGAAACCTTATGGGGCGGGGGTTGAAAGAAAGGGTTTGAAGCCAGCTCTCCCACTCCCAGAGTTCTCCTGCAAAATGGGATAAAGCCGATTAGGGGAGAGTGATGGGGAGGGGAGGGGAGGGGAGGGGAGGGGGGAGGGGAGGGGAGGGGAGAGGGGTAGGGGAGGGGAGAGGGGTAGGGGAGGGGAGAGGGGTAGGGGAGGGGAGAGGTGAGGGAAGGGAGGGGTGAGGGAGGGGAGGGGTGGGGGAGGGGATGGGCGGGGGAGGGTGATGGGGAGGGATGGCCTCCACCTATGTGGTTTTGGGAATTTGGACCGTTTGTTTTTCCGGTCCTTCCATGTTTCCTGAAACCTTGGAAACAAGGGCCCTTTCTTTGCAGGAGGGAGTAAGTCTTTTGTATTTGCAGGCTTCTTAGTGGCAATGTCAGCCCACACTTGAAGTAACGGGATCAGATCGGGATATCCTGGTTCCCTTTAACCATAACTATGAACTCTTAGTAATAGGGGATGGGAAAACTAGTCTTGCGTGGGTCAATCAGGGACTCCTTCTGCCCCATCACTTTTAAACAAATTGTAGAGTCTCCAAGCTTTTGGGTTGAAACCACATCCTCTTGGTGAATGCCGAGAGCAGGGGTCCTCAAACTACAACCTGTGGGCCACATGCAGACAGCCGAGGACGTTGATCCTTTCTGCCGGGTGTATGTGCCCCATTTATTTTTTTTTGAACTTCAAATCAAGATGTGCAGTGTGCACATGAATTTGTTCGTATTATTTGTTTTTTTAAACTATAGTCTTTCCTTCAAAAGGCCTGAGGGATAGTGAACTGGCCCCTTGGGTAAACAGTTTAAGGACCCCTGCCCTAAGGTATCCTGGACTTAGGGGTTATTAATCTCCCAGCCCTGAAACATCCCTGAACATTCTACGCGTTGTAGGAGGCACCATGGGAATTTGGACCCCGGGTAATTTACAAGCCTTTACTGCAATTGAACCCAAGAAAATTCAAAATGGCTTAGGCAGTTACTCTATTTTGGTCACTTTTGACTCGTCCTGCACTAGCCCATTATTTCCATTTAACTCTATAACGCGAAGCATGATGTTTTCATAACATTAAAAATGTATATATTAATACATATATATATATTTATAACTATGAAAGTCCACAACAAAAAGAAAATTTTTTCCCAAAATTAAAATTGAAGCGTTATAGGGTTAAAAAGAAGGATGGGTCTTATCAGCGGGTCCAAGAGCTTAGCATCATAAATGAATCAGTGATCCGACTGCACCTAGTAGTGCCCAAACCTGTGCCCTCCTAGGGGAAAATGTGAATGCTTTTATCCCTCTTCCTGTACTTCCAATGAACAAACACACATGTCTGGTAATCCTAAGATTATTTTTGTTTCCTGTGACACTCACCTAATTTCAAGGCCACTGCCACCTCACAAGCTTAGCCTTGTCGTAGTCAAACTGTTCACCTTTTAGACCGTTTGTTTTTCTCAGAAGTTATGGGGTGATTAAAGCTTCTGAACCAAGTGTGCCAGGTCCACGATTACCATCTCCTGGACCACCTCAACCTTATCCATCCTGGATAAAGTTGCCCTCAATGGACAACCCCTCCCAGCAGTGTAGGAAGGGTATGGACCCAAAGCCCCACTTCGCCCGTTTTGCCAGCAGGAAGTAGCTAGAGATGTCGTCGCCCAGTACCCCAAAGATTTGGGTCCATATCTCTTCAGGGGGGCAAATGTTAGGTAGCTATGCTAGGGACTGGGGCATCCGTTATGCATGCCCATAGGGCCAAGATAAGAGCCCAGTTAGGAGAGGCACCCTGTGCATGCTCAGAGGTCCAGATTTCTGGCCATGAAGGGGAGGTCACCTGGGTGGTTCCTGTACTTGGATTGACCAATCTAGGCCATGTAAATTCAATTCAGCCACTGGGGTCGGCCAGACTTGCCCATCACGCCTCCCTAACGCTCATAAAACTCTCTTGAGTGCAGACCAGGCTTCTGCATGATTTCTCTCTCACTCAGGAAGGCTCTTTGGAGGCAGCTGTGCTGCACATGAGTGGCTGGTGGATACTGTTCAGATGCATGGCTTTCTGCTTGCAAGGGTTTTTGTCTCAGCTGACTGTAAGGGAGGAGGTAGTACGTCTGGATCACAGAGTATCCATGTCCACAAACGAGGCTGCTCATTCCACAGTCCTGGAAGTGCTTTATGAAAACCCTCTGCTTTGCAATGTCACTCCTTGTAGATTAGAGTGGGAGGGGCTGGGACCAAGGTATGCTGCCTCTTACTCCCACTTGCAGGTTTCTGGATGCTGATTGTATCTCTTACAGCATCAGTTAGTGGGCTTGTTGTCTGCCTCAGGGTTTGTTCACGGAGATCCTCCAGCTAGTTGGTGGTGTGTGCGCATGAGCAGAGGCTTCCTGCCAATCCCCCATGAGTAGTAGAGCTCCCATGGTGTGGACTCCATGAAAGCCTTGCCCCAGGCAGCACGCTTACAAAGGAGGGTGGGCCCTGCAGGACAGAGGACCATTCCCCCTGTGGAATGGCCTCAGAGATCCACCTCCCTCTCTGGCCAGCTGCTGGGGCTGTGGGTCCTAAGCATCATGGCTGACTCAGTAATAGACACAGGGTGAGGCGACTCCAGTAGCTGTTTTGACTGGTCTAATCCAGCCTGAGATCATCCTTGCATGAGCCCTCTGCCAAGATTATTTTTGTTTCTTTTATGATCTTTTCATTAGTGGCTCCTACAACACTAACCACAATCCATAAATACATCAGCTGTTTGAAGCACATCTGTACATTAATTGCCCTCCTTATTCACAAAATATCCACTCTCCACCCAAGCCCCTGGCCTCAGCTCCTCATTTTTCCCCCCTCAATGCCCGCCACCCATCCCTCATCAATCCTTGGAAATGTACTAATTCTTTTGCCTTATCTTCACCCACCTTTCTTTTGAGGTCAATGAAGATCCTTGTAATCGGTTCCCACTTTCCATCCTGCCCTTCCTCCACCCTCCCAGTATCTCCACTCATAACACTGGTAAAGGGCCCATCCACTCTGGATTCCCCTTGTTTGAAATTCCTATCAGTACTAGAATACTTTCTCTAGTTTGGCCAGATTAGTATGGTAGAACTGGGATCATGATAGTGGGGCAAGAGAAAGCATTAAGAACTAGAGGAAAGTTGTGTTTCATCTTTGCTGTCTCATACCCTGTATTCTTTAATCTCCACTCTGAGATCCTTCTGTAAGGGGATGTCCAGTGCACTGCAAATAGGTTTTGGGTCTATACCCGGCAGTCCCCTCTCATTCTCCATGATAAGATTTTTTTGTTCTCATGATGCCTGTTGCCTTATCCCTTTAAAACTTTGTGATCACAGAGGCTGGTATGCTTTCTCCATGTGGGCTCTGTTGCTTCAGAGCCAGATGGCTGTTTCTTTGCCCTCAGGCCTTTAAGACCCCACACGCTATATCTTTAGGTAGCTGGACACCATCGGCTTTCTTCACCACATTTGCTTATGCAGCCGCTTTGTGGTCAGTGATTGTGTAGGGAAGGTGAGCATCTTAGAATGCCAATTTAATAGAACAGTGTTATTGCAATGAGGGAGTCCTTGAGCGGAGGCCCTATGTCCATCTGCTACCTTAATACTAAATCTATAAACATATGGACATAGATCTATTTCCCCATGCCCCTTTGTAAATATATGTACATATGTACATGCCTTTATTTAGACGTCTATAACTGGCCCTTGCTTCCCAGCTCACTCTTCTATACCCTTTGATTTTCCTCTTGTGCCCACTGCCATGCTCAGTCTTCTTTTGGGTTTCAGTAATTCCTCTTGGTTACATTACCTTTGATCACGCCCTACCAGGCCTCCTACATCCCCCTCACTACCATTTTCCATCACTTGTTGTACCCTTGTCTCTGGGTTTCTTTACACCACTTCCTTTCCCCCCACCGTGCTCACTCCCATGCCCAATAGAAAGGGCCGGTCACATGTTTACTCCTCCAGATTGTTCATCCAGCCTCTCTTAATTAGACAGACCTGTAAAGGTAATAACATGCACAAAACAAGACTGAGCTAAACCAAGCAGCAAAAAGAAAAAAAACAAAAACAAAAATGAAAACAAAACCCAACCCAAATCCAATGACACTAAAAGAAAACAACACTAACCAGAAAGAAAAGTACAAGGACTGTGTGGTGAACTTTAGGAGTGTTTTCCAGTCCAGTCTGTGGGGGCACCGAACCCTGACCACAAAGTCCACCTTTGGCATTCCCCGGGGACTTTGATGCTCCGTTTTCTTACTCTTCCGCTGCACTCTCTTAGTGTCATGCATCGAAGTGGCAGGATCAGTTCGGGCGCAGTTCCCACACTGTGTGTCCAGTGTTGTCCCCTCTAAGGCTATGGGTCTTTGAGGGACGTTTCTCATCGTGGGGCTGCCCATGTGGTCTTCTCTGTGGATTGGCTTCTCTGATTGGGAACATCATCCTCAAGGTGTATTGGGCCAGGGTGTGCTCCATTCTCCCCTCCTCCCCCTTGTTCTGCCCTGTGTTCTCTGATCAGATATGTCCCTCTCCGTGAGCTGCAGATCCGGTGCCATCCTGTGAAATACAATCTTTTGGTGCTGCAAGGATGTGGGGGGGTGGGTATCAGCTCAGATCTTTTGAGAGTCCAGGAGATATTGACTGCTCGATGGGCACAGTTCTGTGGGGCACCGTGCTCTTGGTCCAGACGCTGGTTGTGAATATGACGTTGTTGTTAACCAGTTGTGTGTCTCTGGGTCAACTCCCGTGTGTTTTTGAGTGAGTTTTCTAATCTGCAAAGTAAATGTACAGGATTATCCAGACTCCCATGTCAGCAAGTTATCGAGAGGGGTTAATCAGAGACTGTTTCATATAGTGTGTACCTGCGCGCCGCATTCTAGACCTGCGATGGCAATTATGAGCTCAGGATAGAGATGGTGTCCAGCAGGTAACATACGTGGCTCCATATTGAAACAGGAAGCCCACTGTGTAGATTTGGTCCTTCCGTTGATGGCCACCGGCCACCTAGTCTTCTCCCGCTATAACTGCTTCACTGGCTCAGCAGCTGAGCCAGAAGCCAGTGATATCATAACCAGGTGACTAACTGGGCCAAAGGGCTGATAGATATTTGTTATCTTGTTGTCTTGGGAAACCCACCTACCCTCCATGCAAACCTTCTGGTGTGAGTTATCTGTGGAAGGAATCATAGGCTCACAGTAATTCACATCTTTCTTCTTGAAAATGTGCCCATATTCCTTTCTGAACCTGACAAGGTGGCCCCTGTGTCCACCAAGAAATTTACTGCCTGGCCTCCTACTTGGAGAGTTAGCCTGGGCTTTTGGCGGCGAAGTGAAACAGAGCCCTGACCCCTTCATTGAGCTTCTTCAAGCATTATTATCTCTTGCTTGGGTCTTTCTACGTGCAGATGAGGCCCATCCACTCTAGTGGAGGGTCGTGCACCTCTCCTGGGGTTTTCAAGGCACTGATTTTTCCAGTGTCCTTCTTTCCTGCAGTAGGCACATTGGTCCTTCCCCATGGCTTGGCGGTGCCCAGAGGTTAGTCTCTCCGTGAGTGGGCCATGCTCTCCTTTTCCTGAGTCTCTGGGGTATCTCATGGCAATTACGATTATTTTAGCTAGCTTCTTTGTCTCTGTCGTGCTAGGGTCATCTCTGTTGGTATACACTCAATGAGCCACTTGTACCAAATCGCTAAGATTTTTCCCTTCAAACCCTTCCCACTTCTTTGTCATGTCTGAGGCAGACTGACTGAGTAATAAAGGCAGTACTTATTGCCCTCCTGTTTTCAGTGCCTCCGGGCCGTTAGGGGTATAAAGCCCGTAGGCTTCCCTCAGCCACTCTAGAAAGGCAGGCGGACATTCTCTTATAGGAACCTGAAAATTCTCACTGACCTTAGATAAATTCATAGGTTTCCTAGCTCTTCTGCAGAGGGTCATGTAAGAGCAATGGTTGATACCTGGTAAAGCCCTCTGGGCCTTGCTAGGAATTGAGATCCCACATTGTTGGTGTAGTGGCCAAAAGAGTTTCTCTCAAGTGGGGAGTGCCCGCTCGCTGACCATCAGGTTCACTGACTGCTTACTGGGCCTCTGTCTGGAAGGGCTACCCTCCTCCGTTGTGAACAGCACCTGGAGAAGATGTTGGCAAGCATTCCAGGTGGACTGATGAGTATGGAAGTCATACCAGTACTAGTGTGTGTGGGGGGCTGCTTGTTAGGGGTGGGGGTGAATTTGGGGGGCTGGTGGGGGAGGGAGTGACTCAATAAGGGCCTGTTAGAAGTTTTCTATTTCTGGACCCTAGAAACCTTATGGGGCGGGGGTTGAAAGAAAGGGTTTGAAGCCAGCTCTCCCAATCCCAGAGATCTCCTGCAAAATGGGATAAAGCCGATTAGGGGAGAGTGATGGGGAGGGGAGGGGAGGGGAGGGGAGGGAGGGGAGGGGGGAGGGGTAGGGGAGGGGAGAGGGGTAGGGGAGGGGAGAGGTGAGGGAAGGGAGGGGTGAGGGAGGGGAGGGGTGGGGGAGGGGAGGGGCGGGGGAGGGTGATGGGGAGGGATGGCCTCCACCTATGTGGTTTTGGGAACTTGGACCGTTTGTTTTTCCGGTCCTTCCATGTTTCCTGAAACCTTGGAAACAAGGGCCCTTTCTTTGCAGGAGGGAGTAAGTCTTTTGTATTTGCAGGCTTCTTAGTGGCAATGTCAGCCCACACTTGAAGTAACGGGATCAGATCGGGATATCCTGGTTCCCTTTAACCATAACTATGAACTCTTAGTAATAGGGGATGGGAAAACTAGTCTTGCGTGGGTCAATCAGGGACTCCTTCTGCCCCATCACTTTTAAACAAATTGTAGAGTCTCCAAGCTTTTGGGTTGAAACCACATCCTCTTGGTGAATGCCGAGAGCAGGGGTCCTCAAACTACAACCTGTGGGCCACATGCAGACAGCCGAGGACGTTGATCCTTTCTGCCGGGTGTATGTGCCCCATTTATTTTTTTTTTTGAACTTCAAATCAAGATGTGCAGTGTGCACATGAATTTGTTCGTAATATTTGTTTTTTTAAACTATAGTCTTTCCTTCAAAAGGCCTGAGGGATAGTGAACTGGCCCCTTGGGTAAACAGTTTAAGGACCCCTGCCCTAAGGTATCCTGGACTTAGGGGTTATTAATCTCCCATCCCTGAAACAGCCCTGAACATTCTACCCGTTGTAGGAGGCACCTTGGGAATTTGGACCACGGGTAATTTACAAGCCTTTACTCCAATTGAACCCAAGAAAATTCAAAATGGCTTAGGCAGTTACTCTATTTTGGTCACTTTTGACTCGTCCTGCACTAGCCCATTATTTCCATTTAACTCTATAACGCGAAGCATGATGTTTTCATAACATTAAAAATGTATATATTAATACATATATATATATTTATAACTATGAAAGTCCACAACAAAAAGAAAATTTTTTCCCAAAATTAAAATTGAAGCGTTATAGGGTTAAAAAGAAGGATGGGTCTTATCAGCGGGTCCAAGAGCTTAGCATCATAAATGAATCAGTGATCCGACTGCACCTAGTAGTGCCCAAACCTGTGCCCTCCTAGGGGAAAATGTGAATGCTTTTATCCCTCTTCCTGTACTTCCAATGAACAAACACACATGTCTGGTAATCCTAAGATTATTTTTGTTTCCTGTGACACTCACCTAATTTCAAGGCCACTGCCACCTCACAAGCTTAGCCTTGTCGTAGTCAAACTGTTCACCTTTTAGACCGTTTGTTTTTCTCAGAAGTTATGGGGTGATTAAAGCTTCTGAACCAAGTGTGCCAGGTCCAAGATTACCATCTCCTGGACCACCTCAACCTTATCCATCCTGGATAAAGTTGCCCTCAATGGACAACCCCTCCCAGCAGTGTAGGAAGGGTATGGACCCAAAGCCCCACTTCGCCCGTTTTGCCAGCAGGAAGTAGCTAGAGATGTCGTCGCCCAGTACCCCAAAGATTTGGGTCCATATCTCTTCAGGGGGGCAAATGTTAGGTAGCTATGCTAGGGACTGGGGCATCCGTTATGCATGCCCATAGGGCCAAGATAAGAGCCCAGTTAGGAGAGGCACCCTGTGCATGCTCAGAGGTCCAGATTTCTGGCCATGAAGGGGAGGTCACCTGGGTGGTTCCTGTACCTGGATTGACCAATCTAGGCCATGTAAATTCAATTCAGCCACTGGGGTCGGCCAGACTTGCCCATCACGCCTCCCTAACGCTCATAAAACTCTCTTGAGTGCAGACCAGGCTTCTGCATGATTTCTCTCTCACTCAGGAAGGCTCTTTGGAGGCAGCTGTGCTGCACATGAGTGGCTGGTGGATACCGTTCAGATGCATGGCTTTCTGCTTGCAAGGGTTTTTGTCTCAGCTGACTGTAAGGGAGGAGGTAGTACGTCTGGATCACAGAGTATCCATGTCCACAAACGAGGCTGCTCATTCCACAGTCCTGGAAGTGCTTTATGAAAACCCTCTGCTTTGCAATGTCACTCCTTGTAGATTAGAGTGGGAGGGGCTGGGACCAAGGTATGCTGCCTCTTACTCCCACTTGCAGGTTTCTGGATGCTGATTGTATCTCTTACAGCATCAGTTAGTGGGCTTGTTGTCTGCCTCAGGCTTTGTTCACGGAGATCCTCCAGCTAGTTGGTGGTGTGTGCGCATGAGCAGAGGCTTCCTGCCAATCCCCCATGAGTAGTAGAGCTCCCATGGTGTGGACTCCATGAAAGCCTTGCCCCAGGCAGCACGCTTACAAAGGAGGGTGGGCCCTGCAGGACAGAGGACCATTCCCCCTGTGGAATGGCCTCAGAGATCCACCTCCCTCTCTGGCCAGCTGCTGGGGCTGTGGGTCCTAAGCATCATGGCTGACTCAGTAATAGACACAGGGTGAGGCGACTCCAGTAGCTGTTTTGACTGGTCTAATCCAGCCTGAGATCATCCTTGCATGAGCCCTCTGCCAAGATTATTTTTGTTTCTTTTATGATCTTTTCATTAGTGGCTCCTACAACACTAACCACAATCCATAAATACATCAGCTGTTTGAAGCACATCTGTACATTAATTGCCCTCCTTATTCACAAAATATCCACTCTCCACCCAAGCCCCTGGCCTCAGCTCCTCATTTTTCCCCCCTCAATGCCCGCCACCCATCCCTCATCAATCCTTGGAAATGTACTAATTCTTTTGCCTTATCTTCACCCACCTTTCTTTTGAGGTCAATGAAGATCCTTGTAATCGGTTCCCACTTTCCATCCTGCCCTTCCTCCACCCTCCCAGTATCTCCACTCATAACACTGGTAAAGGGCCCATCCACTCTGGATTCCCCTTGTTTGAAATTCCTATCGGTACTAGAATACTTTCTCTAGTTTGGCCAGATTAGTATGGTAGAACTGGGATCATGATAGTGGGGCAAGAGAAAGCATTAAGAACTAGAGGAAAGTTGTGTTTCATCTTTGCTGTCTCATACCCTGTATTCTTTAATCTCCACTCTGAGATCCTTCTGTAAGGGGATGTCCAGTGCACTGCAAATAGGTTTTGGGTCTATACCCGGCAGTCCCCTCTCATTCTCCATGATAAGATTTTTTTGTTCTCATGATGCCTGTTGCCTTATCCCTTTAAAACTTTGTGATCACACAGGCTGGTATGCTTTCTCCATGTGGGCTCTGTTGCTTCAGAGCCAGATGGCTGTTTCTTTGCCCTCAGGCCTTTAAGACCCCACACGCTATATCTTTAGGTAGCTGGACACCATCGGCTTTCTTCACCACATTTGCTTATGCAGCCGCTTTGTGGTCAGTGATTGTGTAGGGAAGGTGAGCATCTTAGAATGCCAATTTAATAGAACAGTGTTATTGCAATGAGGGAGTCCTTGAGCGGAGGCCCTATGTCCATCTGCTACCTTAATACTAAATCTATAAACATATGGACATAGATCTATTTCCCCATGCCCCTTTGTAAATATATGTACATATGTACATGCCTTTATTTAGGCGTCTATAACTGGCCCTTGCTTCCCAGCTCACTCTTCTATACCCTTTGATTTTCCTCTTGTGCCCACTGCCATGCTCAGTCTTCTTTTGGGTTTCAGTAATTCCTCTTGGTTACATTACCTTTGATCACGCCCTACCAGGCCTCCTACATCCCCCTCACTACCATTTTCCATCACTTGTTGTACCCTTGTCTCTGGGTTTCTTTACACCACTTCCTTTCCCCCCACCGTGCTCACTCCCATGCCCAATGGAAAGGGCCGGTCACATGTTTACTCCTCCAGATTGTTCATCCAGCCTCTCTTAATTAGACAGACCTGTAAAGGTAATAACATGCACAAAACAAGACTGAGCTAAACCAAGCAGCAAAAAGAAAAAAAACAAAAACAAAAATGAAAACAAAACCCAACCCAAATCCAATGACACTAAAAGAAAACAACACTAACCAGAAAGAAAAGTACAAGGACTGTGTGGTGAACTTTAGGAGTGTTTTCCAGTCCAGTCTGTGGGGGCACCGAACCCTGACCACAAAGTCCACCTTTGGCATTCCCCGGGGACTTTGATGCTCCGTTTTCTTACTCTTCCGCTGCACTCTCTTAGTGTCATGCATCGAAGTGGCAGGATCAGTTCGGGCGCAGTTCCCACACTGTGTGTCCAGTGTTGTCCCCTCTAAGGCTATGGGTCTTTGAGGGACGTTTCTCATCGTGGGGCTGCCCATGTGGTCTTCTCTGTGGATTGGCTTCTCTGATTGGGAACATCATCCTCAAGGTGTATTGGGCCAGGGTGTGCTCCATTCTCCCCTCCTCCCCCTTGTTCTGCCCTGTGTTCTCTGATCAGATATGTCCCTCTCCGTGAGCTGCAGATCCGGTGCCATCCTGTGAAATACAATCTTTTGGTGCTGCAAGGATGTGGGGGGGTGGGTATCAGCTCAGATCTTTTGAGAGAGAGTCCAGGAGATATTGACTGCTCGATGGGCACAGTTCTGTGGGGCACCGTGCTCTTGGTCCAGACGCTGGTTGTGAATATGACTTTGTTGTTAACCAGTTGTGTGTCTCTGGGTCAACTCCCGTGTGTTTTTGAATGAGTTTTCTAATCTGCAAAGTAAATGTACAGGATTATCCAGACTCCCATGTCAGCAAGTTATCGAGAGGGGTTAATCAGAGACTGTTTCATATAGTGTGTACCTGCGCGCCGCATTCTAGACCTGCGATGGCAATTATGAGCTCAGGATAGAGATGGTGTCCAGCAGGTAACATACGTGGCTCCATATTGAAACAGGAAGCCCACTGTGTAGATTTGGTCCTTCCGTTGATGGCCACCGGCCACCTAGTCTTCTCCCGCTATAACTGCTTCACTGGCTCAGCAGCTGAGCCAGAAGCCAGTGATATCATAACCAGGTGGCTAACTGGGCCAAAGGGCTGATAGATATTTGTTATCTTGTTGTCTTGGGAAACCCACCTACCCTCCATGCAAACCTTCTGGTGTGAGTTATCTGTGGAAGGAATCATAGGCTCACAGTAATTCACATCTTTCTTCTTGAAAATGTGCCCATATTCCTTTCTGAACCTGACAAGGTGGCCCCTGTGTCCACCAAGAAATTTACTGCCTGGCCTCCTACTTGGAGAGTTAGCCTGGGCTTTTGACGGCGAAGTGAAACAGAGCCCTGACCCCTTCATTGAGCTTCTTCAAGCATTATTGTCTCTTGCTTGGGTCTTTCTCGTTGCAGATGAGGCCCATCCACTCTAGTGGAGGGTCGTGCACCTCTCCTGGGGTTTTCAAGGCACTGATTTTTCCAGTGTCCTTCTTTCCTGCAGTAGGCACATTGGTCCTTCCCCATGGCTTGGCGGTGCCCAGAGGTTAGTCTCTCCGTGAGTGGGCCATGCTCTCCTTTTCCTGAGTCTCTGGGGTATCTCATGGCAATTACGATTATTTTAGCTAGCTTCTTTGTCTCTGTCGTGCTAGGGTCATCTCTGTTGGTATACACTCAATGAGCCACTTGTACCAAATCGCTAAGATTTTTCCCTTCAAACCCTTCCCACTTCTTTGTCATGTCTGAGGCAGACTGACTGAGTAATAAAGGCAGTACTTATTGCCCTCCTGTTTTCAGTGCCTCCGGGCCGTTAGGGGTATAAAGCCCGTAGGCTTCCCTCAGCCACTCTAGAAAGGCAGGCGGACATTCTCTTATAGGAACCTGAAAATTCTCACTGACCTTAGATAAATTCATAGGTTTCCTAGCTCTTCTGCAGAGGGTCATGTAAGAGCAATGGTTGATACCTGGTAAAGCCCTCTGGGCCTTGCTAGGAATTGAGATCCCACATTGTTGGTGTAGTGGCCAAAAGAGTTTCTCTCAAGTGGGGAGTGCCCGCTCGCTGACCATCAGGTTCACTGACTGCTTACTGGGCCTCTGTCTGGAAGGGCTACCCTCCTCCGTTGTGAACAGCACCTGGAGAAGTTGTTGGCAAGCATTCCAGGTGGGCTGATGAGTATGGAAGTCATACCAGTACTAGTGTGTGTGGGGGGCTGCTTGTTAGGGGTGGGGGTGAATTTGGGGGGCCGGTGGGGGAGGGAGTGACTCAATAAGGGCCTGTTAGAAGTTTTCTATTTCTGGACCCTAGAAACCTTATGGGGCGGGGGTTGAAAGAAAGGGTTTGAAGCCAGCTCTCCCACTCCCGGAGTTCTCCTGCAAAATGGGATAAAGCCGATTAGGGGAGAGTGATGGGGAGGGGAGGGGAGGGGAGGGGAGGGGAGGGGAGGGGGGAGGGGTAGGGGAGGGGAGAGGGGTAGGGGAGGGGAGAGGTGAGGGAAGGGAGGGGTGAGGGAGGGGAGGGGTGGGGGACGGGAGGGGCGGGGAGGGTGATGGGGAGGGATGGCCTCCACCTATGTGGTTTTGGGAACTTGGACCGTTTGTTTTTCCGGTCCTTTCATGTTTCCTGAAACCTTGGAAACAAGGGCCCTTTCTTTGCAGGAGGGAGTAAGTCTTTTGTATTTGCAGGCTTCTTAGTGGCAATGTCAGCCCACACTTGAAGTAACGGGATCAGATCGGGATATCCTGGTTCCCTTTAACCATAACTATGAACTCTTAGTAATAGGGGATGGGAAAACTAGTCTTGCGTGGGTCAATCAGGGACTCCTTCTGCCCCATCACTTTTAAACAAATTGTAGAGTCTCCAAGCTTTTGGGTTGAAACCACATCCTCTTGGTGAATGCCGAGAGCAGGGGTCCTCAAACTACAACCTGTGGGCCACATGCAGACAGCCGAGGACGTTGATCCTTTCTGCCGGGTGTATGTGCCCCATTTATTTTTTTTTTGAACTTCAAATCAAGATGTGCAGTGTGCACATGAATTTGTTCGTAATATTTGTTTTTTTAAACTATAGTCTTTCCTTCAAAAGGCCTGAGGGATAGTGAACTGGCCCCTTGGGTAAACAGTTTAAGGACCCCTGCCCTAAGGTATCCTGGACTTAGGGGTTATTAATCTCCCAGCCCTGAAACAGCCCTGAACATTCTACCCGTTGTAGGAGGCACCTTGGGAATTTGGACCCCGGGTAATTTACAAGCCTTTACTCCAATTGAACCCAAGAAAATTCAAAATGGCTTAGGCAGTTACTCTATTTTGGTCACTTTTGACTCGTCCTGCACTAGCCCATTATTTCCATTTAACTCTATAACGCGAAGCATGATGTTTTCATAACATTAAAAATGTATATATTAATACATATATATATATTTATAACTATGAAAGTCCACAACAAAAAGAAAATTTTTTCCCAAAATTAAAATTGAAGCGTTATAGGGTTAAAAAGAAGGATGGGTCTTATCAGCGGGTCCAAGAACTTAGCATCATAAATGAATCAGTGATCCGACTGCACCTAGTAGTGCCCAAACCTGTGCCCTCCTAGGGGAAAATGTGAATGCTTTTATCCCTCTTCCTGTACTTCCAATGAACAAACACACATGTCTGGTAATCCTAAGATTATTTTTGTTTCCTGTGACACTCACCTAATTTCAAGGCCACTGCCACCTCACAAGCTTAGCCTTGTCGTAGTCAAACTGTTCACCTTTTAGACCGTTTGTTTTTCTCAGAAGTTATGGGGTGATTAAAGCTTCTGAACCAAGTGTGCCAGGTCCACGATTACCATCTCCTGGACCACCTCAACCTTATCCATCCTGGATAAAGTTGCCCTCAATGGACAACCCCTCCCAGCAGTGTAGGAAGGGTATGGACCCAAAGCCCCACTTCGCCCGTTTTGCCAGCAGGAAGTAGCTAGAGATGTCGTCGCCCAGTACCCCAAAGATTTGGGTCCATATCTCTTCAGGGGGGCAAATGTTAGGTAGCTATGCTAGGGACTGGGGCATCCGTTATGCATGCCCATAGGGCCAAGATAAGAGCCCAGTTAGGAGAGGCACCCTGTGCATGCTCAGAGGTCCAGATTTCTGGCCATGAAGGGGAGGTCACCTGGGTGGTTCCTGTACCTGGATTGACCAATCTAGGCCATGTAAATTCAATTCAGCCACTGGGGTCGGCCAGACTTGCCCATCACGCCTCCCTAACGCTCATAAAACTCTCTTGAGTGCAGACCAGGCTTCTGCATGATTTCTCTCTCACTCAGGAAGGCTCTTTGGAGGCAGCTGTGCTGCACATGAGTGGCTCATGGATACTGTTCAGATGCATGGCTTTCTGCTTGCAAGGGTTTTTGTCTCAGCTGACTGTAAGGGAGGAGGTAGTACGTCTGGATCACAGAGTATCCATGTCCACAAACGAGGCTGCTCATTCCAAAGTCCTGGAAGTGCTTTATGAAAACCCTCTGCTTTGCAATGTCACTCCTTGTAGATTAGAGTGGGAGGGGCTGGGACCAAGGTATGCTGCCTCTTACTCCCACTTGCAGGTTTCTGGATGCTGATTGTATCTCTTACAGCATCAGTTAGTGGGCTTGTTGTCTGCCTCAGGCTTTGTTCACGGAGATCCTCCAGCTAGTTGGTGGTGTGTGCGCATGAGCAGAGGCTTCCTGCCAATCCCCCATGAGTAGTAGAGCTCCCATGGTGTGGACTCCATGAAAGCCTTGCCCCAGGCAGCACGCTTACAAAGGAGGGTGGGCCCTGCAGGACAGAGGACCATTCCCCCTGTGGAATGGCCTCAGAGATCCACCTCCCTCTCTGGCCAGCTGCTGGGGCTGTGGGTCCTAAGCATCATGGCTGACTCAGTAATAGACACAGGGTGAGGCGACTCCAGTAGCTGTTTTGACTGGTCTAATCCAGCCTGAGATCATCCTTGCATGAGCCCTCTGCCAAGATTATTTTTGTTTCTTTTATGATCTTTTCATTAGTGGCTCCTACAACACTAACCACAATCCATAAATACATCAGCTGTTTGAAGCACATCTGTACATTAATTGCCCTCCTTATTCACAAAATATCCACTCTCCACCCAAGCCCCTGGCCTCAGCTCCTCATTTTTCCCCCCTCAATGCCCGCCACCCATCCCTCATCAATCCTTGGAAATGTACTAATTCTTTTGCCTTATCTTCACCCACCTTTCTTTTGAGGTCAATGAAGATCCTTGTAATCGGTTCCCACTTTCCATCCTGCCCTTCCTCCACCCTCCCAGTATCTCCACTCATAACACTGGTAAAGGGCCCATCCACTCTGGATTCCCCTTGTTTGAAATTCCTATCGGTACTAGAATACTTTCTCTAGTTTGGCCAGATTAGTATGGTAGAACTGGGATCATGATAGTGGGGCAAGAGAAAGCATTAAGAACGAGAGGAAAGTTGTGTTTCATCTTTGCTGTCTCATACCCTGTATTCTTTAATCTCCACTCTGAGATCCTTCTGTAAGGGGATGTCCAGTGCACTGCAAATAGGTTTTGGGTCTATACCCGGCAGTCCCCTCTCATTCTCCATGATAAGATTTTTTTGTTCTCATGATGCCTGTTGCCTTATCCCTTTAAAACTTTGTGATCACACAGGCTGGTATGCTTTCTCCATGTGGGCTCTGTTGCTTCAGAGCCAGATGGCTGTTTCTTTGCCCTCAGGCCTTTAAGACCCCACACGCTATATCTTTAGGTAGCTGGACACCATCGGCTTTCTTCACCACATTTGCTTATGCAGCCGCTTTGTGGTCAGTGATTGTGTAGGGAAGGTGAGCATCTTAGAATGCCAATTTAATAGAACAGTGTTATTGCAATGAGGGAGTCCTTGAGCGGAGGCCCTATGTCCATCTGCTACCTTAATACTAAATCTATAAACATATGGACATAGATCTATTTCCCCATGCCCCTTTGTAAATATATGTACATATGTACATGCCTTTATTTAGGCGTCTATAACTGGCCCTTGCTTCCCAGCTCACTCTTCTATACCCTTTGATTTTCCTCTTGTGCCCACTGCCATGCTCAGTCTTCTTTTGGGTTTCAGTAATTCCTCTTGGTTACATTACCTTTGATCACGCCCTACCAGGCCTCCTACATCCCCCTCACTACCATTTTCCATCACTTGTTGTACCCTTGTCTCTGGGTTTCTTTACACCACTTCCTTTCCCCCCACCGTGCTCACTCCCATGCCCAATGGAAAGGGCCGGTCACATGTTTACTCCTCCAGATTGTTCATCCAGCCTCTCTTAATTAGACAGACCTGTAAAGGTAATAACATGCACAAAACAAGACTGAGCTAAACCAAGCAGCAAAAAGAAAAAAAACAAAAACAAAAATGAAAACAAAACCCAACCCAAATCCAATGACACTAAAAGAAAACAACACTAACCAGAAAGAAAAGTACAAGGACTGTGTGGTGAACTTTAGGAGTGTTTTCCAGTCCAGTCTGTGGGGGCACCGAACCCTGACCACAAAGTCCACCTTTGGCATTCCCCGGGGACTTTGATGCTCCGTTTTCTTACTCTTCCGCTGCACTCTCTTAGTGTCATGCATCGAAGTGGCAGGATCAGTTCGGGCGCAGTTCCCACACTGTGTGTCCAGTGTTGTCCCCTCTAAGGCTATGGGTCTTTGAGGGACGTTTCTCATCGTGGGGCTGCCCATGTGGTCTTCTCTGTGGATTGGCTTCTCTGATTGGGAACATCATCCTCAAGGTGTATTGGGCCAGGGTGTGCTCCATTCTCCCCTCCTCCCCCTTGTTCTGCCCTGTGTTCTCTGATCAGATATGTCCCTCTCCGTGAGCTGCAGATCCGGTGCCATCCTGTGAAATACAATCTTTTGGTGCTGCAAGGATGTGGGGGGGTGGGTATCAGCTCAGATCTTTTGAGAGTCCAGGAGATATTGACTGCTCGATGGGCACAGTTCTGTGGGGCACCGTGCTCTTGGTCCAGACACTGGTTGTGAATATGACTTTGTTGTTAACCAGTTGTGTGTCTCTGGGTCAACTCCCGTGTGTTTTTGAGTGAGTTTTCTAATCTGCAAAGTAAATGTACAGGATTATCCAGACTCCCATGTCAGCAAGTTATCGAGAGGGGTTAATCAGAGACTGTTTCATATAGTGTGTACCTGCGCGCCGCATTCTAGACCTGCGATGGCAATTATGAGCTCAGGATAGAGATGGTGTCCAGCAGGTAACATACGTGGCTCCATATTGAAACAGGAAGCCCACTGTGTAGATTTGGTCCTTCCGTTGATGGCCACCGGCCACCTAGTCTTCTCCCGCTATAACTGCTTCACTGGCTCAGCAGCTGAGCCAGAAGCCAGTGATATCATAACCAGGTGGCTAACTGGGCCAAAGGGCTGATAGATATTTGTTATCTTGTTGTCTTGGGAAACCCACCTACCCTCCATGCAAACCTTCTGGTGTGAGTTATCTGTGGAAGGAATCATAGGCTCACAGTAATTCACATCTTTCTTCTTGAAAATGTGCCCATATTCCTTTCTGAACCTGACAAGGTGGCCCCTGTGTCCACCAAGAAATTTACTGCCTGGCCTCCTACTTGGAGAGTTAGCCTGGGCTTTTGGCGGCGAAGTGAAACAGAGCCCTGACCCCTTCATTGAGCTTCTTCAAGCATTATTGTCTCTTGCTTGGGTCTTTCTACGTGCAGATGAGGCCCATCCACTCTAGTGGAGGGTCGTGCACCTCTCCTGGGGTTTTCAAGGCACTGATTTTTCCAGTGTCCTTCTTTCCTGCAGTAGGCACATTGGTCCTTCCCCATGGCTTGGCGGTGCCCAGAGGTTAGTCTCTCCGTGAGTGGGCCATGCTCTCCTTTTCCTGAGTCTCTGGGGTATCTCATGGCAATTACGATTATTTTAGCTAGCTTCTTTGTCTCTGTCGTGCTAGGGTCATCTCTGTTGGTATACACTCAATGAGCCACTTGTACCAAATCGCTAAGATTTTTCCCTTCAAACCCTTCCCACTTCTTTGTCATGTCTGAGGCAGACTGACTGAGTAATAAAGGCAGTACTTATTGCCCTCCTGTTTTCAGTGCCTCCGGGCCGTTAGGGGTATAAAGCCCGTAGGCTTCCCTCAGCCACTCTAGAAAGGCAGGCGGACATTCTCTTATAGGAACCTGAAAATTCTCACTGACCTTAGATAAATTCATAGGTTTCCTAGCTCTTCTGCAGAGGGTCATGTAAGAGCAATGGTTGATACCTGGTAAAGCCCTCTGGGCCTTGCTAGGAATTGAGATCCCACATTGTTGGTGTAGTGGCCAAAAGAGTTTCTCTCAAGTGGGGAGTGCCCGCTCGCTGACCATCAGGTTCACTGACTGCTTACTGGGCCTCTGTCTGGAAGGGCTACCCTCCTCCGTTGTGAACAGCACCTGGAGAAGTTGTTGGCAAGCATTCCAGGTGGGCTGATGAGTATGGAAGTCATACCAGTACTAGTGTGTGTGGGGGGCTGCTTGTTAGGGGTGGGGGTGAATTTGGGGGGCCGGTGGGGGAGGGAGTGACTCAATAAGGGCCTGTTAGAAGTTTTCTATTTCTGGACCCTAGAAACCTTATGGGGCGGGGGTTGAAAGAAAGGGTTTGAAGCCAGCTCTCCCACTCCTGGAGTTCTCCTGCAAAATGGGATAAAGCCGATTAGGGGAGAGTGATGGGGAGGGGAGGGGAGGGGAGGGGAGGGGAGGGGAGGGGGGAGGGGTAGGGGAGGGGAGATGGGTAGGGGAGGGGAGAGGTGAGGGAAGGGAGGGGTGAGGGAGGGGAGGGGAGGGGAGGGGAGGGGAGGGGCGGGGGAGGGTGATGGGGAGGGATGGCCTCCACCTATGTGGTTTTGGGAACTTGGACCGTTTGTTTTTCCGGTCCTTCCATGTTTCCTGAAACCTTGGAAACAAGGGCCCTTTCTTTGCAGGAGGGAGTAAGTCTTTTGTATTTGCAGGCTTCTTAGTGGCAATGTCAGCCCACACTTGAAGTAACGGGATCAGATCGGGATATCCTGGTTCCCTTTAACCATAACTATGAACTCTTAGTAATAGGGGATGGGAAAACTAGTCTTGCGTGGGTCAATCAGGGACTCCTTCTGCCCCATCACTTTTAAACAAATTGTAGAGTCTCCAAGCTTTTGGGTTGAAACCACATCCTCTTGGTGAATGCCGAGAGCAGGGGTCCTCAAACTACAACCTGTGGGCCACATGCAGACAGCCGAGGACGTTGATCCTTTCTGCCGGGTGTATGTGCCCCATTTATTTTTTTTTTTGAACTTCAAATCAAGATGTGCAGTGTGCACATGAATTTGTTCGTAATATTTGTTTTTTTAAACTATAGTCTTTCCTTCAAAAGGCCTGAGGGATAGTGAACTGGCCCCTTGGGTAAACAGTTTAAGGACCCCTGCCCTAAGGTATCCTGGACTTAGGGGTTATTAATCTCCCATCCCTGAAACAGCCCTGAACATTCTACCCGTTGTAGGAGGCACCTTGGGAATTTGGACCACGGGTAATTTACAAGCCTTTACTCCAATTGAACCCAAGAAAATTCAAAATGGCTTAGGCAGTTACTCTATTTTGGTCACTTTTGACTCGTCCTGCACTAGCCCATTATTTCCATTTAACTCTATAACGCGAAGCATGATGTTTTCATAACATTAAAAATGTATATATTAATACATATATATATATATTTATAACTATGAAAGTCCACAACAAAAAGAAAATTTTTTCCCAAAATTAAAATTGAAGCGTTATAGGGTTAAAAAGAAGGATGGGTCTTATCAGCGGGTCCAAGAACTTAGCATCATAAATGAATCAGTGATCCGACTGCACCTAGTAGTGCCCAAACCTGTGCCCTCCTAGGGGAAAATGTGAATGCTTTTATCCCTCTTCCTGTACTTCCAATGAACAAACACACATGTCTGGTAATCCTAAGATTATTTTTGTTTCCTGTGACACTCACCTAATTTCAAGGCCACTGCCACCTCACAAGCTTAGCCTTGTCGTAGTCAAACTGTTCACCTTTTAGACCGTTTGTTTTTCTCAGAAGTTATGGGGTGATTAAAGCTTCTGAACCAAGTGTGCCAGGTCCACGATTACCATCTCCTGGACCACCTCAACCTTATCCATCCTGGATAAAGTTGCCCTCAATGGACAACCCCTCCCAGCAGTGTAGGAAGGGTATGGACCCAAAGCCCCACTTCGCCCGTTTTGCCAGCAGGAAGTAGCTAGAGATGTCGTCGCCCAGTACCCCAAAGATTTGGGTCCATATCTCTTCAGGGGGGCAAATGTTAGGTAGCTATGCTAGGGACTGGGGCATCCGTTATGCATGCCCATAGGGCCAAGATAAGAGCCCAGTTAGGAGAGGCACCCTGTGCATGCTCAGAGGTCCAGATTTCTGGCCATGAAGGGGAGGTCACCTGGGTGGTTCCTGTACCTGGGTTGACCAATCTAGGCCATGTAAATTCAATTCAGCCACTGGGGTCGGCCAGACTTGCCCATCACGCCTCCCTAACGCTCATAAAACTCTCTTGAGTGCAGACCAGGCTTCTGCATGATTTCTCTCTCACTCAGGAAGGCTCTTTGGAGGCAGCTGTGCTGCACATGAGTGGCTGGTGGATACTGTTCAGATGCATGGCTTTCTGCTTGCAAGGGTTTTTGTCTCAGCTGACTGTAAGGGAGGAGGTAGTACGTCTGGATCACAGAGTATCCATGTCCACAAACGAGGCTGCTCATTCCACAGTCCTGGAAGTGCTTTATGAAAACCCTCTGCTTTGCAATGTCACTCCTTGTAGATTAGAGTGGGAGGGGCTGGGACCAAGGTATGCTGCCTCTTACTCCCACTTGCAGGTTTCTGGATGCTGATTGTATCTCTTACAGCATCAGTTAGTGGGCTTGTTGTCTGCCTCAGGCTTTGTTCACGGAGATCCTCCAGCTAGTTGGTGGTGTGTGCGCATGAGCAGAGGCTTCCTGCCAATCCCCCATGAGTAGTAGAGCTCCCATGGTGTGGACTCCATGAAAGCCTTGCCCCAGGCAGCACGCTTACAAAGGAGGGTGGGCCCTGCAGGACAGAGGACCATTCCCCCTGTGGAATGGCCTCAGAGATCCACCTCCCTCTCTGGCCAGCTGCTGGGGCTGTGGGTCCTAAGCATCATGGCTGACTCAGTAATAGACACAGGGTGAGGCGACTCCAGTAGCTGTTTTGACTGGTCTAATCCAGCCTGAGATCATCCTTGCATGAGCCCTCTGCCAAGATTATTTTTGTTTCTTTTATGATCTTTTCATTAGTGGCTCCTACAACACTAACCACAATCCATAAATACATCAGCTGTTTGAAGCACATCTGTACATTAATTGCCCTCCTTATTCACAAAATATCCACTCTCCACCCAAGCCCCTGGCCTCAGCTCCTCATTTTTCCCCCCTCAATGCCCGCCACCCATCCCTCATCAATCCTTGGAAATGTACTAATTCTTTTGCCTTATCTTCACCCACCTTTCTTTTGAGGTCAATGAAGATCCTTGTAATCGGTTCCCACTTTCCATCCTGCCCTTCCTCCACCCTCCCAGTATCTCCACTCATAACACTGGTAAAGGGCCCATCCACTCTGGATTCCCCTTGTTTGAAATTCCTATCGGTACTAGAATACTTTCTCTAGTTTGGCCAGATTAGTATGGTAGAACTGGGATCATGATAGTGGGGCAAGAGAAAGCATTAAGAACTAGAGGAAAGTTGTGTTTCATCTTTGCTGTCCCATACCCTGTATTCTTTAATCTCCACTCTGAGATCCTTCTGTAAGGGGATGTCCAGTGCACTGCAAATAGGTTTTGGGTCTATACCCGGCAGTCCCCTCTCATTCTCCATGATAAGATTTTTTTGTTCTCATGATGCCTGTTGCCTTATCCCTTTAAAACTTTGTGATCACACAGGCTGGTATGCTTTCTCCATGTGGGCTCTGTTGCTTCAGAGCCAGATGGCTGTTTCTTTGCCCTCAGGCCTTTAAGACACCACACGCTATATCTTTAGGTAGCTGGACACCATCGGCTTTCTTCACCACATTTGCTTATGCAGCCGCTTTGTGGTCAGTGATTGTGTAGGGAAGGTGAGCATCTTAGAATGCCAATTTAATAGAACAGTGTTATTGCAATGAGGGAGTCCTTGAGCGGAGGCCCTATGTCCATCTGCTACCTTAATACTAAATCTATAAACATATGGACATAGATCTATTTCCCCATGCCCCTTTGTAAATATATGTACATATGTACATGCCTTTATTTAGACGTCTATAACTGGCCCTTGCTTCCCAGCTCACTCTTCTATACCCTTTGATTTTCCTCTTGTGCCCACTGCCATGCTCAGTCTTCTTTTGGGTTTCAGTAATTCCTCTTGGTTACATTACCTTTGATCACGCCCTACCAGGCCTCCTACATCCCCCTCACTACCATTTTCCATCACTTGTTGTACCCTTGTCTCTGGGTTTCTTTACACCACTTCCTTTCCCCCCACCGTGCTCACTCCCATGCCCAATGGAAAGGGCCGGTCACATGTTTACTCCTCCAGATTGTTCATCCAGCCTCTCTTAATTAGACAGACCTGTAAAGGTAATAACATGCACAAAACAAGACTGAGCTAAACCAAGCAGCAAAAAGAAAAAAAACAAAAACAAAAATGAAAACAAAACCCAACCCAAATTCAATGACACTAAAAGAAAACAACACTAACCAGAAAGAAAAGTACAAGGACTGTGTGGTGAACTTTAGGAGTGTTTTCCAGTCCAGTCTGTGGGGGCACCGAACCCTGACCACAAAGTCCACCTTTGGCATTCCCCGGGGACTTTGATGCTCCGTTTTCTTACTCTTCCGCTGCACTCTCTTAGTGTCATGCATCGAAGTGGCAGGATCAGTTCGGGCGCAGTTCCCACACTGTGTATCCAGTGTTGTCCCCTCTAAGGCTATGGGTCTTTGAGGGACGTTTCTCATCGTGGGGCTGCCCATGTGGTCTTCTCTGTGGATTGGCTTCTCTGATTGGGAACATCATCCTCAAGGTGTATTGGGCCAGGGTGTGCTCCATTCTCCCCTCCTCCCCCTTGTTCTGCCCTGTGTTCTCTGATCAGATATGTCCCTCTCCGTGAGCTGCAGATCCGGTGCCATCCTGTGAAATACAATCTTTTGGTGCTGCAAGGATGTGGGGGGGTGGGTATCAGCTCAGATCTTTTGAGAGTCCAGGAGATATTGACTGCTCGATGGGCACAGTTCTGTGGGGCACCGTGCTCTTGGTCCAGACGCTGGTTGTGAATATGACTTTGTTGTTAACCAGTTGTGTGTCTCTGGGTCAACTCCCGTGTGTTTTTGAGTGAGTTTTCTAATCTGCAAAGTAAATGTACAGGATTATCCAGACTCCCATGTCAGCAAGTTATCGAGAGGGGTTAATCAGAGACTGTTTCATATAGTGTGTACCTGCGCGCCGCATTCTAGACCTGCGATGGCAATTATGAGCTCAGGATAGAGATGGTGTCCAGCAGGTAACATACGTGGCTCCATATTGAAACAGGAAGCCCACTGTGTAGATTTGGTCCTTCCGTTGATGGCCACCGGCCACCTAGTCTTCTCCCGCTATAACTGCTTCACTGGCTCAGCAGCTGAGCCAGAAGCCAGTGATATCATAACCAGGTGGCTAACTGGGCCAAAGGGCTGATAGATATTTGTTATCTTGTTGTCTTGGGAAACCCACCTACCCTCCATGCAAACCTTCTGGTGTGAGTTATCTGTGGAAGGAATCATAGGCTCACAGTAATTCACATCTTTCTTCTTGAAAATGTGCCCATATTCCTTTCTGAACCTGACAAGGTGGCCCCTGTGTCCACCAAGAAATTTACTGCCTGGCCTCCTACTTGGAGAGTTAGCCTGGGCTTTTGGCGGCGAAGTGAAACAGAGCCCTGACCCCTTCATTGAGCTTCTTCAAGCATTATTGTCTCTTGCTTGGGTCTTTCTACGTGCAGATGAGGCCCATCCACTCTAGTGGAGGGTCGTGCACCTCTCCTGGGGTTTTCAAGGCACTGATTTTTCCAGTGTCCTTCTTTCCTGCAGTAGGCACATTGGTCCTTCCCCATGGCTTGGCGGTGCCCAGAGGTTAGTCTCTCCGTGAGTGGGCCATGCTCTCCTTTTCCTGAGTCTCTGGGGTATCTCATGGCAATTACGATTATTTTAGCTAGCTTCTTTGTCTCTGTCGTGCTAGGGTCATCTCTGTTGGTATACACTCAATGAGCCACTTGTACCAAATCGCTAAGATTTTTCCCTTCAAACCCTTCCCACTTCTTTGTCATGTCTGAGGCAGACTGACTGAGTAATAAAGGCAGTACTTATTGCCCTCCTGTTTTCAGTGCCTCCGGGCCGTTAGGGGTATAAAGCCCGTAGGCTTCCCTCAGCCACTCTAGAAAGGCAGGCGGACATTCTCTTATAGGAACCTGAAAATTCTCACTGACCTTAGATAAATTCATAGGTTTCCTAGCTCTTCTGCAGAGGGTCATGTAAGAGCAATGGTTGATACCTGGTAAAGCCCTCTGGGCCTTGCTAGGAATTGAGATCCCACATTGTTGGTGTAGTGGCCAAAAGAGTTTCTCTCAAGTGGGGAGTGCCCGCTCGCTGACCATCTGGTTCACTGACTGCTTACTGGGCCTCTGTCTGGAAGGGCTACCCTCCTCCGTTGTGAACAGCACCTGGAGAAGTTGTTGGCAAGCATTCCAGGTGGGCTGATGAGTATGGAAGTCATACCAGTACTAGTGTGTGTGGGGGGCTGCTTGTTAGGGGTGGGGGTGAATTTGGGGGGCCGGTGGGGGAGGGAGTGACTCAATAAGGGCCTGTTAGAAGTTTTCTATTTCTGGACCCTAGAAACCTTATGGGGCGGGGGTTGAAAGAAAGGGTTTGAAGCCAGCTCTCCCAATCCCAGAGATCTCCTGCAAAATGGGATAAAGCCGATTAGGGGAGAGTGATGGGGAGGGGAGGGGAGTGGAGGGGAGGGAGGGGAGGGGGGAGGGGTAGGGGAGGGGAGATGGGTAGGGGAGGGGAGAGGTGACGGAAGGGAGGGGTGAGGGAGGGGAGGGGTGGGGGAGGGGAGGGGCGGGGGAGGGTGATGGGGAGGGATGGCCTCCACCTATGTGGTTTTGGGAACTTGGACCGTTTGTTTTTCCGGTCCTTCCATGTTTCCTGAAACCTTGGAAACAAGGGCCCTTTCTTTGCAGGAGGGAGTAAGTCTTTTGTATTTGAAGGCTTCTTAGTGGCAATGTCAGCCCACACTTGAAGTAACGGGATCAGATCGGGATATCCTGGTTCCCTTTAACCATAACTATGAACTCTTAGTAATAGGGGATGGGAAAACTAGTCTTGCGTGGGTCAATCAGGGACTCCTTCTGCCCCATCACTTTTAAACAAATTGTAGAGTCTCCAAGCTTTTGGGTTGAAACCACATCCTCTTGGTGAATGCCGAGAGCAGGGGTCCTCAAACTACAACCTGTGGGCCACATGCAGACAGCCGAGGACGTTGATCCTTTCTGCCGGGTGTATGTGCCCCATTTATTTTTTTTTTGAACTTCAAATCAAGATGTGCAGTGTGCACATGAATTTGTTCGTAATATTTGTTTTTTTAAACTATAGTCTTTCCTTCAAAAGGCCTGAGGGATAGTGAACTGGCCCCTTGGGTAAACAGTTTAAGGACCCCTGCCCTAAGGTATCCTGGACTTAGGGGTTATTAATCTCCCAGCCCTGAAACATCCCTGAACATTCTACGCGTTGTAGGAGGCACCATGGGAATTTGGACCCCGGGTAATTTACAAGCCTTTACTGCAATTGAACCCAAGAAAATTCAAAATGGCTTAGGCAGTTACTCTATTTTGGTCACTTTTGACTCGTCCTGCACTAGCCCATTATTTCCATTTAACTCTATAACGCGAAGCATGATGTTTTCATAACATTAAAAATGTATATATTAATACATATATATATATTTATAACTATGAAAGTCCACAACAAAAAGAAAATTTTTTCCCAAAATTAAAATTGAAGCGTTATAGGGTTAAAAAGAAGGATGGGTCTTATCAGCGGGTCCAAGAACTTAGCATCATAAATGAATCAGTGATCCGACTGCACCTAGTAGTGCCCAAACCTGTGCCCTCCTAGGGGAAAATGTGAATGCTTTTATCCCTCTTCTTGTACTTCCAATGAACAAACACACATGTCTGGTAATCCTAAGATTATTTTTGTTTCCTGTGACACTCACCTAATTTCAAGGCCACTGCCACCTCACAAGCTTAGCCTTGTCGTAGTCAAACTGTTCACCTTTTAGACCGTTTGTTTTTCTCAGAAGTTATGGGGTGATTAAAGCTTCTGAACCAAGTGTGCCAGGTCCACGATTACCATCTCCTGGACCACCTCAACCTTATCCATCCTGGATAAAGTTGCCCTCAATGGACAACCCCTCCCAGCAGTGTAGGAAGGGTATGGAACCAAAGCCCCACTTCGCCCCTTTTGCCAGCAGGAAGTAGCTAGAGATGTCGTCGCCCAGTACCCCAAAGATTTGGGTCCATATCTCTTCAGGGGGGCAAATGTTAGGTAGCTATGCTAGGGACTGGGGCATCCGTTATGCATGCCCATAGGGCCAAGATAAGAGCCCAGTTAGGAGAGGCACCCTGTGCATGCTCAGAGGTCCAGATTTCTGGCCATGAAGGGGAGGTCACCTGGGTGGTTCCTGTACCTGGATTGACCAATCTAGGCCATGTAAATTCAATTCAGCCACTGGGGTCGGCCAGACTTGCCCATCACGCCTCCCTAACGCTCATAAAACTCTCTTGAGTGCAGACCAGGCTTCTGCATGATTTCTCTCTCACTCAGGAAGGCTCTTTGGAGGCAGCTGTGCTGCACATGAGTGGCTGGTGGATACTGTTCAGATGCATGGCTTTCTGCTTGCAAGGGTTTTTGTCTCAGCTGACTGTAAGGGAGGAGGTAGTACGTCTGGATCACAGAGTATCCATGTCCACAAACGAGGCTGCTCATTCCAAAGTCCTGGAAGTGCTTTATGAAAACCCTCTGCTTTGCAATGTCACTCCTTGTAGATTAGAGTGGGAGGGGCTGGGACCAAGGTATGCTGCCTCTTACTCCCACTTGCAGGTTTCTGGATGCTGATTGTATCTCTTACAGCATCAGTTAGTGGGCTTGTTGTCTGCCTCAGGCTTTGTTCACGGAGATCCTCCAGCTAGTTGGTGGTGTGTGCGCATGAGCAGAGGCTTCCTGCCAATCCCCCATGAGTAGTAGAGCTCCCATGGTGTGGACTCCATGAAAGCCTTGCCCCAGGCAGCACGCTTACAAAGGAGGGTGGGCCCTGCAGGACAGAGGACCATTCCCCCTGTGGAATGGCCTCAGAGATCCACCTCCCTCTCTGGCCAGCTGCTGGGGCTGTGGGTCCTAAGCATCATGGCTGACTCAGTAATAGACACAGGGTGAGGCGACTCCAGTAGCTGTTTTGACTGGTCTAATCCAGCCTGAGATCATCCTTGCATGAGCCCTCTGCCAAGATTATTTTTGTTTCTTTTATGATCTTTTCATTAGTGGCTCCTACAACACTAACCACAATCCATAAATACATCAGCTGTTTGAAGCACATCTGTACATTAATTGCCCTCCTTATTCACAAAATATCCACTCTCCACCCAAGCCCCTGGCCTCAGCTCCTCATTTTTCCCCCCTCAATGCCCGCCACCCATCCCTCATCAATCCTTGGAAATGTACTAATTCTTTTGCCTTATCTTCACCCACCTTTCTTTTGAGGTCAATGAAGATCCTTGTAATCGGTTCCCACTTTCCATCCTGCCCTTCCTCCACCCTCCCAGTATCTCCACTCATAACACTGGTAAAGGGCCCATCCACTCTGGATTCCCCTTGTTTGAAATTCCTATCGGTACTAGAATACTTTCTCTAGTTTGGCCAGATTAGTATGGTAGAACTGGGATCATGATAGTGGGGCAAGAGAAAGCATTAAGAACTAGAGGAAAGTTGTGTTTCATCTTTGCTGTCTCATACCCTGTATTCTTTAATCCCCACTCTGAGATCCTTCTGTAAGGGGATGTCCAGTGCACTGCAAATAGGTTTTGGGTCTATACCCGGCAGTCCCCTCTCATTCTCCATGATAAGATTTTTTTGTTCTCATGATGCCTGTTGCCTTATCCCTTTAAAACTTTGTGATCACACAGGCTGGTATGCTTTCTCCATGTGGGCTCTGTTGCTTCAGAGCCAGATGGCTGTTTCTTTACCCTCAGGCCTTTAAGACACCACACGCTATATCTTTAGGTAGCTGGACACCATCGGCTTTCTTCACCACATTTGCTTATGCAGCCGCTTTGTGGTCAGTGATTGTGTAGGGAAGGTGAGCATCTTAGAATGCCAATTTAATAGAACAGTGTTATTGCAATGAGGGAGTCCTTGAGCGGAGGCCCTATGTCCATCTGCTACCTTAATACTAAATCTATAAACATATGGACATAGATCTATTTCCCCATGCCCCTTTGTAAATATATGTACATATGTACATGCCTTTATTTAGACGTCTATAACTGGCCCTTGCTTCCCAGCTCACTCTTCTATACCCTTTGATTTTCCTCTTGTGCCCACTGCCATGCTCAGTCTTCTTTTGGGTTTCAGTAATTCCTCTTGGTTACATTACCTTTGATCACGCCCTACCAGGCCTCCTACATCCCCCTCACTACCATTTTCCATCACTTGTTGTACCCTTGTCTCTGGGTTTCTTTACACCACTTCCTTTCCCCCCACCGTGCTCACTCCCATGCCCAATGGAAAGGGCCGGTCACATGTTTACTCCTCCAGATTGTTCATCCAGCCTCTCTTAATTAGACAGACCTGTAAAGGTAATAACATGCACAAAACAAGACTGAGCTAAACCAAGCAGCAAAAAGAAAAAAAACAAAAACAAAAATGAAAACAAAACCCAACCCAAATCCAATGACACTAAAAGAAAACAACACTAACCAGAAAGAAAAGTACAAGGACTGTGTGGTGAACTTTAGGAGTGTTTTCCAGTCCAGTCTGTGGGGGCACCGAACCCTGACCACAAAGTCCACCTTTGGCATTCCCCGGGGACTTTGATGCTCCGTTTTCTTACTCTTCCGCTGCACTCTCTTAGTGTCATGCATCGAAGTGGCAGGATCAGTTCGGGCGCAGTTCCCACACTGTGTGTCCAGTGTTGTCCCCTCTAAGGCTATGGGTCTTTGAAGGACGTTTCTCATCGTGGGGCTGCCCATGTGGTCTTCTCTGTGGATTGGCTTCTCTGATTGGGAACATCATCCTCAAGGTGTATTGGGCCAGGGTGTGCTCCATTCTCCCCTCCTCCCCCTTGTTCTGCCCTGTGTTCTCTGATCAGATATGTCCCTCTCCGTGAGCTGCAGATCCGGTGCCATCCTGTGAAATACAATCTTTTGGTGCTGCAAGGATGTGGGGGGGTGGGTATCAGCTCAGATCTTTTGAGAGTCCAGGAGATATTGACTGCTCGATGGGCACAGTTCTGTGGGGCACCGTGCTCTTGGTCCAGACGCTGGTTGTGAATATGACTTTGTTGTTAACCAGTTGTGTGTCTCTGGGTCAACTCCCGTGTGTTTTTGAGTGAGTTTTCTAATCTGCAAAGTAAATGTACAGGATTATCCAGACTCCCATGTCAGCAAGTTATCGAGAGGGGTTAATCAGAGACTGTTTCATATAGTGTGTACCTGCGCGCCGCATTCTAGACCTGCGATGGCAATTATGAGCTCAGGATAGAGATGGTGTCCAGCAGGTAACATACGTGGCTCCATATTGAAACAGGAAGCCCACTGTGTAGACTTGGTCCTTCCGTTGATGGCCACCGGCCACCTAGTCTTCTCCCGCTATAACTGCTTCACTGGCTCAGCAGCTGAGCCAGAAGCCAGTGATATCATAACCAGGTGGCTAACTGGGCCAAAGGGCTGATAGATATTTGTTATCTTGTTGTCTTGGGAAACCCACCTACCCTCCATGCAAACCTTCTGGTGTGAGTTATCTGTGGAAGGAATCATAGGCTCACAGTAATTCACATCTTTCTTCTTGAAAATGTGCCCATATTCCTTTCTGAACCTGACAAGGTGGCCCCTGTGTCCACCAAGAAATTTACTGCCTGGCCTCCTACTTGGAGAGTTAGCCTGGGCTTTTGGCGGCGAAGTGAAACAGAGCCCTGACCCCTTCATTGAGCTTCTTCAAGCCTTATTGTCTCTTGCTTGGGTCTTTCTCGTTGCAGATGAGGCCCATCCACTCTAGTGGAGGGTCGTGCACCTCTCCTGGGGTTTTCAAGGCACTGATTTTTCCAGTGTCCTTCTTTCCTGCAGTAGGCACATTGGTCCTTCCCCATGGCTTGGCGGTGCCCAGAGGTTAGTCTCTCCGTGAGTGGGCCATGCTCTCCTTTTCCTGAGTCTCTGGGGTATCTCATGGCAATTACGATTATTTTAGCTAGCTTCTTTGTCTCTGTCGTGCTAGGGTCATCTCTGTTGGTATACACTCAATGAGCCACTTGTACCAAATCGCTAAGATTTTTCCCTTCAAACCCTTCCCACTTCTTTGTCATGTCTGAGGCAGACTGACTGAGTAATAAAGGCAGTACTTATTGCCCTCCTGTTTTCAGTGCCTCCGGGCCGTTAGGGGTATAAAGCCCGTAGGCTTCCCTCAGCCACTCTAGAAAGGCAGGCGGACATTCTCTTATAGGAACCTGAAAATTCTCACTGACCTTAGATAAATTCATAGGTTTCCTAGCTCTTCTGCAGAGGGTCATGTAAGAGCAATGGTTGATACCTGGTAAAGCCCTCTGGGCCTTGCTAGGAATTGAGATCCCACATTGTTGGTGTAGTGGCCAAAAGAGTTTCTCTCAAGTGGGGAGTGCCCGCTCGCTGACCATCAGGTTCACTGACTGCTTACTGGGCCTCTGTCTGGAAGGGCTACCCTCCTCCGTTGTGAACAGCACCTGGAGAAGTTGTTGGCAAGCATTCCAGGTGGGCTGATGAGTATGGAAGTCATACCAGTACTAGTGTGTGTGGGGGGCTGCTTGTTAGGGGTGGGGGTGAATTTGGGGGGCCGGTGGGGGAGGGAGTGACTCAATAAGGGCCTGTTAGAAGTTTTCTATTTCTGGACCCTAGAAACCTTATGGGGCGGGGGTTGAAAGAAAGGGTTTGAAGCCAGCTCTCCCACTCCCAGAGTTCTCCTGCAAAATGGGATAAAGCCGATTAGGGGAGAGTGATGGGGAGGGGAGTGGAGGGGAGGGGAGGGGAGGGGAGGGGAGGGGAAGAGGGAGGGGTAGGGGAGGGGAGAGGGGTAGGGGAGGGGAGAGGTGAGGGAAGGGAGGGGTGAGGGAGGGGAGGGGTGAGGGAGGGGAGGGGTGGGGGAGGGGAGGGGCGGGGGAGGGTGATGGGGAGGGATGGCCTCCACCTATGTGGTTTTGGGAACTTGGACCGTTTGTTTTTCCGGTCCTTCCATGTTTCCTGAAACCTTGGAAACAAGGGCCCTTTCTTTGCAGGAGGGAGTAAGTCTTTTATATTTGAAGGCTTCTTAGTGGCAATGTCAGCCCACACTTGAAGTAACGGGATCAGATCGGGATATCCTGGTTCCCTTTAACCATAACTATGAACTCTTAGTAATAGGGGATGGGAAAACTAGTCTTGCGTGGGTCAATCAGGGACTCCTTCTGCCCCATCACTTTTAAACAAATTGTAGAGTCTCCAAGCTTTTGGGTTGAAACCACATCCTCTTGGTGAATGCCGAGAGCAGGGGTCCTCAAACTACAACCTGTGGGCCACATGCAGACAGCCGAGGACGTTGATCCTTTCTGCCGGGTGTATGTGCCCCATTTATTTTTTTTTTGAACTTCAAATCAAGATGTGCAGTGTGCACATGAATTTGTTCGTAATATTTGTTTTTTTAAACTATAGTCTTTCCTTCAAAAGGCCTGAGGGATAGTGAACTGGCCCCTTGGGTAAACAGTTTAAGGACCCCTGCCCTAAGGTATCCTGGACTTAGGGGTTATTAATCTCCCAGCCCTGAAACATCCCTGAACATTCTACGCGTTGTAGGAGGCACCATGGGAATTTGGACCCCGGGTAATTTACAAGCCTTTACTGCAATTGAACCCAAGAAAATTCAAAATGGCTTAGGCAGTTACTCTATTTTGGTCACTTTTGACTCGTCCTGCACTAGCCCATTATTTCCATTTAACTCTATAACGCGAAGCATGATGTTTTCATAACATTAAAAATGTATATATTAATACATATATATATATTTATAACTATGAAAGTCCACAACAAAAAGAAAATTTTTTCCCAAAATTAAAATTGAAGCGTTATAGGGTTAAAAAGAAGGATGGGTCTTATCAGCGGGTCCAAGAGCTTAGCATCATAAATGAATCAGTGATCCGACTGCACCTAGTAGTGCCCAAACCTGTGCCCTCCTAGGGGAAAATGTGAATGCTTTTATCCCTCTTCCTGTACTTCCAATGAACAAACACACATGTCTGGTAATCCTAAGATTATTTTTGTTTCCTGTGACACTCACCTAATTTCAAGGCCACTGCCACCTCACAAGCTTAGCCTTGTCGTAGTCAAACTGTTCACCTTTTAGACCGTTTGTTTTTCTCAGAAGTTATGGGGTGATTAAAGCTTCTGAACCAAGTGTGCCAGGTCCACGATTACCATCTCCTGGACCACCTCAACCTTATCCATCCTGGATAAAGTTGCCCTCAATGGACAACCCCTCCCAGCAGTGTAGGAAGGGTATGGACCCAAAGCCCCACTTCGCCCGTTTTGCCAGCAGGAAGTAGCTAGAGATGTCGTCGCCCAGTACCCCCAAAGATTTGGGTCCATATCTCTTCAGGGGGGCAAATGTTAGGTAGCTATGCTAGGGACTGGGGCATCCGTTATGCATGCCCATAGGGCCAAGATAAGAGCCCAGTTAGGAGAGGCACCCTGTGCATGCTCAGAGGTCCAGATTTCTGGCCATGAAGGGGAGGTCACCTGGGTGGTTCCTGTACCTGGATTGACCAATCTAGGCCATGTAAATTCAATTCAGCCACTGGGGTCGGCCAGACTTGCCCATCACGCCTCCCTAACGCTCATAAAACTCTCTTGAGTGCAGACCAGGCTTCTGCATGATTTCTCTCTCACTCAGGAAGGCTCTTTGGAGGCAGCTGTGCTGCACATGAGTGGCTGGTGGATACTGTTCAGATGCATGGCTTTCTGCTTGCAAGGGTTTTTGTCTCAGCTGACTGTAAGGGAGGAGGTAGTACGTCTGGATCACAGAGTATCCATGTCCACAAACGAGGCTGCTCATTCCACAGTCCTGGAAGTGCTTTATGAAAACCCTCTGCTTTGCAATGTCACTCCTTGTAGATTAGAGTGGGAGGGGCTGGGACCAAGGTATGCTGCCTCTTACTCCCACTTGCAGGTTTCTGGATGCTGATTGTATCTCTTACAGCATCAGTTAGTGGGCTTGTTGTCTGCCTCAGGCTTTGTTCACGGAGATCCTCCAGCTAGTTGGTGGTGTGTGCGCATGAGCAGAGGCTTCCTGCCAATCCCCCATGAGTAGTAGAGCTCCCATGGTGTGGACTCCATGAAAGCCTTGCCCCAGGCAGCACGCTTACAAAGGAGGGTGGGCCCTGCAGGACAGAGGACCATTCCCCCTGTGGAATGGCCTCAGAGATCCACCTCCCTCTCTGGCCAGCTGCTGGGGCTGTGGGTCCTAAGCATCATGGCTGACTCAGTAATAGACACAGGGTGAGGCGACTCCAGTAGCTGTTTTGACTGGTCTAATCCAGCCTGAGATCATCCTTGCATGAGCCCTCTGCCAAGATTATTTTTGTTTCTTTTATGATCTTTTCATTAGTGGCTCCTACAACACTAACCACAATCCATAAATACATCAGCTGTTTGAAGCACATCTGTACATTAATTGCCCTCCTTATTCACAAAATATCCACTCTCCACCCAAGCCCCTGGCCTCAGCTCCTCATTTTTCCCCCCTCAATGCCCGCCACCCATCCCTCATCAATCCTTGGAAATGTACTAATTCTTTTGCCTTATCTTCACCCACCTTTCTTTTGAGGTCAATGAAGATCCTTGTAATCGGTTCCCACTTTCCATCCTGCCCTTCCTCCACCCTCCCAGTATCTCCACTCATAACACTGGTAAAGGGCCCATCCACTCTGGATTCCCCTTGTTTGAAATTCCTATCGGTACTAGAATACTTTCTCTAGTTTGGCCAGATTAGTATGGTAGAACTGGGATCATGATAGTGGGGCAAGAGAAAGCATTAAGAACTAGAGGAAAGTAGTGTTTCATCTTTGCTGTCTCATACCCTGTATTCTTTAATCTCCACTCTGAGATCCTTCTGTAAGGGGATGTCCAGTGCACTGCAAATAGGTTTTGGGCCTAAACCCGGCAGTCCCCTCTCATTCTCCTTGATAAGATTTTTTTGTTCTCATGATGCCTGTTGCCTTATCCCTTTAAAACTTTGTGATCACACAGGCTGGTATGCTTTCTCCATGTGGGCTCTGTTGCTTCAGAGCCAGATGGCTGTTTCTTTGCCCTCAGGCCTTTAAGACCCCACACGCTATATCTTTAGGTAGCTGGACACCATTGGCTTTCTTCACCACATTTGCTTATGCAGCCGCTTTGTGGTCAGTGATTGTGTAGGGAAGGTGAGCATCTTAGAATGCCAATTTAATAGAACAGTGTTATTGCAATGAGGGAGTCCTTGAGCGGAGGCCCTATGTCCATCTGCTACCTTAATACTAAATCTATAAACATATGGACATAGATCTATTTCCCCATGCCCCTTTGTAAATATATGTACATATGTACATGCCTTTATTTAGATGTCTATAACTGGCCCTTGCTTCCCAGCTCACTCTTCTATACCCTTTGATTTTCCTCTTGTGCCCACTGCCATGCTCAGTCTTCCTTTGGGTTTCAGTAATTCCTCTTGGTTACATTACCTTTGATCACGCCCTACCAGGCCTCCTACATCCCCCTCACTACCATTTTCCATCACTTGTTGTACCCTTGTCTCTGGGTTTCTTTACACCACTTCCTTTCCCCCCACCGTGCTCACTTCCATACCCAATGGAAAGGGCCGGTCACATGTTTACTCCTCCAGATTGTTCATCCAGCCTCTCTTAATTAGACAGACCTGTAAAGGTAATAACATGCACAAAACAAGACTGAGCTAAACCAAGCAGCAAAAAGAAAAAAAAAACAAACAAAAATGAAAACAAAACCCAACCCAAATCCAATGACACTAAAAGAAAACAACACTAACCAGAAAGAAAAGTACAAGGACTGTGTGGTGAACTTTAGGAGTGTTTTCCAGTCCAGTCTGTGGGGGCACCGAACCCTGACCACAAAGTCCACCTTTGGCATTCCCCGGGGACTTTGATGCTCCGTTTTCTTACTCTTCCGCTGCACTCTCTTAGTGTCATGCATCGAAGTGGCAGGTTCAGTTCGGGCGCAGTTCCCACACTGTGTGTCCAGTGTTGTCCCCTCTAAGGCTATGGGTCTTTGAGGGACGTTTCTCATCGTGGGGCTGCCCATGTGGTCTTCTCTGTGGATTGGCTTCTCTGATTGGGAACATCACCCTCAAGGTGTATTGGGCCAGGGTGTGCTCCATTCTCCCCTCCTCCCCCTTGTTCTGCCCTGTGTTCTCTGATCAGATATGTCCCTCTCCGTGAGCTGCAGATCCGGTGCCATCCTGTGAAATACAATCTTTTGGTGCTGCAAGGATGTGGGGGGGTGGGTATCAGCTCAGATCTTTTGAGAGTCCAGGAGATATTGACTGCTCGATGGGCACAGTTCTGTGGGGCACCGTGCTCTTGGTCCAGACGCTGGTTGTGAATATGACTTTGTTGTTAACCAGTTGTGTGTCTCTGGGTCAACTCCCGTGTGTTTTTGAGTGAGTTTTCTAATCTGCAAAGTAAATGTACAGGATTATCCAGACTCCCATGTCAGCAAGTTATCGAGAGGGGTTAATCAGAGACTGTTTCATATAGTGTGTACCTGCGCGCCGCATTCTAGACCTGCGATGGCAATTATGAGCTCAGGATAGAGATGGTGTCCAGCAGGTAACATACGTGGCTCCATATTGAAACAGGAAGCCCACTGTGGAGATTTGGTCCTTCCGTTGATGGCCACCGGCCACCTAGTCTTCTCCTGCTATAACTGCTTCACTGGCTCAGCAGCTGAGCCAGAAGCCAGTGATATCATAACCAGGTGGCTAACTGGGCCAAAGGGCTGATAGATATTTGTTATCTTGTTGTCTTGGGAAACCCACCTACCCTCCATGCAAACCTTCTGGTGTGAGTTATCTGTGGAAGGAATCATAGGCTCACAGTAATTCACATCTTTCTTCTTGAAAATGTGCCCATATTCCTTTCTGAACCTGACAAGGTGGCCCCTGTGTCCACCAAGAAATTTACTGCCTGGCCTCCTACTTGGAGAGTTAGCCTGGGCTTTTGGCGGCGAAGTGAAACAGAGCCCTGACCCCTTCATTGAGCTTCTTCAAGCATTATTGTCTCTTGCTTGGGTTTTTCTACGTGCAGATGAGGCCCATCCACTCTAGTGGAGGGTCGTGCACCTCTCCTGGGGTTTTCAAGGCACTGATTTTTCCAGTGTCCTTCTTTCCTGCAGTAGGGACATTGGGCCTTCCCCATGGCTTGGCAGTGCCCACAGGTTAGTCTCTCCGTGAGTGGGCCATGCTCTCCTTTTCCTGAGTCTCTGGGGTATCTCATGGCAATTACGATTATTTTAGCTAGCTTCTTTGTCTCTGTCGTGCTAGGGTCATCTCTGTTGGTATACACTCAATGAGCCACTTGTACCAAATCGCTAAGATTTTTCCCTTCAAACCCTACCCATTTCTTTGTCATGTCTGAGGCAGACTGACTGAGTAATAAAGGCAGTACTTATTGCCCTCCTGTTTTCAGTGCCTCCGGGCCGTTAGGGGTATAAAGCCCGTAGGCTTCCCTCAGCCACTCTAGAAAGGCAGGCGGACATTCTCTTATAGGAACCTGAAAATTCTCACTGACCTTAGATAAATTCATAGGTTTCCTAGCTCTTCTGCAGAGGGTCATGTAAGAGCAATGGTTGATACCTGGTAAAGCCCTCTGGGCCTTGCTAGGAATTGAGATCCCACATTGTTGGTGTAGTGGCCAAAAGAGTTTCTCTCAAGTGGGGAGTGCCCACTCGCTGACCATCTGGTTCACTGACTGCTTACTGGGCCTCTGTCTGGAAGGGCTACCCTTCCTCCGTTGTGAACAGCACCTGGAGAAGTTGCTGGCCATCAGTCCAGGTGGGCTGATGAGTATGGAAGAAATACCAGAACTAGTGTGTGTGGTGGGCTGCTGGTTGGTGGTAGGGGTGAGTTTGGGGGGCCGGTGGGGGAGAGAGTGACTCAATTAGGGCCTGTTAGAAGTTTTCTATTTCTGGCCCTTAGAAACCTTATAGGGCGGGGGTGGATCCAAAGGGTCTGAAGCCAGCTCTCCCTCTCCCAGAGTTCTTGTGCAAAATGAGATAAAGCTGATTAGGGGAGAGAGATCGGAAGGGGAGGGGAGGGAAAGGAAGGGAGAAGAGGGGGTGGGGGAGGTGGGCGTGGAGGGATGGCCTCCACATATGTGGTTTTGGGAACTTGGACCGTTTGTTTTTCCGGTCCTGCCATGTTTCCTGAAACCTTGGAAACAAGGACCCTTTCTTTGAGGGATGGAGTAAGTCTTATATTTGCAGGCTTCTTCGTGGCAATGTCAGCCCACACTTGAATTAAAAGAATCAGATCGGGATGTCCTGGTTCCCCTTAACCATAACTATGAACTCTTAGTAATAGGGGATGGGAAAACTAGTCTTGCATGGGTCAATCAGGGACTCCTTCTGCCCCATCACTTTTAAACAAATTGTAGAGTCTCCAAGCTTTTGGGTTGAAACCACATCCTCTTGGTGAATGCCTATAGCAGGGGACCTAAAACTACAACCTGTGGGCCACATGCAGACAGCCGAGGACATTGATCCTTTCTGCCGTTTGTATGTGCCCCATTTATTTTTGAGCTTCAAATCAAGATGTGCAGTGTGCACATGAATTTGTTCGTAATTTTTTTTTAACCTATAGTCTGTCCCTCCAATGGCCTGAGGGACAGTGAACTGGCCCCCTGGGTAAACAGTTTCAGGACCCCTGCCTTAAGGTATCCTGGACTTAGGGGTTACTAATCTCCCAGCCCTGAAACATCCCTGAACATTCTACCCGTTGTAGGAGGCACCATGGGAATTTGGACCCTGGGTAATTTACAAGCCTTTACTCCAATTGAACCCAAGAAAATTCAAAATGACTTAGGCAGTTACTCTATTTTGGTCACTTTGGACTCTTCCTGTACTAGCCCATTATTTCCATTTAACTCTATAACGTGGAGCATGATGTTTTCATAACATATAAAAATGTATATATTCATATATATATATTTATAACTATGAATGTCCACAACAAAAATAAAATAATATTTTCCCCAAATTAAAATTGAAGTGTTATTGGGTTAAAAAGGAAGATGGGTCTTATAAGCGAGTCAAAGACCTTAGCATCATAAATGAATCAGTGATCCCACTGCACCTAGTAGTGCCCAAACCTGTGCCCATCTAGGGGAAAGTGTGAATGCTTTTATCCCTCTTCCTATACTTCCAATGAACAAACACACATGTCTGGTAATTCTAAGATTTTTTTTGTTTCCTGTGACACTCACCTAATTTCAAGGCCACTGCCACCTCAGAAGCTTAGCCTTGTCGTAGTCAAACTGTTCACCTTTTCTACCGTTTGTTTTTCCCAGAAGTTATCGGGTGACTAAAACTTCTGAACCAAGTGTGCCAGGTCCACGACTACCACCTCCTGGACTACCTCAACCTTACCCATCCTGGATAAAGTTGCCCTCAATGGACAAACCCTCCCTGCATTGTAGGAAGGGTATGGACCCAAAGCCCCACCTCGCCGGTTTTTCCAGCAGGAAGTAGCTAGAGATGTTGTTGCCCAGTAGCCCAAAGATTTGGATCCATATCTCTTCAGGGGGGCAAATGTTAGGTAGCTATCCTAGGGACTGGGGCATCCGTTATGCATGCCCATAGGGCCAAGATAAGAGCCCAGTTAGGAGAGGCACCCTGTGCATGCTCAGAGGTCCAGGTTTCTGGCCATGAAGGGGAGGTACACCTGGGTGGGTCCTGTACCTGGATTGACCAACCAAGGCCATGTAAATTCAATTCAGCCACTGGGGTTGGCCAGAATTGCCCACCATGCCTCACTAACGCTCATAAAACTCACTTGAGTGACAGACCAGGCTTCTGCTTGATTTCTCTCTCACTCGGGAAGGCTCTTTGGAGGCAGCAGGGCTGCACATGAGTGGCTGGTAGATACTGTTCAGATGCATGTCTTTCTGCTTGCAAGCGTTTTTGTCTCAGCTGCCTGGAAGGGAGGAGGTAGTACGTCTGGATCACAGAGTATCCATGTCCACAAATGTGGCTGCTCATTCGACAGTCCTGGCAGTGCTTTATGAAAACCCTCTGCTTTGCAATGTCACTCCTTGTAGATTAGAGTGGGAGGCGCTGGGACCAACGTATGCTGCCTCTTACTCCCTGTTGCAGGTTTCTGGATGCTGATTGTATCTCTTACAACATCAGTTAGTGGGCTTGCTGTCTGCCTCAGGCTTTGTTCACGGAGATCCTCCAGCTAGTTGGTGGTGTGTGCGCATGAGCAGAGGCTTCCTGCCAATCCCCCATGAGTAGTAGAGCTCCCATGTTGTGGACTCCATGAAATCCGTGCCCCAGACAGCACGCTTACAAAGGAGGGTGGGCCCTGCAGGACAGATGACCATTCCCCCTTTGGAATCGCCTCAGAGACCCAGGTCCTTCACTGGCCAGCTGCTGGGGCTGTGGACCCTAAGCTTCATGCCTGACTCAGGAATAGACACAGGGTGAGGAGACTCCAGTAGCTGTTTTGTCTGGTCTAATCCAGCCTGAGATCATCCTTGCATGAGCCCTCTGCCAAGATTATTTTTGTTTCTTGTATGATATTTTCATTAGTGGCTCCTACAAAACTAACCACAATCCATATATACAACAGCTGTTTGAAGCACATCTGTACATTAATTGCCCTCATTATTCTCAAAATCTCCACCCTCCACCCAAGCCCCTGACCCCAGCTCCTCATTTTTCCCCCCTCAATGCCCGCCACCCATCCCTCATCAATCCTTGGAAATGTACTAATTCTTTTGTCATATCTTCACCCACCTTTCTTTTGAGGTCAATGAAGATCCTTGTAATCGATTCCCACTTTCCATCTTGGCATTCCTTCACCCTCCCAGTATCTCCACTCATAACACTGGTCCTAAAGGGCCCATCCACCCTGGATTCCCCGTGTTTGAAATTCCTATCTGTACTAGAATACCTTCTCTAGTTTGGCCAGATTAGTATGGTAGAACTGGGATCATGATAGTGGGGCAAGAGGAAGCATTAAGAAATAGAGGAAAGTTGTGTTTCATCTTTGCTGTCTCATACCCTGTATTCTTTAATCTTCTCTCTGAGCTCTTTTTGTAAGCGGATGTCCAGTGCACTGCAAATACGTTTTGGGTCTATACCCGGCAGTCCCCTCTCATTCTCCATGATAAGATTTTTTTGTTCTCATGATGCCTGTTGCCTTATCCCTTTGAAACTTTGTGATCACCCAGGCTGGTATGCTTCCTCCTTATGGGCTCTGTTGCTTCTGAGCCAGATGACTGCTTCTTTACTTTCAAGCCTTTAAGACCCCACACGCTATATCTTTAGTAGCTGGACACCATCGGCTTTCTTCACCACAATTGCTTATGCAGCCGCTTTGTGGTCAGTGATCGTGTAGGGAAGGTGAGCATCGTAGAATGCCAATTTAATAGAACAGTGTTCTTGCAATGAGGGAGTCCTTGAGCGGAATCCCTATGTCCATCTGCTACCTTAATACTAAATCTATAAACATATGTTCATAGATCCATTTCCCTATGCCCCTTTGTAAATATATGTACATATGTACATGCCTTTATTTAGACGTCTATAACTGGCCCTTGCTTCCCAGCTCACTCTTCTATACCGTTTGATTTTCCTCTTGTGCCCACTGCCATGCTCAATCTGCCTTTGGGTTTCAGTAATTACTCTTTGTTACATTACCCTTGATCACGCCCTTCCAGGCCTCCTACATCTCCCTCACCACCGATTTCCATCACTTGTTGTTCCCTTGTCTCTGGGTTTCTTGACACCACTTCCTTTCCCCCCACCGTCCTCACTCCCATGCCCAATGGAAAGGGCCGGTCACATGTTTACTCCTCCAGATTGTTCATCCAGCCTCTCTTAATTAGACAGACCTGTAAAGGTAATAACATGCACAAAACAAGACTGAGCAAAACCAAGCAGCAAAAAGAAAAAAAACAAACAAAAATGAAAACAAAACCCAACCCAAATCCAATGACACTAAAAGAAAACAACATTAACCAAGAAAGAAAAGTAAAAGGACTGTGTTGTGAAATTTAGGAGTGTTTTCCAGTCCAGTCTGTTGGGGCACAGAGCCCTGAACACAAAGTCCACCTTTGGCATTCCCCGAGGACTTTGATGCTCCGTTTTCTTACTCTTCCGCTGCACTCTCTTAGTGTCATGCCTTGATGTGGCAGGATCAGTTCGGGCGCAGTTCCCACACTGTGTCTCCAGTGTTGTCCACTCTAGGGCTATGGGTCTTTGAGGGACGTTTCTCATCGTGGGGCTGCCCATGTGGTCTTCTCTGTGGACTGGCTTCTCTGATTGGGAACATCATCCTCAAGGTGTAGAGGGCCAGGATGTGCTCCGCTCTCCCCTCCTCCCCCTTGTTCAGCCCTGTGTTCTCTGATCAGATATGTCCTTCTTCGCGAGCTGCAGATCCGGTGCCATCCTGTGAAATACAATCTTTGGGGGCTGCAAGGATGTGGGTGGGTGGGTGTCAGCTCAGATCTTTTGGGAGTCCAGGAGATATTGAATGCTCGATGGGCACAGTTCTGTGGGGCGCCGTGCTCTTGGACCCGACGCTGCTTTTGAATATGACTTTGTTGTTAGCCAGTTGTGTGTCTCTGGGTCAACTCCCGTGTGTTTTTGAGTGAGTTTTCTCATCTGGAAAGTAAATGTATTGGATTATCCAGACTCCCATGTCAGCAAGTTATCGAGAGGGCTTAATCAGAGACTGTTTCATATAGTGTGTACCTGCGAGCTGCATTCTAGACCTGGGGTGGCAATTCTGAGCTCAGAATAGAGATGGTGTCCAGCAGGTGACAGACTTGGCTCCATATTGAAACAGGAAGCCCACTGCGGAGATTTGGTCCTTCCGTTGATGGCCACTGGCCACCTAGCCTTCTCCTGCTATAACTGCTTCACTGGCTCAGCAGCTGAGCCAGGAGCCAGTGCCATCATAACCAGGTGGCTAACTGCTACAATTGCCAGATAGATATTTGTTATCTTTTTGTCTTGGGAAGCCCACCTAACCTCCATGCAAACTTTCTGGTGTGAGTTATCTGTGAAAGGAATCATAGGCTCACAATAATTCACATCTTTCTTCTTGAAAATGTGCCCGTATTCCTTTCTGAACCTGAGAAGGTGGCCGCTGTGTCCACCAAGAAATTTACTGCCTGGCCTTCTACATGGAGAGTTAGCCTGGGCTTTTGGCGGCGAAGGGAAACAGTGCCGTGACCACTTCATTTAGCTTCTTCAAGCATTATTGACTCTTGCTTGGGTCTTTCTAGGTGCAGATGAGGCCCGTCCACTCTAGTTTAGGGTCGTGCACCTCTCCTGGGGTTTTCAAGGCACTGATTTTTCCAGTGTCCTTCTTTCCTGCAATAGGCACATTGATCCTTCCCCATGGCTTGCCAGTGCCCACAGGTTAGTCTCTCCGTGAGTGGGCCATGCTCTCCTTTTCCTGAGTCTCTGGGGTCTCTCATGGCACTTACCAGTATTTTAGCTAGTTTATTTGTCTCTGTCGTGCTAGGGTCATCTCTGTTGTTATACACTCAATGAGCCACTTGTACCAAATCACTAAGATTTTTCCCTTCAAACTCTTCCCACCTCTTTATCATGTCTGAGGCAGACTGACTGAGTCATAAAGGCAATACTTATTGCCCTCCTGTTCTCGGGGGCTCTGGGCCGTTAGCGGTATAACGCCCTTAGGCTTCAATCAGCCACTCTGGAAAGGCAGGCGTACATTCTCATGTAAGAGACTGAAAATTCTCACTGACCTTCGATAAATTCATAGGTTTCCTAGCTCTTCCGCAGAGGGTCATGTAAGATCAACGGGTGATACCTGGTAAAGCCCTCTGGGCCTTGCTAGGAATTGAGATTCCATATTGTTCGTGTAGTGGCTAAAAGAGATTTTCTAATGTGGGGAGTGCCCGCTCGCTGACCATCAGGTTCACTGACTGCTTACTGGGCCTTTGTCTGGAAGGGCTACCCTTCCTCGGTTGTGAACAGCACCTGGAGAATTTGCTGGCAATCATTTCAGGTGGGCTGATGAGTATGGAAGACATACCAGTACTAGTGTGTGGGTGTGTCTGCTGTTTGGGGGTGGATGTGAATTTGGGGGGCCGGGTGGGCAGGGAGTGACTCAATAAGGGCCTGTTAGAAGTTTTTTATTTCTGGCCCCTAGAAACCTTATAGGGCGGGGGTGAAACCAAGGGGTCTGAAGCCAGCTCTCCCACTCCCAGAGTTCTCCTGCAAAATGAAATAAAGCCGATTAGGTGAGAGAAATCAGGAGGGCAGGGGTGGGAAAGGGAGTGGGAGGGGGAGGGGATGGGGGACGAATGGCCTCCGTCTATGTGGTTTTGGGAACTTGGACCGTTTGTTTTTCCGGTCCTGCCATGTTTCCTGAAACCTTGGAAACAAGGACCCTTTCTTTGAGGGAGGGAGTAAGTCTTTTATATTTGTAGGATTCTTAGTGGCAATGTCAGCCCACACTTGAATTAAAGGGATCAGATCGGGGTGTCCTGGTTCCCCATAACCATAACTATGAACTCTTAGTAATAGGGGATGGGAAAATTAGTCTTGCGTGGGTCAATCAGGGACTCCTTCTGCCCCGTCACTTTTAAACAAATTGTAGAGTCTCCAAGCTTTTGGGTTGAAACCACATCCTCTTGGTGAACGCTTAGAGCAGGGGTCCTCAAACTACAACCTGTGGGACACATACAGACAGTCGAGGATATTGATCCTTTCTGCCGGGTGTATGTGCCCCCTTTATTTTTTTTGAACTGCAAAACAAGATGTGCAGTATGCACATAAATTTGTAGGTAATTTTTGTTTTTTTTAAAACTATAGTCTGTCCCTCCAATGGCCTGAGGGACAGAGAACTGGCCCCCTGAGTAAACAGTTTCAGGACCCCTGCCCTAAGGTATCCTGGACTTAGCGATTACTAATCTCCCAGCACTGAAACATCCGTGAACATTCTACCCGTTTTGGGAGGCACCATGAGAATTTGGACCCCGGGTAATTTACAAGCCTTACTGCAATTGAACCCAAGAAAATTCAAAATTACTTAGGCAGTTCCTCTATTTTGGTCACTTTTGACTCCTCCTGTACTAGCCCATTATTTCCATTTAACTCTATAACACGGAGCATGATGTTTTCATAACATTTAAAATATATATATTAATACATATATATATATATATTTATAACTATGAAAGTCCACATAAAAGAAAATAATTATTTCACAAAATTAAAATTGAAGCTTTATAGGGTAAAAAGAAGGATGGGTCTTATCAGCGGTTCCAAGACCTTAGCATCATAAATGAATCAGTGTTCCCACTGCACCTAGTAGTGCCCAAACCTGTGCCCTCCTAGGGGAAAGTGTGAGTGATTTTATCCCTCTTCCTGTACTTCCAATGAACAAACACACATGTCTGGTAATCCTAAGATTTTTTTTTTGTTTCCTGTGACACTCACCTAAAATCAAGGTCACTGCTATCACACAAGCTTAGCCTTCTCGGAGTCAAACTGTTCACCTTTTAGACCATTTGTTTTTCCCAGAAGTTATCGGGTGACCAAAGCTTCTGAAACAAGTGTGTCAGGTTGACGACTACCACCTCCTTGACCACCTCAACCTTATCCATCCAGGATAAAGTTGCCCTCAATGGACAACCCCTCCCAGCAGTGTAGGAAGGGTATGGAACCAAAGCCCCACTTCGCCCCTTTTGCCAGAAGGAAGTAACTAGAGATGTCGTCGCCCAGTACCCCAAAGATTTGGGTCCATATCTCTTCAGGGGGGCAAAGGTTAGGTAGCTCTCCTAGTGACTGGGGCATCCGTTATGCATGCCCATAGGGCCAAGATAAGAGCCCAGTTAGGAGAGGCACCCTGTGCATGCTCAGAGGTCCAGGTTTCTGGCCATGAAGGGGAGGTACACCTGGGTGGGTCCTGTACCTGGATTGACTAACCTAGGCCATGTAAATTCAATTCAGCCAATGGGGTCGGCCAGACTTGCCCACCACGCCTCCCTAACGCTCATAAAACTCACTTGAGTGACAGACCAGGCTTCTTCGTGATTTCTCTCTCACTCAGGAAGGCTCTTTGGAGGCAGCAGGGCTGCACATGAGTGGCTGGTGGATACTGTTCAGATGCATGGCTTCCTGCTTGCAAGGGTTTTTGTCTCAGCTGACTGGAAGGGAGGAGGTAGTACGTCTGGATCACAGAGTATCCATGTCCACAAATGAGGCTACTCATTCCACAGACCTGGCAGTGCTTTATGAAAACCCTCTGCTTTGCAATGTCACTCCTTGTAGATTAGAGTGGGAGGGGCTGGGACCAAGGTATGCTGCCTCTTACTCCCACTTGCAGGTTTCTGGATGCTGATTGTTTCTCTTACAGCATCAGTTAGTGGGCTTGTTGTCTGCCTCAAACTTTGTTCACGGAGATCCTCCAGCTAGTTGGTGGTGTGTGCGCATGAGCAGAGGCTTCCTGCCAATCCCCCATGAATAGTAGAGCTCCCATGGTGTGGACTCCATGAAAGCCGTGCCCCAGACAGCACGCTTACAAAGGAGGGTGGGTCCTGCAGGATGGAGGACCATTCCCCCTGTGGAATGGCCTCAGAGACCCACGTCCCTCACTGGCCAGCTGCTGGGGCTGTGGGCCCTAAGCTTCATGCCTAACTCAGGAATAGACACAGGGTGAGGCGACTCCAGTAGCTGTTTTGACTGGTCTAATGCAGACTGAGATCATCCTTGCATGAGCCCTCTGCCCAGATTATTTTTGTTTCTTTTATGATCTTCTTATTATGGGCTCCTACAACACTACCCAGAAAACATATATACATCACCTGTTTGAAGCACATCTGACCATTAATTGCCCATATTATTCTCAAAATATCCACTCTCAACCCAAGCTCCTGGCCTCAGCTCCTCATTTTCCCCCCATCAATGCCCGCCACCCATCCCTCATCAATCCTTGGAAATGTACTAATTCTTTTGTCATATCTTCACCCACCTTTCTTTTGAGGTCAATGAAGATCCTTGTAATCAGTTCCCACTTTCCATCCTGCCCTTCCTCCACCCTCCCAGTATCTCCACTCATAACACTGGTCCTAAAGGGCCCAACCACCCTGGATTCCCCGTGTTTGAAATTCCTATCGGTACTAGAATACCTTCTCTAATTTGGCCAGATTAGTATGGTAGAACTGGGATCATGACAGTGGGGCAAGAGGAAGCATTAAGTACTAGAGGAAAGTAGTGTTTCATCTTTGCTGTCTCATACCCTGTATTCCTTAATCTCCTCTCTGAGCTCCTTCTGTAAGGGGATGTCCAGTGCACTGCAAATAGGTTTTGGGTATAAACCCGGCAATCCCCTCTCATTTTCCATGATAAGATTTTTTTGTTCTCATGATGCCTGTTGCCTTATCCCTTTGAAACTTTGTGATCACACAGGCTGGTATGCTTCCTCCATGTGGGCTCTGTTGTTTCTGAGCTAGATGGCCGCTTCTTTACCTTCAAGCCTTTAAGACCCCACACGCTATATCTTTTCGTAGCTGGACACCATCGGCTTTCTTCACCCCATTTTCTTATGCAACCGTTTGTGGTCAGTGATCGTGTAGGGAAGGTGAGCATCGTAGAATGCCTATTTTATAAAACAGTGTTCTTGCAATGAGGGATTCATTGAGCGGAGGCCCTATGTCCATCTGCTACCTTAATACTAAATCTATAAACATATGGACATAGATCTATTTCCCCATGCCCCTTTGTTAATATATGGAAATATGTACATGCCTTTATTTAGACGTTTATAACTGGCCCTTGAATCCCAGCTCACTCTTCTATACCCTTTGATTTTCCTCTTGTGCCCACTGCCATGCTCAGACTTCCTTTTTGTTTCAGTAATTCCTCTGGGTTACATTATCCTTGATCACGCCCTACCAGGCCTCCTACATCCCCCTCACCACCGATTTCCATCACTTGTTGTTCCCCTGTCTCTGGGTTTCTTGACACCACTTCCTTTCCCCCCACCGTGCTCACTCCCATGCCCCATAGAAAGGGCCGGTCACATGTTTACTCCTCCAGATTGTTCATCCAGCCTCTCTTAATTAGACAGACTTATAAAGGTAATAATATGCACAAAACAAGACTGAGCAAAACCAAGCTGCAAAAAGAAAACAAACAAACAAAAATGAAAACAAAACCCAACCCAAATCCAATGACACTAAAAGAAAACAACACTAACCAAGAAAGAAAAGTACAAGGACTGTGTGGTGAAGTTTAGGGGTGTTTTCCAGTCCAGTCTGTTGGGGCACCGAGCCCTGACCACAAAGTCCACCTTTGGCATTCCCCGGGGACTTTGATGCTCCGTTTTCTTTCTCTTCTGCTGCACTCTCTTAGTGTCATGCCTCCATGTGGCAGGATCAGTTCGGGCACAGTTCCCACAGTGTGTGTCCAGTGTTGTCCCCTCTAGGGCTATGGGTCTTTGAGGGACGTTTCTCATCGTGGGGCTGCCCATGTGGTCTTCTCTGTGGACTGGCTTCTCTGATTGGGAACATCATCCTCAAGGTGTATTGAGCCAGGATGTGCTCCATTCTCCCCTCCTCCCCCTTGTTCTGCCTTGTGTTCTCTGATCAGATATGTCCCCCTCCGCGAGCTGCAGATCCGGTGCCATCCTGTGAAATACAGTCTTTGGAGGCTGCAAGGATGTGGGGGGGGGGTGGGTATCAGCTCAGATCTTTTGAGAGTCCAGGAGATATTGACTGCTCGATGGGCACAGTTCTCTTGGGCACCGTGCTCTTGGTCCAGATGCTGGTTGTGAATATGACTTTGTTGTTAACCAGTTGTGTGTCTCTGGGTCTACTCCTGTGTGTTTTTGAGTGAGTTTTCTCACCTGGAAAGTAAATGTACCGGATTATCCAGACTCCCATGTCAGCAAGTTATCGAGAGGGGTTAATCAGAGACTGTTTCATATAGTGTGTACCTGCGAGCTGCATTTTAGACCTCGGATGGTAATTATGAGCTCAGGATAGAGATGGTGTCCAGCAGGTAACATACGTGGCTCCATATTGAAACAGGAAGCCCACTGTGGAGATTTGGTCCTTCCGTTGATGGCCATCGGCCACCTAGTCTTCTCCTGCTATAACTGCTTCACTGGCTCAGCAGCTGAGCCAGGAGCCAGTGCCATCATAACCAGGTGGCTAGCGGGGACAAAGGGCAGATAGATATTTGTTATCTTGTTGTCTTGGGAAGCCCACCTACCTTCCATGCAAACCTTCTGGTGTGAGTTATCTGTGGAAGGAATCATAGGCTCACAATAATTCACATCTTTCTTTTTGAAAATGTGCCCGCCTTTCTTTCTGAACCTGAGAAGGTGGACCCTGTGTCCACCAAGAAATTTACTGGCTGGCCTCCTACATGGAGAGTTAGCCTGGGCTCTTGGCGGCGAAGTGAAACAGAGCCCTGACCCCTTCATTCAGCTTCTTCAAGCATTATTGTCTCCCGCTTGGGTCTTTGTTGGTGCAGATGAGGCCCGTCCACTCTAGTGGAGGGTCGTGCACCTCTCCTGGGATTTTCAAGGCACTGATTATTCCAGTGTCCTTCTTTCCTGCAGTAGGCACATTGATCCTTCCCCATGGCTTGGCGGTGCCCACATGTTATTCTCTCTGTGAGTGGGCCATGCTCTCCTTTTCCTGAGTCTCTGGTGTCTCTCATGGCAATTACTATTATTTTAGCTAGTTTCTTTGTCTCTGTCGTGCTAGGGTCATCTCTGTTGTTATATACTCAATTAGCCACTTGTACCAAATCACTAACATTTTTCCCTTCAAACCATTCCCACTTCTTTTTCATGGCTGAGGCAGACTGACTGAGTCATAAAGGCAATAATTATTGCCCTCCTGTTCTCGTGGCCTCCAGGCCTTTAGGGGTATAAAGCCCGTAGGCTTCCATCAGCCACTCTAGAAAGGCAGGCGGATGATCTCTTATAAGAGCCTGAAAATTCTCACTAACCTTTGATAAATTCATAGGTTTCCTAGCTCTTAGGCAGAGGGTCGTGTAAGATCAACGGGTGATACCTGGTAAAGCCCTCTGGGCCTTGCTAGGAATTGAGATCCCACATTGTTCATGTAGTGGCCAAAAGAGTTTCTCTCAAGTGGGGAGTGCCCGCTCACTCACCATCGGGTTCACTGACTGCTTACAGGGCCTCTGTCTGGAAGGGCTACCCGTCCTCGGTTGTGAACAGCACCTGGAGAAGTTGCTGGCAATCATTCCAGGTGGGCTGATGAGTATGGAAGACATACCAGTACTAGTGTGTGTAGGGGGGCTACTGGTTGGGGTAGGAGTGAGGTTGGGGGCCCGGTGGGGGTGGGAGTGACTCAATAAGGGCCTGTTAGAAGTTTTCTATTCCTGGCCCCTAGAAACCTTATAGGGCGGGGGTGGAACCAAAGGGTCTGAAGCCACCTCTCCCACTCCCAGAGTTCTCCTGCAAAATGGGATAAAGCCGATTAGGGGAGAGAGATCGGGAGGGGAGAGGAGGGGAAGTGAGGGGGTGAGGGAGGGAGTGAGGGAGGGGGACTGGGAGGGATGGCCTCCACCTATGTGGTTTTGGGAACTTGGATCGTTTGTTTTTCCGGTCCTGCCATATATCCTGAAACCTTGGAAACAATGACCCTTTCTTTGAGGGAGGGAGTAAGTCTTTTATATTTGCAGGCTTCTTAGTGGCAATTTCAGCCCACACTTGAATTAAAGGGATCACATCGGGATGTCCTGGTTCCCCATAACCATAACTATGAACTCTTAGTAATTGGGGATGGGATAGCTAGTCTTGCGTGGGTCAATCAGGACTCCTTCTGCCCCATCACTTTTAAACAAATTGTAGAGTCTCCAAGTTTTGGGTTGAAACCACATCCTCTTGGTGAACGCCTAGAGCAGGGGTCCTCAAACTACAGCCTGTGGGCCACATGCAGACAGCCGAGGTCATTGATCCTTTCTGCCGGGTGTATGTGCCCCATTTATTTATTTTTTGAACTTCAAATGAAGATGTGCAGTGTGCACATGAATTTGTTTGTAATTTTTGTTTTTCTTTTAAACTATAGTCTGTCCCTCCAATGGCCTGAGGGACAGTGAACTAGCCCCCTGGGTAAACAGTTTTAGGACCCTGCCCTAAGGTATCCTGGACTTAGGTGTTACTAATCGCCCAGCCCTGAAACATTCCTGAACATTCTACCCGTTATAGGAGGCACCAAGGGAATTTGGACCCCGGGAAATTTACAAGCCTTTATTCCAATTGAACCCAATAAAATTCAAAATGACTGAGGTAGTTACACTATTTTGGTCAATTTTGACTCCTCCTGTACTAGCCCATTATTTCCATTTAACTCTATAACGCGGAGCATGATGTTTTCATAACATTTAAAAATGTATATATTAATATGTGTATATATATTTATAATTATGAAAGTCCACAACAAAAAGAAAATAATTTTTTCCCAAAATTAAAATTGAAGCGTTATAGGGTTAAAAAAAAGGATGGGTCTTATAAGCGGTTCCAAGACTTGGCATCATAAATGAATCAGTGATCGCACTGCACCTAGTAGTGTTCAAACCTGTGCCCTCCTAGGGGAAAGTGTGAATGATTTTATCCCTTTTCCTGTACTTCCAATGAACAAACACACATGTCTGGTAATCCTAAGATTTTTTTTTGTTTCCTGTGACACTCATCTAATTTCAAGGCCACTGCCACCACAGCAGCTTACCCTTGTCGAAGTCAAACTGTTCACCTTTTAGACCGTTTGTTTTTCCCAGAAGTTATCGGGTGACTAAAGCTTCTGAACCAAGTGTGCCAGGTCCACGACTACCACCTCCTGGACCACCTCAACCTTATCCATCCTGTATTAAGTTGCCCTCAATGGACAATCCCTCCCAGCAGTGTAGGAAGGGTGTGGATCCAAAGCCCCGCTACGCCCCTTTCGCCAGCAGGAATTAGCTAGAGATGTCGTCGCCCAGTACCCCAAAGATTTGGGTCCATATCTCTTCAGGTGGACAAATGTTAAGTAGCTATCCTAGGGACTGGGGCATCCGTTATGCATGCCCATAGGGCCAAGATAAGAGCCCAGTTAGGAGAGGCACCCTGTGCATGCTCAGAGGTAAAGGTTTCTGGCCATGAAGGGGAGGTACACCTGGGTGGGTCCTGTACCTGGAGTGACCAACCTAGGCCATAGAAATTCAATTCAGCCACTGGGGTCGGCTAGACTTGTCCACCACGCCTCCCTAGCGCTCATAAAACTCACTTGAGTGACAGACCAGGCTTCTGCGTGATTTCTCTCTCACTCAAGAAGGCTCTTTGGAGGCAGCAGGGCTGCACATGAGTGGCTGGTGGATACTGTTCAGATGCATGGCTTTCTGCTTGCAAGGGTTTTTGTCTCAGCTGCCTGGAAGGGAGGAGGTACTACGTCTGGATCACAGAGTATCCATTCCACAGTCCTGGCAGTGCTTTATGAAGGGGCTGGGACCAGGGTATGCTGCCTCTTACTCCCAGTTGCTGGTTTCTGGATGCTGATTGTATCTCTTACAGCATCAGTTAGTGGGCTTGTTTTCTACCTCAGGCTTTGTTCACAGAGATCCTCCAGCTAGGTGGTGGTGTGAGCGCATGAGCAGAGGCCCTCTGCCAACCCCCCATGAGTAGTAGAGCTCCCATGGTGTGGACTCCATGAAAGCCGTGCCCTAGAGAGCAGGTGTACAAAGGAGCGTGGGCCCTGCAGGACAGAGGACCATTCCCCCTGTTGAATGACCTCAGAGCCCCACCTCCCTCACTGGCCAGCTGCTGGGGCTGTGGGCCCTAAGCTTCATACCTGACTCAGGAATAGACACAGGGTGAGGGGACTCCAGTAGCTGTTTTGACTGGTCTAATTCAGCCTGAGATCATCCTTGCATGAGCCCTCTGCCCAGATTATTTTTGTTTCTTTTATGATCTTTTTATTAGTGGCTCCTACAACACTAACCACAATCCATATATACATCAGCTGTTGGAAGCACATCTGACCATTAATTGCCTTCATTATTCTCAAAATATCCACTCTCCACCCAAGCCCCTGGCTTCAGCTCCTCATTCCCCGCCCCCTCAATGCCCGCCACCCATCCCTCATCAATCCTTGGAAATGTAGTAATACTTTTGTCATATCTTTCACTGTCTGGTGTCCCCCTTAACCCACCTTTCTTTTAGATCAATGAAGATCCTTGTAATCGGTTCCCACTTTCCATCCTCCACCCTCCCAGTATCTCCATTCATAACACTGGTCCTAAAGGGCCCATCCACCCTGGATTCCCCGTGTTTGAAATTCCTATCGGTATTAGAGTATCTTCTCTAGTTAGACCAGATTTGTATGGTAGAATTGGGATCATAATAGTGGGGTAAGAGGAAACATTAAGAACTAGAGGAAAGTTGTGTTTCATCTTTGCTGTTTCATACCCTGTCTTGGTTCATCTCCTCTCTGAGATCCTTCTGTAAGGGGATGTCCAGTGCACTGCAAATAGGTTTTGGGTCTATACCCGGCAGTCCCCTCTCATTCTCCATGATGAGATATTTTTGTTCTCATGATGCCTGTTGCCTTATCCCTTTGAAACTTTGTGATCACACAGGCTGGTATGCTTCCTCCATGTGGGCTCTGTTGCTTCTGAGCTAGATGGCCGCTTCTTTACCTTCAAGCCTTTAAGACCCCACACGCTATATCATTTGGTAGCTGGGCACCATCGGCTTTCTTCACCACATTTGCTTATGCAGCCGCTTTGTGGTCAGTGATCGTGTAGTGAAGGTGAGCATCATAGAATACCAATTTAATAGAACAGTGTTCTTGCAATGAGGGAGTCCTTGAGCAGAGGCCCAATGTCCATCTGCTACCTTAATACTAAATCTTTACACATCTGTACATAGATTTATTTCCCCATGCCCCTTTGTTAATATATGGACATATGTACATGCCTTTATTTAGACGTGTATAACTGGCCCTTGCTTCCCAGCTCACTCTTCTATACCCTTTGATTTTCCTCTTGTGCCCACTGCCATGCTCAATCTTCCTTTGGGTTTCAGTAATTACTCTTGGTTACATTACCCTTGATCACGCCCTACCAGGCCTCCTACATCCCCCTCACCACCGATTTCCATCACTTGTTGTTCCCTTGTCTCTGGAATTCTTAACACCACTACCTTTCTTCCCACCTCCCTCTCTCGCATGTCCTCCAGGATGTGCTAGTCCCGTTTTTTTTTTTCTCCTCCAGATTGTTCGTTCAGCCTATCTTATTTAGACAGACCTGTAGAGGCAATAACATGCACAAAAACAAGAAAGAACAAAACCAAGCAGCAAAATAAACAAAACAACAAAAATCCAATGACAATAAAAGAAAACAAAGGTCAACAAGATAGAAAAGCTCATAGACAGTTTAAGGACTATGTGTTGGCCTTTAGGAGTGTTTTCTAGTCCAGTCTTTTGGGGCACCAAACCCTGACCCTAAAGTCCACCTTTAGCATTTCCTTGGGATCTTGCTGCTCCTTTTACTTGCTCTTCTGCTGTACCCCCTTAGTGTTATGCCTCGGTGTAGCGAGATCAGTTTGGGGGTAATTCCCACACTGTGTCTCCAGTGTTGTCCCCTCTAGGGCTATGGGTCTTTGAGGGACATTGTGTCTCATCGTGGGGCTGGCCATGTGGTCTTCTATGTGAACTGACTTCTCTGAGTGGGAACATCATCCTCAAGGTCTGGTGGGACAGGATGTGCTCCACTCTCCCCTTCTCCCCTTCATCTCTGTGTGCTCTGATCAGATAATGTCTCTGTCCAGGAGATGCAAATTCAATGCTATCCTCTGAAATAAAATCTTTGGGAGGGGTTGTGGGGAATATCTGCTCAGATCTTTGGTGGGTCCAGGAGAGAGGGACTGCTCGGCTGGGCACAGCCACGAGGGGCTCAGAACTCTGGCTCCAGAAAATGGTTGTAAGTTTGGCTTTGTTTTTAACCAGTTGTGTGCCTCTGGGTCAACACCTGTGTTTTTTTGAGTTAGTTTTCTGATCCGAAAAGTAAAGGTACTCCATTGTCCAGACTCCCATGTCACCAAGTGATTGATAGGGGCTAACCAGAGCCTGATTCAAATAGTGTGGATCTGTTAGGTGCCTTCTAGACCTGGGGTGGCGATTCTGAGCCCAGGACAACAATAATGTCCGAGAGGTGATATAGGTGGCTCCATATTGAAACAGGAAGACCACTGTGGAGATTTTGTCCTTCCACTGATGGCCACAGGCCACCGCCTCACGTCCTGCAAAAACAGTTTCCCTGGCTCAACAGCCAAGCCAGGGGCCAGTGCCATAAAAATCATATGGCTAACTGGGACAAAGGGCAGACAGATATTTTTTATCATGATGTCTTGAGAAACCCACCTAACCTCCATGCAAATCTTCTGGTGTGAGTTATTTTTGGAAGCAATCATATGCTGACAGTAATTCAAATCTTTCCTTTTGACAATTTGCCTGTACTCTTTTCTGAACCTGAGAAGGTAATCCCTGTGTCCACTAAGAAATTGACTGGCTGGCCTCCTACTTGGACAGTTAGCCTGGGATCCTGGGGACCAAGTGAAACAGAGCACGGACACCTTCATTCAGCTTCTTCAAGCATTATTGTCTCTTGCTTGGGATTTTCTAGGTGTGGATGAGGCCCGTCCTCTCTATTGGAGGGTTGTCTGCTTCTCCTGGGGTATTCAAGGCACTGATTTTTCCAATGTCCTTCTTTCCTGCAGTAGGCACATTGATCCTGCCCCATGGCTTGGCGGTGCCCACAGGTCAGTCTCTCCGTAAGTGGGCCATGCTCTCCTTTTCCTGAGTCTCTGGGGTCTCTCATGGCAATTCCTAGTATTTTAACTAGTTTCTTTGTCTCTGTCGTGGTAGGATCATCTCTGTTGTTACACACCCGCTGAGCCACTTGTACCAAATCACTAAGATTTTTCCCGTCAAACCCTTCCCACTTCTTTTTCATGTCTGAGGCAGACTGAGTAATAAAGGCAATACTTATTGCCCTCCTGTTCTCAGGGCCTCCAGGCCGTTAGGGATATAAAGCCCGTAGGCTTCCATCAGTCACTCTAAAAAGGCACGCAGACATTCTCTTGTAAGAGCCTGAAAATTCTCACTGACCTTAGATAAATTCATAGGTTTTCTAGCTGTTCCACTGAGGGCCTGCAAGAGAAACTGGTGATACCTGGTTAGGCCTTCTGTGCCTTGCTAGGAGTTTGGATCTCACATTTTTCATGCAGTGGCAAAAAGAGTTTCCCTCACATGGGGAGTGCCTGCTGTCTGACCATCATGTCCATTGACTGCTTACTGGGCCTCTCTCTGGCAGGGCTACTGTACCTGTGTTGTGAACAGCACCTGGAGAAGTTGCTGGCAATTTCTGGAGGTGGGCTAATGCATATGGAAAACCGTTTCTATCAAGGAATCAGACCTGCTTTGTCAGAAAAAGGGATTTTGTTGATTCCAATTATACAAATCACTGGAATACAAGGGGATATATACCCAAAAAGGGACTCAGGGGTCTTCCCCAGGTGTTGGGGCTGCTTGCCTTGAGTGTAGAATGGCTGCTGCCGAATTATCCTTCTTGGGGGTTGGGGCGGTCGAGATCCCCTACCAGCCCTAGTGTATGTTGGGGTGTGGACTCAGAAAGGAGTTATGAGTATTTCTCTCTCTCCAGCCCCATGCACCTGACAGGGTGGCAGTGATAATGAAGGGTCGTAAGCTAGTTCTCCCACTTCCAGAGTCCTCCTGCAAAAAGGAATAAAGCTGAGACAGAGGGGTATGGGGAGGGGTTGGGGAAGGGCAGCCTCCACCTTAGTGGTTTTAGGACCTTGGGTCTATTTTTTTTCTGGTCCTGCCATGTTTCCTGAAATCTTGAAACAAGAACCCTTTCTGTTGCAGGAGGAAGTAAGTCTTTTGTTTATGCTGGCTTATTAGTGGCAATGTCATTCCACGCATCAATTTTAGGGATCAGATAGGGATGTCCTGGTTCCCCATAAACATAACTATGAACTCTGAGAAATAGGGGAAGGGAAAACGAGTCTTGCATGGGCAAATCAGGAACTCCTTCTGTCCAATCACCTTTAAACAAATTGCGGAGTCTCCAGGCTTTAGGGCTGAAACTACATTCTCTTTGTGAGCGCCTAGAGCAGGGGTCCTCAAACAATAGCCTGTGAGCCACATGCGGATAGCCGAGGACCTTGATCCTGTCCGCCGAGTGTTTGTGCCCCGTTTGTTTGTGTGTTTTTTTTAAACTTCAAAATAAGGTATGTGCAGGAAGCATAGGAATTTGTTCATAGTTTTATTGAAACGATAGTTCGGCCCTCCAACTGATCAGAGGGACAGTGAACTGGTCCCTGTTTAAAGAGTTTAAGGACCCCTGGCCTAGAGAAATCAGAAATCCGTAGTTCTGGGGAGAGCACTCCTGTTAAGGAGGTTTCCTTTCTAAGCAAGCCCAGACAGTGGCAATTGGATCTCGGTGCACCTCGAAATGTTGTAGCCAGTCTCCATTCCCAGAAAGAAAACTACTCCGACCGCTGGCAAGTTCAACAGAAAAAGTTTTTTTTCCTGAGCAGCCCCAGTCTAATTGTCCAAAGGTTTTTATACTTTTGCAATGTGCAGGTGTGCAAGCAGGCAGAGTAGGGAAGCAGGGTGTTGCAGTTAGTCATTCTTAGTTGAACAAAGACTGCTCTGGTCGCTCTCGCGAATCTTCTGAGCATCCATATCCTTTGGGACATTCCCTTGGGCACATCTGCACAGCCTACCTCCCCTACATCAGCTAGTTCATTTACAGTTCATAGCTACTTTATTTACTTTACATGGTGCCTTCTGTCAGCTCATAATGGCTTCACTCTTGTCAAGGCTGTTTAAGCTTTTCCCAGAGATCCTATATAGCCGCCATTGTGGCCATGGGGAAACGGGGCCTGTGACCCTGGCCAAGATGGTGCCCACCAGCCCAAACATGTGGAAGGGCACTGCCTAGGGAGCTGGTTGAATAGACCTGGGAGTTAGCCCTGCCTTGTCCTGGGAGCCAAATATTTCCCTTTTCCCCTCCATTCCCTTTCTCCTGGCTTTTCAAACAAGCTGCTTTAGCCCTATAATGCCCAGCACAACATTTTTATAGCATTTAATTGAAACTTATCTGGTACCAAACTTATAAATTATCAATGTGACAATTTGGTTACATTTCAAAAACATTGCACGTTTTATATATTTGAATGCCATATATACATATTGATAACTATGAAAGTAAAGAATAAAAATGTTTAAAATTATTTCCTGAATTTAAAACTTGAGGCGTTATAGTGTTAGTGTTCTACCAGTGTAGGTTTGTTCCTTGTTACAGGCTGGTTTTCCGTGGCCCAGGCTTAGGCCAATGGCATATGGAACCCTTCCTGTGTAACTGTTACCTTTAGGCTTTCAGTGTTGCTGCTTAAGGCACTTTTGGGGAAAGCTCTTAATACACAGTTCCACTGCCACGATGTTCCAGACAGAAATTCCAATTCCCTTAAGGTTCCCTGAGCTTCCAGATGCCCCTTCCCTTCAGAGATTTGAGAGTCTGCTCCCGCCAGCAGGCATCTTGGAGGGCCATGGGGCCATCCCAAGCAGTGGTTCTCCTAGCTTGTCTAGAATAATGGTTGGACTTAAAGTCGACCTCAGTGAGTTGTCTTTGATCCCTTACTTCTTGCTGGGGCATCTTCCTGAGGCAACAGATTCAGGGCAATAAAGGGCTCGCTCTCAAGTGGGGTTTATTGACCTTGAGGCAGCAAGCTCTACATAGCCTTCTTTTGTGCTTTCTAGATGGGACTTAGCAGCTTCATACTCAGGAATTGCCCCCTTGCATGAATCCTGTCCAATTGGGATAGAGTTGACACAGAGGCTAGACAAACAAAAGCTGATACACTATGCAACTTTATTTGAGAAAGGAGAATGGTGGCCAGAGAATGGTACACTTTCCCTTCTAACCCTGATTCACCTGGAACAGTTTTGTAAAGTGATTGGAAAGTGGGCCGAAATGCCAGAAGTTACAGCATTTCTCCTTTTGAGGAGCAGTAGAGACCTTCATCCCCAGTGCACCCAGGAACCCCTAAGGCAGGCATCCTCAAACTGTGGCCCGTGGGGCACATGTGGCCTGACGACATTTATCCCACCCTCAGGGTGTTTTTGCTGCCTCTGCATGTCCTACTTAGTAGCCGATTCGTGCAATGTGCATAGGAATTTGTTCATAGTTTGGTTTTTTTTAACTATAGTCTGGTGCTCCAACGGTCTGAGGGACAGTGAACTGGCCCCCTGTGTAAACAGTTTGAGGACCCCTGCCCTAAGGGATCCTGGACTTAGGGGTTACTAATCTCCCAGCCCTGAAACATCCCTGAACATTCTACCCGTTGTAGGAGGCACCATGGGAATTTGGTCTCTGGGTAATTTACAAGTCTTTTATTCAATTTGAAGCCAAGAAAATTAAAAATGACTCAGACACTTACTTTCTTTTGATCCCTGTTGACTCCCGCTGTAGTATTCCAATATTACAATTTAACGCTATAACGCATGACCTTTTCATTCCATTCAATTAAATGTGTGTGTATAGATAGATAACTATGAAAGTAATTAATGAAAACAAAATTTGTTTGACCAAAGTTAATAATTGAGGGATAATAGGATTAAATAGAAGCATGGTTCTTATCAGTGGGTCCAAACATTAGGATCATAAATGAAACAGTGATCTCAGTGCACCCAGTAGTTCCCAAACCCTGTACCCTCATAGGGGAAATTGTGGATGCTTTTACTCCCGTGCCTATACTTAGAACGAACAAACACACATGCCTGATAATCCTAGGATTTTTTTTGTTTCCTGTGACACTCACTTAATTTCAAGGGCACTGCCACCTCACAAGCCTAGCCTTGTCTCAGTTAAACTGTTCACCCTTTTGTCCGTTTGTTTGTTTTTCCAGAAGTTCTCAAGTTACCAAGCCCTCTGAACCAAGTGTGCCACCTCTAGGACCACCATCTCCTGGACCACCTCAACCTTATCCATCCTAGACCTGAATGGACAACCCCTCCCAGCAGAGTAGAAAGGGTATGGACTTCACCCTTTTGCCAGCAGGAAGTACCTAAAGATGTCGTCGCCTTGTACCCCAAAGATTTGGGTCCATATCTCTTCAGGGTGTAAATTTTAGGTAGCTAGCATAGGGACTAGGTTGTCCATGATGCATGCTCAGAGGGCCAAGCTAGCCACCCAGGAAAGAGTGGCACACCGAGCGTGCTCAGAGGTCCAGGTTTCCAGTCAGGAAGGCCAGGTACACCTGGGTGGGTGCTGCACCCACATTGACCCACCTAGGCCAAGTAAATTCAATTCAGCCACTGGGGTCCACCAGGGTTGCCTACCATACCTCCCTATCTCTCCTAAAACACAATTGGATCACAAACCTGGCTTTGGCGTGAATTCTTTCTCATGCAGAGCCAAGGACCAAGGTATATCTGTCCACAGAGAGAAAAACCTAGGAAAGCTCTTTGGAGGCAGCAGCACTGCACATGAGTGGCTATTGGATACTGTTTAGATGCATGGCTTTCTATTTGGAACTTTTTTTTGTCTCACCTGAATGGAAAGGAAGAGGTAATACTTCTGGATCACACAGTATCCATGTCCACAAATGAGCTGCTCATTCCACAGTCCTGGCAGTGCCTTTTGAAAACCCTCTGCTTTAGAATGTCACTCCTTGAAGATGGCAGTGGGAGTGGCTGGGGCCAAGTATGCTGCCTCTTACTCCCAGTTGCAGGTTTCTGGATGCTGATTGTATCTCTTACAGCATCAATTAGTGGGCTTGTTGTCTGCCTCAGGCTTTGTTCACAGAGATCCTCCAGCTAGGTGGTGGTGTGTGCGCATAAGCAGAGGCTTCCTGCCAATCCCCCATGAGTAGTAGAGCTCCCATGGTGTGGACTCCATGAAAGCCGTGCTCCAGCCAGCAGGATTACAAAGGAGGGTGGGCCCGGCAGGACAGGAGGGCCATTGCCCCTATGGAATGACCTCAGAACCCCGCCTCCCTCCCTGTCCAGCTCCTGGGACTATGGGCCCTAAGCTTCATGCCTGACTCAGGAATAGACACAGGGTGAGGCAACTCCAGTAGGTGATTTTGCTGATCTAATCCAGCCTGAGATCATCCTTGCATGTGCCCTCTGTCCAGACCTTTTTTTAAATTGTTCATGCAACACTAACCACAATGCATATATACATCGGTTGTGTAAAGCACATTTGTACATTCATTGCCCTCATTATTCTCAAAATATCCACTCTCCACCCCACCCAAGCCCCTGGCCTCAGCTCCTCATTTTTCCCCCTCCATTCGAGCTACCCTTGATAATTTACTAATTATTTTCTCATATCTTGCACTGTCTGGTGTTCCTTCACCCACTTTTCTGTTGAGGTTAAATGTAGATCCCTGTATACGGTTTCCGTTTTCCAACCTACCCTCCCTCCACCCTTCCCGAGTCTGCACTCATAACACTGGTCCTCAAGGGCTCATCCACCCTGGATTCCCCATGTTTCCTGTTCCTATCTGTCCAAGTGTACATTCTCTAGTCTAGCCTGATTTGTAAATTAGACTTGGGATCATGATAGTGGGAGAGAGGAAACATGTAGGAACTAGGGGAAAGCTGTGTTTCATCGTTATTATCTGGTACCTGTCTTGGTTTATCTCCTCCCTGACACCCTTCTGTTAGGGATGTCCAGAGGACTGTAAATGGGCTTTGTGTCTGTACCCAGCACTCCCCGCTCATTCGCAATGATAAGATTTTTTTTGTTCTGATGATGCCTGCTACCAAATCTTTTCAAAACCTCATGATCACACAAGCTGGTGTGCTTCTTCCATGTGGGCTTTGTTTCTTCTGAGCTAGATGGGCGCTTGTTTTCCTTTAAGCCTTTAAGACCTCACATGCTATATATTTGATAGCTGGGCACCATTAGCTTTCTTCACCACATTTGCTTATGTACCTGCTTTGTGTTCAGTGATCGTGTAGGGAAGGTGAGCATCATAGAATGCCAATTTAATAGAACAGTATTTTTGCAACGAGGGAGTCCTTGAGCAGTGGCCCAATGTCCATCTGCTACCTTAATACAAAACCTATAAATATAGGGACATAGATCTATTTCCCCATGCTCATATATTTAAATATGTACATGCCTTTTTTTAAACCTCTATAATTGACCCTTGCTTCCTAGCTTGCTTTTCTATTCCCTTTGATTTGCCTCTTGGGCCCACTGCCATGCTCACTTTTCATTTGTGCTTCAGTAATTCAGTAATTCCTCTTGGTTCCATTGGTTCCATTTCCCTTGATCACTCCCTACCAGGCCTCCTACATCCCCCTCACCACCGATTTGCATCACCTGTTCTTCCCTTTTCTCTGGGTTTCTTAACACCACTACCTTTCCCCACACCTCCCTCTCTCCCATGTCTCCCCAGAAGTGTTGGTCCTGTTTTCTCTCCTCCAGATTGTTCATCCAGCCTATCTTATTTAGACAGACCTGTAGATGTAATAACATACACAAAACAAGACAGAGCAAAACCAAGCACTAAAAGCAACAAAACAACCAAAATCCAATGACAATGAATGAAAACAACTCAACAAGAAAGAAGTGGCTCATCGTTAGTTCAAGGTCGGTTTGTTGGCCTTTAAGAGTGTTTTCCAGTCCAGTCTGTTGGTGTACCAAGTACTGGCCCCAAAGTCATCCTTTGGCATTCCCTGGGGACCTCGATGCTTCGTTTTCTTGCTCTTCTGCTGTACCCCCTTAGTGTTATGCCTCGGTGTGGCAGGATTAGTTCGGGCGCATTTCCCACACTGTGTCTTCAGTGTTGTCCCCTCTAAGGCTATGGGTCTTTGAGGGGTGTCTTGTCTCATCGTGGGGCTGGCCATGTGGTCTTCTATGTGGACTGGATTCTCTGAGTGGGAACATCATCCTCAAGTCCTGGTGTGCCTGGATGTGCTCCACATTCCCCTCCTCCCCCTTCATCTGCTCCATGTGCTCCGATCAGATATGTCCCTCTCTCAGAGCTGCAGATTCACTGCCACCTTCTGAAATAAAATATTTGGCATGGGAAGGTGAGTTGGGTGGGAGGATCTGCTCAGATCATTTGATGGTTCAGGATAGATTGACTGTTCGGCTGGGGACAGGTATGTGGGGCTTAGGGCTCTGGCTCCCAACACTGGTTGTGAATATGTCTTTGTTGTTAACCAGTTGTGTGCCTGTGGGTCAACACCTGTGTCTTTTTGAGTGAGTTTTCTCATCTGCAGAGTAAAGGTAATCCATTATCCAGACTCCCATGTCACCAATTGATTGAGAGGCACTAACCAGAGCCTGATTGAAATAGTGTGTACCTGTCAGGCGTGTTCTAAAAACACCTTAAAAGTCGTAAAAACACTATAAATGCCTTAAAAACCCTAAAACGTCTAAAATATTTCTAAAATGCTAAGACCACACCTAAAGACTCTCTAAAACATCTTAAGACCATTAAATACATGGTAAAAGGCTTTCTAAAACACCCTAATGCGCCATAAGTCTTAAAAAAAAACTCCTTACGTCCCGAAAACATAATAAATGCCCTAATATTATGCAAATGCCTTAAAACGCAAAATAAAGAACACGTGAAGCCCTAAAAACATGCTAAAAGTCTTTTAAAACCCCAAGAACATCCCTACAAAGCAACCCGAAGCACTATAAAACCCTGTAAAAGTCCAACAGCCTAATAGACATGAATTCACCATGAAAGCAAAAAATAATCCAACAAAACCCTAAAGCCCTGAAAACCAAAACCTAATCCCCCCAAACACTCTAAGGCCTTAAGAAGCACCCTAAAATTTTAACAAAACACTAAAAGCCATAAAAACACATATAAGCCTAATAAACACCCTTAAACACTAAAATCACCCTAAAAGCCTTAAAATGTCTGAAAAGCCATAATATTCCCTAAAATTCAAATAACACTCTGAAGCCACAAATAACACACTAAATGCCTCCCAAAACATGTGGAACTTCCAAATCATATCCCTAGAAGATTCCCAAACCATGAACTTCCAAAACCACATAAATGCCCTGAAGACAACATGAAAGCCCCAACAAAACATAAAATGCTGGGGAAAAACACATAAAATATTTTAAAATACCCTAAAATCTCTAAGAAACCCTGTAAGATCACTAAAAACACCCCTACCTGCTAAAAAATACCTATACACTCCAAAAAATCACCCCTAAATCCCTTAAAAACTCCCTTAAACCTTATAAAACACCCTTAAAGCCCAAACCACCCTAATGCGCAAAAAAATTAAATGACCCCAAATGACCTTAAAGCCCTAAAAATCACATGCCACAAAAAAATCCTAAATGACCCCAAAATTCCAACTCAAAGCCAGCCTACAAGTCTTTTATGAGAACAGTTTTATCTTTCTACCAAGGAGAAGTTTGTAGGTTCAACCCCTGACCTATGCCCTTACCATATGAAGTTAGTAATCAGTGGTTTTGCAATTCTTTGAAGAAAGATGAGGGTAATTTTATCAGGAGTGAATTAAACTTGTCTAGTGCCTTGAGTAGAACTGATAACTGTACTACATTGAGTCGTCTGGTCAAGGAGCATGGGATATTATCCCATTTGCTGAGGTCACTCTTGATTTCTTGTAATTTCTGTAGTTTTCCTCATATAAATCTGTTGTTTTTTTATTCAAGTATAGATATAGATATTTTCATTTACGCTTGGCTATTGTAAATGGTACTACCTGAAAATGTGTATTTCATTAATTATTATTTCTTGATCTATTTCTTCATCCTTCGAAATATTATCAGTTTGTTGTGGTAGATAAACATTAGGACTTTGCATAACTTAGAAATATTACATTTCACAGAAAAATCATATTAATTATGTCGACAGAGCTATAAAAGGAATGTTGCCCTGAATATCTTCAGATATGACAGCTGTTTCATTGAGAAATTAAGCCAGACAGACACAATGTGATGTAAATTTTGTTATTTTCATGTGGGTTCCTTCACTCTTCCAAAAAAATTAGGTTCATGAGCCCCTTGGGGAATGAGTTTGAGTTCAGATCAGATGTCTATTTATATATTTGAGTCCTGAAGCCCATTTGATGGACTGTTCTGTTGCTTCCAAAGTAGTCAGTCACTTCCCCACCAATTAGAGAATTTGTCCGAAGCAAAAGTAAAAGTGTGGCGTGCGACATTTGACTGCACACCATCTAAAATCACACTCTCATTTGGTGTTGGCAGTTTTACTTGTATTTCAATTGTAAACTACACTTCAGAGTTCAGGCTAGTGAAAATGTTTCAGTGGAAAAAATTTGCACACAACTACGTGCAGTTTGTGATTCTGTTGTTCCCAAGCAAGGCTATGAGGACAAAGATGCACAAGCATGGGGGGCACTGCAGACAATGTGTGAAAGTTTCCAGGAGCTCAGGGGTGGACAGCGGCTGCTAATTCTCCCGTGCTGGCAGTGAGCTATGTGGGAGGGCTTTGTGTGAGGTCCCTGTGGGGTCTCTGAGAAGTCTCCATAAAGGATGCTGAGAACTTCATATGAAGTCTCTCTGCGAGGCCTCTGAGTCTCTCTGGAAGTCTCCAAGGAAGTATGTGTGTGAGGTTTCTCTCTCGGGTATGTGTGAGTGTCCTTGTGAGATGTCTGCTGAATTGTGGGGGGTGGGGGGCAGGTGTTTCGCTGAGGTCTCTGCAGGTCTGAGTGGGCTTCCCTTTGTTTGACCTCACAGCACCATATAAGAGGACCTGGTGGCAGGGGAAAGGGAAGGGGCTTGGTCCATGCACCCCTTGCTGTTCTTTCAGGGTCTTCTCTCCATCTCCGTGCACTTACCTAGCACGAACGGTAGGGTTCAGCAGCGGGTAGTCCGGTGTCCAGCTCTTCACTCTCTCTAGGAACACACCCAAGCTACCTGCTACCCAAGAGGCCCCAGATCCAGGCTCTGCAGATCCAGAATCTGATTTTTTACTGCCACAGTCACTCCAGAGGCTGCCTTGGCACAATCAGGACTCCAGAAACAACATCATGCTGCTGTACCAGCAGTCTCTGGGGCCTATGTCCACTTCCCTCCTCCACCACTGGTGTCAGTCCCCACCCACCCCACACACACACTTGGTGTCCTGACTGAGGCATGGAGGTCAAGGCTCAGTGGATGTCTTCCTCGCCATCCTTTACTGTTTAGTTCAGTAAACAGTAAACCCTGGCCCACCAGGGGTGTTCTTTTAAGCACATGAGAATTTACTCTAGCGGATCAACTAATCATATTTTGGGGGGCCCTCCTGCCTTCTTCTATAATCTGGTGCCCAGGAAATAAAACCCTGTGTTAGAAGCACAGAGGAAACACTGACCACTATTGAACTGGTTTCCCTTATCAAGACAGGTGATGTCTAATCTCCGTGCACATCCTGATTTCCCAGGAGTCTCTAGGGGAAGGGAAGGCTGCTCCCAGTTGTGACTTTCTTTGCAGCACTCAGTCCTTAGAAGCCACTCTCTCCGGAGAACATTCCTAGAGCACGTGCACGCGTGTGTGTGTGTGTGTGTGTGCGTGTGTGTGTGAAGATCACCAGCCTGGGGTCATGTTTCCTGAGAACATTCCTAGAGTGTGCGCGTTAGTGTGTGTGTGAAAACCACCAGCCTGGGGTCATGTTTCCTGAGAACATTCCTAGAGCGTGTGTGTGTGTGTGTGTGTGCGTGTGTGTGTGTGTGTGTGTGTGAAGACCACCAGCCTGGGGTCATGTTTGCTGAGAACATTCCTAGAGCATGTATGTGTGTGTGTGCACACGCGTGTGTGTGCATGTGAAGACCACCAGCCTGGGGTCATGTTTCGTGAGAACATTCCTAGAGCGCGGACGCGTGTGTGTATGCATGTGTGAAGCCCAAAAGCCTGGGGTCATGTTTCCTGAGTCCTGGCACCCTGTTATTGACTCATCCCCACTCTACCCCACCCTGGCTATCAACTCATCCTTCCCCCAGTCAGGAGATGGAAATCAAGTAAAATAACAGTTTGTCGCCCCACTAAAGATAGTATTGAGAAAGTAACCTTCCCTGCTTGAAAGCTGTGCCTTTGCTATACAACCCAGTGCTCTCTGTAGGAGATAAAGTTCTGCTGTGGGGGCAGCTAGCTAAAGCTGGGGTGAAGCACCTGGCCGATTCCCCTTTGTAAGCCTGTGTTAGCTCCGCTTGTGTCTTGCATCATTTCTGGGGATCCTCATGCTCTTTGGCCCCCTTTGCTACGTCCAACGCTTCATATTCTTCTTCACTGTATCCTTCCCTACCCTGTGTCCATGGTGCCTAACCATTAGTGGTTATTACACAGACGCTCATCCTGTACCACTCAGCCTTAGCTGTTGCTCCTTCTCCGGGTTTATATACAGAGGAAGGCATGTGAGCTGTGAACCGGATTTTCCCTTGGTGCAGTGGGTGAGCACAGTCCCCCGCTGGCAGCCTCCCTAGCAGTTCCCACCCACATGTGTCAGACCTGGGACTTCCATCCTGGAGGTTACCCTAGGCTGGGAGAGAGGCAAAGGTAGCAAAATATGTCATTTCCCATTTTGTGACAGGTGTATTGAGGCGGAACCTCCATGCCAAACTTGGCAGCCTTCATCAAATGCACATGTGGGACTTAGACAGGCCGCCACATGTCTCATGCCTGCTTGGTACCATGAGACGCTACTTTGGTCTAAACCTCTTCTGGACCCTCGATGGAATTTCTTGGCTGGATTGCGCCTCTCAAAACCTATCAACTGCAGCCACATAACGTTGAAGACAAAGTAATGGCACCAGGGAACATTCTTCACTGTGTTGGGACCTTCTGAGGTTTTCACAGTAGGGGTGTTACCATAAATCATAAGAGGTGCAAAATGAAGAACTTGGGATGGAAGTGGGTGGGAAACACTGCTGAAAACCTCCTCCAGAGCCCTGCCCTTTGAGAAGTCAAAGCTAGCACTCAGAGAAGGAGACGCAGTATCTAACATAGTTAAAGGTATATTATGCCAACCTCGTCAATGAACTCATGTGGGGTTAATTGAAGGGCAGGGAGATCAATGGCTCTGTGAGCCTAGCCTTTCTGGTCTCTTGCTCTCTGATAGTGCCACCAGGGTGGATATGCATTTGTTAGGTCCCTAAAGCAGCTGGAAAGACTCATTTCCTGGGAGATCCCTGAGGAGAAGCCGCATGGACCTACCCTGTTGCAGCCCTGGTTTCTGCAGCAGCCTCATGGAGAACCTGCCAGCGCACGGACTACAATTTCCTCCTGCAGTCCATGTCTCCCCGTGTGTTTTTGGATTGTGAGGAGGACTTTGTAGATTGGTGTCAGACACATGGGATACTATTGGACTGGTGGTCTTAGATTGAACTGGGTTGGGATGCTTTTCAATGTTCACTTAACCTTTATATAAAACTCATAAAATATGAGTGTATGAATTTTGTTTCTCTAGTCTACACAGACTAACACACATGACACCCCCTCTAGATCCCGCCATGCAGCACAGAAGTCACACTTTAATGTAGGAGGTGGAAAATCTCAATTTGGAACAATGAATATCATGGCTGAGAGAAGCCATTAGCCTGTGCAGAACAGGCTAAAGTGGCTGGCATGGATACTTTCCTACTAATCAGAGCAGAAGAAGCGTCTTCTAATTTGCCAGATAAGACATATTCTCGAAGACAGTGACGTGGGCAGTGGTAAGGGTAACTGGAGTAAGCCCACCTCCTCCGCCTCTGCTGCTGCAAGCTGACTGGGCACACAAACACCCTGGGGGGCAATGGCTGAGTGTGGCTTCTGACAATGAATCCCCTGAACGGACAGAAATTTGTGAATACATCCCTGATACAGGTGCTCGTGGTGGGAAGGCTCTGGCAGTCAGGTATCGCCTGGTGGAGGCAGGGTCTCACACTTGCCACTCTCCTGTGTTCTACAAAGAAAGGAGCCCTGCAGCTGGAGGAACATCCATTAACTGAGGCCTGCGCTTCTTTTCGTGGACATAACGTTGACGCAAGATACTCCTGATGACAGCCTGGTGTCCCCTCTAGGACTTGGCCAACATCTGTCGTGAGCACCTGAGCCTCCGTGACCTTGTTAGGAGACACTGGTTGTCTTTGAAGGGGCCCAAGGCTGTGACCACAGGGTAATACGGGCTTTCCTTTTTGCAAAGGATCACTGTGTCCTGTAGATTTTTTGCTGGAGCAAATCCACTGGACAAAGTGCTTCCTCCATTTTTTGCTGTGGCCCTCAGCAGGAAGCTGTCCCTTCTCTGGTGGGAGCTGTGAGGACTTGATCTCAAGGCACTCAGCCAATGCCTTGTCTTGCACAGGCTGGCTTAACCCACAGACTTGGGAGATGCCTCTTCCCGCTAATCCTTTTCCATGCTCTTCTGGATTGGGCCATTTATGAGTCTCCCTCTTGTCAGTGGGAACAGCATCCTTCCTTCTCCTTGTCGAGGGGTCCTGAAGGTTGGGGCTTTTGAGCTTCTGCTGCCCCATGTAACTTGCTCTAGCCACCACGAAGCCACTTGGCCCTTGACATATTGGCTTATCCCCAGTGAACAAATGCTGGGGGCGGCAATGGACCACCTGAGAAGGCAAAACATTGGTGGCAGTGAGCACATCAGTGGTGCAGTCCTGAAGGAGCCCGTCAACAGGACAGCATGGAGAACCATCCTCTGCCTCTACCTCCACCTGGAGCTTAATCTCACTGCACACTCGTGCTGTAAGGCTTGGCTTTTCAGGAACTGGAGCACACTTTCCAGGTAGCAGGAACCTTTTACTACATCCTAGAGCCTCGAAGCACCCCCGGTCCACATCATTGGTTTGAGATTTTGCCAGCACACTGGTTTTGAAAGTGTCTCTATCGTCTAGCTCTATTGAAGAGGACTTCTTGACCACCACCAACCCTGTCTCTTTGGCTCTTGAAGATGGACATTCAGAGTTCACTTCCAATCTGGGGCACAACTAGCACCCTCTTTCCTTGAACCCTTGCTGGTCAGTACTAGATTTGAGGTTTGCTCTAGGCTCTCTCTCTGGACACTTTCATTCTGGAAGGTTCTGCCAAGGATACTGGGCATGAAGGCTGGAAACGGCTGCCTGAGGGCCAATGAGCATCCACTGTCATTATCAAGTGGGGGGTAGGCTGGGGTTCCCTGAACAGGCTCCTCTGTAGGGGAGCAATCAGCAAAAGGACTCTCCAGGGTAGGGCTTGATTTCTTTGGGGTCACTCTCTCTCCCCAGTCTGCCTGACAGGGTTCTCCCAGGACCTTGACAGCCTCAGTTACTAGGTTAGTTCAATACTTAGGGGTGGCTAAGCAGGTGGACTTTGGAAAGGACATTGCGTTGTCTTTTCTTGTCCTACAGAGGTTTGTGGGCTCAAGGACTTTGAGGGGCATGCACCACCTCTGCCTCATTTGGAGCCTTACGATATGCGAGTCCAGCACCTGTTGAGTGCCCGGGCTGAGAAAGGAAAGGCTCTGCGTTGTGTTCAGATCTTCCAGCTCTCCCCAGGAGGCCACATTGACAACATGTGGGTGGGTCAGGGAAATAGACAAAGCGTGCGTGGTCATCGCAAGACATGAACGGCAAACAATGCCAGGGATCTGATCCTTTCTAATCTGCTCCACCTTCCTGCACATGTGGACATTCAGGGTGTTTTCCAGTAGGATTTTATTTGGACCCCTTAGGGTGTAAGTTCCTGCGTTAATCCCCTTGTGTATCCTCAAATCACTTAACTCCTTTGAGTCGGCTCCCGGAGTTCCTTTTGGGCAGTAGTTTCCTGATCCACAGAGAGATAGATTACATTTGGATATTTTCCTCAAGTAATTCCCTTGTCCATTGACCGAGTTGTTCCTCAGCTGGACACCGGCTCTGCAGCACGCAAGCGACGGTCCAGGGTGTGTGCATCTTCCTGGGGACACCGTCTTCATTACATTCTTCCCCTGCTTGTCTCCAGGTGTTGAGCAGGAGCATTCGGGCTGCTTCATATCCAGACAAGTCCCTGGCCATTTTTCCTGAGGCTGCTTTAGTGTCAGAGACTCAAGAGTCCCATTGCCGAGGGGCCCCTGCAATTGAGGGAAGTTCTCTTGGCGGTGGAGCTCCGATTGCTTCAAGCAGCCAGGAAGCTTGGGGTCTGTCTTTGGGGTCTGCACCTTCTGATTGTCCTGGGGATGAGTGGGTTTGCGAAGACAAAAAGCTTCCTGGGGTCGTGGCATCATAAAGGGTAAAGAACTCTCACTTTCCTGTTGTTTCTTTAAAAAATGGCTTTCCAGCTGTTGAAGTGAATTTGGAATGCGTGATTGGGACTTAGTGTGGACGGTAAGACAGGATTCATCACAGGGACTCTTGTGAGGAGGAGGAAAAGGTACTGCGAGTGGGCCACGGGGCTGTGGACCGGGCGGAGTCAGGACTGTAGCCGGCGGTGGGGCCTGGGCTTGGCATGCAGTTGGAAGTAAAAGTTGGAATCGGCCTTCAGTGTAGGGCAAGGAGTGACGTTGCAACAAGAGTGGGTACTCTTTAGCTTGCATTTGAGCTGGTAAGGCATTAGGAATTTCATTAAATAAGACAGTGGGAAACTCTAGGGTGGATCCAGAGACCCTGAGAGCAGCTGCCAGAGACTCCCTGTGCAGAAAAGGTAGACCCCAGAAAAACTCACTGAATTTTTGTGGAAAATGCTTCTGAGGGCTGGGTATCTGCTCTGCTTTGATGCTGGCATTCCAGAAGGGCTGGGGAGGTGCAGTGATCTGCTCCCCATCGAGTGCCTTCAACATATTTAAGGCCTGCAGATGGTATTCTGATACACCCTTTCCTTTTTCTTCCCAAATATTCCATTTCTCTGCCTTTGTGATTTCTATTTCCAGCAGCTTGTGGACATTGGGGTTGAGCAAGGTGGGCCTCCCTACTTCCCCCTGCCTCTTTGTGGGTCCTTCCCGAAAGGTGTCTTCTTGGGGGTGCCAGGTAGAGTGCTCTTTCAGAGACCCAAAGTATTCCAAGGAGGGAAGCTGTAAGTTCTTGGCAGCTGCCCAACACTGGGGTGGGGAGGCAGTAGGGAGGCCTGTGGGATCCTGACTTGTGATGGCTGCCATGGCAGGTGTGGAGCAGCGGTTGTGTGGAGATGGGCTCTGCCTGGGCCTTGCCAACAAGTCATTCTGAGAAGGAGTCCCTGTGGGGTGCGGGGCTGGTGAGTCCCAGAGAGTGCTTGGAGGCTGCAGGTAGGCCTTTGAATCCGGGGGTTTGGCACTGGGTGAGGGAAGAGCCAGTGGTGTGGGTGAAAGACTGTCAGGTTCACGGGAATGTGCGCAGTCTGGTGATTGACTCAAGGCGGGTAAGACATGAGAAGTTGAGATGCACATCTGGGCCCGTGGAAGGGTGGAGTTCTGAGACCTAGGTGTCCGGAATGGATGAGCCGCAGAACCGTGTGGGGCGCGCGTACCGACGTGGACTTCAGCCGTACCTCTATTTCGCCAGCTACCAGAGAGGGCTTGAGCTTTCTGTTGACCAAAGCTGCCAGTGTCAAGTGGGTTTCCCAAGTGGCTGCAGGAGACAGAAGGACCAGATTACTGCCAGGACTGAAGGGGCAAGAGACCTAGCAGGCTAGCAAGGGTCGGTGCAAGCTCAGCCCCTCCCCAAGCCTTGATGGCCTGCTCTTCCTGCCCCACCCCACTGCCCGTGACTCCTGTCATTCTCTGCCCATCCCTGAAAGTGTCCCCCAAACCAGCGCATCCCAGCTGCTCTGCAGCCCGAGGCCACACAGGCACCCTGGTTGGAAGATGCACCCCGCGTTGAAGCAGGAAGGTTACTTACTTCTGCCTAAGACGCAAACGCAGGTTCTGAGCGCCATATAGTTCTTGCAGGAAGCTTCGGAAAACTGGAAATCAAGAGAACCGTTATGGTGCAGCCCTCCCAGAGGACCGAAAGGAATGTCACACGGGCTGTGCACTTAGGACGTTGGACTCTCCAGAGCTCAAGGTCAAATGATAGCTTACTCCCACGGGCAGGAGGTGCTTTGGCATTTCAAGGAGCATCGGTTTCCAATATTGTCTGTGGGGTCTCAGTGAGCAATCTGAACCTTGGCAAAGTTACACAGCTTATCGCAGTTACCCCTCAATGTTCCACCTCCAAATCCACCAGAATCTGCTCCTGACACCCCCACTGCTCCCTACTGGGTCCTACCTTGGCCAGCCTTCATCCCATCCTAGGCCCCTCCTGTACATCTGGGAAATATCTGGGTTCTGTTTCCATCCACAATATCCTTTTGTTCAGGATTATTACCTGAGAGAGACGGGCTGTTGCCACTGGCATCCTGCAGAGGAGGGGACAGGAGAGCTTACAGAGCTTGGTTGAATGGGCAGAACCTTACCTTTCAGAGCGTCACCTTTGTCCCTTGACCTGCTGCTTCTCCTTGTCTCCACCTGAGGCTGGGGCACAAGAGAGGAAGTCAGGCTGGAATCCAATCCTGCGTCTGTTCTTTGTGACAAACTGCAGGCATTTACTGGTGATTAGAAGAATGACAATCTCCATGGAATGACTAAAGCCCAGAAACCAGCTTCTGTGTGAGACCTAGAGTGCATTTCTTCCGTCAGCCTTCCTCTGCTCACGGAGAGCACACACTCTCAGCACTCAGTGTTCTGGTGGGCAAGATTTTGATTATGGAGGCTGAAGCTCTGGGCCAGCCCTTGACCACTTCCTCCCCGGGGTCAGCCATGCTTTCTCAATTAGCCCAGACAGAAAAGGAGCCTTGGCCCAGAGACTGGAGCTCAAGGAAAGAGACTGAGGACCCAGTGATGAGAGCTGCCCTTTGAAATGTCTAGTCATCTAGTCCTTAGCCACTGCGTCACTATATTGGGGTTTTTTACCTATTGCCCTCTATAACAACTAGAGATGGGAGGTCTGAGATCTTCAAAGAGAAATATTTTTGAATGCTCACCTTACTGGCAAATGATTTACATATCATACGAGTCAATAGTTCAGTCGTTCAATCAGATCAAGGGCAATGGTACAATCAATGATTACCATATCCATTTTAGAACAACACCCCCCCCCCTCCATGGTTAAATTGCCTTCAAAAGGAGTTGTGTAATCACAGTCAGGTCTAAAGCTCTCTGTCCCCTCTGGCCTCCTTCATTTTTTCGTCTTGAAATCAATCCCCCTTCACTCCCTAGCTTCCCGATGGGGGAGTTCTCCACACTGCTGATCTCACAATCCCTCCCTCTGCCATGAGATCTCTCCACCTGCAACTCTGTCAACCCTTGTGTCCATGATCATGATGCATCCACGCCTCCTGAGCTTCACAAACAGGGAAAGCCAACAGAAATAATGAAAATCAACATAAGCCGGCAAGGATAAAATGATACCAATGCAGTGAACAAAGTCCTAACAGTGAGTAAGGACGCACCAGCCCTCATCAACATTCCAAAGCCAGGGCTGATGGTCTCTTCTTTCTTGAGATTTCCCCTATCAGGAAATTAATTACGAAAGGAAAAATTTATAAAACGAGGAAAAATCAATCTCTCCTATGGCTGGGTTGAGAATTTCTTACCTTTATCCTTTTCCTGGGTGGTCGCACAGGTGGAGTATTTGGAAGGAAGGGGAGGACCAGGAAGAAGCAACCCACTCCATACAGGATGGCCAAGGTCAAAACAGTGAACCAGGTGGGGTATTGGTAGGTCAGCCAGGAAGCACTTTTCTGTTCCAGCAGAAAGAGAATCTCCTCCATCTTCTGGATACAGCGGTTGCACTCAGGCAACTGAGCACTCTGAGTCCCCTCTGGCTTCAAACCCACTTGCATCACAAACCTGGGCCCACATCACTAAAGGGTCACAGTGGGGTGGGAGGTGACAGCAGGACAACACATAATCCCTCCCTCTACCCTCCAGCTCATCACATCCCTCCCCTGCTCTGGTCTTCTCTCTCCCACTGCCTGCTCTGGGCCTCCAAAGTCACCAGCTGCACCTGATGGAATGGAATCTTAGTGCAAGTTCTTATTCATTCCACCTCCCACCTAGGTATTACCTGCTTCCTTGGCAAGTTGCCTGAATCATGACCAATTTCATAGGCTTAGAATATCTGAAGTTGTCTCTGTCCTCAATGAAAACCTTCCCAAGTCATGATTTTACTTTGTCTTATCCAAGATAGAGAACTTAGGTTTATGTAACATTTATTTAGCTTTATGAATGTTGGATGAAAAGCTTGGAATTTGACTTCTATGACCAGGAGAGTTATTCAAGAGCTGAGGTATATCTCTCCCAGGAGAGAGATCTAACAAATTTTCTGCCAGATGGTACATTTGGGGAGACAAGGAACACTTAAGCATTAATCATTCTTAACAGTGTCCCCTGTAAATCTTCCTTGTGTGTGACTACTGCCCATTTAGGGCTTGCTCTGGGAACACTTGATGGGGTAATAAGCCTTGCAACAATTCAGGCTCAAAGGGCAAGCATCTGGCTGAGCAAAATAAAGAGATAATATGGATTGAGTTGTGTCCTTACCACTACCACTTGAGATATTCCCCCAAAATTCGTTGGAACCCTAACACTGAAGGCTATAATCTGATTTGGTTATGTGAGGGCTCTCTCTGGGAGAAATGTACCTCTGTCCTTGGCTTCACACAAGAACCAATTGACGCAGAAACCTAGTTTGTGATCCAAGTGACTTTATAAAGGATAGAGGAGGCAAATATGCTCGTGGGGGGTGGGGGCGGACTGGACAGCCCACGCGCGCTGGGTTGCATGACAGCTGGTTTGAGGCTCCCACCCATACCCTGTTGGTAGGCATGGCTGACGGTACTGTTTGACCCCATTGACTGAATTAAGCCCACCTGGTCTAGATGGGGGCCCGCCCAGGTTGACCTGCTTCCTGTCACAAGGACCTAAATGTGTGCATCTTTCCAGCCTGAAGCAGCTTTCAACTGTCTGTGATGGGGAGGAGGTTTGGCATGCACAGCGACCACCCTCAGTTCTGCCTCTACTTACCTAACAGGTACACGGCATTTCTTTTCTGTTTTTTAAAACAACAACAAAAAAATCATTTGTAATCTTTCTATTCCAGCGGTGCTAGGAGCAAGGCAGAGGCAAAACCCAAGAACAGGGTTCTTCTCTGTTGAAGCGCGATAAACTCACGGGGAAGCAAACAAGCATCTTCATCCACGTGAAGTGAATCTGTGAATCAGCAGCTCCCAACTGACCAAAGCACGCACAGAGCAGCCCAGCATCAAGGTCCGTTTCTGTGCACTGCTCCCACTGTGAGGAAGAGCTTCATGTGCATTAATAGGGAACTTTTGTAATATTTGAATTTTGAATAGTGGTTTTTGTCAGAAACTGGAAAAAATCTCAAAGCCTGAAGAAACTCCTTTCTAGTACTGAACATTCAAGGGAGCCTGTAGAAGCCTGAAATGATTGCTAGGTGACCACCTGGATCTGCTTGTTGAGTGAAAGTGGCAGAATAGCAGCAATAGAGCAGCGGGTCCATTCTGACCACTGACACTCGTGGACCTGGTTTACAGGCAGTAGAGAAGAAGATGAGAGCAGGTTGACTCGTTTGAAGTCCATGACCTACTCTGAGGGGACTAGAGTTGTGGAGAATTGGTGATGGGGCCAAGGCCTAAAGGCAATGCGACCAATGGACACTGAGGTGAGGCCAAGAGAGGGAGCCCACATTGACTTGACCCGAACCCGACCAGATGAAGAGAAGAATGTTGAGCCTGTGCACTGGTACATACTGCTGCAGACTGTATAGACGAACTGTCCTGCTTTGACTTTCTTGTGGATGTGGACTTCACAAGGTTCCAACTGGCATGAAGACTCTTTATATTGAAGAATATGATTGTCTCCTCAGAGCACTGGGTTGATGGAAGTAGGCAGTAGAGAAACTGGATAGCCAAAATGGGCCAGATAAAGGCGTGAAGTGGCTAGCTTACAAGATTTCATAGATACTGGAATATATTCATAGAATTATAGGATTAATATGTGGGTGTACCTTACCTGCAATTGTTAAGCATAGGATATTTTTGTTTCATCACTTACAGAATATTATGTTTAAAGGAGGGTGGCACGGCGTGAAATGTATGCATTTTCATATTATACTGTTAGATACTGATATGATTCTATTATTGTTTTGAAATTATATACGGCTAAAGAATTTTGTGAAAATGTCAAATGGACAAGGGGTAGTCTGTTGTAGTTATACAATCTGGTGTCAATTTGGGACTTGAGAGGATTAAGAGTGAAGGGGTAGACTCTAGTCTCTCTATTGGGTTATGGCCAATGAGGCCTCTTTGTGGGCCTGGCCTTCCCGTCAGGGTTCTGGGAAATCTGGTCTTTCCTCCTTGGAGGCAGCAGACTATCTTTCTGCTCATTCCCTGAGAGATGTCCTACTAACAAGACACATGGCACCACACTGATAGAACCCATGCCCTGGGAACTGGAGGAGCCACATGGAGACCCTGCCAAAGCTGAGATGCTTCTACCACCACTGGATGCAGAAGACTTTGCAACTACTGACCTGTGATCTTCCTGCATTTGGGGTCATTGAAGGTGTTTCATGAGTCTGAAGAGAACATTATAGATTGATATCAGACATGGGCTAATATTGGACTTATGGACTTGATCTTGGTTGGGCTGGAATGCTTTCTCAATATACAACTGTTCTTGTATATAAAGGTCTTTCCTATACACATATGAGTGTGGATTTGTTTCTCTAGTCTACCTGGATTAACACTCATGGATCACTTTCAGGACTGTAAGTTCTGTTCCCCTGACTGCTGCAAAGTATGTGACAGAGAAGAAAAGGGAGAAGAGTGAACTGTACCCATTTATTGAGGTAAGAACAGTGATGAAGGAGCATGGCCGGTTCCCCAAACTTCATGAGTGGAAAAATGGGCTCTTGGCACAAAATGACATTCAATCTTCACCAAGAGATTCAGGGTTAAATTGCTGCCCTATCTCTGACCTCAGCTTTTGTTTTATTTTAATTCTCATATAATTCACATATATCATTCAATACTTCAGTCATATTAAGATTTGTGTAATCGTCACCACAATCAGGTTTACAACATTTCCTTCTTTTATATTCATTTTTGTTAGCCCCCCCCTCACTCCCCCAAATCTTCCCTGCCTGTCCCTAGGAGATTGTTAATTCTGTTAGTGTCTCTCTGGATTTACCTCTCCTGGATTTCATATGTATTAAAAAAAATACAAAACAAAATCAAGAAACAAGTAGAAAAGAAAAACTAACAATGATAAAAGAGAGAAAAACCTCAATCGAACAGAAAGTGAAAAATACTAAAAACTGGAACCAAATTAAAATTAGTCTGAAGAGATCAAATGATCAGCTGTTACATTTGAACTTAACTGTATCTGTTCATGTCCATGGGCTGTGGTCAGAGGGAATTCACCCCGCATGTGCATTTGAGTCCTTTTGCAAACTGGGTGTTCCGAACTTAAGCTCTGATTCTTGTTCATACCTGCAGATTGAGATTCTATTATTTATCACCCTGGCATCACACTGGCTGTGCTGCTTGTTCTGGGCGGACTTAGTTGACATCTCACTTAGATGGCTGCTTATTTTCAGAAAAAAGGTTTAAGTACAAGGCCCTGTTCTTTGTGATAGATGTGCACCATCTGATTTCAGGGTTTTTTTACACCCTATGCTTTCCAGTCAAATATTCACTTGAGGTAATTCAAAACACTCACTTGGCTCGATGACGCCAGAATAGCTCCCCTCCATGCAGTTCCATGGAGCTCAGCATAGTTAGGGCGCAGAGATGAAAAGACGATTGAACCATGTACTGAACGTTCAGGTTTTTCCCTGCTTTGGAAAATCTGTTTGCGCTTGTAGAGTAAATGTTTTGTACTTTTTAAGAGTGTAAAAAAAATAGATGGAGGGATTCAGAGAAAATGGCAACCAGATAGGACCCATCTATCTGGAGCTCCTGCTGCCAGACCAGAAAAATAGGAAATTAGGTGAAGGAAACGGGGAGGTGGAGTTCTGAAATTAGAACTAGGGTAACAGGGTTTCTCCTGAACCCCTTCTTTTGTGGGATTTCCACTCACAAAGCAAACCAAGAATGCTTTAAAGCAGCACTATAATTTTGACGAAGTGGCAGGCGCCAGATATGCCCTTGCCTGGAGCAGGGATCCCTGCAGGTGGACGCCCTGAGAGGGGGCAGAATCTCAGACACGAGGGGAACCCCACACTGAGCTCTCCATGCGGTTGGATGCCTTGAGCTCACGGTCAGGGGTTGGTGGTGGGTAGCCATAATTTAGAGTAGAAGAAAAAATATATTATTACCTTAGGAAGATCATGGTGTGGGAGAAAAAGGCAGAAAGTCGGGAGTCCAGGGAGCAAATTTAGTTCCAATTGGCCGACTAGTAAACAACCCCCCTGATAAGCTGCATCTCCCCCTCTGGGGGTCAGCTTGACAGCCACCAAATCTGAGCACATCACAAGTAGAATTTTTTTTAAGGGTGAAACATAAATGATTGGTTTAAAACTCAAACCCAAGTCTGGTTGCTCAGCTCCAAGCACCACATAGGGGAGTCCCTTAACATAAATCAGCATAAGAAGCAACCTAGCTAAGGAATGCCAGAACTCAGCCACAGGGCCTGGCAGCTTTTACCATAACAAAGACCCGCTGTAGCAGTGTCAGCCTTAAACAGCACTGAGCTGTAGCCCAGAGACTGTGGGAGACAATTTCATTCTAGCTGGCCAGAGGGATAAAAAAGAAAATCCTCTGATCTAGGAAGCATCAGCAGTCTAGATAGGACAACAAGCTTCCCTCTCAGTGATTCTACACATAGTTGGGGAGGCCCTGTCGGTCTTGGAGCCCTAGACGGGGCTGAGGGAGCCCCCCAGTGCCCCCTCCCAGCCCCTGCTGCAGTGCTACATGCAGCACAAGGCAGGTACTCCAGCACCCAAGTGACCCCTGGCCACGGGCGCGATCTTGCTTTTGAAGTAATCTCACACAGCATCTGTGGAACCCTACATCAGGGATGGGAAAGTCCATTAACGCATGCCCAGGAGAGCCAGCATAGGAAAGCTGGATTTTCCTGCCCGTGGGCTCCGATGGATGTTGCACCTGGAGCAGCCCACCTGGGCCAGATGATTGCAGTTCAGCCAATGGGATTGACCTGGGGTCCTTCACCAGCCTCCCCGGGAACCCTTGAAAAGGCAGGAACCAGAAGGGAGAGGGGTGGTCTGGTCGTCTTCCTGGGAGGAGAGAGATCCTTGCATGACCTGAGGCAGTCTCTGCCAGGCCCCATGGTCAAAGGAATCCTATGGGTGCCTTGTAAAACCTGAAGCTTCTTTTAACTCTCATTAAATTCACTTGGATCACGAGCCCGGCTTCCGCATGAAATTTTTCTCGCGGGGAGCCAAGGACTGGGGTTGGAATTTAGGCCAGAGAGAGAGACCTTACAAGTCCATGACCCTGTGACCTTGAGGAAGAGTTGGAATTCCTCTGGCCTCAAGGACAGGTGATCAAGTATCATTACCTCCTTACCCACTGCTCTACTTATTCTCACTTTATTCACTAGCCCTTCTAACTTTTCCACCGCACTCAGTTTCAACGTGCTCAGGTTGGTGTTGGGCTTTTATTTACTCGCTTTCTTCTTTATCCCTCTTTTTTTCCCCTTTTCCCCTCTTTTTCCTCTTCTCTCCCACTCTCTCCTCTCATATGCCACTAAAGGCTTCCAGGTCACTTCCCTCCGCTTAGGGCAAATCAACCCAAATAGCAGGAGGCACTCCAGCCTGCCCTGTGTGGGAGTGCTGTACACCACACAAGGCACCTGGGACAAACACCTACAGTGCGCTGCACCGTTGAAGAAACCTCCGTCATGCCCCTAAGGTGATCTCGTCAACTAGGGCAATTCTGCCCAGCACCACTGGGTCCCGGCATTAAAAGGGCACACTGACCTGCCATGTTGGAGCAGTGTCTAAACCCCTCTGGCCCCTCATCCAAGCAATCAGGGATCAGCTACTACTTTATACTTTATTTCCTCCTTCTCTCTCTCCTTGCTCTTTACCATCACAGCCAACCTTAGTGAACTCAGTTGGATTTATTTCCTTCTTTCTCTTTATTCTCTTTTTCTTTCTTTCCTCTTTCTGTCTTTGCTTTCTTCACCTCTCTCTTAGCTTGTACGATTCTCTCTGCTCCCTCTCATTGCTTGCACATACCACTGCTGGTTTCCAGAGCCCTACACTCTGCCTAGGGCAACCCTGTCCTCCTAGTGGGCAGCCTGACCCCTAAGACAGTACTGCACACAGGACGAGTCAGAGCTACACACAGCATAACACAGGGTCAGTTATTTCTTTAACCATTTAAAAAAATACTCTCTCCTCCTCCTTCCTTTTCTCTTCTCTCTTTTTCCTTTTATTGGGCTCTTCTTACAGGTTTTCTGCTTTTCTCCGCTCCATCAAGCTCTTCTCTACTTCCTACCACAGCCTCCACAGATTTGGTTCTCCTTTTTAGTTGTTTTCTTTTCTTTCTTTTTTTTTTTTTTTTTTTACTGTTGTCACCTTTGTTTACTCTGTGCATTTTAGTTGTCTGTGGGTGAGTGGTTGTCAGTCTGGTTGGCATTATTGCCCCAGTCTGTGTCTTCCTCTTTCTCTCTTTTTCCTCTCCTTTCACTCTCTTTCCCATCACAAGACAATAGCTGTCTCTAGGCCACTCCCCTCTGCCTAGGGCAAACCTGAAGGCCCAACTGAGGGAGCTCCCACCCCCCACTTATTGGTGTGGCAAGCAGCTGGGGAATTCACGCTGGTCCTCTCCCACACACTAAGCCACAGGTTGTTCTCCCCTATAAAAAGTGGGGGCATCCCCAGCCTAAATCCTGAGGTCCTACAAGTGACTGTGGGAAACGCCTGACCACCACTTGTGAGGCTCCACGCTACTGTGGGAACATCCACCCAATCTCCAAGGCGATCTCTCTGTACATCCCCTTGTCTAGCCAGATTTGTAAAGTAGAATTTGGATCATGATAGTGGGGGGAGGAAGCATTTAGGAACTAGAGGAAACATGTTTCATTGTTGCTACCCTGCACCCTGACTGGCTTATCTCCTCCCCACATCCCTTCAGGAAGGGGGTGTCCAGTTACCTACCAATGGGCTTTGAGTCTCCACTCTGCACTCACCCTCATTTACAATGACATGATTTTTGTGTTCTTTGATGCTTGATATCTGATCCCTTCAACAGTTCATGGTCACACAGGCTGGTGTGCTTCCTCCATGTGGGCTTTGTTGCTTCTGAGCTAGATGGCCGCTTCTTTATTTTCAAGCCTGTAAGATCCCAGATGCTATAACTTTTGATAGCCAGGCACCATCAGCTTTCTTCACCACATTTGCTAGTGCACACATTTTTCTTCAACCATCATGTTGGAAAGGTGTTCATCATGGAATGCCAATTTAATATAACGTGTTCTTGCATTGAGTAAGTATTTGGCAATGTCCATCTACTGCCTTAATACTAAGTCTATAAATATATGCACGTTGATCTATTTACGAACCCTCCTGTATAAATATATTTACATATGTACATGCCAGTATGTAGACCTCTAGAAATACCCTTTGTCACCTAGTTCTTTCCTCTATTTACTTTTACTTTCCTCTTGTCCGACTATCATGCTCAGCTTTCACTTGGGTTTGAGTAATTTCTCTTGGTTACATTGCCCTTGCTGAATACCTACCAGGCTTCTCACACCCTCCTTGCGACGGATTTTGGATTACTTGTTGCTCCCCTGTCGCTGGATTGGTCAGCATCACCTCCTTACCCCCTCCTCTCTCTCTCCCATGTCCCCGGGAACCATTGGTCCTGTTGTTTTCTCCTCCAGACTATTCTTCCAGCCTATCTTATCTAGATAGATCTGTTGAGATAATAATATGCACCAAAAATCAAACCATAGCAAGATAGGCGATGGGTGAGAACACAGTGATGACAAAAAAACAACAACAGAAAACCAATGATCAATAAAAGAGTAAATTAATTAAAAGACAAAAAAAATTTTTAAGAAAGAAAAACCTGTAAATAGATCAAGGTCTGATTTTTTTTTTCTATAGGTGTGTCCTTCAGTCAGGTCTGATGGCGTATCATGCTCTGGCCCCAGAGTCTGTCCTTTGTACTCCCTCAGGGGCTACCCGCTCTGCTCCCATGGTTGCTCTGCTGCATGCTTTTAGTGATTTGCCTCCGGGTTGGAGGGCCAGTCGGGTCAGTCCCAACACAGAGTCTCCGGTATTGTCCCCATAGGGCCCTGGGCCAGCAAGGGATGGCATGTCTCATAGTGGGATCAGCCATATGGTCCACTCTGTACATTGGCTGTTCAGAGTGCCAAAATCATCCTCCAAGCCTGGTGGACCAGTGTGTGCTCCACTCTCTTCCTCCCCCTTCATTTGCCCCTGTGTGCTCTGATCAGACATGTCCATCTCCCCTAGCTACAGGTTCAGTGCCGTCTTCTAAAGTAAATTCTTCTGGGGGGAGGGGCAGTTGTCCACGTAGCTGGTATGGAGGCTGGACCATCCACTTTTCATTTAGGATCAAAAGCATCTAGCTTTTAGCATTAGGTGCTATTGAGTCAGTTCCAACTCAAGGCAGAATGAACCACTGCGCAGTCCTACACCATCTTCAAAACTGTTGTTATACTTGAACCTAACATTTCAGCCTTTTCCAGGGACTGGCATCTCCTGATAACATACCCAAAGCATGTGAAGTCTCCCCGTGCTTGCTTCTAAGGACCTTTCAGACTGTTCTTCTGACACAAATCTGTTCATTCTTCCAGCACTCAATGGTATTTTTAATATTCTTGGCTAGTGTCATCTTGATGGGTTGAAACACTATCTCGCTCTAGTGTTGATGTACATTTTTCTGATGCCTAATTATACTGAGTATCTTTTAAGGTAATCATTTAATTTTTATGGCATTTTGAAAAGATGTCAATGAGGTCTATTTAATTTGTGTTCAGATGGAAACACATAACTCAAACTAATATATGTGACAGTAGAATAAGAATCCATTTTATCCTAAATACTTGAGATATTTATACAGCCTACTCAGGTTTTTATCAACATAGATAAGGTGGCGGTGGTGGTGGTGGTGGTGGTGGTGGTGGTGGTGGTGGTTTTTAAGAGTTAATCTCTAAATAGGGGGCTGTAGTACTGAGCACTGAATCTCCTTTGCTTGATTAATTTTTATGTTAGGGAAGTAATACAAGGATTCCATCAAATGACCCATCAGTTTGAGGAAAAAGCATATCAGAATTGATGGTCAAAGCCTATATGGCTTTATGGTTTAGTCTCTAGGGGTATGTAATGCTCTTGTGAAAATAGTATTCCTCATGATAATAACGAGGAACTGGTGGGCTTCCAGGGCTGGGAGCTGAACTGAGGGGCAGTTCTACCCTGTCTAATAGGGTCACTATGAGTTGGCAAAGACTCGATGGCTGTCAGTTTGGTTTGTTTGACTTGAGTACTGGCATTCAGTGTGTTTATCGAAATCAATAAATTACAAGCATTTTTGATGTCTATTTTTTACATACAAAATTTAAATCCCCCAAGCCTCTGAAAACTGCGAAGATTTCACAGCACTAGGTTGGTACTCTCCCATCCAAGAATCAGTGAAACTGGCAGGGTGTGAGGCATTCAGGCTCCCTCAGTTCCTCCTGCTGCCTTCCCTGACCCTGGTCACTTGCTTCTATTACCTCTCTTGGACCTTACATGCATTTGAATTAGAACACCATAGAGTACAGTGCTCTACATGTGCAGCAGCTCTAACCATGTCACTCTCTGTCTCTATGAAGCCTCTTCCAACAAAATTCAAATGCGATTGTATGTGCACACATAAACACACGCATGCACCAGAGCACCCTTCTTAACAGAGAGTCAGGAGGGTCTCTTAATTATTTGCTGTCCTCACTTTGGACACAAATCCCTTGATGATGAGTAGGAGAAAAGGAACATCAGGTAGTGGGGGAAACCCTAAGGAGGAACAGAGGAGAGCTTTAACTAAGAATAATGCTACTAGGGGAATGATGGCATGTGAGGAAAATTAGATACTTCCAGACTGTCAGATTTTTCCATACAGCAAAATTAACTTTTCTAGTTTTGTCTAAAACTGGCCCCAGGAAATTTCAAATAGCACATCTCAGATTATCTAACCTACAAAGGAGTAGCCGGCCTTCCACCCACCCCCACCCCACCCCCGCCAAAAAACCAAGCGGTACAAAGCTCCACTGGGTACACATTTCAAAATATACATTCTCCTGTTTGGGCAGGCATCTGGCAACTTGCTCTGAGCTAGTGCACCCACACTTTTTTCCCAAGGTCATTGCTGGTGACAAGACCTTGTGCTCTTCTCACAAGCCAGAATGCAAACATAAATCAAGTCAGTGTAAGACGCCATCATCACCTCACTCAAATACACCTCGTCAAGTGAACTCAAACTTCAAGAAGATGCTCATTTGTTTGGTTTTGTTGATGTGAGGGTGATAGTGCATTTGGAGTTTAGTCATTGCACTAGGTCAGACTGTTAATCAAGCTTCCTATATAGAGGTTCTGAAGATATTGTGTAAGAAGGTCTGAGTTGTCTGGCTAGACCAGAGCTTGCACACTGCTATTGACTAGAAGTTCCGACACACAGAATCCAGGACAGATAAACCCCTCAGGACCAATACTGAGAGTAGCAACACCACGAGGGAAGGTAGGGGGGAGAAGCAGAAGAAAGGGGAAACCAATCTCAATGATGGACATACAGCCCCACTCCACCACCCAGGGGAACAAACAGCAGAAGTTTGGGTGAAGGGATACAGCAGAGGCGTAAAATATAAAAATAAAAAGTATGTATAAAGTATCAGTGGTTCACGTGGGTGGGAGGAGGGGAAAAAAGGAGCTCAAGGAGAAAGAACATGTTTGGAAATGATGATAGCAATGTATGTACAAATGTGCTTCATACAAATTGGTGTATGAATTGTTACAAGAGCTGTAAGATCCCCCAATAAAATGATTTATTTAAAATAAAAAGGACTGATTAGTGGTAGACAGGGGACTGGTTTTGCCACCATGACAGTGCACCTGCTCACACACAAAAAACAGCATGCCTCTATCGCCCGATCTGATCCCAGCACACCGAGGCAAAATACTAAGGGTGTACAACAGAACAGGAAGGGGAACAGAGCAACGAAGTCCCCAGGGAATACCAAAAATAGACTTTGGGGCCAGGGCTAGCTGACCCATCATACTCTATGAGAAAGCACTCCTAAAGGCCAACAAACAGTCCTTGAACTAACTAAAAGCTTTTCTTTCTTGTGTTTTGTTTTGCTTTTTGTCATTGGCTTGTTGGTGGTGGTGTTGTTCTTTTGTTTCATTTTGTTGCTTGGGTTTGCTCTGTCTCGTTTTTGTGCATGCTATGATTTCCACAGGTCTGTCTAAATGAGATAGGCTGGATGAACAATCTGGAGGAGAAAACAATGGGACTGACAGCTGGGGGAGGGAGATGGGAAAGGGGGGTGTAGGGAAAAAGGAAGTGCTGTTAACAAACCCAGGGACAAGGGAACACCAAGTGATCCAAATAGATGGTGAGGAGGGTGTAGGAGGCTTGGTAGAGTGTAACCAAGAGTAATGTAACCTAGAGGAATTACTGAAACACAAATGAAGGCTGAACATGAGAGTGGGACAATCAGAAAGTAAAAGGAAATCAAGGAAAGAGGTAGGAAGCAAAGGGCATTTATAGAGGTCTAAATAAAGGCATGTGCATATGTAAATATATTTATGTATAACGATGGGGAAATAGATCTATATGCATATATTTATAGGTTTAGTATTAAGGTAACAGATGTACATTGGGCCTCCATTCAAGTACTCCCTCAATGCAAAAATACTTTGTTGTATTAAAGTGGCATTCCGTGATGCTCACCTCCCCAACACAATTGCTGGAGGCAAATGGGTGCATAAGCAAATGTGGTGACTGAAGTTGATGGTGGTCGGCTATCAAAAGTTATACATTCTGGGGTCTTAAAAGCTTGAAGTTAAACAAGTGGTCATGTAGCTGAGAAGCAACAAAGCCCACATGAAAGAAGCACACCAGCATGTGTGATCACGAGGTGTCGGAAGAATCAGGTATCAGACATCATCGGAACAAAAAAATCATATCTTTGTGAATACGGGGGAGTGTGGAGTGAAAACCCAAAGCTCATTTGTAGATAATTGGACATCCCCTTACAGAAGGGTAGCAGGGAGGAGAGGAGCCAGTCAGGGTGCACTGTAGCAACAATGAAACATACAACTTTCCTCTAGCTCCTAAATGCTTCTTCCCCCACAACTAAAATGATCCCCATTCTACCTTACAAATCTAGCTAGACCTGAGGATGTACACTGGTACAGATAGGAACTGGAAACACAGGGAATCCAGGGCCGATGATCCCTTCAGGACCAGTGGTGAGAGTGGCGATACGAGGAGGGTAGAGGGAGGGAGGAATGGAAAGGGGAAACCGATTACAAGCATCTACATATAACCATCTCCCTGGGGGACAGACAACAGAAAAGTGGCTGAAGGGAGATATTGTATAGTGTAAGATATGACAAAATAATAATTTAGAATTTATTCAGGGTTCATGAGGGATGGGGAATAATTATCAGCTGATGCCAGCGGATTAAGTGGAGAGCAAATGTTTTCAGAATGATGAGGGCAATGAATGTACAAATATGATGTATGTATCAATTGTGATAAGAGTTGTATGAGGCCCCAAAAATTGATTATAAAAAAAGAGAAAAGAAATAACAGTATGAAAACATCCCCCGAAAAAGCATGCCTCTCTTGTCCCTCATATCCTAATCACCTGAACTCACTCCATGTGACTTCTTTCTGTTTCCATGAATGAAGGACAGTGGTTTGACAACACAGAAGAGGGGGGGAAAAAAACAAGGGTGTCACCCAAACTGCTGAGTTTGAAAAATGTTTCCAAGAATGTAATCACAGATTAGACAAATGTGTGAAGTGTAATGGAGAGTACTATGAAGGGGATAAAAAATTTAAATGCATAGTTTTGAAAAAATTGTAGTTTTTGTCGGGTTCCCCCTAGTAGCTTCCAATTTCATAGCAACTCAAGCCATCACCATACATCCAACTGACAGAGAAGGGGTGGGTTTTGTGTGTAGGTGGTGTTGGTTATTGCACAGGGGCAAGGGACTTCTGGTGGCATAGTACCTTATGCCTTGGGTGTCAACTGTAATGTCAGCAGTGGGGAACCACCAGTCAGTCCTCAGAAGAAAAGGATGAGGCGTTCTACTCCCATAGAGTTAGCCTTTGGGAAACCCACAGAGATAGTTCTGCTCTGATCTCATAGAGTCGCTATGGCTCAGCATCGACTCCATCGAAGTGAGCTGACAAACTAAAGGCAGGAGATCTGAAAGAGGATGCGGAGACGTTGTCTCAGGTACTTTGGACATATTACTATGGTGGAACCAGTCCTGCAAGAAGGGCATCATTTTTGGCAGAGGGTTAGCAAACAAGAGGAAGACCCTTACTTAGGTGGATTGACACCGTGGCTGCGAGAATCGGCTCAAATACAGTAACAAGTGCGAGGATGGCGCAGGACTGGGCTTTGTTTCTCTCTCTAGTGCACAGGCCCCTATGAATCCGAACTGACTCCAGGGCTCTACAACATCAACTACTACAACCCTGAAGTTCAAACCTACCCAGTGGCTTCCCAAAAGGGAGGTGTGGCCATGTGCCTCTGTAAAGATGATAGCTAGGGAGCCCCTGCGGGGCAGTTCTACTCTGTGGCACAGGGGCAGCCAGGAGTCGGAATGTGCTTCACAGCAAAGGGTGTGCTTTGTCTCAGTTTGTGCCTGCTGCTGTTTATGCTATGCACTGAGTTTAACATGTGACACTCAGGAGCGAATGAATGGAAACACACCCATGATGCTTCCATGATGCCAGATGCAAGCTGACACTGTTTCTGAGTTCTGGGCATATTATTTTTTCAGAGATAATTTCCTGTAGCGGTGACACACCGAGTCCTATTTCATGTAAAAGCATCAGCAGCAGAGGAAAGCACTGCACAGAGAGAAGACTATGACACGTAACAGGCTTTCCATAGAGGAACAAAAGGGTAGATGTCTTGGGCTGCACTCTTTTCTTGTATACAGACAGTAAACAAGCTGAACACATCTCACCTAAGCATAACATTACAACTACTTGAAGCCCAGCTCAGGCATCTGGACAAGAGGCAGCAAGGAAGGATGGGAGAGAGTTAATGGGCTGGGCGTCCCCAAAGGTGCAGAGTGGGAATCAAGGGAGGATCCAGGACGAGCCAAGGCTTCTGGCAGAAGTCTGAGAGGAGAGCAGCAGAAAGGAGCTGCTCTCTGGGTCCTCACAGATGTAGCCAGTGAGAGAGCAGCAGTGCTGCCCCCTGGCGGTGCGCCGAAGGCAGGGCCGCTTCCCCCAGGGCTGGAGAGCTCTGGGGAAAGACAAACCGTGTCACTTTGGATGCCAAGTAAGGGGGCACTGTGTGCCGGTGGTGTACCTATGTTGGCCAAAGCGCTGCCCACTGTGCATTTGCTTCCCACAAGCACAGTTATCCTTCCTCGTGCATCCAGGAAAGACAGTTCTAGAAAAACACAAGCAGTAAAATAAAACACTGCCAGGTCTCGAACCATCCTCACCATTGTTACTATGCCCACTGGTGTAGCCACTGGTTCGAGCTGTTTTATTGCCCGTCCTCCACTTTTTTGCCAAGCATCATGTCCTTCATGGACTTGATGTCCCTTCAGGGACTGGTCTCTCCTGACAGCACGTCCAAAGATATCAAATGAAGTCCAGCCATCCTTTGTCCCCATGTTCTCTTGGCAGTCCTTGTACTTTTATTGCTCAGTGTCTGATTATTTGGGACCAGGCCTTATTGCTGCCCCTTCCTCACCTTGGCCCCCAATCCCGACCCCAAGCCCTGCACATCCACTGTGTGAAACCTCCTGTTCCTGTAACCATCCCTGTGCTTTTGTGTGGGGGGGTCTAGCTGGGTTCCCCTGGCAATTCGCCAGCTGCCCTTGGGAAAGTTCATGGAGTCGGCTAATTAGTAGAAAAGCCAAACGTCCAGCTGAGATTGGTTTACTCCCTAGCACCCTTGAGCAGGAGCACAGCCCCACTCCCGGTCCCAGGTAGCCAACGACCACACCTAGGTTCTCCGGACTTGGCAGCTGTAACATGTGGCCTGGGCTTCCCCTTCATTTCCTGCTCCTTTCTGGCTTGCTGTCTGACTTTTCTTTGCGGAATTAAAGCTGCAAATTGACAGGATCCCATAAACACTCTAAAGCCACAAAAAAACACCAAATGCCCACCCAAACATGTGAAACTTCCAAAAATCATCCTTAGAAGATTCCCAAACCCTAAACATTCCTAAACCCCATATATGCCCTGAAAACACCATGAAAGCCCTAAGAAAACCTAAAATGCTGGGGGAAAAAAACACATATAATATTAAAAATACCCTAAAATCCCTAAGGAACTCTGCAACATCACTAAAAACACCCTATTGTGCTGAAAAATACCTATACACTCTAAAAAACCACCCCTAAATCCCTTAAACACTCCCTAAAATCTTATAAAACACCCTAAAAACCCCAAACCACCCGAATGCCCCAAACACACCTTGAACGTCCACAAACAACCTAAAAGCCCTAAAAAATCACATGCCACCAAAAAGCCCTAAATGACCGCAAAATTCCAACTCATAGCCACCCTATAGAGGGCTTCTGGAGCTGTCAGCCTTTTATGGGAACAGCTTTATCGTTCTCCCAAGGAGAAGTTGGTAGGTTTGAAACCCTGACCTCATATTTAGCAGTCTAATAATTGCTGGACAGTGCCACCAAGGCTCTACTGGTGTAGTGGGTTACACATTGGGCTGCTAACCTCAAGGGAAACGGTTCAAAACCACCACCCACTCCTTGGGAGAAAGAAGAAGCTTTCTTTCTATTCCCCTAGATTTCTCATTGAAGGTGTAAAGTAACCTGTTAAATGCGCGCAGTGGCAGCAGCAATGTCTCATAACCATGGGGAAATGTGGTTCAGAAACTTCAGAAGCAAGCATCCATCAGTAGGTGACTGACCAGCAGTATTGACTTGGGCAAAGAGAAGGTGACATGGAAGGGTAAGGAGAAGAATGCGTGCAGAGGGCAGGTTGGCAGCTGAGCCTAAGTCCAGTAGAAACAACAGCAGAATGGCCTGTTCCTGGAAGGGCCACAGGAGATGGTGCGACTTCATGTAGCCCCCACTTACATGTGTAACAGCAGCAATTGCCTGAACACGTGGTCTCCCCAGGGAGGAGCCTTTGTGTGGTGTTAAGATGCTGTTACTGTCTGTTGTACTGTGGTGGCCTGCATTTGGCTGTAATGGTGGAAATTTTGCAGCCAGTAGTTCAAATGCCTGCTGGGTCACTCACTGCAGGTAGACTTCAGCAGTTTCCAGACAGAGAGACGAGGGAGGAGGACCTGGTCTTCCACTTCTGAAAGAACTGGCCAGTGTGAACCTTGTGAATGGCAGAACACTATACCTGAACATGAGTACCGCAGGCTATAAGGCATGATGGATTGACACAGTGGCTGCAGCAATGTGCTCAAACATAGGATAGTGCTGGCCTGGAAAATAGTTCATCGTCCATTAAAAAAAATCATTATATAGGGGCTCATACAACTTTTGTTGTTGTTTTTCCCTAAGGGAGAGCAGTGTATTGGTACACTGAGAGGTATATAGATCAATGGATTCGAACAGAAAAGCTACACATATATTCACCAGTCAACAGGAAACTAGCCTTCGAAAAAGGACACAGAAATATCCAAAGGGACAAATTCTGCTTGCTCAACAAATGGTGTTGGACAAACTGAGATACCGTATGTAGGAAAATGAAGCAAGCCCCAAACCTTCCCCCATGCACAGAAATTAACTGAAGAGGGGTTAAAACCTGAAAGTAAACCTCCGGGCTATCATAATCAATTTTTCGATGACCTCATCGGTCAGAAATCATTGTAGGAACGCCAAAGCGTTCTTGTGTTCAACGTCTACATACATAGCAGGTGCTCCAGTAAAGGGGAATCTTGGTGGAGCTGGCTCATCCATTCCTGAAGAGAGTAGAGCACCACGTTGGCCCATCACAGAGCTCAGGTGTAGAATCTTCCTCACTGTCATCCTTTATCTCAGCAGTGTCAGTGTTGGATTATGAATTTCCCAAAGAACCAGTATCGCTCAATTATGTGCACAATGCTGACTCACTCTCGCTGTATCTCTTACAGCATCAGTTAGTGGGCTTGTTGTCTGCCTCAGGCTTTGTTCACGGAGATCCTCCAGCTAGTTGGTGGTGTGTGCGCATGAGCAGAGGCTTCCTGCCAATCCCCCATGAGTAGTAGAGCTCCCATGGTGTGGACTCCATGTAAGCCCTGTCCCAGACAGCACGCTTACATAGGAGGGTGGGCCCTGCAGCACAGAGGACCATTCCCCCTGTGGAATGGCCTCAGAGACCCACGTCCCTCACTGGCCAGCTGCTGGGGCTGTGGGCCCTAAGCTTCATGCCTGACTCAGGAATTGACACAGGGTGAGGCGACTCCAGTAGCTGTTTTGACTGGTCTAATCCAGCCTGAGATCATCCTTGCATGAGCCCTCTGCCCAGATTATTTTTGTTTCTTTTATGATCATTTTATTAGGGGCTCTTACAACACTAACCACAATCCATATATACATCAGCTGTTTGAAGCACATCTGACCATTAATTGCCCTCATTATTCTCAAAATCTCCACTCTTCACCCAAGCCCCTGGCCTCAGCTCCTCATTTTTCCCCCCCTCAATGCCCGCCACCCATCCCTCATCAATCCTTGGAAATGTACTAATTCTTTTGTCATATCTTCACCCACCTTTCTTTTGAGGTCAATGAAGATCCTTGTAATCGGTTCCCACTTTCCATCCTGCCCTTCCTCCACCCTCCCAGTATCTCCACTCATAACACTGGTCCTCACAGGCCCATCCACCCTGGATTCCCCGTGTTTGAAATTCCTATCGGTACTACAATACCTTCTCTAGTTTGGCCAGATTAGTATGGTAGAACTGGGTTCAGGTTAGTGGGGCAAGAGGAAGCATTAAGAACTTGAGGAGGCGGCAACCCGCCCGCTGGGTGCGCGGGCCCGGGCGTCGCGCGCTACGGGCCGCCCAGCGCAGCCGGAGGCTTGGAGCGCCCCGCAGGGCGCACGGGCGGCCTTGCAGGCGGGGACTCGGGACGCGCCCCTCGACGCCCTCGCGCACCCCACCGTCTTCCTGCCAGCGGGGCCCCCCGAGGGGCTGTGAGCGGGGGTGTCGCAGGACCTGCGGCTGGATAAAACGAGAGACCCCCCTTGGTCAGCAGCGCGAGACCGTGGGGACGCGCGGCTCCTCGAATGTTGCGTCGTCTCATTTCTGGTTCCTCCATCCATTCACGCAGGCCGACCCCGCTCGCCTGATCAGTGGCACACACCCAGCCCAGTGGGAAAAGGAATGCTCTCCCACGTATATGCATTTTAGTTTGGAGTCCCTACAGGGTTTATGTACCCCGAGTCCTGGAGATGGGGATTGGTTTGATCTAACTGCACTTTACTTGCAGTGCGAGCCAGCGCGACGCGGGGTCCCACTGGAAGCGCCGAGCCACACGTGCGTGTCAACACTTAGGACCATCCCCAAACATGCTTTTGCCAGGTGTCCGTGAGGAAGCCAATCAAGAGGGATCGTGCTATTCGGATTCGGTCCCCATGTCGCCGTTTTCGCCTTGCTTTCTGTTTTTGAATTCGGTTTCCCAAATGTCTGCCTCCAAACGAATACCCAACCAGGGGGTCCGCAGCCCTGGAAGTTTCCGGGGCTGTTCCCCAGACGCGCCTCTGGGGCTGCAAGGACTGCGCCTCGAGACTTTTCCGGTCGTGAAAAGTTGGCGGCGACAGCTCGGGGGCCCTGGGTCACCGGGTGGTGTTGAGCGGGGACTCTGGGGCCCCGGCGTGGGACGCTGGCGGGTGCAAGTTCAAGAGGGTCAGGGGCTGATGCCTCCCCACGCCCCTGCCCTCCCCCAGCAAGGGCGCTCTGGGGTGCTGGGTCCTTGAGGCCCCGGCTGGCGGGGCCGCCCACGGTCAAGGCTTCGGGCACACGCGCGGGTGCGCTGAGGCCTGCGCCGTGCGGGGATCTGGGCTCAGGCAGGTGGTCGCGGTGGCTCCGCGGGCGGACGGGCGCCCAGCAGGACGACCGACGACCCCCGGCGCGTCGCCGGCACCCAGCGCCCGGGCGTAGAGGCGGGCGGGGGGGGGGGGCTGCGCTCCGCCGCCGCCAGGGCCCCCTCCCTCCGCGCCCCCCCGCGCCAGGTGAGCCGGGCCTGGGCCTCGGCGGGCCGCGGGGCTGCCCTCTCGCCGCCCTCCAGCGCCCCCTCGGGGCCGGGCCGCGCCGAGCCGGGCGGCCGCCGGCCGGGGCTGGGGGTTGGGAGGGGCGGGGGTCGCGGGCGGGTCGCTCGTTCGGCCGCTGGCGGGGGGCGGGGGCCGGGCGGCCGCGCGCGAGGCCGGGCCAGCTGCAGCCGCACCCTCGGCCTCCGACTCCGGCTCTGGCTCGGCTCGCCCTGGCGGCGGTGGCGCCGTGAGGAGGAGTCCGCGCTCCTCTGTGGCGGCGGCGGCGGCGGCCGGCTCCAGGCCGGGTTTTGGCGCCGCCCGCCTGCTGCCTCCTGGCGGCTCCTGAACTCCAGCCCCCTCTCTATCAGCCTCTCACTCCTTCTCAATATGTCTCAAGATGGCGGCCAATGTGGGATCGATGTTTCAATATTGGAAGCGCTTTGATTTACAGCAGCTGCAGGTCAGGCTTCTCCTCTCTCGGCCTCTCGCTCGGGGGTGGGGGCTGCGGGCGGTCGCGCCCTCCCCGGGGGCGCCGGGCTGCCTCGCCGCCAGGGGGCCGCGGCGGAGGGGAGGAGGGGCGTGCCGGGAAAAGCGGGGCCGACTCGGGGACAAGTCCCTCTCACTCCCCGGCCCCCATTGATAACTCGCTTGATCGGAAATTGATCCTCTTTGTTCAATTCATCGATCAGCCCAAGATGGCGCCGGGAGCCACCGCTGCCACCGCTGCTCCTGGTGTCTGCCCCCTCCCCTGGCGCCCCCCCCCCTCCCCCGGCCCCGAGCCGCCGCCGCCGCGGGACCGGGGAGGGGGCGGCCCGGGGGCGGTCCCGGGCGCCCGCAGGGTGCGCAAAAAAAACAAAAAAAAAAGAACTTGAGGAAAGTTGTGTTTTTCTTTGCTTTCTCATACCCTGTATTCTTTTATCTCCTCTCTGAGATCCTTCTGTAAGGGGATGTCCAGTGCACTGCAATTAGGTTTTGGGTCTATACCCGGCCGTCCCCTCTCATTCTCCATGATAAGATTTTTTTGTTCTCATGATGCCTGTTGCCTTATCCCTTTGAAACTTTGTGATCACACAGGCTGGTATGCTTCCTCCATGTGGGCTCTGTTGCTTCTGAGCTAGATGGTTGCTTCTTTACCTTCAAGCCTTTAAGACCCCACACGCTATATCTTTTGGTAGCTGGACACCATCGGCTTTCTTCATCACATTTGCTTATGCAGCCGCTTTGCGGTCAGTGATCGTGTAGGGAAGGTGAGCATCGTTTAATGCCAATTTAATAGAACAATGTTCTTGCAATGAAGGAGTCCTTGAGCGGAGGCTCTATGTCCATCTGCTACCTTAATACTAAATCTATAAACATATGGACATAGATCTATTTCCCCATGCCCCTTTGTAAATATATGTACATGCCTTTATTTAGACATCTATAACTGGCCCTTGCTTCCCAGCTCACTCTTCTATACCCTTTGATTTTCCTCTTGTGCCCACTGCCATGCTCAGTCTTCCTTTGGGTTTCAGTAATTACTCTTGGTTACATTACCCTTGATCACGCCCTACCAGGCCTCCTACATCCCCCTCACCACCGATTTCCATCACTTTTTCTTCCCTTGTCTCTGGAATTCTTAACACCACTACCTTTCTTCCCACCTCCCTCTCTCGCATGTCCTCCAGGATGTGCTAGTCCCGTTTTTTTTTCTCCTCCAGATTGTTCGTTCAGCCTATCTTATTTAGACAGACCTGTAGAGGCAATAACATGCACAAAAACAAGAAAGAACAAAACCAAGCAGCAAAATAAACAAAACAACAAAAATCCAATTACAATAAAAGAAAACAAAGGTCAACAAGATAGAAAAGCTCATAGATAGTTTAAGGACTATGTGTTGGCCTTTAGAAGTGTTTTCTAGTCCAGTCTTTTGGGGCACCAAACCCTGACCCTAAAGTCCACCTTTAGCATTTCCTTGGGATCTTGCTGCTCCTTTTACTTGCTCTTCTGCTGTACCCCCTTAGTGTTATGCCTCGGTGTAGCGAGATCAGTTTGGGGGTAATTCCCACACTGTGTCTCCAGTGTTGTCCCCTCTAGGGCTATGGGTCTTTGAGGGACGTTGTGTCTCATCGTGGGGCTGGCCATGTGGTCTTCTATGTGAACTGACTTCTCTGAGTGGGAACATCATCCTCAAGGTCTGGTGGGACAGGATGTGCTCCACTCTCCCCTTCTCCCCTTCATCTCTGTGTGCTCTGATCAGATAATGTCTCTGTCCAGGAGATGCAAATTCAATGCTATCCTCTGAAATAAAATCTTTGGGAGGGGTTGTGGGGAATATCTGCTCAGATCTTTGGTGGGTCCAGGAGAGAGGGACTGCTCGGCTGGGCACAGCCACGAGGGGCTCAGAACTCTGGCTCCAGAAAATGGTTGTAAGTTTGGCTTTGTTTTTAACCAGTTGTGTGCCTCTGGGTCAACACCTGTGTTTTTTTGAGTTAGTTTTCTGATCCGAAAAGTAAAGGTACTCCATTGTCCAGACTCCCATGTCACCAAGTGATCGATAGGGGCTAACCAGAGCCTGATTCAAATAGTGTGGATCTGTTAGGTGCCTTCTAGACCTGGGGTGGCGATTCTGAGCCCAGGACAACAATAATGTCCGAGAGGTGATATAGGTGGCTCCATATTGAAACAGGAAGACCACTGTGGAGATTTTGTCCTTCCACTGATGGCCACAGGCCACCGCCTCACGTCCTGCAAAAACAGTTTCCCTGGCTCAACAGCCAAGCCAGGGGCCAGTGCCATAAAAATCATATGGCTAACTGGGACAAAGGGCAGACAGATATTTTTTATCATGATGTCTTGAGAAACCCACCTAACCTCCATGCAAATCTTCTGGTGTGAGTTATTTTTGGAAGCAATCATATGCTGACAGTAATTCAAATCTTTCCTTTTGACAATTTGCCTGTACTCTTTTCTGAACCTGAGAAGGTAATCCCTGTGTCCACTAAGAAATTGACTGGCTGGCCTCCTACTTGGACAGTTAGCCTGGGATCCTGGGGACCAAGTGAAACAGAGCACGGACACCTTCATTCAGCTTCTTCAAGCATTATTGTCTCTTGCTTGGGATTTTCTAGGTGTGGATGAGGCCCGTCCTCTCTATTGGAGGGTTGTCTGCTTCTCCTGGGGTATTCAAGGCACTGATTTTTCCAATGTCCTTCTTTCCTGCAGTAGGCACATTGATCCTGCCCCATGGCTTGGCGGTGCCCACAGGTCAGTCTCTCCGTAAGTGGGCCATGCTCTCCTTTTCCTGAGTCTCTGGGGTCTCTCATGGCAATTCCTAGTATTTTAACTAGTTTCTTTGTCTCTGTCGTGGTAGGATCATCTCTGTTGTTACACACCCGCTGAGCCACTTGTACCAAATCACTAAGATTTTTCCCGTCAAACCCTTCCCACTTCTTTTTCATGTCTGAGGCAGACTGAGTAATAAAGGCAATACTTATTGCCCTCCTGTTCTCAGGGCCTCCAGGCCTTTAGGGATATAAAGCCCGTAGGCTTCCATCAGTCACTCTAAAAAGGCACGCAGACATTCTCTTGTAAGAGCCTGAAAATTCTCACTGACCTTAGATAAATTCATAGGTTTTCTAGCTGTTCCACTGAGGGCCTGCAAGAGAAACTGGTGATACCTGGTTGGGCCTTCTGTGCCTTGCTAGGAGTTTGGATCTCACATTTTTCATGCAGTGGCAAAAAGAGTTTCCCTCACATGGGGAGTGCCTGCTGTCTGACCATCATGTCCATTGACTGCTTACTGGGCCTCTCTCTGGCAGGGCTACTGTACCTGTGTTGTGAACAGCACCTGGAGAAGTTGCTGGCAATTTCTGGAGGTGGGCTAATGCATATGGAAAACCGTTTCTATCAAGGAATCAGACCTGCTTTGTCAGAAAAAGGGATTTTGTTGATTCCAATTATACAAATCACTGGAATACAAGGGGATAGATACCCAAAAAGGGACTCAGGGGTCTTCCCCAGGTGTTGGGGCTGCTTGCCTTGAGTGTAGAATGGGTGCTGCCAAATCATCCTTCTTGGGGGGTGGGGCGGTCGAGATCCCATACCAGCCCTAGTGTATGTTGGGGTGTGGACTCAGAAAGGAGTTATGAGTATTTCTCTCTCTCCAGCCCCATGCACCTGACAGGGTGGCAGTGATAATGAAGGGTCGTAAGCTAGTTCTCCCACTCCCAGAGTCCTCCTGCAAAAAGGAATAAAGCTGAGACAGAGGGGTATGGGGAGGGGTTGGGGAAGGGCAGCCTCCACCTTAGTGGTTTTAGGACCTTGGGTCTATTTTTTTTCTGGTCCTGCCATGTTTCCTGAAATCTTGAAACAAGAACCCTTTCTGTTGCAGGAGGAAGTAAGTCTTTTGTTTATGCTGGCTTATTAGTGGCAATATCATTCCACGCATCAATTTTAGGGATCAGATAGGGATGTCCTGGTTCCCCATAAACATAACTATGAACTCTGAGAAATAGGGGAAGGGAAAACGAGTCTTGCATGGGCAAATCAGGAACTCCTTCTGTCCAATCACCTTTAAACAAATTGCGGAGTCTCCAGGCTTTAGGGCTGAAACTACATTCTCTTTGTGAGCGCCTAGAGCAGGGGTCCTCAAACAATAGCCTGTGAGCCACATGCGGATAGCCGAGGACCTTGATCCTGTCCGCCGAGTGTTTGTGCCCCGTTTGTTTGTGTGTTTTTTTTAAACTTCAAAATAAGGTATGTGCAGGAAGCATAGGAATTTGTTCATAGTTTTATTGAAACGATAGTTCGGCCCTCCAACTGATCAGAGGGACAGTGAACTGGTCCCTGTTTAAAGAGTTTAAGGACCCCTGGCCTAGAGAAATCAGAAATCCGTAGTTCTGGGGAGAGCACTCCTGTTAAGGAGGTTTCCTTTCTAAGCAAGCCCAGACAGTGGCAATTGGATCTCGGTGCACCTCGAAATGTTGTAGCCAGTCTCCATTCCCAGAAAGAAAACTACTCCGACCGCTGGCAAGTTCAACAGAAAAAGTTTTTTTTCCTGAGCAGCCCCAGTCTAATTGTCCAAAGGTTTTTATACTTTTGCAATGTGCAGGTGTGCAAGCAGGCAGAGTAGGGAAGCAGGGTGTTGCAGTTAGTCATTCTTAGTTGAACAAAGACTGCTCTGGTCGCTCTCGCGAATCTTCTGAGCATCCATATCCTTTGGGACATTCCCTTGGGCACATCTGCACAGCCTACCTCCCCTACATCAGCTAGTTCATTTACAGTTCATAGCTACTTTATTTACTTTACATGGTGCCTTCTGTCAGCTCATAATGGCTTCACTCTTGTCAAGGCTGTTTAAGCTTTTCCCAGAGATCCTATATAGCCGCCATTGTGGCCATGGGGAAACGGGGCCTGTGACCCTGGCCAAGATGGTGCCCACCAGCCCAAACATGTGGAAGGGCACTGCCTAGGGAGCTGGTTGAATAGACCTGGGAGTTAGCCCTGCCTTGTCCTGGGAGCCAAATATTTCCCTTTTCCCCTCCATTCCCTTTCTCCTGGCTTTTCAAACAAGCTGCTTTAGCCCTATAATGCCCAGCACAACATTTTTATAGCATTTAATTGAAACTTATCTGGTACCAAACTTATAAATTATCAATGTGACAATTTGGTTACATTTCAAAAACATTGCACGTTTTATATATTTGAATGCCATATATACATATTGATAACTATGAAAGTAAAGAATAAAAATGTTTAAAATTATTTCCTGAATTTAAAACTTGAGGCGTTATAGTGTTAGTGTTCTACCAGTGTAGGTTTGTTCCTTGTTACAGGCTGGTTTTCCGTGGCCCAGGCTTAGGCCAATGGCATATGGAACCCTTCCTGTGTAACTGTTACCTTTAGGCTTTCAGTGTTGCTGCTTAAGGCACTTTTGGGGAAAGCTCTTAATACACAGTTCCACTGCCACGATGTTCCAGACAGAAATTCCAATTCCCTTAAGGTTCCCTGAGCTTCCAGATGCCCCTTCCCTTCAGAGATTTGAGAGTCTGCTCCCGCCAGCAGGCATCTTGGAGGGCCATGGGGCCATCCCAAGCAGTGGTTCTCCTAGCTTGTCTAGAATAATGGTTGGACTTAAAGTCGACCTCAGTGAGTTGTCTTTGATCCCTTACTTCTTGCTGGGGCATCTTCCTGAGGCAACAGATTCAGGGCAACAAAGGGCTCGCTCTCAAGTGGGGTTTATTGACCTTGAGGCAGCAAGCTCTACATAGCCTTCTTTTGTGCTTTCTAGATGGGACTTAGCAGCTTCATCCTCAGGAATTGCCCCCTTGCATGAATCCTGTCCAATTGGGATAGAGTTGACACAGAGGCTAGACAAACAAAAGCTGATACACTATGCAACTTTATTTGAGAAAGGAGAATGGTGGCCAGAGAATGGTACACTTTCCCTTCTAACCCTGATTCACCTGGAACAGTTTTGTAAAGTGATTGGAAAGTGGGCCGAAATGCCAGAAGTTACAGCATTTCTCCTTTTGAGGAGCAGTAGAGACCTTCATCCCCAGTGCACCCAGGAACCCCTAAGGCAGGCATCCTCAAACTGTGGCCCGTGGGGCACATGTGGCCTGACGACATTTATCCCATCCTCAGGGTGTTTTTGCTGCCTCTGCATGTCCTACTTAGTAGCCGATTCGTGCAATGTGCATAGGAATTTGTTCATAGTTTGGTTTTTTTTAACTATAGTCTGGTGCTCCAACGGTCTGAGGGACAGTGAACTGGCCCCCTGTGTAAACAGTTTGAGGACCCCTGCCCTAAGGGATCCTGGACTTAGGGGTTACTAATCTCCCAGCCCTGAAACATCCCTGAACATTCTACCCGTTGTAGGAGGCACCATGGGAATTTGGTCTCTGGGTAATTTACAAGTCTTTTATTCAATTTGAAGCCAAGAAAATTAAAAATGACTCAGACACTTACTTTCTTTTGATCCCTGTTGACTCCCGCTGTAGTATTCCAATATTACAATTTAACGCTATAACGCATGACCTTTTCATTCCATTCAATTAAATGTGTGTGTATAGATAGATAGATAGATAACTATGAAAGTAATTAATGAAAACAAAATTTGTTTGACCAAAGTTAATAATTGAGGGATAATAGGATTAAATAGAAGCATGGTTCTTATCAGTGGGTCCAAACATTAGGATCATAAATGAAACAGTGATCTCAGTGCACCCAGTAGTTCCCAAACCCTGTACCCTCATAGGGGAAATTGTGGATGCTTTTACTCCCGTGCCTATACTTAGAACGAACAAACACACATGCCTGATAATCCTAGGATTTTTTTTGTTTCCTGTGACACTCACCTAATTTCAAGGGCACTGCCACCTCACAAGCCTAGCCTTGTCTCAGTTAAACTGTTCACCCTTTTGTCCGTTTGTTTGTTTTTCCAGAAGTTCTCAAGTTACCAAGCCCTCTGAACCAAGTGTGCCACCTCTAGGACCACCATCTCCTGGACCACCTCAACATTATCCATCTTAGACCTGAATGGACAACCCCTCCCAGCAGAGTAGAAAGGGTATGGACTTCACCCTTTTGCCAGCAGGAAGTACCTAAAGATGTCGTCGCCTTGTACCCCAAAGATTTGGGTCCATATCTCTTCAGGGTGTAAATTTTAGGTAGCTAGCATAGGGACTAGGTTGTCCATGATGCATGCTCAGAGGGCCAAGCTAGCCACCCAGGAAAGAGTGGCACACCGAGCGTGCTCAGAGGTCCAGGTTTCCAGTCAGGAAGGCCAGGTACACCTGGGTGGGTGCTGCACCCACATTGACCCACCTAGGCCAAGTAAATTCAATTCAGCCACTGGGGTCCACCAGGGTTGCCTACCATACCTCCCTATCTCTCCTAAAACACAATTGGATCACAAACCTGGCTTTGGCGTGAATTCTTTCTCATGCAGAGCCAAGGACCAAGGTATATCTGTCCACAGAGAGAAAAACCTAGGAAAGCTCTTTGGAGGCGGCAGCACTGCACATGAGTGGCTATTGGATACTGTTTAGATGCATGGCTTTCTATTTGGAACTTTTTTTTGTCTCACCTGAATGGAAAGGAAGAGGTAATACTTCTGGATCACACAGTATCCATGTCCACAAATGAGCTGCTCATTCCACAGTCCTGGCAGTGCCTTTTGAAAACCCTCTGCTTTAGAATGTCACTCCTTGAAGATGGCAGTGGGAGTGGCTGGGGCCAAGTATGCTGCCTCTTACTCCCAGTTGCAGGTTTCTGGATGCTGATTGTATCTCTTACAGCATCAATTAGTGGGCTTGTTGTCTGCCTCAGGCTTTGTTCACAGAGATCCTCCAGCTAGGTGGTGGTGTGTGCGCATAAGCAGAGGCTTCCTGCCAATCCCCCATGAGTAGTAGAGCTCCCATGGTGTGGACTCCATGAAAGCCGTGCTCCAGCCAGCAGGATTACAAAGGAGGGTGGGCCGGGCAGGACAGGAGGGCAATTGCCCCTATGGAATGACCTCAGAACCCCGCCTCCCTCCCTGTCCAGCTCCTGGGACTATGGGCCCTAAGCTTCATGCCTGACTCAGGAATAGACACAGGGTGAGGCAACTCCAGTAGGTGATTTTGCTGATCTAATCCAGCCTGAGATCATCCTTGCATGTGCCCTCTGTCCAGACCTTTTTTTAAATTGTTCATGCAACACTAACCACAATGCATATATACATCGGTTGTGTAAAGCACATTTGTACATTCATTGCCCTCATTATTCTCAAAATATCCACTCTCCACCCCACCCAAGCCCCTGGCCTCAGCTCCTCATTTTTCCCCCTCCATTCGAGCTACCCTTGATAATTTACTAATTATTTTCTCATATCTTGCACTGTCTGGTGTTCCTTCACCCACTTTTCTGTTGAGGTTAAATGTAGATCCCTGTATACGGTTTCCGTTTTCCAACCTACCCTCCCTCCACCCTTCCCGAGTCTGCACTCATAACACTGGTCCTCAAGGGCTCATCCACCCTGGATTCCCCATGTTTCCTGTTCCTATCTGTCCAAGTGTACATTCTCTAGTCTAGCCTGATTTGTAAATTAGACTTGGGATCATGATAGTGGGAGAGAGGAAACATGTAGGAACTAGGGGAAAGCTGTGTTTCATCGTTATTATCTGGTACCTGTCTTGGTTTATCTCCTCCCTGACACCCTTCTGTTAGGGATGTCCAGAGGACTGTAAATGGGCTTTGTGTCTGTACCCAGCACTCCCCGCTCATTCGCAATGATAAGATTTTTTTTGTTCTGATGATGCCTGCTACCAAATCTTTTCAAAACCTCATGATCACACAAGCTGGTGTGCTTCTTCCATGTGGGCTTTGTTTCTTCTGAGCTAGATGGGCGCTTGTTTTCCTTTAAGCCTTTAAGACCTCACATGCTATATATTTGATAGCTGGGCACCATTAGCTTTCTTCACCACATTTGCTTATGTACCTGCTTTGTGTTCAGTGATCGTGTAGGGAAGGTGAGCATCATAGAATGCCAATTTAATAGAACAGTATTTTTGCAACGAGGGAGTCCTTGAGCAGTGGCCCAATGTCCATCTGCTACCTTAATACAAAACCTATAAATATAGGGACATAGATCTATTTCCCCATGCTCATATATTTAAATATGTACATGCCTTTTTTTAAACCTCTATAATTGACCCTTGCTTCCTAGCTTGCTTTTCTATTCCCTTTGATTTGCCTCTTGGGCCCACTGCCATGCTCACTTTTCATTTGTGCTTCAGTAATTCAGTAATTCCTCTTGGTTCCATTGGTTCCATTTCCCTTGATCACTCCCTACCAGGCCTCCTACATCCCCCTCACCACCGATTTGCATCACCTGTTCTTCCCTTTTCTCTGGGTTTCTTAACACCACTACCTTTCCCCACACCTCCCTCTCTCCCATGTCTCCCCAGAAGTGTTGGTCCTGTTTTCTCTCCTCCAGATTGTTCATCCAGCCTATCTTATTTAGACAGACCTGTAGATGTAATAACATACACAAAACAAGACAGAGCAAAACCAAGCACTAAAAGCAACAAAACAACCAAAATCCAATGACAATGAATGAAAACAACTCAACAAGAAAGAAGTGGCTCATCGTTAGTTCAAGGTCGGTTTGTTGGCCTTTAAGAGTGTTTTCCAGTCCAGTCTGTTGGTGTACCAAGTACTGGCCCCAAAGTCATCCTTTGGCATTCCCTGGGGACCTTGATGCTTCGTTTTCTTGCTCTTCTGCTGTACCCCCTTAGTGTTATGCCTCGGTGTGGCAGGATTAGTTCGGGCGCATTTCCCACACTGTGTCTTCAGTGTTGTCCCCTCTAAGGCTATGGGTCTTTGAGGGGTGTCTTGTCTCATCGTGGGGCTGGCCATGTGGTCTTCTATGTGGACTGGATTCTCTGAGTGGGAACATCATCCTCAAGTCCTGGTGTGCCAGGATGTGCTCCACATTCCCCTCCTCCCCCTTCATCTGCTCCATGTGCTCCGATCAGATATGTCCCTCTCTCAGAGCTGCAGATTCACTGCCACCTTCTGAAATAAAATATTTGGCATGGGAAGGTGAGTTGGGTGGGAGGATCTGCTCAGATCATTTGATGGTTCAGGATAGATTGACTGTTCGGCTGGGGACAGGTATGTGGGGCTTAGGGCTCTGGCTCCCAACACTGGTTGTGAATATGTCTTTGTTGTTAACCAGTTGTGTGCCTGTGGGTCAACACCTGTGTCTTTTTGAGTGAGTTTTCTCATCTGCAGAGTAAAGGTAATCCATTATCCAGACTCCCATGTCACCAATTGATTGAGAGGCACTAACCAGAGCCTGATTGAAATAGTGTGTACCTGTCAGGCGTGTTCTAAAAACACCTTAAAAGTCGTAAAAACACTATAAATGCCTTAAAAACCCTAAAACGTCTAAAATATTTCTAAAATGCTAAGACCACACCTAAAGACTCTTTAAAACATCTTAAGACCATTAAATACATGGTAAAAGGCTTTCTAAAACACCCTAATGCGCCATAAGTCTTAAAAAAAACTCCTTACGTCCCGAAAACATAATAAATGCCCTAATATTATGCAAATGCCTTAAAACGCAAAATAAAGAACACGTGAAGCCCTAAAAACACGCTAAAAGTCTTTTAAAACCCCAAGAACATCCCTACAAAGCAACCCGAAGCACTATAAAACCCTGTAAAAGTCCAACAGCCTAATAGACATGAATTCACCATGAAAGCAAAAAATAATCCAACAAAACCCTAAAGCCCTGAAAACCAAAACCTAATCCCCCCAAACACTCTAAGGCCTTAAGAAGCACCCTAAAATTTTAACAAAACACTAAAAGCCATAAAAACACATATAAGCCTAATAAACACCCTTAAACACTAAAATCACCCTAAAAGCCTTAAAATGTCTGAAAAGCCATAATATTCCCTAAAATTCAAATAACACTCTGAAGCCACAAATAACACACTAAATGCCTCCCAAAACATGTGGAACTTCCAAATCATATCCCTAGAAGATTCCCAAACCATGAACTTCCAAAACCACATAAATGCCCTGAAGACAACATGAAAGCCCCAACAAAACATAAAATGCTGGGGAAAAACACATAAAATATTTTAAAATACCCTAAAATCTCTAAGAAACCCTGTAAGATCACTAAAAACACCCCTACCTGCTAAAAAATACCTATACACTCCAAAAAATCACCCCTAAATCCCTTTAAAACTCCCTTAAACCTTATAAAACACCCTTAAAGCCCAAACCACCCTAATGCGCAAAAAAATTAAATGACCCCAAATGACCTTAAAGCCCTAAAAATCACATGCCACAAAAAAATCCTAAATGACCCCAAAATTCCAACTCAAAGCCAGCCTACAAGTCTTTTATGAGAACAGTTTTATCTTTCTACCAAGGAGAAGTTTGTAGGTTCAACCCCTGACCTATGCCCTTACCATATGAAGTTAGTAATCAGTGGTTTTGCAATTCTTTGAAGAAAGATGAGGGTAATTTTATCAGGAGTGAATTAAACTTGTCTAGTGCCTTGAGTAGAACTGATAACTGTACTACATTGAGTCGTCTGGTCAAGGAGCATGGGATATTATCCCATTTGCTGAGGTCACTCTTGATTTCTTGTAATTTCTGAAGTTTTCCTCATATAAATCTGTTGTTTTTTTATTCAAGTATAGATATAGATATTTTCATTTACGCTTGGCTATTGTAAATGGTACTGCCTGAAAATGTGTATTTCATTAATTATTATTTCTTGATCTATTTCTTCATCCTTCGAAATATTATCAGTTTGTTGTGGTAGATAAACATTAGGACTTTGCATAACTTAGAAATATTACATTTCACAGAAAAATCATATTAATTATGTCGACAGAGCTATAAAAGGAATGTTGCCCTGCATATCTTCAGATATGACAGCTGTTTCATTGAGAAATTAAGCCAGACAGACACAATGTGATGTAAATTTTGTTATTTTCATGTGGGTTCCTTCACTCTTCCAAAAAAATGAGGTTCATGAGCCCCTTGGGGAATGAGTTTGAGTTCAGATCAGATGTCTATTTATATATTTGAGTCCTGAAGCCCATTTGATGGACTGTTCTGTTGCTTCCAAAGTAGTCAGTCACTTCCCCACCAATTAGAGAATTTGTCCGAAGCAAAAGTAAAAGTGTGGCGTACGACATTTGACTGCACACCATCTAAAATCACACTCTCATTTGGTGTTGGCAGTTTTACTTGTATTTCAATTGTAAACTACACTTCAGAGTTCAGGCTAGTGAAAACGTTTCAGTGGAAAAAATTTGCACACAACTACGTGCAGTTTGTGATTCTGTTGTTCCCAAGCAAGGCTATGAGGACAAAGATGCACAAGCATGGGGGGCACTGCAGACAATGTGTGAAAGTTTCCAGGAGCTCAGGGGTGGACAGCGGCTGCTAATTCTCCCGTGCTGGCAGTGAGCTATGTGGGAGGGCTTTGTGTGAGGTCCCTGTGGGGTCTCTGAGAAGTCTCCATAAAGGATGCTGAGAACTTCATATGAAGTCTCTGTGCGAGGCCTCTGAGTCTCTCTGGAAGTCTCCAAGGAAGTATGTGTGTGAGGTTTCTCTCTCGGGTATGTGTGAGTGTCCTTGTGAGATGTCTGCTGAATTGTGGGGGGTGGGGGGCAGGTGTTTCGCTGAGGTCTCTGCAGGTCTGAGTGGGCTTCCCTTTGTTTGACCTCACAGCACCATATAAGAGGACCTGGTGGCAGGGGAAAGGGAAGGGGCTTGGTCCATGCACCCCTTGCTGTTCTTTCAGGGTCTTCTCTCCATCTCCGTGCACTTACCTAGCACGAACGGTAGGGTTCAGCAGCGGGTAGTCCGGTGTCCAGCTCTTCACTCTCTAGGAACACACCCAAGCTACCTGCTACCCAAGAGGCCCCAGATCCAGGCTCTGCAGATCCAGAATCTGATTTTTTACTGCCACAGTCACTCCAGAGGCTGCCTTGGCACAATCAGGACTCCAGAAACAACATCATGCTGCTGTACCAGCAGTCTCTGGGGCCTATGTCCACTTCCCTCCTCCACCACTGGTGTCAGTCCCCACCCACCCCACACACACACTTGGTGTCCTGACTGAGGCATGGAGGTCAAGGCTCAGTGGATGTCTTCCTCGCCATCCTTTACTGTTTAGTTCAGTAAACAGTAAACCCTGGCCCACCAGGGGTGTTCTTTTAAGCACATGAGAATTTACTCTAGCGGATCAACTAATCATATTTTGGGGGGCCTTCCTGCCTTCTTCTATAATCTGGTGCCCAGGAAATAAAACCCTGTGTTAGAAGCACAGAGGAAACACTGACCACTATTGAACTGGTTTCCCTTATCAAGACAGGTGATGTCTAATCTCCATGCACATCCTGATTTCCCAGGAGTCTCTAGGGGAAGGGAAGGCTGCTCCCAGTTGTGACTTTCTTTGCAGCACTCAGTCCTTAGAAGCCACTCTCTCCAGAGAACATTCCTAGAGCACGTGCACGCGTGTGTGTGTGTGTGTGTGCGTGTGTGTGAAGATCACCAGCCTGGGGTCATGTTTCCTGAGAACATTCCTAGAGTGTGCGCGTTAGTGTGTGTGTGAAAACCACCAGCCTGGGATCATGTTTCCTGAGAACATTCCTAGAGCGTGTGTGTGTGTGTGTGTGCATGTGTGTGTGTGTGTGTGTGTGTGTGAAGACCACCAGCCTGGGGTCATGTTTGCTGAGAACATTCCTAGAGCATGTATGTGTGTGTGTGCACACGCGTGTGTGTGCATGTGAAGACCACCAGCCTGGGGTCCTGTTTCGTGAGAACATTCCTAGAGCGCGGACGCGTGTGTGTATGCATGTGTGAAGCCCAAAAGCCTGGGGTCATGTTTCCTGAGTCCTGGCACCCTGTTATTGACTCATCCCCACTCTACCCCACCCTGGCTATCAACTCATCCTTCCCCCAGTCAGGAGATGGAAATCAAGTAAAATAACAGTTTGTCGCCCCAATAAAGATAGTATTGAGAAAGTAACCTTCCCTGCTTGAAAGCTGTGCCTTTGCTATACAACCCAGTGCTCTCTGTAGGAGATAAAGTTCTGCTGTGGGGGCAGCTAGCTAAAGCTGGGGTGAAGCACCTGGCCGATTCCCCTTTGTAAGCCTGTGTTAGCTCCGCTTGTGTCTTGCATCATTTCTGGGGATCCTCATGCTCTTTGGCCTCCTTTGCTACGTCCAACGCTTCATATTCTTCTTCACTGTATCCTTCCCTACCCTGTGTCCATGGTGCCTAACCATTAGTGGTTATTACACAGACGCTCATCCTGTACCACTCAGCCTAAGCTGTTGCTCCTTCTCCGGGTTTATATACAGAGGAAGGCATGTGAGCTGTGAACCGGATTTTCCCTTGGTGCAGTGGGTGAGCAGAGTCCCCCGCTGGCAGCCTCCCTAGCAGTTCCCACCCACATGTGTCAGACCTGGGACTTCCATCCTGGAGGTTACCCTAGGCTGGGAGAGAGGCAAAGGTAGCAAAATATGTCATTTCCCATTTTGTGACAGGTGTATTGAGGCGGAACCTCCATGCCAAACTTGGCAGCCTTCATCAAATGCACATGTGGGACTTAGACAGGCCGCCACATGTCTCATGCCTGCTTGGTACCATGAGACGCTACTTTGGTCTAAACCTCTTCTGGACCCTCGATGGAATTTCTTGGCTGGATTGCGCCTCTCAAAACCTATCAACTGCAGCCACATAACGTTGAAGACAAAGTAATGGCACCAGGGAACATTCTTCACTGTGTTGGGACCTTCTGAGGTTTTCACAGTAGGGGTGTTACCATAAATCATAAGAGGTGCAAAATGAAGAACTTGGGATGGAAGTGGGTGGGAAACACTGCTGAAAACCTCCTCCAGAGCCCTGCCCTTTGAGAAGTCAAAGCTAGCACTCAGAGAAGGAGACGCAGTATCTAACATAGTTAAAGGTATATTATGCCAACCTCGTCAATGAACTCATGTGGGGTTAATTGAAGGGCAGGGAGATCAATGGCTCTGTGAGCCTAGCCTTTCTGGTCTCTTGCTCTCTGATAGTGCCACCAGGGTGGATATGCATTTGTTAGGTCCCTAAAGCAGCTGGAAAGACTCATTTCCTGGGAGATCCCTGAGGAGAAGCCGCATGGACCTACCCTGTTGCAGCCCTGGTTTCTGCAGCAGCCTCATGGAGAACCTGCCAGCGCACGGACTACAATTTCCTCCTGCAGTCCATGTCTCCCCGTGTGTTTTTGGATTGTGAGGAGGACTTTGTAGATTGGTGTCAGACACATGGGATACTATTGGACTGGTGGTCTTAGATTGAACTGGGTTGGGATGCTTTTCAATGTTCACTTAACCTTTATATAAAACTCATAAAATATGAGTGTATGAATTTTGTTTCTCTAGTCTACACAGACTAACACACATGACACCCCCTCTAGATCCCGCCATGCAGCACAGAAGTCACACTTTAATGTAGGAGGGGGAAAATCTCAATTTGGAACAATGAATATCATGGCTGAGAGAAGCCATTAGCCTGTGCAGAACAGGCTAAAGTGGCTGGCATGGATACTTTCCTACTAATCAGAGCAGAAGAAGCGTCTTCTAATTTGCCAGATAAGACATATTCTCGAAGACAGTGACGTGGGCAGTGGTAAGGGTAACTGGAGTAAGCCCACCTCCTCCGCCTCTGCTGCTGCAAGCTGACTGGGCACACAAACACCCTGGGGGGCAATGGCTGAGTGTGGCTTCTGACACTGAATCCCCTGAACGGACAGAAATTTGTGAATACATCCCTGATACAGGTGCTCGTGGTGGGAAGGCTCTGGCAGTCAGGTATCGCCTGGTGGAGGCAGGGTCTCACACTTGCCACTCTCCTGTGTTCTACAAAGAAAGGAGCCCTGCAGCTGGAGGAACATCCATTAACTGAGGCCTGCGCTTCTTTTCGTGGACATAACGTTGACGCAAGATACTCCTGATGACAGCCTGGTGTCCCCTCTAGGACTTGGCCAACATCTGTCGTGAGCACCTGAGCCTCCGTGACCTTGTTAGGAGACACTGGTTGTCTTTGAAGGGGCCCAAGGCTGTGACCACAGGGTAATACGGGCTTTCCTTTTTGCAAAGGATCACCGTGTCCTGTAGATTTTTTGCTGGAGCAAATCCACTGGACAAAGTGCTTCCTCCATTTTTTGCTGTGGCCCTCAGCAGGAAGCTGTCCCTTCTCTGGTGGGAGCTGTGAGGACTTGATCTCAAGGCACTCAGCCAATGCCTTGTCTTGCACAGGCTGGCTTAACCCACAGACTTGGGAAATGCCTCTTCCCGCTAATCCTTTTCCATGCTCTTCTGGATTGGGCCATTTATGAGTCTCCCTCTTGTCAGTGGGAACAGCATCCTTCCTTCTCCTTGTCGAGGGGTCCTGAAGGTTGGGGCTTTTGAGCTTCTGCTGCCCCATGTAACTTGCTCTAGCCACCACGAAGCCACTTGGCCCTTGACATATTGGCTTATCCCCAGTGAACAAATGCTGGGGGCGGCAATGGACCACCTGAGAAGGCAAAACATTGGTGGCAGTGAGCACATCAGTGGTGCAGTCCTGAAGGAGCCCGTCAACAGGACAGCATGGAGAACCATCCTCTGCCTCTACCTCCACCTGGAGCTTAATCTCACTGCACACTCGTGCTGTAAGGCTTGGCTTTTCAGGAACTGGAGCACACTTTCCAGGTAGCAGGAACCTTTTACTACATCCTAGAGCCTCGAAGCACCCCCGGTCCACATCATTGGTTTGAGATTTTGCCAGCACACTGGTTTTGAAAGTGTCTCTATCGTCTAGCTCTATTGAAGAGGACTTCTTGACCACCACCAACCCTGTCTCTTTGGCTCTTGAAGATGGACATTCAGAGTTCACTTCCAATCTGGGGCCTCCTGGGGCACAACTAGCACCCTCTTTCCTTGACCCCTTGCTGGTCAGTACTGGATTTGAGGTTTGCTCTAGGCTCTCTCTCTGGACACTTTCATTCTGGAAGGTTCTGCCAAGGATACTGGGCATGAAGGCTGGAAACGGCTGCCTGAGGGCCAATGAGCATCCACTGTCATTATCAAGTGGGGGGTAGGCTGGGGTTCCCTGAACAGGCTCCTCTGTAGGGGAGCAATCAGCAAAAGGACTCTCCAGGGTAGGGCTTGATTTCTTTGGGGTCACTCTCTCTCCCCAGTCTGCCTGACAGGGTTCTCCCAGGACCTTGACAGCCTCAGTTACTAGGTTAGTTCAATACTTAGGGGTGGCTAAGCAGGTGGACTTTGGAAAGGACATTGCGTTGTCTTTTCTTGTCCTACAGAGGTTTGTGGGCTCAAGGACTTTGAGGGGCATGCACCACCTCTGCCTCATTTGGAGCCTTACGATATGCGAGTCCAGCACCTGTTGAGTGCCCGGGCTGAGAAAGGAAAGGCTCTGCGTTGTGTTCAGATCTTCCAGCTCTCCCCAGGAGGCCACATTGACAACATGTGGGTGGGTCAGGGAAATAGACAAAGCGTGCGTGGTCGTCGCAAGACATGAACGGCAAACAATGCCAGGGATCTGATCCTTTCTAATCTGCTCCACCTTCCTGCACATGTGGACATTCAGGGTGTTTTCCAGTAGGATTTTATTTGGACCCCTTAGGGTGTAAGTTCCTGCGTTAATCCCCTTGTGTATCCTCAAATCACTTAACTCCTTTGAGTCGGCTCCCGGAGTTCCTTTTGGGCAGTAGTTTCCTGATCCACAGAGAGATAGATTACATTTGGATATTTTCCTCAAGTAATTCCCTTGTCCATTGACCGAGTTGTTCCTCAGCTGGACACCGGCTCTGCAGCACGCAAGCGACGGTCCAGGGTGTGTGCATCTTCCTGGGGACACCGTCTTCATTACATTCTTCCCCTGCTTGTCTCCAGGTGTTGAGCAGGAGCATTCGGGCTGCTTCATATCCAGACAAGTCCCTGGCCATTTTTCCTGAGGCTGCTTTAGTGTCAGAGACTCAAGAGTCCCATTGCCGAGGGGCCCCTGCAATTGAGGGAAGTTCTCTTGGCGGTGGAGCTCCGATTGCTTCAAGCAGCCAGGAAGCTTGGGGTCTGTCTTTGGGGTCTGCACCTTCTGATTGTCCTGGGGATGAGTGGGTTTGCGAAGACAAAAAGCTTCCTGGGGTCGTGGCATCATAAAGGGTAAAGAACTCTCACTTTCCTGTTGTTTCTTTAAAAAATGGCTTTCCAGCTGTTGAAGTGAATTTGGAATGCGTGATTGGGACTTAGTGTGGACGGTAAGACAGGATTCATCACAGGGACTCTTGTGAGGAGGAGGAAAAGGTACTGCGAGTGGGCCACGGGGCTGTGGACCGGGCGGAGTCAGGACTGTAGCCGGCGGTGGGGCCTGGGCTTGGCATGCAGTTGGAAGTAAAAGTTGGAATCGGCCTTCAGTGTAGGGCAAGGAGTGACGTTGCAACAAGAGTGGGTACTCTTTAGCATGCATTTGAGCGGGTAAGGCATTAGGAATTTCATTAAATAAGACAGTGGGAAACTCTAGGGTGGATCCAGAGACCCTGAGAGCAGCTGCCAGAGACTCCCTGTGCAGAAAAGGTAGACCCCAGAAAAACTCACTGAATTTTTGTGGAAAATGCTTCTGAGGGCTGGGTATCTGCTCTGCTTTGATGCTGGCATTCCAGAAGGGCTGGGGAGGTGCAGTGATCTGCTCCCCATCGAGTGCCTTCAACATATTTAAGGCCTGCAGATGGTATTCTGATACACCCTTTCCTTTTTCTTCCCAAATATTCCATTTCTCTGCCTTTGTGATTTCTATTTCCAGCAGCTTGTGGACATTGGGGTTGAGCAAGGTGGGCCTCCCTACTTCCCCCTGCCTCTTTGTGGGTCCTTCCCGAAAGGTGTCTTCTTGGGGGTGCCAGGTAGAGTGCTCTTTCAGAGACCCAAAGTATTCCAAGGAGGGAAGCTGTAAGTTCTTGGCAGCTGCCCAACACTGGGGTGGGGAGGCAGTAGGGAGGCCTGTGGGATCCTGACTTGTGATGGCTGCCATGGCAGGTGTGGAGCAGCGGTTGTGTGGAGATGGGCTCTGCCTGGGCCTTGCCAACAAGTCATTCTGAGAAGGAGTCCCTGTGGGGTGCGGGGCTGGTGAGTCCCAGAGAGTGCTTGGAGGCTGCAGGTAGGCCTTTGAATCCGGGGGTTTGGCACTGGGTGAGGGAAGAGCCAGTGGTGTGGGTGAAAGACTGTCAGGTTCACGGGAATGTGCGCAGTCTGGTGATTGACTCAAGGCGGGTAAGACATGAGAAGTTGAGATGCACATCTGGGCCCGTGGAAGGGTGGAGTTCTGAGACCTAGGTGTCCGGAATGGATGAGCCGCAGAACCGTGTGGGGCGCGCGTACCGACGTGGACTTCAGCCGTACCTCTATTTCGCCAGCTACCAGAGAGGGCTTGAGCTTTCTGTTGACCAAAGCTGCCAGTGTCAAGTGGGTTTCCCAAGTGGCTGCAGGAGACAGAAGGACCAGATTACTGCCAGGACTGAAGGGGCAAGAGACCTAGCAGGCTAGCAAGGGTCGGTGCAAGCTCAGCCCCTCCCCAAGCCTTGATGGCCTGCTCTTCCTGCCCCACCCCACTGCCTGGGACTCCTGTCATTCTCTGCCCATCCCTGAAAGTGTCCCCCAAACCAGCGCATCCCAGCTGCTCTGCAGCCCGAGGCCACACAGGCACCCTGGTTGGAAGATGCACCCCGCGTTGAAGCAGGAAGGTTACTTACTTCTGCCTAAGACGCAAACGCAGGTTCTGAGCGCCATATAGTTCTTGCAGGAAGCTTCGGAAAACTGGAAATCAAGAGAACCGTTATGGTGCAGCCCTCCCAGAGGACCGAAAGGAATGTCACACGGGCTGTGCACTTAGGACGTTGGACTCTCCAGAGCTCAAGGTCAAATGATAGCTTACTCCCACGGGCAGGAGGTGCTTTGGCATTTCAAGGAGCATCGGTTTCCAATATTGTCTGTGGGGTCTCAGTGAGCAATCTGAACCTTGGCAAAGTTACACAGCTTATCGCAGTTACCCCTCAATGTTCCACCTCCAAATCCACCAGAATCTGCTCTTGACACCCCCACTGCTCCCTACTGGGTCCTACCTTGGCCAGCCTTCATCCCATCCTAGGCCCCTCCTGTACATCTGGGAAATATCTGGGTTCTGTTTCCATCCACAGTATCCTTTTGTTCAGGATTATTACCTGAGAGAGACGGGCTGTTGCCACTGGCATCCTGCAGAGGAGGGGACAGGAGAGCTTACAGAGCTTGGTTGAATGGGCAGAACCTTACCTTTCAGAGCGTCACCTTTGTCCCTTGACCTGCTGCTTCTCCTTGTCTCCACCTGAGGCTGGGGCACAAGAGAGGAAGTCAGGCTGGAATCCAATCCTGCGTCTGTTCTTTGTGACAAACTGCAGGCATTTACTGGTGATTAGAAGAATGACAATCTCCATGGAATGACTAAAGCCCAGAAACCAGCTTCTGTGTGAGACCTAGAGTGCATTTCTTCCGTCAGCCTTCCTCTGCTCACGGAGAGCACACACTCTCAGCACTCAGTGTTCTGGTGGGCAAGATTTTGATTATGGAGGCTGAAGCTCTGGGCCAGCCCTTGACCACTTCCTCCCCGGGGTCAGCCATGCTTTCTCAATTAGCCCAGACAGAAAAGGAGCCTTGGCCCAGAGACTGGAGCTCAAGGAAAGAGACTGAGGACCCAGTGATGAGAGCTGCCCTTTGAAATGTCTAGTCATCTAGTCCTTAGCCACTGCGTCACTATATTGGGGATTTTTACCTATTGCCCTCTATAACAACTAGAGATGGGAGGTCTGAGATCTTCAAAGAGAAATATTTTTGAATGCTCATCTTACTGGCAAATGATTTACATATCATACGAGTCAATAGTTCAGTCGTTCAATCAGATCAAGGGCAATGGTACAATCAATGATTACCATATCCATTTTAGAACAACACCCCGCCCCCCCTCCATGGTTAAATTGCCTTCAAAAGGAGTTGTGTAATCACAGTCAGGTCTAAAGCTCTCTGTCCCCTCTGGCCTCCTTCATTTTTTCGTCTTGAAATCAATCCCCCTTCACTCCCTAGCTTCCCGATGGGGAAGTTCTCCACACTGCTGATCTCACAATCCCTCCCTCTGCCATGAGATCTCTCCACCTGCAACTCTGTCAACCCTTGTGTCCATGATCATGATGCATCCACGCCTCCTGTGCTTCACAAACAGGGAAAGCCAACAGAAATAATGAAAATCAACATAAGCCGGCAAGGATAAAATGATACCAATGCAGTGAACAAAGTCCTAACAGTGAGTAAGGACGCACCAGCCCTCATCAACATTCCAAAGCCAGGGCTGATGGTCTCTTCTTTCTTGAGATTTCCCCTATCAGGAAATTAATTACGAAAGGAAAAATTTATAAAACAAGGTAAAATCAATCTCTCCTATGGCTGGGTTGAGAATTTCTTACCTTTATCCTTTTCCTGGGTGGTCGCACAGGTGGAGTATTTGGAAGGAAGGGGAGGACCAGGAAGAAGCAACCCACTCCATACAGGATGCCCAAGGTCAAAACAGTGAACCAGGTGGGGTATTGGTAGGTCAGCCAGGAAGCACTTTTCAGTTCCAGCAGAAAGAGAATCTCCTCCATCTTCTGGATACAGCAGTTGCACTCAGGCAACTGAGCACTCTGAGTCCCCTCTGGCTTCAAACCCACTTGCATCACAAACCTGGGCCCACATCACTAAAGGGTCACAGTGGGGTGGGAGGTGACAGCAGGACAACACATAATCCCTCCCTCTACCCTCCAGCTCATCACATCCCTCCCCTGCTCTGGTCTTCTCTCTCCCACTGCCTGCTCTGGGCCTCCAAAGTCACCAGCTGCACCTGATGGAATGGAATCTTAGTGCAAGTTCTTATTCATTCCACCTCCCACCTTGGTATTACGTGCTTCCTTGGCAAGTTGCCTGAATCATGACCAATTTCATAGGCTTAGAATATCTGAAGTTGTCTCTGTCCTCAATGTAAACCTTCTCAAGTCATGGTTTTACTTTGTCTTATCCAAGGTAGAGAACTTAGGTTTATGTAACATTTATTTAGCTTTATGAATGTTGGATGAAAAGCTTGGAATTTGACTTCTATGACCAGGAGAGTTATTCAAGAGCTGAGGTATATCTCTCCCAGGAGAGTGATCTAACAAATTTTCTGCCACATGGTACATTTGGGGAGACAAGGAACACTTAAGCATTAATCATTCTTAACAGTGTCCCCTGTAAATCTTCCTTGTGTGTGACTACTGCCCATTTAGGGCTTGCTCTGGGAACACTTGATGGGGTAATAAGCCTTGCAACAATTCAGGCTCAAAGGGCAAGCATCTGGCTGAGCAAAATAAAGAGATAATATGGTTTGAGTTGTGTCCTTACCACTACCACTTGAGATATTCCCCCAAAATTCGTTGGAACCCTAACACTGAAGGCTATAATCTGATTTGGTTATGTGAGGGCTCTCTCTGGGAGAAATGTACCTCTGTCCTTGGCTTCACACAAGAACCAATTGACGCAGAAACCTAGTTTGTGATCCAAGTGACTTTATAAAGGATAGAAGAGGCAAATATGCTCGTGGGGGGTGGGGGCGGACTGGACAGCCCACGCGCGCTGGGTTGCATGACAGCTGGTTTGAGGCCCCCACCCATACCCTGTTAGTAGGCATGGCTGACAGTACTGTTTGACCCCATTGACTGAATTAAGCCCACCTGGTCTAGATGGGGGCCCGCCCAGGTTGACCTGCTTCCTGTCACAAGGACCTAAATGTGTGCATCTTTCCAGCCTGAAGCAGCTTTCAACTGTTGTGATGGGGAGGAGGTTTGGCATGCACAGCGACCACCCTCAGTTCTGCCTCTACTTACCTAACAGGTACACGGCATTTCTTTTCTGTTTTTTAAAACAACAAAAAAAAAATCATTTGTAATCTTTCTATTCCAGCGGTGCTAGGAGCAAGGCAGAGGCAAAACCCAAGAACAGGGTTCTTCTCTGTTGAAGCGCGATAAACTCACGGGGAAGCAAACAAGCATCTTCATCCACATGAAGTGAATCTGTGAATCAGCAGCTCCCAACTGACCAAAGCACGCACACAGCAGCCCAGCATCAAGGTCCGTTTCTGTGCACTGCTCCCACTGTGAGGAAGAGCTTCATGTGCATTAAAAGGGAACTTTTGTAATATTTGAATTTTGAATAGTGGTCTTTGTCAGAAACTGGAAAAAATCTCAAAGCCTGAAGAAATTCCTTTCTAGTACTGAACATTCAAGGGAGCCTGTAGAAGCCTGAAATGATTGCTAGGTGACCACCTGGATCTGCTTGTTGAGTGAAAGTGGCAGAATAGCAGCAATAGAGCAGCGGGTTCATTCTGACCACTGACACTCGTGGACCTGGTTTACAGGCAGTAGAGAAGAAGATGAGAGCAGGTTGACTCGTTTGAAGTCCATGACCTACTCTGAGGGGACTAGAGTTGTAGAGAATTGGTGATGGGGCCAAGGCCTAAAGGCAATGCGACCAATGGACACTGAGGTGAGGCCAAGAGAGGGAGCCCACATTGACTTGACCCGAACCCGACCAGATGAAGAGAAGAATGTTGAGCCTGTGCACTGGTGTATACTGCTGCAGACTGTATAGACGAACTGTCCTGCTTTGACTTTCTTGTGGATGTGGACTTCACAAGGTTCCAACTGGCATGAAGACTCTTTATATTGAAGAATATGATTGTCTCCTCAGAGCACTGGGTTGATGGAAGTAGGCAGTAGAGAAACTGGATAGCCAAAATGGGCCAGATAAAGGCGTGAAGTGGCTAGCTTACAAGATTTCATAGATACTGGAATATATTCATAGAATTATAGGATTAATATGTGGGTGTACCTTACCTGCAATTGTTAAGCATAGGATATTTTTGTTTCATCACTTACAGAATATTATGTTTAAAGGAGGGTGGCACGGAGTGAAATGTATGCATTTTCATATTATACTGTTAGATACTGATATGATTCTATTATTGTTTTGAAATTATATACGGCTAAAGAATTTTGTGAAAATGTCAAATGGACAAGGGGTAGTCTGTTGTAGTTATACAATCTGGTGTCAATTTGGGACTTGAGAGGATTAAGAGTGAAGGGGTAGACTCTAGTCTCTCTATTGGGTTATGGCCAATGAGGCCTCTTTGTGGGCCTGGCCTTCCCGTCAGGGTTCTGGGAAATCTGGTCTTTCCTCCTTGGAGGCAGCAGACTATCTTTCTGCTCATTCCCTGAGAGATGTCCTACTAACAAGACACATGGCACCACACTGATAGAACCCATGCCCTGGGAACTGGAGGAGCCACATGGAGACCCTGCCAAAGCTGAGATGCTTCTACCACCACTGGATGCAGAAGACTTTGCAACTACTGACCTGTGATCTTCCTGCATTTGGGGTCATTGAAGGTGTTTCATGAGTCTGAAGAGAACATTATAGATTGATATCAGACATGGGCTAATATTGGACTTATGGACTTGATCTTGGTTGGGCTGGAATGCTTTCTCAATATACAACTGTTCTTGTATATAAAGGTCTTTCCTATACACATATGAGTGTGGATTTGTTTCTCTAGTCTACCTGGACTAACACTCATGGATCCCTTTCAGGACTGTAAGTTCTGTTCCCCTGACTGCTGCAAAGTATGTGACAGAGAAGAAAAGGGAGAAGAGGGAACTGTACCCATTTATTGAGGTAAGAAAAGTGATGAAGGAGCATGGCCGGTTCCCCAAACTTCATGAGTGGAAAAATGGGCTCTTGGCACAAAATGACATTCAATCTTCACCAAGAGATTCAGGGTTAAATTGCTGCCCTATCTCTGACCTCAGCTTTTGTTTTATTTTAATTCTCATATAATTCACATATATCATTCAATACTTCAGTCATATTAAGATTTGTGCAATCCTCACCACAATCAGGTTTACATCATTTCCTTCTTTTATATTCATTTTTGTTAGCCCCCCCCTCACTCCCCCAAATCTTCCCTGCCTGTCCCTAGGAGATTGTTAATTCTGTTAGTGTCTCTCTGGATTTGCCTCTCCTGGATTTCATATGTATTAAAAAAAAATACAAAACAAAATCAAGAAACAAGTAGAAAAGAAAAACTAACAATGATAAAAGAGAGAAAAACCTCAATCGAACAGAAAGTGAAAAATACTAAAAACTGGAACCAAATTAAAATTAGTCTGAAGAGATCAAATGATCAGGTGTTACATTTGAACTTAACTGTATCTGTTCATGTCCATGGGCTGTGGTCAGAGGGAATTCACCCCGCATGTGCATTTGAGTCCTTTTGCAAACTGGGTGTTCCGAACTTAAGCTCTGATTCTTGTTCATACCTGCAGATTGAGATTCTATTATTTATCACCCTGGCATCACACTGGCTGTGCTGCTTGTTCTGGGCGGACTTAGTTGACATCTCACTTAGATGGCTGCTTATTTTCAGAAAAAAGGTTTAAGTACAAGGCCCTGTTCTTTGTGATAGATGTGCACCATCTGATTTCAGGGTTTTTTTACACCCTATGCTTTCCAGTCAAATATTCACTTGAGGTAATTCAAAACACTCACTTGGCTCGATGACGCCAGAATAGCTCCCCTCCATGCAGTTCCATGGAGCTCAGCATAGTTAGGGTGCAGAGATGAAAAGACGATTGAACCATGTACTGAACGTTCAGGTTTTTCCCTGCTTTTGAAAATCTGTTTGCGCTTGTAGAGTAAATGTTTTGTACTTTTTAAGAGTGTAAAAAAAAAATAGATGGAGGGATTCAGAGAAAATGGCAACCAGATAGGACCCATCTATCTGGAGCTCCTGCTGCCAGACCAGAAAAATAGGAAATTAGGTGAAGGAAACGGGGAGGTGGAGTTCTGAAATTAGAACTAGGGTAACAGGGTTTCTCCTGAACCCCTTCTTTTGTGGGATTTCCACTCACAAAGCAAACCAAGAATGCTTTAAAGCAGCACTATAATTTTGACGAAGTGGCAGGCGCCAGATATGCCCTTGCCTGGAGCAGGGATCCCTGCAGGTGGACGCCCTGAGAGGGGGCAGAATCTCAGACACGAGGGGAACCCCACACTGAGCTCTCCATGCGGTTGGATGCCTTGAGCTCACGGTCAGGGGTTGGTGGTGGGTAGCCATAATTTAGAGTAGAAGAAAAAATATATTATTACCTTAGGAAGATCATGGTGTGGGAGAAAAAGGCAGAAAGTCGGGAGTCCAGGGAGCAAATTTAGTTCCAATTGGCCGACTAGTAAACAACCCCCCTGATAAGCTGCATCTCCCCCTCTGGGGGTCAGCTTGACAGCCACCAAATCTGAGCACATCACAAGTAGAATTTTTTTTAAGGGTGAAACATAAATGATTGGTTTAAAACTCAAACCCAAGTCTGGTTGCTCAGCTCCAAGCACCACATAGGGGAGTCCCTTAACATAAATCAGCATAGGAAGCAACCTAGCTAAGGAATGCCAGAACTCAGCCACAGGGCCTGGCAGCTTTTACCATAACAAAGACCCGCTGTAGCAGTGTCAGCCTTAAACAGCACTGAGCTGTAGCCCAGAGACTGTGGGAGACAATTTCATTCTAGCTGGCCAGAGGGATAAAAAAGAAAATCCTCTGATCTAGGAAGCATCAGCAGTCTAGATAGGACAACAAGCTTCCCTCTCAGTGATTCTGCACATAGCTGGGGAGGCCCTGCCGGTCTTGGAGCCCTAGACGGGGCTGAGGGAGCCCCCCAGTGCCCCCTCCCAGCCCCTGCTGCAGTGCTACATGCAGCACAAGGCAGGTACTCCAGCACCCAAGTGACCCCTGGCCACGGGCGCGATCTTGCTTTTGAAGTAATCTCACACAGCATCTGTGGAACCCTACATCAGGGATGGGAAAGTCCATTAACGCATGCCCAGGAGAGCCAGCATAGGAAAGCTGGATTTTCCTGCCCGTGGGCTCCGATGGATGTTGCACCTGGAGCAGCCCACCTGGGCCAGATGATTGCAGTTCAGCCAATGGGATTGACCTGGGGTCCTTCACCAGCCTCCCCGGGAACCCTTGAAAAGGCAGGAACCAGAAGGGAGAGGGGTGGTCCAGGTCGTCTTCCTGGGAGGAGAGAGATCCTTGCATGACCTGAGGCAGTCTCTGCCAGGCCCCATGGTCAAAGGAATCCTATGGGTGCCTTGTAAAACCTGAAGCTTCTTTTAACTCTCATTAAATTCACTTGGATCACGAGCCCGGCTTCCGCATGAAATTTTTCTCGCGGGGAGCCAAGGACTGGGGTTGGAATTTAGGCCAGAGAGAGAGACCTTACAAGTCCATGACCCTGTGACCTTGAGGAAGAGTTGGAATTCCTCTGGCCTCAAGGACAGGTGATCAAGTATCATTACCTCCTTACCCACTGCTCTACTTATTCTCACTGTATTCACTAGCCCTTCTAACTTTTCCACCGCACTCAGTTTCAACGTGCTCAGGTTGGTGTTGGGCTTTTATTTACTCGCTTTCTTCTTTATCCCTCTTTTTTTCCCCTTTTCCCCTCTTTTTCCTCTTCTCTCCCACTCTCTCCTCTCATATGCCACTAAAGGCTTCCAGGTCACTTCCCTCCGCTTAGGGCAAATCAACCCAAATAGCAGGAGGCACTCCAGCCTGCCCTGTGTGGGAGTGCTGTACACCACACAAGGCACCTGGGACAAACACCTACAGTGCGCTGCACCGTTGAAGAAACCTCCGTCATGCCCCTAAGGTGATCTCGTCAACTAGGGCAATTCTGCCCAGCACCACTGGGTCCCGGCATTAAAAGGGCACACTGACCTGCCATGTTGGAGCAGTGTCTAAACCCCTCTGGCCCCTCATCCAAGCAATCAGGGATCAGCTACTACTTTATACTTTATTTCCTCCTTCTCTCTCTCCTTGCTCTTTACCATCACAGCCAACCTTAGTGAACTCAGTTGGATTTATTTCCTTCTTTCTCTTTATTCTCTTTTTCTTTCTTTCCTCTTTCTGTCTTTGCTTTCTTCACCTCTCTCTTAGCTTGTACGATTCTCTCTGCTCCCTCTCATTGCTTGCACATACCACTGCTGGTTTCCAGAGCCCTACACTCTGCCTAGGGCAACCCTGTCCTCCTAGTGGGCAGCCTGACCCCTAAGACAGTACTGCACACAGGACGAGTCAGAGCTACACACAGCATAACACAGGGTCAGTTATTTCTTTAACCATTTAAAAAATACTCTCTCCTCCTCCTTCCTTTTCTCTTCTCTCTTTTTCCTTTTATTGGGCTCTTCTTAAAGGTGTTCTGCTTTTCTCCGCTCCATCTAGCTCTTCTCTACTTCCTACCACAGCCTCCACAGATTTGGTTCTCCTTTTTAGTTGTTTTCTTTTTTTTTTTTTTTACTGTTGTCACCTTTGTTTACTCTGTGCATTTTAGTTGTCTGTGGGTGAGTGGTTGTCAGTCTGGTTGGCATTATTGCCCCAGTCTGTGTCTTCCTCTTTCTCTCTTTTTCCTCTCCTTTCACTCTCTTTCCCATCACAAGACAATAGCTGTCTCCAGGCCACTCCCCTCTGCCTAGGGCAAACCTGAAGGCCCAACTGAGGGAGCTCCCACCCCCCACTTATTGGCGTGGCAAGCAGCTGGGGAATTCACGCTGGTCCTCTCCCACACACTAAGCCACAGGTTGTTCTCCCCTATAAAAAGTGGGGGCATCCCCAGCCTAAATCCTGAGGTCCTACAAGTGACTGTGGGAAACGCCTGACCACCACTTGTGAGGCTCCACGCTACTGTGGGAACATCCACCCAATCTCCAAGGCGATCTCTCTGTACATCCCCTTGTCTAGCCAGATTTGTAAAGTAGAATTTGGATCATGATAGTGGGGGGAGGAAGCATTTAGGAACTAGAGGAAACATGTTTCATTGTTGCTACCCTGCACCCTGACTGGCTTATCTCGTCCCCACATCCCTTCAGGAAGGGGGTGTCCAGTTACCTACCAATGGGCTTTGAGTCTCCACTCTGCACTCACCCTCATTTACAATGACATGATTTTTGTGTTCTTTGATGCTTGATATCTGATCCCTTCAACAGTTCATGGTCACACAGGCTGGTGTGCTTCCTCCATGTGGGCTTTGTTGCTTCTGAGCTAGATGGCCGCTTCTTTATTTTCAAGCCTGTAAGATCCCAGATGCTATAACTTTTGATAGCCAGGCACCATCAGCTTTCTTCACCACATTTGCTAGTGCACACATTTTTCTTCAACCATCATGTTGGAAAGGTGTTCATCATGGAATGCCAATTTAATATAACGTGTTCTTGCATTGAGTAAGTATTTGGCAATGTCCATCTACTGCCTTAATACTAAGTCTATAAATATATGCACGTTGATCTATTTACGAACCCTCCTGTATAAATATATTTACATATGTACATGCCAGTATGTAGACCTCTAGAAATACCCTTTGTCACCTAGTTCTTTCCTCTATTTACTTTTACTTTCCTCTTGTCCGACTATCATGCTCAGCTTTCACTTGGGTTTGAGTAATTTCTCTTGGTTACATTGCCCTTGCTGAATACCTACCAGGCTTCTCACACCCTCCTTGCGACGGATTTTGGATTACTTGTTGCTCCCCTGTCGCTGGATTGGTCAGCATCACCTCCTTACCCCCTCCTCTCTCTCTCCCATGTCCCCGGGAACCATTGGTCCTGTTGTTTTCTCCTCCAGCCTATTCTTCCAGCCTATCTTATCTAGATAGATCTGTTGAGATAATAATATGCACCAAAAATCAAACCATAGCAAGATAGGCGATGGGTGAGAACACAGTGATGACAAAAAAACAACAACAGAAAACCAATGATCAATAAAAGAGTAAATTAATTAAAAGACAAAAAAAATTTTTAAGAAAGAAAAACCTGTAAATAGATCAAGGTCTGATTTTTTTTTTTTTCTATAGGTGTGTCCTTCAGTCAGGTCTGATGGCGTATCATGCTCTGGCCCCAGAGTCTGTCCTTTGTACTCCCTCAGGGGCTACCCGCTCTGCTCCCATGGTTGCTCTGCTGCATGCTTTTAGTGATTTGCCTCCGTGTTGGAGGGCCAGTCGGGTCAGTCCCAACACAGAGTCTCCGGTATTGTCCCCATAGGGCCCTGGGCCAGCAAGGGATGGCATGTCTCATAGTGGGATCAGCCATATGGTCCACTCTGTACATTGGCTGTTCAGAGTGCCAAAATCATCCTCCAAGCCTGGTGGACCAGTGTGTGCTCCACTCTCTTCCTCCCCCTTCATTTGCCCCTGTGTGCTCTGATCAGACATGTCCATCTCCCCTAGCTACAGGTTCAGTGCCGTCTTCTAAAGTAAATTCTTCTGGGGGGAGGGGCAGTTGTCCACGTAGCTGGTATGGAGGCTGGACCATCCACTTTTCATTTAGGATCAAAAGCATCTAGCTTTTAGCATTAGGTGCTATTGAGTCAGTTCCAACTCAAGGCAGAATGAACCACTGCGCAGTCCTACACCATCTTCAAAACTGTTGTTATACTTGAACCTAACATTTCAGCCTTTTCCAGGGACTGGCATCTCCTGATAACATACCCAAAGCATGTGAAGTCTCCCCGTGCTTGCTTCTAAGGACCTCTCAGACTGTTCTTCTGACACAAATCTGTTCATTCTTCCAGCACTCAATGGTATTTTTAATATTCTTGGCTAGTGTCATCTTGATGGGTTGAAACACTATCTCGCTCTAGTGTTGATGTACATTTTTCTGATGCCTAATTATACTGAGTATCTTTTAAGGTAATCATTTAATTTTTATGGCATTTTGAAAAGATGTCAATGAGGTCTATTTAATTTGTGTTCAGATGGAAACACATAACTCAAACTAAATATGTGACAGTAGAATAAGAATCCATTTTATCCTAAATACTTGAGATATTTATACAGCCTACTCAAGTTTTTATCAACATAGATAAGGTGGCGGTGGTGGTGGTGGTGGTGGTGGTGGTGGTGGTGGTGGTGGTTTTTAAGAGTTAATCTCTAAATAAGGGGCTGTAGTACTGAGCACTGAATCTCCTTTGCTTGATTAATTTTTATGTTAGGGAAATAATACAAGGATTCCATCAAATGACCCATCAGTTTGAGGAAAAAGCATATCAGAATTGATGGTCAAAGCCTATATGGCTTTATGGTTTAGTCTCTAGGGGTATGTAATGCTCTTGTGAAAATAGTATTCCTCATGATAATAACGAGGAACTGGTGGGCCTCCAGGGCTGGGAGCTGAACTGAGGGGCAGTTCTACCCTGTCTAATAGGGTCACTATGAGTTGGCAAAGACTCGATGGCTGTCAGTTTGGTTTGTTTGACTTGAGTACTGTCATTCAGTGTGTTTATCGAAATCAATAAATTACAAGCATTTTTGATGTCTATTTTTTACATACAAAATTTAAATCCCCCAAGCCTCTGAAAACTGCGAAGATTTCACAGCACTAGGTTGGTACTCTCCCATCCAAGAATCAGTGAAACTGGCAGGGTGTGAGGCATTCAGGCTCCCTCAGTTCCTCCTGCTGCCTTCCCTGACCCTGGTCACTTGCTTCTATTACCTCTCTTGGACCTTACATGCATTTGAATTAGAACACCATAGAGTACAGTGCTCTACATGTGCAGCAGCTCTAACCATGTCACTCTCTGTCTCTATGAAGCCTCTTCCAACAAAATTCAAATGCGATTGTATGTGCACACATAAACACACGCATGCACCAGAGCACCCTTCTTAACAGAGAGTCAGGAGGGTCTCTTAATTATTTGCTGTCCTCACTTTGGACACAAGTCCCTTGATGATGAGTAGGAGAAAAGGAACATCAGGTAGTGGGGGAAACCCTAAGGAGGAACAGAGGAGAGCTTTAACTAAGAATAATGCTACTAGGGGAATGATGGCATGTGAGGAAAATTAGATACTTCCAGACTGTCAGATTTTTCCATACAGCAAAATTAACTTTTCTAGTTTTGTCTAAAACTGGCCCCAGGAAATTTCAAATAGCACATCTCAGATTATCTAACCTACAAAGGAGTAGCCGGCCTTCCACCCACCCCCACCCCACCCCCGCCAAAAAACCAAGCGGTACAAAGCTCCACTGGGTACACATTTCAAAATATACATTCTCCTGTTTGGGCAGGCATCTGGCAACTTGCTCTGAGCTAGTGCACCCACACTTTTTTCCCAAGGTCATTGCTGGTGACAAGACCTTGTGCTCTTCTCACAAGCCAGAATGCAAACATAAATCAAGTCAGTGTAAGACGCCATCATCACCTCACTCAAATACACCTCGTCAAGTGAACTCAAACTTCAAGAAGATGCTCATTTGTTTGGTTTTGTTGATGTGAGGGTGATAGTGCATTTGGAGTTTAGTCATTGCACTAGGTCAGACTGTTAATCAAGCTTCCTATATAGAGGTTCTGAAGATATTGTGTAAGAAGGTCTGAGTTGTCTGGCTAGACCAGGGCTTGCACACTGCTATTGACTAGAAGTTCCGACACACAGAATCCAGGACAGATAAACCCCTCAGGACCAATACTGAGAGTAGCAACACCACGAGGGAAGGTAGGGGGGAGAAGCAGAAGAAAGGGGAAACCAATCTCAATGATGGACATACAGCCCCACTCCACCACCCAGGGGAACAAACAGCAGAAGTTTGGGTGAAGGGATACAGCAGAGGCGTAAAATATAAAAATAAAAAGTATGTATAAAGTATCAGTGGTTCACGTGGGTGGGAGGAGGGGAAAAAAGGAGCTCAAGGAGAAAGAACATGTTTGGAAATGATGATAGCAATGTATGTACAAATGTGCTTCATACAAATTGGTGTATGAATTGTTACAAGAGCTGTAAGATCCCCCAATAAAATGATTTATTTAAAATAAAAAGGACTGATTAGTGGTAGACAGGGGACTGGTTTTGCCACCATGACAGTGCACCTGCTCACACACAAAAAACAGCATGCCTCTATCGCCCGATCTGATCCCAGCACACCGAGGCAAAATACTAAGGGTGTACAACAGAACAGGAAGGGGAACAGAGCAACGAAGTCCCCAGGGAATACCAAAAATAGACTTTGGGGCCAGGGCTAGCTGACCCATCATACTCTATGAGAAAGCACTCCTAAAGGCCAACAAACAGTCCTTGAACTAACTAAAAGCTTTTCTTTCTTGTGTTTTGTTTTGCTTTTTGTCATTGGCTTGTTGGTGGTGGTGTTGTTCTTTTGTTTCATTTTGTTGCTTGGGTTTGCTCTGTCTCGTTTTTGTGCATGCTATGATTTCCACAGGTCTGTCTAAATGAGATAGGCTGGATGAACAATCTGGAGGAGAAAACAATGGGACTGACAGCTGGGGGAGGGAGATGGGAAAGGGGGGTGTAGGGAAAAAGGAAGTGCTGTTAACAAACCCAGGGACAAGGGAACACCAAGTGATCCAAATAGATGGTGAGGAGGGTGTAGGAGGCTTGGTAGAGTGTAACCAAGAGTAATGTAACCTAGAGGAATTACTGAAACACAAATGAAGGCTGAACATGAGAGTGGGACAATCAGAAAGTAAAAGGAAATCAAGGAAAGAGGTAGGAAGCAAAGGGCATTTATAGAGGTCTAAATAAAGGCATGTGCATATGTAAATATATTTATGTATAACGATGGGGAAATAGATCTATATGCATATATTTATAGGTTTAGTATTAAGGTAACAGATGTACATTGGGCCTCCATTCAAGTACTCCCTCAATGCAAAAATACTTTGTTGTATTAAAGTGGCATTCCGTGATGCTCACCTCCCCAACACAATTGCTGGAGGCAAATGGGTGCATAAGCAAATGTGGTGACTGAAGTTGATGGTGGTCGGCTATCAAAAGTTATACATTCTGGGGTCTTAAAAGCTTGAAGTTAAACAAGTGGTCATGTAGCTGAGAAGCAACAAAGCCCACATGAAAGAAGCACACCAGCATGTGTGATCACGAGGTGTCGGAAGAATCAGGTATCAGACATCATCGGAACAAAAAAATCATATCTTTGTGAATACGGGGGAGTGTGGAGTGAAAACCCAAAGCTCATTTGTAGATAATTGGACATCCCCTTACAGAAGGGTAGCAGGGAGGAGAGGAGCCAGTCAGGGTGCACTGTAGCAACAATGAAACATACAACTTTCCTCTAGCTCCTAAATGCTTCTTCCCCCACAACTAAAATGATCCCCATTCTACCTTACAAATCTAGCTAGACCTGAGGATGTACACTGGTACAGATAGGAACTGGAAACACAGGGAATCCAGGGCCGATGATCCCTTCAGGACCAGTGGTGAGAGTGGCGATACGAGGAGGGTAGAGGGAGGGAGGAATGGAAAGGGGAAACGGATTACAAGGATCTACATATAACCATCTCCCTGGGGGACAGACAACAGAAAAGTGGCTGAAGGGAGATATTGTATAGTGTAAGATATGACAAAATAATAATTTAGAAATTATTCAGGGTTCATGAGGGATGGGGAATAATTATCAGCTGATGCCAGCGGATTAAGTGGAGAGCAAATGTTTTCAGAATGATGAGGGCAATGAATGTACAAATATGATGTATGTATCAATTGTGATAAGAGTTGTATGAGGCCCCAAAAATTGATTATAAAAAAAGAGAAAAGAAATAACAGTATGAAAACATCCCCCCAAAAAGCATGCCTCTCTTGTCCCTCATATCCTAATCACCTGAACTCACTCCATGTGACTTCTTTCTGTTTCCATGAATGAAGGACAGTGGTTTGACAACACAGAAGAGGGGGAGAAAAAACAAGGGTGTCACCCAAACTGCTGAGTTTGAAAAATGTTTCCAAGAATGTAATCACAGATTAGACAAATGTGTGAAGTGTAATGGAGAGTACTATGAAGGGGATAAAAAATTTAAATGCATAGTTTTGAAAAAATTGTAGTTTTTGTCGGGTTCCCCCTAGTAGCTTCCAATTTCATAGCAACTCAAGCCATCACCATACATCCAACTGACAGAGAAGGGGTGGGTTTTGTGTGTAGGTGGTGTTGGTTATTGCACAGGGGCAAGGGACTTCTGGTGGCATAGTACCTTATGCCTTGGGTGTCAACTGTAATGTCAGCAGTGGGGAACCACCAGTCAGTCCTCAGAAGAAAAGGATGAGGCGTTCTACTCCCATAGAGTTAGCCTTTGGGAAACCCACAGAGATAGTTCTGCTCTGATCTCATAGAGTCGCTATGGCTCAGCATCGACTCCATCGAAGTGAGCTGACAAACTAAAGGCAGGAGATCTGAAAGAGGATGCGGAGACGTTGTCTCAGGTACTTTGGACATATTACTATGGTGGAACCAGTCCTGCAAGAAGGGCGTCATTTTTGGCAGAGGGTTAGCAAACAAGAGGAAGACCCTTACTTAGGTGGATTGACACCGTGGCTGCGAGAATCGGCTCAAATACAGTAACAAGTGCGAGGATGGCGCAGGACTGGGCTTTGTTTCTCTCTCTAGTGCACAGGCCCCTATGAATCCGAACTGACTCCAGGGCTCTACAACATCAACTACTACAACCCTGAAGTTCAAACCTACCCAGTGGCTTCCCAAAAGGGAGGTGTGGCCATGTGCCTCTGTAAAGATGACAGCTAGGGAGCCCCTGCGGGGCAGTTCTACTCTGTGGCACAGGGGCAGCCAGGAGTCGGAATGTGCTTCACAGCAAAGGGTGTGCTTTGTCTCAGTTTGTGCCTGCTGCTGTTTATGCTATGCACTGAGTTTAACATGTGACACTCAGGAGCGAATGAATGGAAACACACCCATGATGCTTCCATGATGCCAGATGCAAGCTGACACTGTTTCTGAGTTCTGGGCATATTATTTTTTCAGAGATAATTTCCTGTAGCGGTGACACACCGAGTCCTATTTCATGTAAAAGCATCAGCAGCAGAGGAAAGCACTGCACAGAGAGAAGACGATGACACGTAACAGGCTTTCCATAGAGGAACAAAAGGGTGGATGTCTTGGGCTGCACTCTTTTCTTGTATACAGACAGTAAACAAGCTGAACACATCTCACCTAAGCATAACATTACAACTACTTGAAGCCCAGCTCAGGCATCTGGACAAGAGGCAGCAAGGAAGGATGGGAGAGAGTTAATGGGCTGGGCGTCCCCAAAGGTGCAGAGTGGGAATCAAGGGAGGATCCAGGACGAGCCAAGGCTTCTGGCAGAAGTCTGAGAGGAGAGCAGCAGAAAGGAGCTGCTCTCTGGGTCCTCACAGATGTAGCCAGTGAGAGAGCAGCAGTGCTGCCCCCTGGCGGTGCGCCGAAGGCAGGGCCGCTTCCCCCAGGGCTGGAGAGCTTTGGGGAAAGACAAACCGTGTCACTTTGGATGCCAAGTAAGGGGGCACTGTGTGCCGGTGGTGTACCTATGTTGGCCAAAGCGCTGCCCACTGTGCATTTGCTTCCCACAAGCACAGTTATCCTTCCTCGTGCATCCAGGAAAGACAGTTCTAGAAAAACACAAGCAGTAAAATAAAACACTGCCAGGTCTCGAACCATCCTCACCATTGTTACTATGCCCACTGGTGTAGCCACTGGTTCGAGCTGTTTTATTGCCCGTCCTCCACTTTTTTGCCAAGCATCATGTCCTTCATGGACTTGATGTCCCTTCAGGGACTGGTCTCTCCTGACAGCACGTCCAAAGATATCAAATGAAGTCCAGCCATCCTTTGTCCCCATGTTCTCTTGGCAGTCCTTGTACTTTTATTGCTCAGTGTCTGATTATTTGGGACCAGGCCTTATTGCTGCCCCTTCCTCACCTTGGCCCCCAATCCCGACCCCAAGCCCTGCACATCCACTGTGTGAAACCTCCTGTTCCTGTAACCATCCCTGTGCTTTTGTGTGGGGGGTCTAGCTGGGTTCCCCTGGCAATTCGCCAGCTGCCCTTGGGAAAGTTCATGGAGTCGGCTAATTAGTAGAAAAGCCAAACGTCCAGCTGAGATTGGTTTACTCCCTAGCACCCTTGGGCAGGAGCACAGCCCCACTCCCGGTCCCAGGTAGCCAACGACCACACCTAGGTTCTCCGGACTTGGCAGCTGTAACATGTGGCCTGGGCTTCCCCTTCATTTCCTGCTCCTTTCTGGCTTGCTGTCTGACTTTTCTTTGCGGAATTAAAGCTGCAAATTGACAGGATCCCATAAACACTCTAAAGCCACAAAAAAACACCAAATGCCCACCCAAACATGTGAAACTTCCAAAAATCATCCTTAGAAGATTCCCAAACCCTAAACATTCCTAAACCCCATATATGCCCTGAAAACACCATGAAAGCCCTAAGAAAACCTAAAATGCTGGGGGAAAAAAACACATATAATATTAAAAATACCCTAAAATCCCTAAGGAACTCTGCAACATCACTAAAAACACCCTATTGTGCTGAAAAATACCTATACACTCTAAAAAACCACCCCTAAATCCCTTAAACACTCCCTAAAATCTTATAAAACACCCTAAAAACCCCAAACCACCCGAATGCCCCAAACACACCTTGAACGTCCACAAACAACCTAAAAGCCCTAAAAAATCACATGCCACCAAAAAGCCCTAAATGACCGCAAAATTCCAACTCATAGCCACCCTATAGAGGGCTTCTGGAGCTGTCAGTCTTTTATGGGAACAGCTTTATCGTTCTCCCAAGGAGAAGTTGGTAGGTTTGAAACCCTGACCTCATATTTAGCAGTCTAATAATTGCTGGACAGTGCCACCAAGGCTCTACTGGTGTAGTGGGTTACACATTGGGCTGCTAACCTCAAGGGAAACGGTTCAAAACCACCACCCACTCCTTGGGAGAAAGAAGAAGCTTTCTTTCTATTCCCCTAGATTTCTCATTGAAGGTGTAAAGTAACCTGTTAAATGCTCGCAGTGGCAGCAGCAATGTCTCATAACCATGGGGAAATGTGGTTCAGAAACTTCAGAAGCAAGCATCCACCAGTAGGTGACTGACCAGCAGTATTGACTTGGGCAAAGAGAAGGTGACATGGAAGGGTAAGGAGAAGAATGCGTGCAGAGGGCAGGTTGGCAGCTGAGCCTAAGTCCAGTAGAAACAACAGCAGAATGGCCTGTTCCTGGAAGGGCCACAGGAGATGGTGCGACTTCATGTAGCCCCCACTTACATGTGTAACAGCAGCAATTGCCTGAACACGTGGTCTCCCCAGGGAGGAGCCTTTGTGTGGTGTTAAGATGCTGTTACTGTCTGTTGTACTGTGGTGGCCTGCATTTGGCTGTAATGGTGGAAATTTTGCAGCCAGTAGTTCAAATGCCTGCTGGGTCACTCACTGCAGGTAGACTTCAGCAGTTTCCAGACAGAGAGACGAGGGAGGAGGACCTGGTCTTCCACTTCTGAAAGAACTGGCCAGTGTGAACCTTGTGAATGGCAGAACACTATACCTGAACATGAGTACCGCAGGCTATAAGGCATGATGGATTGACACAGTGGCTGCAGCAATGTGCTCAAACATAGGATAGTGCTGGCCTGGAAAATAGTTCATCGTCCATTAAAAAAAAATCATTATATAGGGGCTCATACAACTTTTGTTGTTGTTTTTCCCTAAGGGAGAGCAGTGTATTGGTACACTGAGAGGTATATAGATCAATGGATTCGAACAGAAAAGCTACACATATATTCACCAGTCAACAGGAAACTAGCCTTCGAAAAAGGACACAGAAATATCCAAAGGGACAAATTCTGCTTGCTCAACAAATGGTGTTGGACAAACTGAGATACCGTATGTAGGAAAATGAAGCAAGCCCCAAACCTTCCCCCATGCACAGAAATTAACTGAAGAGGGGTTAAAACCTGAAAGTAAACCTCCGGGCTATCATAATCAATTTTTCGATGACCTCATCGGTCAGAAATCATTGTAGGAACGCCAAAGCGTTCTTGTGTTCAACGTCTACATACATAGCAGGTGCTCCAGTAAAGGGGAATCTTGGTGGAGCTGGCTCATCCATTCCTGAAGAGAGTAGAGCACCACGTTGGCCCATCACAGAGCTCAGGTGTAGAATCTTCCTCACTGTCATCCTTTATCTCAGCAGTGTCAGTGTTGGATTATGAATTTCCCAAAGAACCAGTATCGCTCAATTCTGTGCACAATGCTGACTCACTCTCGCTGTATCTCTTACAGCATCAGTTAGTGGGCTTGTTGTCTGCCTCAGGCTTTGTTCACGGAGATCCTCCAGCTAGTTGGTGGTGTGTGCGCATGAGCAGAGGCTTCCTGCCAATCCCCCATGAATAGTAGAGCTCCCATGGTGTGGACTCCATGTAAGCCCTGTCCCAGACAGCACGCTTACATAGGAGGGTGGGCCCTGCAGCACAGAGGACCATTCCCCCTGTGGAATGGCCTCAGAGACCCACGTCCCTCACTGGCCAGCTGCTGGGGCTGTGGGCCCTAAGCTTCATGCCTGACTCAGGAATTGACACAGGGTGAGGCGACTCCAGTAGCTGTTTTGACTGGTCTAATCCAGCCTGAGATCATCCTTGCATGAGCCCTCTGCCCAGATTATTTTTGTTTCTTTTATGATCATTTTATTAGGGGCTCTTACAACACTAACCACAATCCATATATACATCAGCTGTTTGAAGCACATCTGACCATTAATTGCCCTCATTATTCTCAAAATCTCCACTCTTCACCCAAGCCCCTGGCCTCAGCTCCTCATTTTTCCCCCCCTCAATGCCCGCCACCCATCCCTCATCAATCCTTGGAAATGTACTAATTCTTTTGTCATATCTTCACCCACCTTTCTTTTGAGGTCAATGAAGATCCTTGTAATCGGTTCCCACTTTCCATCCTGCCTTTCCTCCACCCTCCCAGTATCTCCACTCATAACACTGGTCCTCACAGGCCCATCCACCCTGGATTCCCCGTGTTTGAAATTCCTATCGGTACTACAATACCTTCTCTAGTTTGGCCAGATTAGTATGGTAGAACTGGGTTCTGGTTAGTGGGGCAAGAGGAAGCATTAAGAACTTGAGGAGGCGGCCACCCGCCCGCTGGGTGCACGGGCCCGGGCGTCGCGCGCTACGGGCCGCCCAGCGCAGCTGGAGGCTGGGAGCGCCCCGCAGGGCGCACGGGCGGCCTTGCAGGCGGGGACTCGGGACGCGCCCCTCGACGCCCTCGCGCACCCCACCGTCTTCCTGCCCGCGGGGCCCCCCCGAGGGGCTGCGAGCGGGGGTGTCGCACGACCTGCGGCTGGATAAAACGAGAGACCCCCCTTGGTCAGCAGCGCGAGACCGTGGGGACGCGCGGCTCCTCGAATGTTGCGTCGTCTCGTTTCTGGTTCCTCCATCCATTCACGCAGGCCGACCCCGCTCGCCTGATCAGTGGCACACACCCAGCCCAGTGGGAAAAGGAATGCTCTCCCACGTATATGCATTTTAGTTTGGAGTCCCTACAGGGTTTATGTACCCCGAGTCCTGGAGATGGGGATTGGTTTGATCTAACTGCACTTTACTTGCAGTGCGAGCCAGCGCGGCGCGGTGTCCCACTGGAAGCGCCGAGCCACACGTGCGTGTCAACACTTAGGACCATCCCCAAACATGCTTTTGCCAGGTGTCCGTGAGGAAGCCAATCAAGAGGGATCGTGCTATTCGGATTCGGTCCCCATGTCGCCGTTTTCGCCTTGCTTTCTGTTTTTGAATTCGGTTTCCCAAATGTCTGCCTCCAAACGAATACCCAACCAGGGGGTCCGCAGCCCTGGAAGTTTCCGGGGCTGTTCCCCAGACGCGCCTCTGGGGCTGCAAGGACTGCGCCTCGAGACTTTTCCGGTCGTGAAAAGTCGGCGGCGACAGCTCGGGGGCCCTGGGTCACCGGGTGGTGTTGAGCGGGGACTCTGGGGCCCCGGCGTGGGACGCTGGCGGGTGCAAGTTCAAGAGGGTCAGGGGCTGATGCCTCCCCACGCCCCTGCCCTCCCCCAGCAAGGGCGCTCTGGGGTGCTGGGTCCTTGAGGCCCTGGCTGGCGGGGCCGCCCACGGTCAAGGCTTCGGGCACACGCGCGGGTGCGCTGAGGCCTGCGCCGTGCGGGGGTCTGGGCTCAGGCAGGTGGTCGCGGCGGCTCCGCGGGCGGGCGGGCGCCCAGCAGGACGACCGACGACCCCCGGCGCGTCGCCGGCACCCAGCGCCCGGGCGTAGAGGCGGGCGGGGGGCTGCGCTCCGCCGCCGCCAGGGCCCCCTCCCTCCGCGCCCCCCCGCGCCAGGTGAGCCGGGCATGGGCCTCGGCGGGCCGCGGGGCTGCCCTCTCGCCGCCCTCCAGCGCCCCCTCGGGGCCGGGCCGCGCCGAGCCGGGCGGCCGCCGGCCGGGGCTGGGGGTTGGGAGTGGCGGGGGTCGCGGGCGGGTCGCTCGTTCGGCCGCTGGCGGGGGGCGGGGGACGGGCGGCCGCGCGCGAGGCCGGGCCAGCTGCCGCCGCGCCCTCGGCCTCCGACTCCGGCTCCGGCTCGGCTCGCCCTGGCGGCGGTGGCGCCGTGAGGAGGAGTCCGCTCTCCTCTGTGGCGGCGGCGGCGGCGGCCGGCTCCAGGCCGGGTTTTGGCGCCGCCCGCCTGCTGCCTCCTGGCGGCTCCTGAACTCCAGCCCCCTCTCTATCAGCCTCTCACTCCGTCTCAATATGTCTCAAGATGGCGGCCAATGTGGGATCGATGTTTCAATATTGGAAGCGCTTTGATTTACAGCAGCTGCAGGTCAGGCTTCTCCTCTCTCGGCCTCTCGCTCGGGGGTGGGGGCTGCGGGCGGTCGCGGCCTCCCCGGGGGCGCCGGGCTGCCTCGCCGCCGGGGGGCCGCGGCGGAGGGGAGGAGGGGAGTGCCGGGAAAAGCGGGGCCGACTCGGGGACAAGTCCCTCTCACTCCCCGGCCCCCATTGATAACTCGCTTGATCGGAAATTGATCCTCTTTGTTCAATTCATCGATCAGCCCAAGATGGCGCCGGGAGCCACCGCTGCCACCGCTGCTCCTGGTGTCTGCCCCCTCCCCTGGCGCCCCCCCCCCCCGGCCCCGAGCCGCCACCGCCGCCACCGCTGCCCCTGGTGTCTGCCCCCTCCCCTGGCGCCCCCCCCCCGTCCCGAGCCGCCGCCGCCGCCGGTTCCCCAAACTTCATGAGTGGAAAAATGGGCTCTTGGCACAAAATGGCATTCAATCTTCACCAAGAGATTCAGGGCTAAATTGCTGCCCTATCTCTGACCTCAGCTTTTGTTTTATTTTAATTCTCATATAATTCACATATATCATTCAATACTTCAGTCATATTAAGATTTGTGTAATCCTCACCACAATCAGGTTTACATCATTTCCTTCTTTTATATTCATTTTTGTTAGCCCCCCCCTCACTCCCCCAAATCTTCCCTGCCTGTCCCTAGGAGATTGTTAATTCTGTTAGTGTCTCTCTGGATTTGCCTCTCCTGGATTTCATATGTATTAAAAAAAAATACAAAACAAAATCAAGAAACAAGTAGAAAAGAAAAACTAACAATGATAAAAGAGAGAAAAACCTCAATCGAACAGAAAGTGAAAAATACTAAAAACTGGAACCAAATTAAAATTAGTCTGAAGAGATCAAATGATCAGGTGTTACATTTGAACTTAACTGTATCTGTTCATGTCCATGGGCTGTGGTCAGAGGGAATTCACCCCGCATGTGCATTTGAGTCCTTTTGCAAACTGAGTGTTCCGAACTTAAGCTCTGATTCTTGTTCATACCTGCAGATTGAGATTCTATTATTTATCACCCTGGCATCACACTGGCTGTGCTGCTTGTTCTGGGCGGACTTAGTTGACATCTCACTTAGATGGCTGCTTATTTTCAGAAAAAAGGTTTAAGTACAAGGCCCTGTTCTTTGTGATAGATGTGCACCATCTGATTTCAGGGTTTTTTTACACCCTATGCTTTCCAGTCAAATATTCACTTGAGGTAATTCAAAACACTCACTTGGCTCGATGACGCCAGAATAGCTCCCCTCCATGCAGTTCCATGGAGCTCAGCATAGTTAGGGTGCAGAGATGAAAAGACGATTGAACCATGTACTGAACGTTCAGGTTTTTCCCTGCTTTTGAAAATCTGTTTGCGCTTGTAGAGTAAATGTTTTGTACTTTTTAAGAGTGTAAAAAAAAAATAGATGGAGGGATTCAGAGAAAATGGCAACCAGATAGGACCCATCTATCTGGAGCTCCTGCTGCCAGACCAGAAAAATAGGAAATTAGGTGAAGGAAACGGGGAGGTGGAGTTCTGAAATTAGAACTAGGGTAACAGGGTTTCTCCTGAACCCCTTCTTTTGTGGGATTTCCACTCACAAAGCAAACCAAGAATGCTTTAAAGCAGCACTATAATTTTGACGAAGTGGCAGGCGCCAGATATGCCCTTGCCTGGAGCAGGGATCCCTGCAGGTGGACGCCCTGAGAGGGGGCAGAATCTCAGACACGAGGGGAACCCCACACTGAGCTCTCCATGCGGTTGGATGCCTTGAGCTCACGGTCAGGGGTTGGTGGTGGGTAGCCATAATTTAGAGTAGAAGAAAAAATATATTATTACCTTAGGAAGATCATGGTGTGGGAGAAAAAGGCAGAAAGTCGGGAGTCCAGGGAGCAAATTTAGTTCCAATTGGCCGACTAGTAAACAACCCCCCTGATAAGCTGCATCTCCCCCTCTGGGGGTCAGCTTGACAGCCACCAAATCTGAGCACATCACAAGTAGAATTTTTTTTAAGGGTGAAACATAAATGATTGGTTTAAAACTCAAACCCAAGTCTGGTTGCTCAGCTCCAAGCACCACATGGGGAGTCCCTTAACATAAATCAGCATAGGAAGCAACCTAGCTAAGGAATGCCAGAACTCAGCCACAGGGCCTGGCAGCTTTTACCATAACAAAGACCCGCTGTAGCAGTGTCAGCCTTAAACAGCACTGAGCTGTAGCCCAGAGACTGTGGGAGACAATTTCATTCTAGCTGGCCAGAGGGATAAAAAAGAAAATCCTCTGATCTAGGAAGCATCAGCAGTCTAGATAGGACAACAAGCTTCCCTCTCAGTGATTCTGCACATAGCTGGGGAGGCCCTGCCGGTCTTGGAGCCCTAGACGGGGCTGAGGGAGCCCCCCAGTGCCCCCTCCCAGCCCCTGCTGCAGTGCTACATGCAGCACAAGGCAGGTACTCCAGCACCCAAGTGACCCCTGGCCACGGGCGCGATCTTGCTTTTGAAGTAATCTCACACAGCATCTGTGGAACCCTACATCAGGGATGGGAAAGTCCATTAACGCATGCCCAGGAGAGCCAGCATAGGAAAGCTGGATTTTCCTGCCCGTGGGCTCCGATGGATGTTGCACCTGGAGCAGCCCACCTGGGCCAGATGATTGCAGTTCAGCCAATGGGATTGACCTGGGGTCCTTCACCAGCCTCCCCGGGAACCCTTGAAAAGGCAGGAACCAGAAGGGAGAGGGGTGGTCCAGGTCGTCTTCCTGGGAGGAGAGAGATCCTTGCATGACCTGAGGCAGTCTCTGCCAGGCCCCATGGTCAAAGGAATCCTATGGGTGCCTTGTAAAACCTGAAGCTTCTTTTAACTCTCATTAAATTCACTTGGATCACGAGCCCGGCTTCCGCATGAAATTTTTCTCGCGGGGAGCCAAGGACTGGGGTTGGAATTTAGGCCAGAGAGAGAGACCTTACAAGTCCATGACCCTGTGACCTTGAGGAAGAGTTGGAATTCCTCTGGCCTCAAGGACAGGTGATCAAGTATCATTACCTCCTTACCCACTGCTCTACTTATTCTCACTGTATTCACTAGCCCTTCTAACTTTTCCACCGCACTCAGTTTCAACGTGCTCAGGTTGGTGTTGGGCTTTTATTTACTCGCTTTCTTCTTTATCCCTCTTTTTTTCCCCTTTTCCCCTCTTTTTCCTCTTCTCTCCCACTCTCTCCTCTCATATGCCACTAAAGGCTTCCAGGTCACTTCCCTCCGCTTAGGGCAAATCAACCCAAATAGCAGGAGGCACTCCAGCCTGCCCTGTGTGGGAGTGCTGTACACCACACAAGGCACCTGGGACAAACACCTACAGTGCGCTGCACCGTTGAAGAAACCTCCGTCATGCCCCTAAGGTGATCTCGTCAACTAGGGCAATTCTGCCCAGCACCACTGGGTCCCGGCATTAAAAGGGCACACTGACCTGCCATGTTGGAGCAGTGTCTAAACCCCTCTGGCCCCTCATCCAAGCAATCAGGGATCAGCTACTACTTTATACTTTATTTCCTCCTTCTCTCTCTCCTTGCTCTTTACCATCACAGCCAACCTTAGTGAACTCAGTTGGATTTATTTCCTTCTTTCTCTTTATTCTCTTTTTCTTTCTTTCCTCTTTCTGTCTTTGCTTTCTTCACCTCTCTCTTAGCTTGTACGATTCTCTCTGCTCCCTCTCATTGCTTGCACATACCACTGCTGGTTTCCAGAGCCCTACACTCTGCCTAGGGCAACCCTGTCCTCCTAGTGGGCAGCCTGACCCCTAAGACAGTACTGCACACAGGACGAGTCAGAGCTACACACAGCATAACACAGGGTCAGTTATTTCTTTAACCATTTAAAAAATACTCTCTCCTCCTCCTTCCTTTTCTCTTCTCTCTTTTTCCTTTTATTGGGCTCTTCTTAAAGGTGTTCTGCTTTTCTCCGCTCCATCTAGCTCTTCTCTACTTCCTACCACAGCCTCCACAGATTTGGTTCTCCTTTTTAGTTGTTTTCTTTTCTTTTCTTTCTTTCTTTTTTTTTTTTTACTGTTGTCACCTTTGTTTACTCTGTGCATTTTAGTTGTCTGTGGGTGAGTGGTTGTCAGTCTGGTTGGCATTATTGCCCCAGTCTGTGTCTTCCTCTTTCTCTCTTTTTCCTCTCCTTTCACTCTCTTTCCCATCACAAGACAATAGCTGTCTCCAGGCCACTCCCCTCTGCCTAGGGCAAACCTGAAGGCCCAACTGAGGGAGCTCCCACCCCCCACTTATTGGCGTGGCAAGCAGCTGGGGAATTCACGCTGGTCCTCTCCCACACACTAAGCCACAGGTTGTTCTCCCCTATAAAAAGTGGGGGCATCCCCAGCCTAAATCCTGAGGTCCTACAAGTGACTGTGGGAAACGCCTGACCACCACTTGTGAGGCTCCACGCTACTGTGGGAACATCCACCCAATCTCCAAGGCGATCTCTCTGTACATCCCCTTGTCTAGCCAGATTTGTAAAGTAGAATTTGGATCATGATAGTGGGGGGAGGAAGCATTTAGGAACTAGAGGAAACATGTTTCATTGTTGCTACCCTGCACCCTGACTGGCTTATCTCGTCCCCACATCCCTTCAGGAAGGGGGTGTCCAGTTACCTACCAATGGGCTTTGAGTCTCCACTCTGCACTCACCCTCATTTACAATGACATGATTTTTGTGTTCTTTGATGCTTGATATCTGATCCCTTCAACAGTTCATGGTCACACAGGCTGGTGTGCTTCCTCCATGTGGGCTTTGTTGCTTCTGAGCTAGATGGCCGCTTCTTTATTTTCAAGCCTGTAAGATCCCAGATGCTATAACTTTTGATAGCCAGGCACCATCAGCTTTCTTCACCACATTTGCTAGTGCACACATTTTTCTTCAACCATCATGTTGGAAAGGTGTTCATCATGGAATGCCAATTTAATATAACGTGTTCTTGCATTGAGTAAGTATTTGGCAATGTCCATCTACTGCCTTAATACTAAGTCTATAAATATATGCACGTTGATCTATTTACGAACCCTCCTGTATAAATATATTTACATATGTACATGCCAGTATGTAGACCTCTAGAAATACCCTTTGTCACCTAGTTCTTTCCTCTATTTACTTTTACTTTCCTCTTGTCCGACTATCATGCTCAGCTTTCACTTGGGTTTGAGTAATTTCTCTTGGTTACATTGCCCTTGCTGAATACCTACCAGGCTTCTCACACCCTCCTTGCGACGGATTTTGGATTACTTGTTGCTCCCCTGTCGCTGGATTGGTCAGCATCACCTCCTTACCCCCTCCTCTCTCTCTCCCATGTCCCCGGGAACCATTGGTCCTGTTGTTTTCTCCTCCAGCCTATTCTTCCAGCCTATCTTATCTAGATAGATCTGTTGAGATAATAATATGCACCAAAAATCAAACCATAGCAAGATAGGCGATGGGTGAGAACACAGTGATGACAAAAAAACAACAACAGAAAACCAATGATCAATAAAAGAGTAAATTAATTAAAAGACAAAAAAAATTTTTAAGAAAGAAAAACCTGTAAATAGATCAAGGTCTGATTTTTTTTTTTTTCTATAGGTGTGTCCTTCAGTCAGGTCTGATGGCGTATCATGCTCTGGCCCCAGAGTCTGTCCTTTGTACTCCCTCAGGGGCTACCCGCTCTGCTCCCATGGTTGCTCTGCTGCATGCTTTTAGTGATTTGCCTCCGTGTTGGAGGGCCAGTCGGGTCAGTCCCAACACAGAGTCTCCGGTATTGTCCCCATAGGGCCCTGGGCCAGCAAGGGATGGCATGTCTCATAGTGGGATCAGCCATATGGTCCACTCTGTACATTGGCTGTTCAGAGTGCCAAAATCATCCTCCAAGCCTGGTGGACCAGTGTGTGCTCCACTCTCTTCCTCCCCCTTCATTTGCCCCTGTGTGCTCTGATCAGACATGTCCATCTCCCCTAGCTACAGGTTCAGTGCCGTCTTCTAAAGTAAATTCTTCTGGGGGGAGGGGCAGTTGTCCACGTAGCTGGTATGGAGGCTGGACCATCCACTTTTCATTTAGGATCAAAAGCATCTAGCTTTTAGCATTAGGTGCTATTGAGTCAGTTCCAACTCAAGGCAGAATGAACCACTGCGCAGTCCTACACCATCTTCAAAACTGTTGTTATACTTGAACCTAACATTTCAGCCTTTTCCAGGGACTGGCATCTCCTGATAACATACCCAAAGCATGTGAAGTCTCCCCGTGCTTGCTTCTAAGGACCTCTCAGACTGTTCTTCTGACACAAATCTGTTCATTCTTCCAGCACTCAATGGTATTTTTAATATTCTTGGCTAGTGTCATCTTGATGGGTTGAAACACTATCTCGCTCTAGTGTTGATGTACATTTTTCTGATGCCTAATTATACTGAGTATCTTTTAAGGTAATCATTTAATTTTTATGGCATTTTGAAAAGATGTCAATGAGGTCTATTTAATTTGTGTTCAGATGGAAACACATAACTCAAACTAAATATGTGACAGTAGAATAAGAATCCATTTTATCCTAAATACTTGAGATATTTATACAGCCTACTCAAGTTTTTATCAACATAGATAAGGTGGCGGTGGTGGTGGTGGTGGTGGTGGTGGTGGTGGTGGTGGTGGTTTTTAAGAGTTAATCTCTAAATAAGGGGCTGTAGTACTGAGCACTGAATCTCCTTTGCTTGATTAATTTTTATGTTAGGGAAATAATACAAGGATTCCATCAAATGACCCATCAGTTTGAGGAAAAAGCATATCAGAATTGATGGTCAAAGCCTATATGGCTTTATGGTTTAGTCTCTAGGGGTATGTAATGCTCTTGTGAAAATAGTATTCCTCATGATAATAACGAGGAACTGGTGGGCCTCCAGGGCTGGGAGCTGAACTGAGGGGCAGTTCTACCCTGTCTAATAGGGTCACTATGAGTTGGCAAAGACTCGATGGCTGTCAGTTTGGTTTTTTTTGACTTGAGTACTGGCATTCAGTGTGTTTATCGAAATCAATAAATTACAAGCATTTTTGATGTCTATTTTTTACATACAAAATTTAAATCCCCCAAGCCTCTGAAAACTGCGAAGATTTCACAGCACTAGGTTGGTACTCTCCCATCCAAGAATCAGTGAAACTGGCAGGGTGTGAGGCATTCAGGCTCCCTCAGTTCCTCCTGCTGCCTTCCCTGACCCTGGTCACTTGCTTCTATTACCTCTCTTGGACCTTACATGCATTTGAATTAGAACACCATAGAGTACAGTGCTCTACATGTGCAGCAGCTCTAACCATGTCACTCTCTGTCTCTATGAAGCCTCTTCCAACAAAATTCAAATGCGATTGTATGTGCACACATAAACACACGCATGCACCAGAGCACCCTTCTTAACAGAGAGTCAGGAGGGTCTCTTAATTATTTGCTGTCCTCACTTTGGACACAAGTCCCTTGATGATGAGTAGGAGAAAAGGAACATCAGGTAGTGGGGGAAACCCTAAGGAGGAACAGAGGAGAGCTTTAACTAAGAATAATGCTACTAGGGGAATGATGGCATGTGAGGAAAATTAGATACTTCCAGACTGTCAGATTTTTCCATACAGCAAAATTAACTTTTCTAGTTTTGTCTAAAACTGGCCCCAGGAAATTTCAAATAGCACATCTCAGATTATCTAACCTACAAAGGAGTAGCCGGCCTTCCACCCACCCCCACCCCACCCCCGCCAAAAAACCAAGCGGTACAAAGCTCCACTGGGTACACATTTCAAAATATACATTCTCCTGTTTGGGCAGGCATCTGGCAACTTGCTCTGAGCTAGTGCACCCACACTTTTTTCCCAAGGTCATTGCTGGTGACAAGACCTTGTGCTCTTCTCACAAGCCAGAATGCAAACATAAATCAAGTCAGTGTAAGACGCCATCATCACCTCACTCAAATACACCTCGTCAAGTGAACTCAAACTTCAAGAAGATGCTCATTTGTTTGGTTTTGTTGATGTGAGGGTGATAGTGCATTTGGAGTTTAGTCATTGCACTAGGTCAGACTGTTAATCAAGCTTCCTATATAGAGGTTCTGAAGATATTGTGTAAGAAGGTCTGAGTTGTCTGGCTAGACCAGAGCTTGCACACTGCTATTGACTAGAAGTTCCGACACACAGAATCCAGGACAGATAAACCCCTCAGGACCAATACTGAGAGTAGCAACACCACGAGGGAAGGTAGGGGGGAGAAGCAGAAGAAAGGGGAAACCAATCTCAATGATGGACATACAGCCCCACTCCACCACCCAGGGGAACAAACAGCAGAAGTTTGGGTGAAGGGATACAGCAGAGGCGTAAAATATAAAAATAAAAAGTATGTATAAAGTATCAGTGGTTCACGTGGGTGGGAGGAGGGGAAAAAAGGAGCTCAAGGAGAAAGAACATGTTTGGAAATGATGATAGCAATGTATGTACAAATGTGCTTCATACAAATTGGTGTATGAATTGTTACAAGAGCTGTAAGATCCCCCAATAAAATGATTTATTTAAAATAAAAAGGACTGATTAGTGGTAGACAGGGGACTGGTTTTGCCACCATGACAGTGCACCTGCTCACACACAAAAAACAGCATGCCTCTATCGCCCGATCTGATCCCAGCACACCGAGGCAAAATACTAAGGGTGAACAACAGAACAGGAAGGGGAACAGAGCAACGAAGTCCCCAGGGAATACCAAAAATAGACTTTGGGGCCAGGGCTAGCTGACCCATCATACTCTATGAGAAAGCACTCCTAAAGGCCAACAAACAGTCCTTGAACTAACTAAAAGCTTTTCTTTCTTGTGTTTTGTTTTGCTTTTTGTCATTGGCTTGTTGGTGGTGGTGTTGTTCTTTTGTTTCATTTTGTTGCTTGGGTTTGCTCTGTCTCGTTTTTGTGCATGCTATGATTTCCACAGGTCTGTCTAAATGAGATAGGCTGGATGAACAATCTGGAGGAGAAAACAATGGGACTGACAGCTGGGGGAGGGAGATGGGAAAGGGGGGTGTAGGGAAAAAGGAAGTGCTGTTAACAAACCCAGGGACAAGGGAACACCAAGTGATCCAAATAGATGGTGAGGAGGGTGTAGGAGGCTTGGTAGAGTGTAACCAAGAGTAATGTAACCTAGAGGAATTACTGAAACACAAATGAAGGCTGAACATGAGAGTGGGACAATCAGAAAGTAAAAGGAAATCAAGGAAAGAGGTAGGAAGCAAAGGGCATTTATAGAGGTCTAAATAAAGGCATGTGCATATGTAAATATATTTATGTATAACGATGGGGAAATAGATCTATATGCATATATTTATAGGTTTAGTATTAAGGTAACAGATGTACATTGGGCCTCCATTCAAGTACTCCCTCAATGCAAAAATACTTTGTTGTATTAAAGTGGCATTCCGTGATGCTCACCTCACCAACACAATTGCTGGAGGCAAATGGGTGCATAAGCAAATGTGGTGACTGAAGTTGATGGTGGTCGGCTATCAAAAGTTATACATTCTGGGGTCTTAAAAGCTTGAAGTTAAACAAGTGGTCATGTAGCTGAGAAGCAACAAAGCCCACATGAAAGAAGCACACCAGCATGTGTGATCACGAGGTGTCGGAAGAATCAGGTATCAGACATCATCGGAACAAAAAAATCATATCTTTGTGAATACGGGGGAGTATGGAGTGAAAACCCAAAGCTCATTTGTAGATAATTGGACATCCCCTTACAGAAGGGTAGCAGGGAGGAGAGGAGCCAGTCAGGGTGCACTGTAGCAACAATGAAACATACAACTTTCCTCTAGCTCCTAAATGCTTCTTCCCCCACAACTAAAATGATCCCCATTCTACCTTACAAATCTAGCTAGACCTGAGGATGTACACTGGTACAGATAGGAACTGGAAACACAGGGAATCCAGGGCCGATGATCCCTTCAGGACCAGTGGTGAGAGTGGCGATACGAGGAGGGTAGAGGGAGGGAGGAATGGAAAGGGGAAACGGATTACAAGGATCTACATATAACCATCTCCCTGGGGGACAGACAACAGAAAAGTGGCTGAAGGGAGATATTGTATAGTGTAAGATATGACAAAATAATAATTTAGAAATTATTCAGGGTTCATGAGGGATGGGGAATAATTATCAGCTGATGCCAGCGGATTAAGTGGAGAGCAAATGTTTTCAGAATGATGAGGGCAATGAATGTACAAATATGATGTATGTATCAATTGTGATAAGAGTTGTATGAGGCCCCAAAAATTGATTATAAAAAAAGAGAAAAGAAATAACAGTATGAAAACATCCCCCAAAAAAGCATGCCTCTCTTGTCCCTCATATCCTAATCACCTGAACTCACTCCATGTGACTTCTTTCTGTTTCCATGAATGAAGGACAGTGGTTTGACAACACAGAAGAGGGGGAGAAAAAACAAGGGTGTCACCCAAACTGCTGAGTTTGAAAAATGTTTCCAAGAATGTAATCACAGATTAGACAAATGTGTGAAGTGTAATGGAGAGTACTATGAAGGGGATAAAAAATTTAAATGCATAGTTTTGAAAAAATTGTAGTTTTTGTCGGGTTCCCCCTAGTAGCTTCCAATTTCATAGCAACTCAAGCCATCACCATACATCCAACTGACAGAGAAGGGGTGGGTTTTGTGTGTAGGTGGTGTTGGTTATTGCACAGGGGCAAGGGACTTCTGGTGGCATAGTACCTTATGCCTTGGGTGTCAACTGTAATGTCAGCAGTGGGGAACCACCAGTCAGTCCTCAGAAGAAAAGGATGAGGCGTTCTACTCCCATAGAGTTAGCCTTTGGGAAACCCACAGAGATAGTTCTGCTCTGATCTCATAGAGTCGCTATGGCTCAGCATCGACTCCATCGAAGTGAGCTGACAAACTAAAGGCAGGAGATCTGAAAGAGGATGCGGAGACGTTGTCTCAGGTACTTTGGACATATTACTATGGTGGAACCAGTCCTGCAAGAAGGGCGTCATTTTTGGCAGAGGGTTAGCAAACAAGAGGAAGACCCTTACTTAGGTGGATTGACACCGTGGCTGCGAGAATCGGCTCAAATACAGTAACAAGTGCGAGGATGGCGCAGGACTGGGCTTTGTTTCTCTCTCTAGTGCACAGGCCCCTATGAATCCGAACTGACTCCAGGGCTCTACAACATCAACTACTACAACCCCGAAGTTCAAACCTACCCAGTGGCTTCCCAAAAGGGAGGTGTGGCCATGTGCCTCTGTAAAGATGACAGCTAGGGAGCCCCTGCGGGGCAGTTCTACTCTGTGGCACAGGGGCAGCCAGGAGTCGGAATGTGCTTCACAGCAAAGGGTGTGCTTTGTCTCAGTTTGTGCCTGCTGCTGTTTATGCTATGCACTGAGTTTAACATGTGACACTCAGGAGCGAATGAATGGAAACACACCCATGATGCTTCCATGATGCCAGATGCAAGCTGACACTGTTTCTGAGTTCTGGGCATATTATTTTTTCAGAGATAATTTCCTGTAGCGGTGACACACCGAGTCCTATTTCATGTAAAAGCATCAGCAGCAGAGGAAAGCACTGCACAGAGAGAAGACTATGACACGTAACAGGCTTTCCATAGAGGAACAAAAGGGTGGATGTCTTGGGCTGCACTCTTTTCTTGTATACAGACAGTAAACAAGCTGAACACATCTCACCTAAGCATAACATTACAACTACTTGAAGCCCAGCTCAGGCATCTGGACAAGAGGCAGCAAGGAAGGATGGGAGAGAGTTAATGGGCTGGGCGTCCCCAAAGGTGCAGAGTGGGAATCAAGGGAGGATCCAGGACGAGCCAAGGCTTCTGGCAGAAGTCTGAGAGGAGAGCAGCAGAAAGGAGCTGCTCTCTGGGTCCTCACAGATGTAGCCAGTGAGAGAGCAGCAGTGCTGCCCCCTGGCGGTGCGCCGAAGGCAGGGCCGCTTCCCCCAGGGCTGGAGAGCTCTGGGGAAAGACAAACCGTGTCACTTTCGATGCCAAGTAAGGGGGCACTGTGTGCCGGTGGTGTACCTATGTTGGCCAAAGCGCTGCCCACTGTGCATTTGCTTCCCACAAGCACAGTTATCCTTCCTCGTGCATCCAGGAAAGACAGTTCTAGAAAAACACAAGCAGTAAAATAAAACACTGCCAGGTCTCGAACCATCCTCACCATTGTTACTATGCCCACTGGTGTAGCCACTGGTTCGAGCTGTTTTATTGCCCGTCCTCCACTTTTTGCCAAGCATCATGTCCTTCATGGACTTGATGTCCCTTCAGGGACTGGTCTCTCCTGACAGCACGTCCAAAGATATCAAATGAAGTCCAGCCATCCTTTGTCCCCATGTTCTCTTGGCAGTCCTTGTACTTTTATTGCTCAGTATCTGATTATTTGGGACCAGGCCTTATTGCTGCCCCTTCCTCACCTTGGCCCCCAATCCCGACCCCAAGCCCTGCACATCCACTGTGTGAAACCTCCTGTTCCTGTAACCATCCCTGTGCTTTTGTGTGGGGGGTCTAGCTGGGTTCCCCTGGCAATTCGCCAGCTGCCCTTGGGAAAGTTCATGGAGTCGGCTAATTAGTAGAAAAGCCAAACGTCCAGCTGAGATTGGTTTACTCCCTAGCACCCTTGGGCAGGAGCACAGCCCCACTCCCGGTCCCAGGTAGCCAACGACCACACCTAGGTTCTCCGGACTTGGCAGCTGTAACATGTGGCCTGGGCTTCCCCTTCATTTCCTGCTCCTTTCTGGCTTGCTGTCTGACTTTTCTTTGCGGAATTAAAGCTGCAAATTGACAGGATCCCATAAACACTCTAAAGCCACAAAAAAACACCAAATGCCCACCCAAACATGTGAAACTTCCAAAAATCATCCTTAGAAGATTCCCAAACCCTAAACATTCCTAAACCCCATATATGCCCTGAAAACACCATGAAAGCCCTAAGAAAACCTAAAATGCTGGGGGAAAAAAACACATATAATATTAAAAATACCCTAAAATCCCTAAGGAACTCTGCAACATCACTAAAAACACCCTATTGTGCTGAAAAATACCTATACACTCTAAAAAACCACCCCTAAATCCCTTAAACACTCCCTAAAATCTTATAAAACACCCTAAAAACCCCAAACCACCCGAATGCCCCAAACACACCTTGAACGTCCACAAACAACCTAAAAGCCCTAAAAAATCACATGCCACCAAAAAGCCCTAAATGACCGCAAAATTCCAACTCATAGCCACCCTATAGAGGGCTTCTGGAGCTGTCAGTCTTTTATGGGAACAGCTTTATCGTTCTCCCAAGGAGAAGTTGGTAGGTTTGAAACCCTGACCTCATATTTAGCAGTCTAATAATTGCTGGACAGTGCCACCAAGGCTCTACTGGTGTAGTGGGTTACACATTGGGCTGCTAACCTCAAGGGAAACGGTTCAAAACCACCACCCACTCCTTGGGAGAAAGAAGAAGCTTTCTTTCTATTCCCCTAGATTTCTCATTGAAGGTGTAAAGTAACCTGTTAAATGCGCGCAGTGGCAGCAGCAATGTCTCATAACCATGGGGAAATGTGGTTCAGAAACTTCAGAAGCAAGCATCCACCAGTAGGTGACTGACCAGCAGTATTGACTTGGGCAAAGAGAAGGTGACATGGAAGGGTAAGGAGAAGAATGCGTGCAGAGGGCAGGTTGGCAGCTGAGCCTAAGTCCAGTAGAAACAACAGCAGAATGGCCTGTTCCTGGAAGGGCCACAGGAGATGGTGCGACTTCATGTAGCCCCCACTTACATGTGTAACAGCAGCAATTGCCTGAACACGTGGTCTCCCCAGGGAGGAGCCTTTGTGTGGTGTTAAGATGCTGTTACTGTCTGTTGTACTGTGGTGGCCTGCATTTGGCTGTAATGGTGGAAATTTTGCAGCCAGTAGTTCAAATGCCTGCTGGGTCACTCACTGCAGGTAGACTTCAGCAGTTTCCAGACAGAGAGACGAGGGAGGAGGACCTGGTCTTCCACTTCTGAAAGAACTGGCCAGTGTGAACCTTGTGAATGGCAGAACACTATACCTGAACATGAGTACCGCAGGCTATAAGGCATGATGGATTGACACAGTGGCTGCAGCAATGTGCTCAAACATAGGATAGTGCTGGCCTGGAAAATAGTTCATCGTCCATTAAAAAAAATCATTATATAGGGGCTCATACAACTTTTGTTGTTGTTTTTCCCTAAGGGAGAGCAGTGTATTGGTACACTGAGAGGTATATAGATCAATGGATTCGAACAGAAAAGCTACACATATATTCACCAGTCAACAGGAAACTAGCCTTCGAAAAAGGACACAGAAATATCCAAAGGGACAAATTCTGCTTGCTCAACAAATGGTGTTGGACAAACTGAGATACCGTATGTAGGAAAATGAAGCAAGCCCCAAACCTTCCCCCATGCACAGAAATTAACTGAAGAGGGGTTAAAACCTGAAAGTAAACCTCCGGGCTATCATAATCAATTTTTCGATGACCTCATCGGTCAGAAATCATTGTAGGAACGCCAAAGCGTTCTTGTGTTCAACGTCTACATACATAGCAGGTGCTCCAGTAAAGGGGAATCTTGGTGGAGCTGGCTCATCCATTCCTGAAGAGAGTAGAGCACCACGTTGGCCCATCACAGAGCTCAGGTGTAGAATCTTCCTCACTGTCATCCTTTATCTCAGCAGTGTCAGTGTTGGATTATGAATTTCCCAAAGAACCAGTATCGCTCAATTCTGTGCACAATGCTGACTCACTCTCGCTGTTATTTCACTGGTCTAAAAACCCATTTAGGTTAAAATGACACTTTTTTGATGCCATGACCTAAAATTTTTAGTGAGAAAATGTTCCTAATGACATTACTTGGGTCTTCCTCTAATCCTGATGCCATGTTCTTTTTCACATAGGCCAGCTTCTTGTATAAATTGCTCAGCATACAGATGGAATAAAAACAGTGAAAGGATACAACCCTGATGCACACCTTTTCTGATTTTAAACCATGCAGTATCACCTTGTCCTGTTCACAGTCTCACCTGGTTCTATCTCTTGGCCTTTGTATAAGCTCCATATGAGTACAATGAAGTGTTGTGCAATGCCCATTCTTTTCCATGGTATCCCCAAGATCCACCTCCTTCCACTCGTGGTTTCCAGAACGTGGGGTTGGGACAAAGCCTGGATAGTCTCATGGCAAGACCAGATCAGGAATGGAGCTGAGCCGGGAGCAGCTTTATTTGCTTGCTCCAGGGAAAGTCTGCCAGGGGCTTTCTACAAATGATAAAGGTGAATCCCTCTCTCGTTACCCACTGATCATCTCTGAGCCTCTTGCTCTCATATCCCTTGCACAGACCTCTACCATTAGATGGACAATTAGGTAACGTTTGAACACTTTTCTGATGCTGAGCCTGGGGAGCAACTAATAGCTGAGTAAATATTGATTGAAAGATGGTGAGTGGAAGAAAATAGCTTTGCCAGGTCCAGGTTGTGATGGAGATGAGAGTGTTACCAAATCCTGCTGTCCCCATGGTGGGTTTGCTGTATTGTGCCCAGTCCTGAAAGTCTGAGCCAGGGGTTTTAACATGGCCCCTTTCAAAACATATAGGTGGAATTCTTGGACCATGAGCTGTCCTTAGAGTGTGGCTTTACCAAGGTGATGTCCGCCCTGGAACGAAACAACCCAAGAACCTAGATCTTTGTGAAGGTGTTGGTAAGGGATGCCGCGGAAATCATAAACTTGACTGAAAGCAAAGGAAACTTTGCCTTCATGTGTCTGCAGCTGGACGAAGTGGTGCTGGAGCACACCCTCCTTTGCGATTCTTCTTGTTCTTTTTATGAGCTGCTCCCTGGCCTGTGCAGTCCCGTAAATCTGGAAACTCTTTGCTGGTGGGGGCAATTGTTATATCCTCCCCCCAGATCCAGATGTCTTGTCCATGGTCAGTGCGCAATCCTTGTTAGCCAGAGGAGTGGGGCATCTAAAGGCAGGCAGGGGTCACATACTTTTTTTCTACACTTTCTAGAAAGACCAGAGCTAAACATCTTGCAGCCCTTTTCATGTCCTCTTTCTTTTCTGTATTTATTTTCCAGGAAAGAGGAGAAGAAACGCGACAGCATCTACTGACAGCAAGTCAAATGCCATCGTGTGTGTTCAGAGGGCAGGCTGGTTCTCATTTGCCTAACTCATCAGTCCCATCGTGCCATGTCCATGTTAGATTGTTTAGGGAAACAGATGACATATGTTATGATGCTAAATAAGCTGAAACAGTGCCAGGATGGAGGCAGAAGGGGTTTATTTGTTTGTTTTTAAATGAAGCATGGCTTTCTAGTGACTTATTGTGGTGGGGAAGGGGGGCACCGAGGGCAACAAGACATGGTTGTGACAGTGGTCTGGGAATTGAGACAAATCATTGCTTCTGCAGCAGAGATGAGCTGCCTCTGACCTGTCAGTTACTTGCAGGGAGACTCTGCATTTGGTCAGACAAGTCTTAGTTGGAGATGGTACCAGCTTTCCTCCTGAGCCTCTGTGGTTCCCTTTGGACTACACAGGCCCGAATCGCTTTTAGCTGAGCAACAGCAAATGGCAACACAGACTTGCCATATTGCTCTTTTGCGTACACTCTTTAAAAATCGTACTAAATATACATGCATCAAAACATTCGTCACTTCCACGCTCTACAAGATTATAACTAAGTGGCATTCTGCATGTTGTTCATATTATCATCCTTACCCATTCCAAAATTATGTCATCACCCTTATGGAAGCTCAGTATCGTCTCAGGGATGGCACTTCCCCTCCAGGCCCTACTGGGTTAGGCTGGGTTGACTAGAGAAATAAATCCAAGGACACTCATATAGGTATAAGAAAGACTCCACCTCACTTATTTGTCCAATTGACATGGCATTATGTAACAACCATACTTACCTTCCTACCTATCCCTGGAAACAATTGGGATATGTTTGTCTCTATTCATTTTCCTAGCCTAGATATTTCTTGTAAGTGGAATTAAGCAAAATGTGTCCTTTTTGAAGCTGATTTATTTCACTCAGCATAATGCTTATGAGGTTCATTCCTCTTGTAGCCTGTGTCAAGAGTTCATTTCTCTTTATGGCTGAGTAGTAGTCCATTGTATATACCATAGGCAACATGTTTGACTTATCCATTCACCTATTGATGGGTATTTAGACCGTTGACACGTTTGCGAGATTGGGAATAATGTTGCAAGGGCCATCTGTGTATTTGTATCTATTTATGCGCTTGCTTTTAATTGCTTATATCCTTCATTTCCTTTTCTTTCCTTGTTAGACTCAGTATGATCCCCTTCTGCCCATCCTCTAGCCTCACAACCTCTGTGTCTGATGTGCCAGGATCTCACCAGGAGCCTTAACACCAAGATTCTGAGCCCTGACTGACCATTCTGATCATCCAGGGAATTGAATATTCCGGAGCACACAGAAGATGAAGTTATCAAAACTCCTTAGGCATAACCGAACAACTGGAGGGAGTGCTTTATTGGGCTTGGGGGCTGGGGATTATAGTTGTGAAGGACACCAAGGACAATTGTCATTACCTAGACTGTAAAGACTATGGTCGACATCCACGCTGGTGAGTAGCAGCTGGATCTCAGAAGCTCACAAGTGGCCATCTAGGTGGCAAGTATTGTCACCCTCACTCTGGAGGAAAGAGTGGTGAGTGGACCACATGAACATTAGACTTCATGACTCTGAGCACAGAATAACTAGATGATCTCCAACTATCAATTCCAACTTCTTTGAAAGGGATCACATCAAAAGGTCCTAGATAGTGAAGCAAAATTCACAGTCATAAAAGAGACCAGGCTTATTGGCTGGATAGGGACTAACAGAACCTCTGAAATGATGGTCCTTATTCACTAAGTTTGAAAATGAACTCCTACCTGTGGTTCAATATTCAGCCAAATAATAGATTGGTCTATAATGGGAGCAATTACACAAGTGAGGCACACAAACCTGAAAACAGCAAACCATTTGATCTCAAAAGGGCAGTATTAATCCAAGGCCCAAGTTCAGAAGGGTAGGAAGAGAGGAGGAAGGGAAACAGAAGACATAAGTAGGGAGTGGAATAAGTCATATTATATTGTGGAGATTGCAATAAGTGGCATAAAACACAATGTGTATGAATTGTTGAATAAAAAACTGATGATCTTGGTAAACCTTCACCCAATTCACAATAAAAACTTATGAGAGAGAAAAAAATCCAAGCACCTAGGCTGCATTCCAGACCAATAAAATCGGACTCAGTGGAGATGGGACAAAGATGTCTTTTGGACAGCTCTCTGGCAATCCCAATGAGCACACAGGCTGATACCCACCATCTGGAAACTATGGGGTAGCTGCTTCTCCGGTAATGCCTCGGGGGAGCGCTTGGGTCCGTCAAAGAATGCGGGATGATGAAGGGGCAAAGGTCATCAAACCTCACCCACAGCTTTACACTGGGGGGCTGCTCTCTGAGGAATGTGGGAAGGGTCCACTTGCATGCTGTCTCTGTGCAGCAGATCCAACAGACTCAACACCTTTCCAAAGCTGGCAAGAAAGTCCGAGAGACTAGATGTGGGCACCACGCTGTGAGTTTCCCAGAAGGCACGAGACAGATTGAGAGCAGTCACGGGAACACAGACTCCTCCGGAAATGCTGCCATGCGCAGAACATGCATCTCTAATTTCATTTCACACTGACTCAAGCATTCAGTCCTTTTTACGAAAACCCAGCTTCTCATTACAGTAACCGGTTTAAAATGACAATCTTCTGTTGAGCAAGTCTAAGAAATGACCTTCCTTTATTTTACATGGTAAAAAAATTCAGTTTCCTAGGCCGATGGGCTCTAGGGACAGGTGTTTTTATGTACTAGACATGGCTTTCAAAGTTCTTCAATTGCCTAAATTAATAACGACTTTTTTCCTTTGGCTTTTCTAAGGGACACATTAATTTCAATCTTTTTCTAAGGAAGTGAATCTCTAGCTATCTCATTGGGATAACTTTCTGCCTTCAGAGTAGAATTTGAAATAATCTGCAAGGTTACCCCTTCCCCACCCTGCCCCAGCAGCCCAGCCTCTTTCTTCCTTCCGGCCTCCAGCCACCGGGGTTTGGTTGGGAAAGGAGATGCAGAAGGGAGTCTCTGGATTTTTCTATCTAAAGGTTGGCCACAACCCCCAGTAGACCAAATGTAATTCATTATGGGGGGTTTTGGTTTTACTACTTTAAGAGTTATCCTTAGGGAAATTACAAACAAACAGAAATAGGAAGACTTTATATTTTATTAAGGGATGTACTGCTCAGTCTCATTATATTTTAAAAGACAAAGTATAAAAAAAAATCTGGCTCCGTTTAAAATGTCCTGACTAGCAGAACTTAAAATACACAAATCTTAACATGAAAGTCTAGATGAATAAATAAAATAAACAACGAAACAGCTTTCTCAGGAAAAGCCATAATAAAGAGCTCGACTACTTTTTGAGCTGTTTAAGATGCTCGTGTTAAAGGGAAAAGAGTATCATTGTTGACTTTGAAATGTAGAACCATTTGCTTAATTCAGTGATGCTAAAATGGGCAGTTTGGCTGAAGAAAGAAATTGGCTTGTAGCATTTGATGAGCAATTTCTTCTTTTGAATATAGAAATGACCAGGGATGCGGACACGCTTTTTATTCTTTTGAGGACCCTCTAACCAAGAAATCTTTTAAATGATCATTACACAGTGAATGCCTGGAGGCTCTGGAAACTATTATTTTGACATTATTATAAGCTCAAAATGATTCACCAATGCAAAAGAAGAAGAGAAAAAGCAATTAAATACTAAGCTGTAAACGCTGGAAGCTTTTCTGTGCTGAAAATAATTGAACAGAGTTTTTTCTTTTTTTAAGTAATAGTGTCCAAAGAGATTCAATGATCTTATTGCTTATGGATTTGGAGCTTAACTATATTCCTTATTTTAAATTTGATATTAGAATAGCAAGATTATAGACCATGATACAGTGTGACTTGGAGAAGTATCATTTCATTAAATTATCAAGTTAAGGCTCAAGGAGCCTGGTGGAATGTGTGTGACCATGAGGCCGGCCAGTTGGAATCCGCTAGTGGCTCACAGAGAAAGATGCGGTTCTCAGCTCCTGTAAAGATTTAGAACTTCGGGAACCCACAGGCATAGTTCTACGTTGTCCTTTCAGGGGTCCTCAAACTTTTTAAACAGCAGGCCAGTTCATTGTCCCTCAAACCCGCTGGAGGGCCGGATGATAGTTTAAAAATAAAACTATGCACAAATGCCTATGCGCACTGCACATACCTAATTTGAAGTTTAAAAAAACGGGGCAAAAACACCCGGCGTGCTGAATAAATGTCCTCTGAGGGCCATGCGGCCCGCAGGCCATAGTTTGAGGACCCCCTAGATTGATATAAGTCAGAATTGACTTGATAGTGTTAGGTTTCTGGGGTGGTTGACCTCAGTTCTTGCTTAGCAACGCTGAAAGAATTCATATGGCAGAAGCAGTTTTGTAAATCCAAGTGAATGTTATGGAAGAAAGTTTCAGGTATCGCAGTCCCCAAAAGTCCCCAGTATCTCCGGAAAGCACGCCGGGCTGCATGGCAGGGGTGGGGAAAGTTTGCAGCTGAATATGGCGGTTTCATGGGAGGAATACCTGAGCAGGAGTGCAGAACCAGCTGAGGAGCCACGGCAGGAACCCCCAAGGGCCTCACCCTCCACTTGCAGAGCACGTGAACAAGGGAGGGTGACAAGGAGCCCAGGCCTACTTCTATCACCTCCCAACACCACTGGAGGACATTGGTCGATCGTATTGGTTGATTTCGGTGCACTTTTGTGAAGTCCTATTCTGTATGACCAGGTGGACCTTCCACCTGGGTCTACATGACTTGGGTCAGAGCATGCTCAGTTCTGAATTTTGCCATAGGTGTCTAATGAGTGTGCCTGATGTATTTCCAACCCCTTTGTTGTGGCCTGGACAGCTCAATTTCGTTTAGTGCTGGCATTTGGGAAGACAAGCCCTAATCTAGCAACCTGTCAATAGCAGTAAGTGAATGGAATTACAACTCAACTCATAGCCATAAATTCAATTCGGACTCATAGTGACCCGAGAGGACAGGGCAGAATTTCCCCCTCAGGATTTCTGGGGCTGGAATTCTTTACAGGAATAAAAGTCTCTTTTTTCTCCCTCCCAATGGCTCCAAAGGACTGACCTTGCAAGGAGATGTCCAGCGGGTGCCAGCAGGCTCCTTCATTGAAAATCTCTGCTAGTTTCTGAAGCGGGAGGGAAATTTTGAGGAGGCCGTCTGCGGCAGAGTTAACTCCCCATTAAAGCCAATGAGCTTTTCCACATCTCTCAAAAAACAAACAAAAAAACCTAAAGTGACTACTTCAGATTAATATGCTGTAGGTAGAACCACCTCCCACTCACCAAACCAAACCAATCAACCAACCAAACAAACAAACAAACAAACAAAAAAAAAAAACCCAAATCCTGTTGCCTTCAAGTCAGTTCTGACTCATGCTCACCCCTTGTGGTACAGAGTACAATTGTTGCATGAGGTTGGCTAGGCTGTACCCTTTATGAAAACAGATGACTCCTTCCTTTTGTGGTACAGCTAGGTGGTTTGAACTGATAACCTTTATATAAGCAGCCCTATCCAGCGATCTATGTCAACTAAAGTGTCAAAGCATGTAAAGACTGATCCACAACCCCCACTTCTCTCTTCCTCTTCTGTGATGACCTGGAATCCACCTTTTGATCTGGTGGCACCATATTTGTGAAGCAGCCCGAATCACTGACGGACGGTGTGCAGGACAAACACCCTGTAGAATTGCCCTTCCAGTGTCAGAATTTGCATGAACAAGAATAAACTTCTAGATTTTAAGCCACTGAGGTTCCAGGGGTAGCTTCTTTCTGCAGAACAGACTAGGCTATCCTGCCTGATCATCTCTTCACAGGGTTTTTGTGGAGAGCTACTGGAGCAGCTCGATCCAGGGGAGCTGCCAAAGCAGATACCTACACTTTATCTGGGATTGTAGGTTGTAGTACCAAAGTTTTTATTTGCCCGGGAGGCACTGAGTAAATTTTTTTTCTTCTGAAAACAGGACAATATGTAAGTAAGTTTGGAGACATATGTAGCTGGAGCTGAAAGTCCTCTTACCTTGCAGTTTTCTTTGGTAGAGATAGACTTGTTCTTAATGAAACCCATGACAGTCAGTGTCACAAATGACTTCTGAGGAGAGGCCAAACAGCTAAGTCAAGGCCAGCCTACCATTCTCTTAAATGCTGTCTCATGCTCTCATCTGCTCTGACGTGTCTGCTCAGGGGCATGTGGCAGCCACTAGGCGGGCCTTACCATTGGCACTGAAAATCATTGTAGGGGATATTAGAGGATTTACATCAAGAAGACCTGACTTCCTGGCCATTGCTCGGGGGCCACAGTTCCCAAGACAATCAGTGTCAAGGGCAAAACAAAATAAAACATGACGAGGGCTCTGGGGCTGGGTTGAGCTGGATATGTAACCAAAGCCCCTTTCTACCAGAATCTTCCCAAGAGGAGATTGCTCTTTTCCATAGCTAAACAATTTCCATAGCTAAACGTTCTGCTGAGGAACCTTCTGGGAAGCAGAAGAAAATAAATCTGCCTTCCTTTGAATTAAGCTGGGTTGGGTCCAAGCCCTGTGTAGTGTCTATTCTTCTCATAACATCTAAAGGAGTCTGATTTCACCATTCTTAGCTATTAAAAAAAAAGTTCCAGGCACAATAATTCAATTTAAAATTACACACCAGGAGTAGTTCATATTTAATACACTTTATACAGGTATTACAGGTACAAGGGACATACTTGTTAACTGCCAGGTTGCTGGCTTGAACCAACCAGCTACTCCACAGGAGGTACTGTGTTTCTGTGAAGATTTACAGCTTGGAAGCCCACTGGGAGAGCTCTCCTCTGGCTTGAGTCTGAAGGTGCTTGACAGCAGTAGCCTTTTGTTTTTATAGAGGTAAAAAGCTTTCTTTTTTTTTTTGGTATAAAGCTTTTTAGAACAACAAAAACAATTCCTTTTGGAAGTAAGCCAGAGCTAAAACCACAAGTTACATGCTTTACTTTTTTTCTGTCCTGCAGCTGGCAGCCACCCTTTCATCGATTGTGCACACCAGCATGGTGGTGAAGTGGTGAACTCTGCGCTCTCATTCCCCTGGCTTCACACTCGGTCTCCTCACTCATCGTGTGGCTTCACCCAACGCACGGAGCCTCCTGCAGGCTCCTCTCCCAGCGTGTGTAAAAGTGCGAAGGAGACAGACTTCCTCAGAGCTGTGCTTTAGAGAGAATCCTCCTCACATACTCAGCACCGCCTTGAATAGGGCAGCACTGCATACATGACAGCTACTTGATGATTGTTGATGGTGGTGGTGGTGTGTTTGTACGGATAAAAAAAGAGCCCTGAATGGTTATGTAACAAGTAAGGGAATAAATAGATCTTCCTTCATCCACCTTCATCTTTCATTGTTCTATCACTCTCTGATTGCAATATTAGAGGCTAAAATGGGCAGAATTCCCACCTCTGAACAAAGTTTGTGCACATGGGTGTGCATGCTTGTGTGTCCATGTGAGTGGGCCTGTACAATGTGTGTGCACGTGTGTGTGCACATGTGCACTGGAGCGTGGCAGCAGCAGGGGAGGCGCCTGTCTCTGTTCAGCAGTATCTGACGGCTGCTGCAGGTGTAATGAGAAGTGATTGATGATCTGTTCAGGGAGCTCCTGGGGTGGACTCAGGGAAGGAGCAGCAAAGAAGACATACTCATCTCCCCTGTATTTAGATGAGGTGACGGAGGTGGGTGGTAGAGGAGCAGCTACTCAGTAATGAGATCACAGGGGAAAGGCCTTGGATGAGGTGCCAGACAGCCCTGCTTTCCCAGAGAGGGTGGGGACTGGGAATGAGGCTGCATCCTGCCTAATCAGTTACAGTTGCTCTGTCACTCTGGGGAGGGAGGCAGATGAGGCAGGGAGCTTCCGGAATCTCTCATCTCCAGTCCTTCTAGGTGGATGTGGGAGCGTGTGAGGACGGCCACACTGGAGGGTCAGGGTTGATCGCCTTGCAGTGTGGAGCCCGGCCTGGACCTGCGTTGTGAAGGGTGACTAAGGAGCTCTGGGGGCAGGGTTCTGGGTGGGGGCTTTGTCTACTAAGACCCACAGCCGCGCCCTGTGTCGCAATGTTGGCATGCAATGTGCAAAGACTTGAGACAACGTGAAATGGACCATCCACTTCACTTGGAAAGACAGGAGGGCTGAAAATCAGATTGGGAGATCTGATCTCGTTTGCTGCACAGTTGTGAGAGGAGATATTCCTGGCTTCTCTCATGTTGGGAACCGGACATAATCAGCCTGACAAAACCAAGGCCATATTGCCTGCCCAGCAGGGCTAAAGCCACGTCACCTCAACCTTATCTCTACCCTGACACACACCAGATGGCCCACCCTTGTCTGCTCCAGCACCGGACATTCCAACTGCAGACTTGCGGCCGCCTGCCCTGTGTGCTCTACACCCCCGCCCTTCCTTTTTTTTATCTCCCCTTTGAACTCCCTTGTTTGCCTCACCCTTTATAGAGAGGCTTGTGTAGCAATAAACTCAGACCTTGACAAGAATCTGCTTGGTCTCGCTCCTCTCTCTCGCCCGTTTCTCTTTCAGGCTGGGTCCTCCTTGGAACCCCTCGAATAACTGAGTCCCTCTGGCATGAAGGAGGTGATACGAATGCATTGATAGCCTAGTATCTGTCAGCTGGGAGCCACAACATAGTGAGAGCCCTTATTAATCATTTGGAGATTAGCTGAGGGGTGGGAGAAGCCAGGCATGAGGCTTTCCAGGGCTGCTCAGCATGCACAGGAGTCCTTTCCTGGGTTGGACAGAGGTGCTGCCATCTGAAAGCTCAGATAGAGCAGTTGGAAAATTAACTGACCTGGTACAAGATCTATTTACATATATCAAAAGATCCTGGGTAATAACATCTCATGTTTGTGCAGCATGCCACATTTGTCAAAGGGCTTTCTCATTTACTGTCTTACTTGGTCCTCAAACTAAGAGGCCTTTGGGCAGCTATTGCTGTTTAATTTTGGGCGTGGTAACAGCTTTGGGTATAGTACTGGGCTTGGAATCAGGCTGTGCAACCCACAGCAGGTCACTTAGCTGCTCTGGATTGGCTTTCTTCCTCTACGAAGGTCAGCGCTTGGACTAGACCATTTTCCCAGTGGCAGCTCTGCTGACATTTTGGCCAACATCCTTCTTGTGGGGCTGTGTTGTTCCCTGCACCAGGATGCTAAGCGAGCATCCCTGGTCTTAGCCCACTAGATGGCAGTGGGACTCCCTTCTTCAGAATGTCTCCAGGCATGGCCAAATGTCCCCAGCAGAGCATGCTGCTGGGCTGGCGCACGGCAGGATGATGCACTCAATGAGTTGGATTTTAAGTTTTCAGGTACTTTACATGTCTGCACAGGGAGACTACATCAACAATTACCCAGCAGTCAATGGGTCATCACTGACCCTCTCTATAATTCCAACTGAGATCATGAAGCACCGACTGAGTTTCTGAGCTTAGCACCCTGAATGGCACAAGTTGTTTAGCACTCAGCTACAAACTAAAAGGTTGGCAGTTCAAACCTATCCAGAGGCCTCTTAAACAAAATCCTGGTGGTCTGCTTCAGAAGAGTTGGAGCCATGAACACCCCATGGAGTGAAGAGATATAAACATGAATGTGGATGTGACTCTAGGTATAGCTAGAACCATGGAATCAACTACATCATGGAATCAACTTCAACTCCTGGCCTCCTTGTGTGTCCAAGAAGAACTGTGCTCCCCAGGGTCTTGAAAGGCTGCTTGGTCTGAAGTAGATTTGCAGGCCCTTCTTTCTACGTGCCGCTGGGTGGCCTCAACCTTCCAAGCATGCTATTAAAAGCCAATCCGTCACCTGTGTGCATCACTGAAGACACACGGACACAGGGAGCAATGCCCTGGCTGGGGCACTGGAACAGCGCTGGCATGCAGTGAGTGCTGCCCAGTTAGCGAACAGGTCTTCCCTTGGTACTTTCTCAGGTCTGTGTGAAGCTTTCTAAGCATCCAGAGTTCTCGGCCTGATTCTGCTGCCAACTTGCAGTGTGACTTCGAGCTAGTCTCTTGCCCTCTCTGGGCTTGATAACAAAAGCAGGGCAGGCCAGCCACAAATATCGTGTGGCTAGCAGGGGAAAGCAGTTGAGGACACAATTGCAGATGGAGTTCATCCTTTGGACTCATCGCCCCTCCTCCCTAACACCCCCCCCCCACTACACACACACACCTTTTCAACTGCACCAGATGGGTTTTAACTTTCCGGCACCAGAAAAGCAGACCTTGAGTTTTTTCCTTTATGGAATGTAGGCCACCCCTGCTTATGTGTCACATTCAGTCCTCGTTCTTCTCCCTACTCTTGTCCCTCCTCCAGTCTTCAACAAGTGACTGCAGGGCGGTTTCCCAGCAGGGCTGTGCTCAAAGATTCATAATGCTGGGTTTTCCTTTAGTTCTCCACAGTCTGGGGCTTGGGACAATCCAGGCATTACCTTATCAACTGCTCATTTTAGGGGGGAAGGACGGGGGCACTGGAAACACCACATGGGGCCCAATCCTTCTCTGCACGCATGTGAGGGGTTTCCAGGAGCTCGAATTTCAACTTAAGTGATTTATTTTTTGTTGTTTAATCGCGTGCCTGTCATCTGCTGGACATTTCTTCTACAGTGTTTTGTTGTTGTTAACCCCATTTCTAAGATCAGAGATAGAAGGGTCAGGCACAATAGGCAGTTAAATTGACTCAATCTGGGCTGTGAACCTGCTTCTGTCTGGTTCCTCATAGCCCTCAGTCATTTTAATGGAGGTGTTGTGAAGGGTGTGGGTTCAGCAGCCACACACTGCCTCATCTCGCCTCCTCGTTGATAGGCTGTGTACCCTTATGTGAGTTGTTTAATCTCCTACCAAGCTTGTGAGAGCACTACTTTTATTAGCTTCAATTTACCGAGGCTGTGAGAGGTCAGGGGAGCGAAGGCTTACAGATTGCCTGGCATATAATATGCTAATGATAGTCAAGATATATAACTAAGCATGTCTCTGTTCTTGGTTCTGTCAGTACCTGGTGTGTCCACAAAGGAGAAACCTGGTTTCCTGCTATTTTGAGCATCTAGTGTGAATGGCAGGAGATAAGTCACATGCTAATGAACCCTTGTGGTGTATTGGTTAAGCACCCTGGGGCCCGGCTATCAAAAGATATAGTGTCCAGGGTCTTAAAGACTGGAAGATAAACAAGGGGCCATCTAGCTAAGAAACAACAAAGCCCACATGGAAAAAGCACACCAGCCTACCCCAACATGATCGCTGAAGACAAAGCGGGTGCATAAGCAAATGTGGGCATGTTTTCTTGATGTGCACTCACCCTTTACATAAAACTCTCTCTTATACATACGCGTTTCTGTGGATTTGTTTCGCTAAGGCACCCAGACTAACATAAGCAGCATGGAACGCATTTAAGAAGCCTAGACAAGGGCAGGGCAGGATATTTGGAGGGACTGGATCCAGAATTAGAGAGGAAGGGGTGCTGGAGGTGAAACGGGCTGCTAGCTCCCTGTCCCAAGGAGGACAATGAGACTGCTGGCTCCCATGAAGATTTACAGTCTTGAAAACTCCATATAGGGTCACTGTGGTTGGAATCCACTGGACGGCAGTGGCCTTTTGGGATTGAAGGTGGAAGCCACCAACGGCTTCCTGCCATTGAGCCAAGGAGCCTCCGGAGAGTGTGGGAACTTCTGGAATACAGCGAACAACCTCTGCACATCTGCTTTTCGTGCTGCCCAAGTCATGCATTGACATTTTTCCAAAAGTGAACCATCACAGCTGCTCTCTCAGGAAGCTGGGGGCTGAGCCCGCTGGTTCCACTCCGTCAGCATTTCTGGTCCGGGTACCTGCCCTCTGCCCCGGCACAGGCAATGGGCTTTTGGAAGCAGTGCTCCCTGGGTAGTGGGTGTGATTTGGCTCCTCTGGCCTAACATGATGAATGCTGAGAGGGGGTGGATACTAGGGGGTTAAGCTCCCTGACCTTTCCCTAGCCCAGGGGAAAACTTACTATTTAAAGTAAGTTTTAGACAGAATCTTTAGAAAGATAAATTGTTTACTTAATGTACACAATTACTCCCCAACACATCTGTTTTGTGTCTGCTCAACTCAACCTCATAGGCTATGGATGACCTTGAGCAAGTTTTTAAAGTCACAATGGGTTTCTACCAGGATTGAGAGTTCAGCTCTCTCAACTCTCCAACTGGTTATTAGCACCATAGTCTCATTTCTATTTATGGATTTACTTTGTTTGAGGGAAAAAAGACTCCCAATTCAACTATATTTTATTAGGAACTCCTTTGCTATGTTTTACACAAGAAAAAGGCACAAACCGCTGTTCTGGATGAAGGAGAGCATCCGCATGAGGCCCCAATGGTGTCGGAAGGACCCACAGCCACAGTTACTTAAATAAAATGACACCCATTCTGTCCTGCTGACTCTGACTCATAGTGACTCTGTGTAGAGATCCTGAAGTTGCTACCTTTACAGGAAGCAATAACCTCATCTTTCTCCTGTGGAATGACTAGTGGCTTTGAACCAGCGACCTTGCTGTTAATAGTCCAACACTATCCAGCATCACCACCTGAGCTCCTGAAAGCTTAAATGAGACATGGAAAACAAACACCTTTGTCACAAAACTGTCCCTGAAGACAGATCAATTCATGGAGTTGCGGGAGGGCCTGTGAGAGCATGAGCGGGACCTTCATTGGGATGTGCACACGACCGTATATCGCTGAGTCTGGCCCGGGGAGTGGACGCAAGCACACTGCCTGATGGACAAGCTTTCTACTGCCAGTCAGCAGTAGGAAGGAACTCAATGGTGGCTGAATGTGTGGCCCCTCAAAATGGATTTAGGGTCTCCACATAGACTCTCACTGTGAGCCACAGCCTATTGCTCAAAATTTAAGCTCAAATATGACTTAAATGCCTAACATTCTGTTTCCTTAAACTAGAGTACTGCCAGGATCAACTAGAGGCCTGGATGACCTATTAGGTCTGAACAACGATCTCAAATCACTTCACATGATCCATTCCACCAGTCATGTCACCAGTCGCGCCTCCTCACTTACCCATTCCAGAGACTGTGCCTGTATAACCTATCGACTAACACATTCCCACATGTCGTGATTATGAAACCAACCATCATGCTGGAATAAGGACCAATCACGATGTAAGGGGCAGGGTCAGTGGGAAAGCAAGATAGGGTCTGAGGGGAGCCAAGAGGGTCCCATCACTCAATCCCTAAACCTGATCTAATGTCACTAGACTGGGGTCTTCCTCACATCTCAAGGGCACCCGATTCATGATTGAAGTGAATTGTGTTTATTCAATCTTTGTTCTGCTTGCCGTCCTGCTATGCTGCCTCCTCTTCTTGCTTTATGTTGTGGTGACAAATGGCTTGAGAGGGATTTGACATAGGGAGAAAGCCCACCCACATCAACTGTCACCAGAAGCAGACACTAAGTTCATTTCTCTCACCTCACAGAACTATGCACATCAGACACTGGTAGAGCTGCCCGGAAGGGGAACCCTTAGTGCAGTGGTTCTCACCCTGTGGGTTGCGACCCCTTTGGGAGTCATATGACCCTTTCACAGGGCTCGTCCAATTCATAACTGTAGCAAAATTACAGTGATGAAGTAGCAAGAAAATCATTTAATGGTCAGGGGGTCACCACAACAAGAGGACCTATATTAGGAAGGTTGAGAACCACTGCCTGAGTGTGCTTAGGACTTTGCTGCCCTCAGGGTCACCAGACATTCCTGAAGGCAGAGTCACTGCAGGAAGCCCTTCTGGGAAATGCCCTGAAGCCAGGTCTCAACCAACTCCATCCACCCTAACCCTCCTAGATCCTAATCATAGGCCGCTTGGAAATGCTCTCTGCCACTTCAAAGACTGTAAGTCCATGGGAGCAGAAAGCCTCCTCTTTCTCCCTTGGAGTGGTGGCTGGTGAGTTCAAACTGCTCACCTTCTGGCTAACAAAACCCACAGACCAGCTCCCCCTGAGCTCAGTTTGGTTTGCCGCACAGCACACATTGTTGGGAACCTTCTGAAGTAGCTGTGCCATGTGCAGGTTGGGGGATTTCGCACAAGATGCAGAATTCCACCCTCTTTTGGCAAAAATAATTTTTGCAATAGCCTTGTATTCTCTTCTGGATCTGAGTAGCAGCTACTCTCATGCAGTCCTAGCACATACATGCATGCACAGTCCTCCCAACTCCCTAAGGTCTTATGCCGAGTCTGCTCCATGCTTTCCTGTGTCCTATGTGGCGCTGTAGGCACCCAAGGCATGGGCTCTGCAGCCTGGGTTCAAATCTCTCCTTTCCACTTCCTCACTGTGTGGTCATAGGCTCATGACTTTATCATCCTGTGCCACTGATTTTTCATCTGTAAAATGAGGCAAGAATAGAGTCCACACATAGGCTTGTTAAGTGAAATAATTGAATTATTATATACAAAAAGCTTAGAACATTGCTCGGCATCTTGCAAATACTGTTAGGTAGCTTAGCATAGGGACTGGGTCATCCATTACATATGCTCAGGTTCAAACTTCCGGCCAGGAAGGGGTGGTACACCTAGGTGGGTGTTACATCTGGATTGGCCCATCTGGGCCAGGTGAATTCAATCCAGCCAATGGGGTTGACCAGGACCATCAACCATGCCTCCCTATGGAGGAATTGAAAAGGCAGGATCTTGACCTCTCCGATGTCTCCCTTCACCCACTTTTCTGTTGTCCGTCCCCCAGGGAGGAGGTCACATGTAGATACTTGTAATCGGTTCCCTCTTTCCAATCCACCCTCCCGCTACCCTCCCAATATCACCACTCACAAATTATCAAGGTTTCTTGAGGGATGGGGGAGCGGGGAGGAAGGGGTAAAAATGAGGACTTGATTGATGCCAAGGGCTTATGTGGAGGCAAATGTTTTGAGAATAATGAGGGCAGTGAGTGTACAATGTGCTTTACACAATTGATGTATGTATGGATTGTGATAAGAATTGTATGAGCCCCTAATAAAACGATTTCAAAAAAAAAGAAAAGAAAGAAAAGGCAGGATCCTGGAGCCCACGTAGTGACTTTCTCTCCAGCAGCTTCTAGGCAAGCTGTGCAGGGGTGAGGGGCCCTGAGGTGCCTGTGTAAACCTGAAACTTCTTCTCTCAAAAAACTCACTTGGATCACAATCCAGACTGCGGAGTGAATTCTTTCTCTCGCGAAGCCAAGGACTGAGGTATATTTCTCCCACGAGAGATCTAACAATAGTATCTCTTATTATATCATTAGGAGCCCTGGTGGTGTAGTGGACTATGCATTAACCTGCTAATCGCAAGGTCAAGGGTTTGAACTGACTAGCCCGTCCGTGGGAGAAATATGAGGTTGTCTATTTCTGTAAGGCAATGGTTCTCAACCTTCTGAATGCCGCCACCCTTTAATACAGTTCATGTTGTGGTCACCTGCAACCATAAAATTATTTTCATTGCTACTTTATAACTGTAATTTTGCTATCGTTATGAATTGGATGACCCCTGTTAAAGGGTTATTTGATCCCCAAAGGGGTCGCGACCCACAGGTTGCGACCCCTGCTGTAAGGATTTAAAGTCTCAAAACCCCAAAGGGGCAGATCTTTGTCCTATTGGGAGTCAATAAAATGGTAGTTAGGTTTTTTTCTGCATCAGTATCAGATTCTGGTGGCAATCTCAGTCATCCTGCATTGTGGTCTGGTTTGAACTCCGGAAATGACTGCCCTGGTTTGAGGTGAGGGCCACGGTGCTTCAGTGGTAGACCTCTCATCGACTTTCACCGGGAAGACCCGGGTTTGATTTGCAGCCAATGTGCCCGAGACTGTCAGTGAAGGTTTGTGTGTTGCTATGACACTGAGCAGGCTTCAGTGGTGTTTCCAGACTGAAACAGAATAATGAAGAAAGACCTGATCATCCCCATCCACACATTGACCTATGGCCCACCACTGTTGGCTTCCTCTCCCAGTCCTGGTGGTAGCACAGATAGGCACAGTTTGCTCCACTGCCCATGAGGTGCCCATGAGAGGCTGACGCGACAACCACAGTCAAGATCAACAGCTTAAACTCCATTCTGGGTCTATGGAAACAAGAACAACCTTCTGAATTGAGGTTGCATTGCTATTTGGGACTGGGAGGATGCCTTTGTGATATGGATTGCACTCTGGATCCCAAGGGGGACTTTTAAACACAGCCACATAGCAGCTCCGGAAATTGCCATAGTGAGAAGGCAGGTTTAAAAAAATTTAAAAAAAGCTTTTACTGGCTTGCTCAAAGGAGGCTGCGGGTAGATTGGGGGGTGGAAAACTCCTCTGGAAATGGAAAATTTTTTATCCTTACATATGCATCATTTCTTCTGGTCCTGAAAGAAAACACAAAGCAGAGGAGAGGAGGAAACGGAGACTGGCAGTCATCTTGTTGGTATTCCCACAGCACCCCCTCCTTAAGCGCTTGCTGCCATCTCATCCAACTCCACTCAGTGTATTTTCACCCGGCAGTGATGCAGAAATGTCTGCGTACTCCAGTTTTATTGTAGTCTGGCAGCGTTTATGGCTTTGACGTTCAACTGAGCATGGCAGGACGTCTAGAAGCAATTATAACCAGCACCTGCTCTGTCTGTGCGATGGGCAGGCAGTGACGGATTCCCAGCCTCCGGAACACTAGTGTTCCCTCCCAGCTCAGGATAATGACGGTGACACTCGGCCCCCTTGTTGTCTGGGGAGCTCAAGGAGCTCTCCTCTGAAACCTCAACTTATGGGCATTTCTTTGAGTGAAGACATCAAATTAGTGACTGGAAAGGAAGGCGTAGGAGATGATTATTGGCCACAAGACAAGCCTTAATCGCCTCCAGAGAGCATGTCTCCTAAGTGCCAAGTGTGGAGAGGGAGGAAACAATTGATCACAAATGGAATAGACTCTGAGTCTCGCCACACAATGTGTGTGTGTGGTCACTGAGGCGGCAACATTATGACTGGGGATGGATACGGTTTGTGCAGCCGTGATTGCCATCCAGAATGTGGCATGCTATTGTGAAAAATGATTTTTTATTCTGAGCAAATCTCTGCTTCCACTTGCTTTAATGCTTCGCCGGAGAGCAGGGGACTCTGGGAGGGGTGGGGGGCGCACAGGGCTGGGCTGACCTCAGGAACTCATGTGTAAAGGGCTTTTTCTCACTTGGAAGCAGGCTGTTCTTTCTGGTAAAGCTTGTTTGTGAACCTTGCCACATCTGCGTCCGAAGAGGGAACTGAAGGTGACAAATGCCATGAGGAGCCCCGGGCACATCTTGTTTCATTTGAATCCCAGTTTTACCTTTCTGGGTTCTGAAGCATCAGATGGGTGCCAAACGCTTCCACGGACAACTAAAGCTGAACAAGGTGGAGGCAGATGAAGAGCAACGGGAGGTTGGTGTTTGGGAGACTGAATACTTGGGCTTCCTAGGCCAGTCCAGTTGGTGGTTAGAGCCCTATTTCAGATTCCACTGTAATCTCCTAGTGTCCAAGGACCAAGTGGCTCCTAAGTCCAGAATTTCTGTTGCATGTGTCACCAAGGAGGAGTTGGGCTAAAATGCATTGAAGAATAAAGCAGGAGCTTGGCTTATGAATCCACTCTCTGATTCTGAAATTTCAAAGGCTCCGTGCACAGACATTTCAACACTGAAAGCACAGCAGGGAAAACCAAAGACTTGGGCTTCCTCCTTGTCCCTCTTTTCGGGCTTTTACGGTTTTCCAAGGCGCCTCCCTGAGCCGAGTGTTGTATAGGTCAGGTTTAAAGATGTCCTAGTTCCGAGGGACTTGCTGTTCTGCTTTCTTTTTCAGGGAGACCTGGTTTCTTGTCTTGTGGCCAAACACAGAGCACAGATGTCTGTGGGCCTCCTCCCTTTCCCCTGACCTTTGCTCTCTTCTCTGGATACACTACTGACCTGTTCTCCCTTACAAGATCTGAACTGCTCACAAACTTCGATGAATTCTCATCCTAGCAAGAAGCATCTGAGCATCTTATTAGAGCCTGTATGAGTTCTGTTCTGGATGCTTATTTGTGCAACTTCAGGGTCTGGCATGGAAACATTCCATGTCCACAGACCCGCACAAATAATATAAACTCCAACAGTAGTTTAAGGTTTAAGGTGGTAACAGGGAACGCTGGGGCCTGTGGCTCCTGGTGAACCTCACAGGCTGTCTAAAGGGGCTACTTCCATCTCAATGTAACCATACAGGAATGTAGACCTGTTAGGTAGCAAGACAAGGGGTTGTTCCTCTCCATGCTTAGGGGGCCCCCTACAGGAGGTTGGAAGCCAATGCAGGCTAAAGGGCATGCACCAATTCAAGGCCAAGCCAGGAGAGCTTAATTGACGCCTCACAGCTGAAAGCCCTTAAAAGGCTGGAACCTTCCCTTCAGCTGCTTCTCTGCCTTCCGCTCAGCAGGGCTGGGTGTGCAGTGTCATGAGGGTGCCCGTGTTCAGTTTACTGTAACGCCGGAACCTTCTTCTCTCCTGTATATAAACCCACTCGGATCACCAACCAGGCTTTGGTGTGAATTTCTTTCTAGTGTGTAGCCAAGGACCGAGACATTTCCCACCCGAGAAACCTACAGACCCAGACTTACAATAAACCCATATGTGTGTGTGTGTGTGTGTGTGTGTGTGTGTGTGTGTGATACACACACACACACACACACACATATATGGCAAGAGGTGAACAGGTCTAGCCAGCAATGGTGAAGAGGGCCCTGGGATTGAGATTGAGAACGATTCTGAAGTAGAATCCATAACCCTTAGAAATGTATTGGCCTGCTATACCAATCCAATTACCCTCAACCTTCTTCAAAGAATTGGAAAAACTGACCACCAACTTCATATGGAGAGGGAAGAAACCCAGAATTAGCAGAGAACTCCTCAAGAAGAAGGACACAATTGGAGGACTCGCCCTACCTGATTTCAATGCCTACTACACAGCTACAGTGGTCAAAACAGCATGGTACTGGCATAATGATAGACACTCAGACCAGTGGAAAAGAATAGAAAGCCCAGGAGTAAAATCATCAGCATATAGACAACTGATCTTCGACAAGGGTTCCAAAAATGTCAAGTGGGAAGCAGATGCCCTCTTTAATAAGTGGTGCTGGAAACAATGGATATCCACATGTAGAAAGTTGAAATAAGACGTCTACCTCACCCCATGCACAAGAATACACTCAAGGTGGATCACAGATCTAGAAGTCAAACCCCAAACCATCAGGACCATTAAGGAGGGAATTGGGACTAATCTCAGAGTACTGGCCCAGGGAGCACATAGGCTCACTGCAACAGGGAAGGGGACACACACAGGTGAATTGGAAATCGACAAATGGGATCTAATAAGAATAAAATGCATGTGCACCTCGAAAGACTTTGCCAAGAGGGTGACAAGGCAACCCACAGACTGGGAGAAGATTTTTAGTAATGACACATCAGACAAAGGGCTCATTACTAAAATCTACAACACCATCATGACCTGCAAAAAGAGGAAAACAGTTAACCCCCTAAGGAAGTGGGCAAAAGAAATGAGAAGAACTTTCACTAGAGAGGAGATCAATATGGCCAATAAACATATGAGAAAGTGCTCGAAGTCCCTTGCCATAAGAGAAATGCAAATCAAAACAACCATGAGATACCACCTAACACCCCTGAGGCTAGCCCAGATCAGTAAATCAGAGAGCAACAAGTGTTGGAGGGGCTGTGGTGAAGTAGGAACCCTCCTCCACTGCTGGTGGTCGTGTACATTTGTACAGCCACTGTGGAAAGCAATCTGGCGATACCTAAAGAAAATGGAAATTGATCTACCTCATGACCCAGCCATCCCTCTACTGGGCATATACCCGGTTGAAGCAGCAAATAAAACACGACCAGTCATATGCGCTCTAATGTTTATTGCGGCACAATTCACAATGGCAAAGACTTTGAAACAGCCTAAGTTTCCATCGACAGACGAGTGGATTAGCAAACTTTGGCACATACACACAATGGAGTATTATGCAGCACTGAAAAGCACCGATGAGCACATGAAACACGTTATTTCATGGGAAGAGCTGGAAGGAATTATGTTAAGCGAGGTAAGCCAGACCCAAAGGGACAGGTACAACATGAGTCCCCTGAGGTAAGTACAATCAGCATGACAGAAATAGAAGAATAAACATCCATCCCACAATAAACGGCAGGAAGCATAGATAGTTGGAGGGAGGACAGGCCACACCTAGGGAGGTACATAAGAGCCCAGCATAAAGAAGGGGTAGTGGGGTAGGGAGAGGGAGAACCGGGAGGGGGAGAATCCGAATGGATGGTATGGGGGGGGCAGGGTACTAACCCACCCGGGGGAGAGTATCGGTTATGTCCCCACAGATTTGGAACATGCATACGGACCCCAACACGACACACCAAACAAGGAGGACAACGCAAAGTACAGAGGTCTACACAAAGAGGCTGGACGACAAGCCGGCCCAAACCAGAATTAGGCCGACCCCCACACTCGAAGGGAATACCACAGAAAACAAAAATAGATCGTCTGGAGTGGGAAAGGAACTGACCCACCACACCACATCCAGAAGGAAGCTGAAACAAAAGAAGGAGAAAGGACATAGTGGAGTACACCTGGGTCCACCAAGCCCAAAGTCGATAGACCAGCTAGAAGAGCCCATCATACAGAGAGGACCATTCAGCTGACCACACTACGAGATATGACATCCTGCACCAACACATGGCCCTACACGGGACAGCACCTGAGACACAATGGGGGATGGGCAACTGAGCTGACCCCGCCACACTGAGGCAAACACTGGGGACATGCAATGGAGCAGCGGAGGAAGCAGAGCAAAGGGAGCCCGAGGGAGTAGAAAGGATGGCCTTCTGGGCCAGGACGTGGCGCCTCACAAGCTACACCTAGAAAACACTCCTGAAGGCCAATGAAAGGACCTTGAACTACTAGCAATTTTTTCTTTTAATATTTGCTATCTTTTTGTTTAGTCTTTTTAAACTTGTTTTGTTTTTTTACCCAGTAAATTTTGTATGTTAGTGGCTTTTCTGCTTATCAGCGTGTCGATGTTGCTTCTGTCAAAGCCATGTTCTTATGGGCCACTTGGGCGCAGTCAAAGTCATATCCATTTGTATGCACGTATTACTATGTCAGCAGGTCCACCTAGACAAGATAGGCTGGACAAATAATGAGAGAAGAAAACAACAGGACCAACGGTCCTGGAGGGACATGAGAGCGTGGGAGGTAGGGGAAGGGAGGAGGTGTCGCCCAACACAGGGACAAGGGAACAGCGAATGGTTCAAAACCAGAGGAGGGAGGGGAGGGGAGGACTGGAAGGGAGTGACCAAGAGCAAGGTAACTGAGAGGAACTACTGAATCCAGAATGAAGGCTAAACATGGTAATGGGTCGGGAGGAAAGCGAAAGGAAATAGAGGAAAGGAGTAGGAGGCAAAGTGCATACAGAGAAGCCTAAATACAGACATGTACATATGTAAACATATTTATGATTATGGGGGCAATAGATTTATATGCATATATTTATAGGTTCAGTAGTAGGGTAGCAGATGGACATTGGGCCTCCTCATGCATAATCCCCCAATACAATAGCACCTCGCCCTGCTAAGCAGCCATTGCAGGATACCCATCTTCCCGACATGATCACTGAAGACAGCCGTGTGTGTAAGCAAATGTGGTGAAGAAAGCTGATGGTGCCCGGCTTATCAAAAAAAGATATAGCGTCTGGGGTCTTAAAGGCTTGAAGGCAAATAAGCGGCCATCTAGCTCAGAAGCAACAAAGCCCACAGAGAAGAAGCACACGGCCTAAGCGAATACAAGGTGTTGAATGGACCATGTAGCAGATACAAAGGAACAAAAACAATCATTGTGTGATCACCTCTCTCACATAATGGCTGAAGACGAAAGTGTGCATAAGCAAGTGTGGTGAAGAAGGCGGATGGTGCCCGGCTACCGAGAGATGTAGCGTCTGGGGACTTAAAGGCTTGAACGCAAACAAGCGGCCATCTAGCCCAGAAGCAACCGAGCCCACACGGAAGCAGCACACCAACATAGGTGATCATGAAGGACAGAGGAGACCAGGTCTCCAACATCAAAGGTGGGGTGGTGGTGAGAATCACATCACCGTGAAAGAGGGGGAGTGCATGATGGGGACCCAACGCCCACCTGTAGACAGCTGGACCCCCTTCCAGAGGGGTAGTGAGGAGGAGATGGGCCACTCAGGGTTCAGTGTAGCAACAATGAAACTCAAAACCTTCCTCTAGTTCCTGAACGCTTCCTCCCCTCCCAATCATCATGACCCCAATCCTACCTTGCCTTGCGGACCTGGTTATACCAGAGGATGTACAGCGGTGCAGTGGGGATCTGGAGGCACAGGGAATCTAGGACAGACGAACCCCTCAACACCAGCTGTGGGAGTGGCGACACCAGGAGGGAAGGGCATGTAGAAAGGGAGAACCGATCTCAGAGATCTATGTGTAACCTCCTCTCTGGGAGATTGGCAAGGGGGAGGCGGGTGAGGGGAGACGCCGGGGAGTGTAAGATAAGATGTAATAATTATTTATAAATTATCAAGGGACCAGGGGTGGGATCGGGGAGGGAGGGGGATGGGGGGAAAAAAAGGGAAACCGAGCTGATTCCAGGAACCCAAGTGGAAGGTGAATTATGAGAGTGATGAGTGCAACGAATGTATAAGGGTGCTTTGCTCAATTGATGTATGTACAGATTGTGATAAGAGCCTTATGAGCCCCAATAAAACGATTAAAATAAATAAATAAATAATGAAAGAAAAAAAAAAGAAATGTATTGGCCTTAGGGGAGGGGCAAAGAGGGCTGGATTGAGAAAGTCTGTGGCATCCAGTTCTGACTTGACTTTTGGATCCAGAATCTTTCAGGAGTCATGGCCTTGCCCTCCAGCCAGAACTTCCAATAACCGTCTTCTCAGAGCCTTGTTAAATTCTCATAATACGTTACACCTGCCATCCTGTGAGCAGCTACCAAACCCAGGCACTTTTTTCTTTCTTTTTTTTTTTTTTTAACAGGAACAATAAAGTTTATTGAACCGTAGCTTAGTACAGGCGCTGGGGTTTCCCCACGGTGCTCTTAATGTACAAAGCACGGATATTCTGCCAATTCTTCTTCAGCAGCGAAACCAAAAAGTTGACAGCCAAGTGGATGTTGTACACGAGTTCATCATCTGTCATCTTCACATGGCCAACTGCCACTGCCAGACACAGCACCTTCTTCATCTGGAACTTGAAGGTGGACTTCACCTCGTCGACCTTGGCCACCATGTTCTCATTGTGGGTCAGCAGGGAAGGGAATTTCCCGGCCTTGTTCAGGCCCGGGCCCAGAATTCGAGGAATCTGCTTGATCAGGGTCTCTGAGGCCAAAAAGGCATCATACTTCTTGGCCAGCTTTTTGACCAACTTCTTATTCTTGTTGAGCTTCTTGAGCGCCTCGATGTCCATGTGAGGGATCTCCACGGCCTTCGCTTGTCGCAGTGCTGCTGGTCCCCAAGGACACACACTGAGAACTTGGGGCGCGGGGTGGACTTAAGCCTGACGGTGCCAGAGAAGCGTTTGTCCTTCTGAGGGTCGTAGTTCTTCAGGCTGATCTGCAGCTCCACCGTCTCCAAAAACTTCCGGCGCTTGCGCTGGTTCCTGTGCAGGACTTCCCGCACCGCCTCGTAGAGGGTGTCGCGAGAGACTTTGGTACTCATGGTTCCTAGCGCTGCGGCAACCGGAAAAGAGACCCAGGCACCTTTTTCAAAGACAAGCTCGCTCTCTCTACCCTTAAGAGCAGGTAGTTTTTGGATGATGGATATGAGATACCACAGAAGGCAAATCTGTAATCTTCCATGATGCCCAAAACATGCTGTCACAACCAGGACCCATGACAATCCCTCAGTTTCCTAAATTGCTTCACTGTTGCTTTTTAATTAATATATGACATTAACTTGTCATATATTGATAACAGGGAGGACCCTGAACTAGATGAATAAATTAAAGCTCTCCTCATCCTGTGCTTTTATATGAATGTGTTAATTATTTTTGTCATTAGGGAGAATGATGGAGGGATGGAGCAATACCAAACGGAGTTTGACAAAGTGTTGTGTTTGCTGCGGGAAACATGGTGCGTGTCACATACAATCTGTCACCCAGTGAGTCTGCAATTAACACCAAGGGACCAAGGTAGGATTCCCGGTAATAAATAGCCTTCCTCCCAGATGCTAGTGGAGACCCAGCAGGACCCACTGTTGTGTTGTAGCAGTTGTACACGGGACCTTATGGGAGACAGAGCTGGTGTTTGAAATGAGTTTTGTTTGTCCCCAGTTGGCTCAGATTTGTTTTTTAGATAGCATAATCACTAACATTTAAACACAGGGTGATGTCACGTAACAATCTGCAGCTTCTGAGAAATGGAGAGGCCTGACTTTGCTGGTTGACAGTGCACCTCTGGAAGACAAGGGGGACCACAGAGGGACTGGGGGGGGGCAGGCAGATGTGGTGATCGGAGTTTGGAATCCTTGTTTTCCACGTAGAGGTGGCAAGGAGTTCAAGGGTTCAGAAATTGAGGAGGGAAGTTCCAGAAGACAAGTCTGTGTGGTCCATAATAAACCAATATAGGGGTTGAGATTTCAATCCGTTGGCTATTTATTTTGTGCCTGGTAGCCAACCAGCCCAGAATTCCTGACCTCGCCGACCGTGTGAAACAAGGACCATTCCAGAATTACATAGAAGCAAGCATGGAAGCAAGGGCATCCACCACCCCGAATGCGTAGGGGTCAGGAACCAAGTGCTTTCTGTAGAACAGCCCCAGAAGGCAGACCTTTGGCTGGAAAACCTGTTAGGGAGCTAGCATAGGGACTGGCAGGCCCATTACACAAGCTCAGAGGTCTGAGCTACCGGCTCATGAAGTAGAGGCTCACTGCATGCTCAGAAGTTCAGGTTTCCAGCCAGCAGGGGGAGCTACGCCTGGGTGGGCGCTGTACCTGCATTGGCTCACCTAGGCCAGGTGAATTCAATTCAACAACACAGCCAATGAGGTCGAACTACGTCATCGACCACGCCTCCCTAACCGCTCATAAAACTCAAGAGGATCCCAAACCAGGCCTCGGCGTGAGCTGTTTCTGGCGTGGAGCCGAGGACCGAGGCACACCTGCCCCAGGTGAGGTCCAACAGAAGCGGTGATGTTCGAACAGAAGCGGTGCTGTGTGACTGGAAGCTATGAGGTAAGCCGGCCCCAGGAGTGGGCCTTCCCATGCTGGTCTCACGGGTTGTGGGCCCCTCTGGGCTCCTTTCACCTCACCACCCTTGGGAGAATTGTTGGGTTGAGTTCACCTGGCCTAGGTGAGCCAATCCAAGTGGCGCCCCACCCAATACAGTGGAGGTCCCTGGGGACGCTTGTAGCGTATTGCCGCAGCCCCAGCCTTTTGTGTCGGTCTTTGCGCCATTTCTTGCTGGTGTCAGTCTTTGCGCCGTTTCCTGCTGGTGTCGGTCTTTGCGCCGTTTCTTGCTGGTGTCGGTCTTTGCGCCGTTTCTTGCTGGTGTCGGTCTTTGCGCCGTTTCTTGCTGGTGTCGGTCTTTGCGCCGTTTCTTGCTGGTGTCGGACTTTCCGCCGTTTCTTGCTGGTGTCGGTCTTTGCGCCGTTTCTTGCTGGTGTCGGTCTTTGCGCCGTTTCTTGCTGGTGTCTGTCTTTGCGCCATTTCTTGCTGGTGTCGGTCTTTGCGCCGTTTCTTGCTGGTGTCGGTCTTTGCGCCGTTTCTTGCTGGTGTGCGGGACTTGATGTGCCTCTCTGTGCCTGCCTTCCCGGGCTGCATTTGGGTGGGGGCTGGGACGCTGCTGCCTGGAGGCTGGGAGGATTTTGACTCCCAAAGCCTTCTCGAGGCTCAGTGTAAAAGTTTATTTGGACTCGAAAACAGAATCAAAGACCCAATTAATTAAGTTTTAGAAGCAGGCTTTATTGCGAACTTGTGGCGGGTTCAGCAACTCAGGGTATTGAGCTATTGAAGCCACGCCAGGGAAAAAATCCTGGCGGCGTTTTTATGCCCACTGCTGGCAGGCACAGCTGGAGAGAATCATAGCTTGGGGGTGGGTGGTGGATCTGCGCACACAGGTGCTTCCGAAGGGAGAAGGTCGTTAATCTTACCTACATATGTCAGGGACGCGTGGAGTGACCATATCTTCAGAAAACCTTCTGGCTTTGGGAGGAGCTGGTTCCAGGAATTTGGGGTTGAGCAGAGGAGGGGAGGTCAGTTAGGGGTCAGTCTTGAGAGCTAAAATGGAGTCTGTTGTGCCAAGACAGGACGTTTTAGACTGACCCTATAGGGAAAAGGGACAACATTAGTCCATTTCTGTAACTGCTTCCTGTGGGTAGTGGGTGAAGAGCAAGGGGAGGGGCTTTTCCAGGCAGAGTACTGGGAGTTGCGGCCTGGCACAGGGTGGAGAGGTTGTTGTTGCTGGTGGACTGCTATACGGGTGATTTCACGGAGTCAACTTTGCAGGAGCTGAATGAGACAAGGAGCAATTAAGAGCAAAATTACTACTAAAATTATGGGTTCTAGTATGGGGGCTAGGAAGGAGTACAGAGAAGAGTTCCACCAGGAAGAGGATCCGTCTGTTCTGAATCTGTTGTTTTGCAGCTCACGGTTTAGCTTGTTGAGGGTCTGGACTCTAGTTTCCACAATTCCCAGCTTATTGATGTAATAACGGCATTCCTCCTGGAGGAATTAGCAGGTTCCTCCTTTTTCAGCAGTGATGAGGTCTAAAGTGCAGCGGCTCTGCAAGGCAACTTGGGCAACAGAGGTTGTTTGTTTCTGCAGGGAGGCTAGAGATTTGGCAGAGGCATCGACTGCCAGCTGGAAGCGTGTGGATAACTTGTCTGCTGTGGTGATAGAGGGTCTAAGGGTCCCGCCGCTGAGTCCTACTGCACCTGCTGCTGAGGCTAAGGAGATTCTCACTGCTATCGGAAGAAAAACTGCTCTTTTAGTTTGGCGACTGTATACCTGGATGTATTTGTCCTGGACCTCAGCCGGAGTGTATGTAGTGAGCTGCGGAACCAGAGTGACGGGCAGGCACAAAAGGGTAAGGTAGAACTGATGTTTAAATGCTTAGTGTATAGTTGCACCAAAAGAAAATTTTTTTCTGGCGCTGTTAGTGGTTTGGAGGGGATTTGGGTGACATTACATGTCTGTGTCGATGGATTGGAGTAGCAAAAGGGCACTTGAGTGTTTTCTGGTTGGATGTACAGAGGAATATTGGGGATGGTTATGGGTTTTGTGGTCTTTACGTTGGATGAAAATGACAGGGCAGGACCTGGTACTGCTACCAGAGGAGGGCGTTCTAGGGCTGCACGCATGCAGCAGGTGGAGAGGTTGGCTAGTCCAGCAAAGTGGCGATGGCCAGTCCCTGCTGTAGCAGGGTAAGCTGGGAGAAGGGAGACTCAGAAGGTTTAGAAATTTGCTTAGTGAGTTGAAGGTCTTGGATCTGAATATTACAGTGGATGGTGGATTGGACCTGGAGTAGCGACCTCCATACATAGAGTTTGGCGTCTGGAAATTTCTCTCGGCGAGTGGCGCACCACGCTCCTGGAACCAGAGGTGTCCAGCGGCTATCCCAGGGGTCTGGGATTGTGAGAGTGTATTTAGATTTATGGTAGTAGAATCATCCCTGGGGACAAAGGGAAAGGTAAAGTATCTGGCAGGAAGACCAAGGACACCCTACATTTTTCTGTATTCACCTTTTGCACATTGGGTAGTTGCCTTCTGGTCATACAGGTAGCAAATAATGGGATCAGCTTTTCCTTGATGCCGCTTAAAGTCAGGGAAATTTAAGTATATGGGTGTTCTGCACCCTGTGGGTGGGCAGTCAGCGGTGGCCAGCAAATAATCATAACGCTTAGTGCGGGCGTAATTGGTATAGTTTTCAGTCAAGTAAAATCGCTAGCAAAAGGGGAAATTATATTAGGTTTAGCTGGCTGGCTTGGTGAGGCGAGTGAGGCGGAGAGACATAGGACCAGTAGACTGAGCCAGACCACTGGGAGCCATGGTCAGAGTTCACTGCTGCCTTGACTCGGGACAAATGTACCCAGGAATCTATTCCAAGACCCTTGACTGCCAAGGGAGTAGTGAGCACTACGGTGTAAGGGCCTTCCCACCGGGGTGCTAAGGGTCTGGGTGCTAGGGATTTAATTAACACAGCATTTCCAGGATGCACTGGTTTTTGGTGATCAGCAGAGGTCGGAGATGGTTCAGGGATGGGGGAGTTTTCGTGTTGTCTAAGAAGGTTGCGGAGCAAGGACAAGTATGGAAGGTACGAAGCTAGCAGAGGGCAATCAGTTGCAGGAAGAGGCGAGAAAAGAAAAGGTTGTCCGTAGAGTATTTCGATCATGGCTGGGGAGGATCTGCGCACATAGGTGCTTCAGAGGGGTCGTTAATCTTATCTATATGTGAGGGAGGGGTGGAGTGATCATATATTCAGAAAACATTCTGGCTTTGGGACGAGCTGGTTCCAGGAATTTGGGGTAGAGCAGGGGAGGGGAGGTCGGTTAGGGGTCAGTCTTGAGAGCTAAGATGGAGGTGCAGGCCTCAAAATGGAGTCTGTTGCACCAAGACTGGGACACAGTGGTGTGCTGCGGCTCCGCCAAGCAGGATGGCTGGGAGCGCCCACATCTACCCTGTTGGTTTGGGCAGGTCTCTGGCTGGGTGGTTGGCTCCAGGCTGGCTTTCGGCTAGGCCACAATCTGCGGCTTCCATTTTCCCAGCCACATGACTCCACTCCCAGGCAGAATGGCGCCACCTGTGTCTGTTGTAGCTACTGTCTCTTCCCAGAAAGAAAGCCACCCAGACCGCGGGCAAGTTCAACAGAACAAGTTTTATTTTCTGCGCAGAGACTGTCAGCTCTCTTGAGAGGAGACTGAGTGGCCCCCAGTCTAATTTTCCAAAGGTTTTTATACTTTTGCAATGTGCAGGTGTGCAAGCAGGTAGAGTAGAGAAGCAGGGTGTTGCAGTTAGCCATTCTTAGTTGAACATTACCTGCTCTGGTCTTTCCTTCTGTACGTTCCCTTGGGCTACGTCTGCACAGCCTACCTCCCCAATATCAGCTAGTTCGTTGACAGTTCATAGCTAGTTTATTTACTGTTCATAATGGCTTCTATCAGCTCAAAATGACTTCTCTTGTCAAGGCTGTTTAAGCTTTGCCCAGAGCTGCTACATTCCCTCCTCTTCTTAGCCGAGTTCAAATCATTGAATCTGCGGTAGCCAGCCCAGTGTATGGTGGGCTCAGCACTAAGAGTTTTATGGTTTGTACTTTCTGTGTGAGGACTGCCACTAGCTTATTGGTTATTATTGGTCCAAACGTGAGGTTTAGCAGGAGGAGGATTAGGGGTCCGGCTAGGGGCGTTACTAGGGTGGTTCGCCAGGTTGCCCAATTAAGTAGCTTTTCAAACCAATTGGTTTCTTCATTTCTTTTCTTGACTCTTTCCTCTAATCTTTTCCTAACCAGGGCTAAACTATCTTTAATGATTCCTGAATGGTTTGCATAAAACAAGTTTCTCCTAATGCCATGCACAACACTCCTTGTTTCAAAAGGAGCAAGTCAAGCCCTCGGCGGTTTGGCAACACACTTCTACAAGGGAGTCTAAGGATCTTTCTAAATGGGAAACATGGTATTTTTATCCCTGTAAATCTAAAGCAATTTGCTGACTAAGAGTCTGATAGTTTAAGTTTCCTTGTATTAAAGCAACTGACCCGACTGCAGCTAATCCCATATCCCAAGCCCCGTTAACAGTGGGACTGACATTGGGGCTCTTTTAGCTCATCCAGAAATTCCAAAGTTATCCCTACCTCCTTCACCAGAACACAGGTACACTTGAGGAATAACATGCACTAGGACACAAATACCCGGGTCTGCTGCTAATACTGGGGAAAGGAGACAGGGTGCTAGTCCTGTGGAACAAGTAAAGCAAGTACCCGTTGGGGCAGATAACAAATAAGGATCACCATTTGGTTCAATAGGAACAGCTTGAAGGCAAAAATCTTGATATTTTGATATATTAAAGGGATAATTAGATGAATAAAAACAGTCTTCGCCCTTGGTAATCTTTTAAAGTGAGCTAGAGTTGAGTCCACTCTAACCTCACCTACAGACTGCTGCTTCGTGTAATCCTTCTTACTAACATTTCTAATTGGATTACGCTCTGCACCAATAGTGCTATTTGTAGCCGTGCCTACCGAGTAAGGGGGAGCAGGGTTCAGACAAAGCCAACAATCAGTTGCGAGGTTAGGATTTGAGTTCATAAATTGGAATACAGCATCCAGAGTATCAAACACAGAACCTTGAGGTGGCTCCTGAATGGGAAGGGCCCTTTGAGTTGGGCTGGCAGTGAACGGGAAAGTTACTGAAGAGTCTGGAGGGTGCGGCAAAGGAATCTTAATGACACCCAGCTGTGGCTCTTCAGGATTTATCACCAGGTTTGGGCCTATTTATGGACAGGAAGTTGCCATATTTTACTTTGCTGCATAGTAAAGGTTGTCCCGGGATCTCTATCATTTACATAATACTGAATTCCCATGTGTTCCCAGTGAACCCAATAACGCTTGAATCCAGTTCTTATTGGGTTACATTTGGAAACCATACACGTGGTGGGATCAAACCCCTCCGACTTGAGTCCCATTCTTGTAAAAACAATAGGGTCGTCTTTAACAAGTTTCCACCCTGAAGATGATAGTTTCACAACCCTAAGCTGCACAATGGCAATGTCCCTCCCCTTGGCAGTTAGGGAGCCCATGAGCCGGGCATCTATAGAAATGGTGTGTTTGGAGCCTTCTTTCTAAAGAGGGTATTCCGCACCCATAGGACGGGATTCCGGTTATGGGCCCCATTGTGCCCTTTACCTTTAAAGGATCCAGAATGCCAGCTCTTTCCTAGCAAATCAAACAAATCAAAGCGGAAACGGGGGTCAGACCCAGTGTAAGAAGTTACATATTCACTGTTGGAGGTTCGAGTAGCAGTCCACAGATGTGTTTGTGGTTGGGCGAAATGGCGGGTGCTGACAGCAATGCTCAGACAAAAACAATTAAGTTCTGTAAAGCCTTAATTTTGAGGGTTTTTCTGTCTTTCTGAGTGTTCATCTTTTCAGGATATGCTCAGGGAGGGCTTTTTTTGACTTGTGACTGATGAATCCACGGCCCCTTCCCCACTACTTTAATAGCAGTTGGTGTTATAAGTATCACCTAGTATGGGCCAGTCCCCCTAGGTTCTAAGGTCTCGGGTCAGTGCTTCTTTACCCACGTTCAGTCTCCAGGTTGCAAGTTGTGGGCTGCCTCTTCACCTTGCCCTTGGTTGGGCCCAAAATGAAGGTGTCGGAGCAGATGATTTGTCTCACCTGCTGGACAGCCTGCAGGCACTTCATGAAGGAACAAGTAGTGACTTCCATTACTTCTACTTCCTTCAGTCTTGGGAGGATTGGGGAAGGTCTGCCAAACTTAAATTCAAACGGGGTCGTGCTTTTCACATAGGGAGTGCATCGGACTCGAAGTAGGGCAAAAGGTAAAGAAAGGATCAATCCAGTTCTCGCCAGTTTCTAAATGCAACTTAACTAACAATTCCTTTAGGGTTCTGTTTATTCTTTCTACTTGCCTTGAACTTTGGGGCCTATAAGCCCAGTAGAGCTTCCAGTTAATATTTAGAAGCATTGCTAATACTTTAGTAATTTGAGCAATGAATACTGGGCCATTGTTGGACCCCAAGGTGGTGGGAAGCCAAATCTAGGGACAATTTTAGTTACTAATAATTTACACCCAGTGGCAGCAGTGTCCTTCTTCGTTGGGAAGGCTCCCACCCATCCAAAATAGGTGTCCACTAGCACCAGCAAATACCCGTAGCCATACTTTCTAAGTTTGATATCCATAAAGTCCACCTCCCAGAATTCTCCAGGAGTACTACCTCGAGCTCGTGGTTGGGGTTGCTCCTTTTCTTTTCTAGGGATGTTTCCCCGAGCGAGCACAGTGCAAGCAACAGTGGTGTCATCTGCCACCCAGTGTCCAAGCCTGGGTATGTAAAAGTACCTGAGGAGCAACTGAGACCATTTAGAGGATCCTGAGTGCATACCTTCATGTAGTCCTTGAATCAGATCTCTCCCAGAGCTTCTGGCATGAATCTTCTTCCATCAGGATGGAGCAGCCACCTGGATGCTCCGAGTTTCTTTGGCAGCCCAGCTCTTGGCTTACCTTTAGATCATTTTCCGAGTATGTAGGTTGTGGCAGTAAACACTGGGGATGGCATGGTCATGGCCATTACCTTGGGGATTTGTGGTATAATCCTGGCATTCGAGATCCACCGGTCCAGGGGACTTGTTAGGAGGGGCTCAACCATAGGTCCCCCTACCCCAGCAATATCCTGCCCCAGTGTAAGCTTCCTAGCTTCTATAACTAGGATGGCCGTGGCAGCCTCAGCTCGCATGCAGCTCGGCCATCCTGCAGTTACAGAGTCTAGTGTGATTGAAAGATCGGCCACAGGTCTCTTTCATGGCTGCAGGTTCTGAGTTAGCATTCCTTTTGCTGTGCCCCTGGCCTCATAGACAATTGGAAGGGATTTTCTATGTCTGGAAGGGGAAGAGAGGGTGCCCATATGAACGACGTTTTTAAGGATTCAAAGGCTTGCTGTTCTACTTCAGTCCATTGAAGTTTTTTCCTTTCCCCAGTACTTGCATATAGGAGTTTGGCTAATCCCTCAAATCCCAAATTCCACAATGGACAGTACCCCACAAATCCTAGAAACTCTCACACCTGCCTCTTAGTCTCAGGGACTGGGATTTTGAGGATTACCTCAGTGCGGCTGGGGGACAAGGTCTGTTTTCCCTCCTCCAGTTGGTAGCCTAGGTATACAGCTTTATTGACACACAGTTGAGCCTCTCTTTCAGATTCCCTGGACCCCAATTGGCCAAGGACTATTAACAGGTCCTCGGTAGCACTTGGGCATTCCTCCAGGGTTTCGGAGGCCAGGAGGAGGTCATCTGCATACTGGAGCAAGGGGGTTTGGGGGTGTTCCTCCTTGTATTCCTGTAAGTCTTCATTGGGTTGACGTACAGAGGACAAGGGTATGGAGAACAAAGCATCCTTTAAGTCCAAAACAGTATAACAAATTCAGTTTGACGGGATAGTACTCAGGAGGGTCTCGGAGTTTGGTACCGTGGAGTGGACAGTTTCTACCCTCGCATTTACCTCTCCGAGATCCTGCACCATTTGGAAGTCCTCAGTTCCCGGTTTCGGCATGGGCAGCAGGGGAGCGTTCCATGTGGACTTGCAGGGCACCAAAATGCCTGTCCTCTTTAGTCTGCATATGTGAACAGCAATACCCACCTGTGCTTTCCAGGGAGTAGGGTTTTGCTTGACACTCACCAGTGTGGCTGAGCTCAGAAGTTGTACGACCGCAGGCACCTGATGTTCAGCAAGGTCTGGCAGGTTGTTCTCTGCCCAAACAAAAGGAATATCTTTTAGCCATTTATCAAGAAGTTCCTTTGAGGAGGTTTCTTCTGCTCTTTGATAAAACACATATCCCTCTGGCAGTGGAGCGGTGAGCAAAACCTTTGCCTTTTCAAGTTCAAGGGTTAAGGTGGTTGCAGCAGATGAGAAAGTAATCATGGCCACCATTTATCGTAATAAATCCCGACCAATTAGGGGAAAGGGGCCCTGAGGCATTACCAGGAAGGAGTGTGGAACTGTCTCTTGTGCTAAATCTGTTATTCTGGCCGTTGTCCATGGGTATGCTTGGGTCTGCCATGTGGCACCTGTAATTAAAATCTTTCCTTTTGACAATGCACCTGTAGTCTTTTCCAAAACCAAGAAGGTGGCCCCTGTGTCCACCAAGAAATTTACTGGCTGGCCCCCTTTTTGGAGTGTTAGCGTGGGATCCTGGAGGCCAAGTGAAACAGCCCTGACACCTTCATTCAGCTTCTTCAAGCATTATTGTCTCTTGCTTGGGTCTTTCTAGGTGTGAATGAGGCCCGTCCTCTCTAGTGGAGGGTCGTGCACCTCTCCTGGCGTTTTCAAGGGACTGATGTTTCCAATGTCCTTCTTTCCTGCAGTAGGCACATTGATCCTTCTTCGGGGCTTGGTGGTGCCCACAGGTTAGTCTCTCCGTGAATGGGCCATGCTCTCGTTTTCCTGAGCATCTGGGGTCTCTCATGGCAATTACTAGTATTTTAGCTAGTTTCTTTGTCTCTGTTGTTATACACTCAATGAGCCACTTCTACCAAATCACTAGGATTTTTCCCTTCAAACCCTTCCCACTTCTTTTTCATGTCTGAGGCAGACTGACTGAATAACACAGGCAATACTTACTTCCCTCCTGTTCTCAGGGGGCTTTCAGGTCAATAGGGGTATAAAGCCCGTAGGCGTCCATCAGCCACTCTAAAAAGGCAGGCGGACATTCTCTTGCAGGAGCCTGAGAATTCTCACTGACCTTAGATAAATTTATAGGCTTCCTAGTGGTTAAGCGGAGGCCCTGCAAGAGCAACTGGTGATATCTGCTTAAGCCCTCTGGGCCTTGCTAGGAGTTTGGATCCCACATTGGTTGTGCAGTGGGGAAAAAAATTTCTCTCAAGTGGGGAGTGCCCGCTGGCTGACCATTAGGTCCCTTGACTGCCTTCTGGGCCTCTCTGGAAGGGGTCCCATTCCTCTGATATGAACAGCACCTGGAGAAGTTGCAGGAAATCACCTCAGGTGGGCTGATGAGTATGGAAAACCATATCTAGCAAAGAAATCAGACCTTATGGTTTGTCAGAAAAAAGGGGTGTTGTTGGTTCCAATTATACAAATCCCTGGAACAAAAGGGAACATATACTGAAAAAGGGATTCGGGAGTCTTCCCAGGTTTGGGGGCTGCTTGCCTTAAGGGGAGAATGGCTGCTGCTGAGTGATCTTTCTCTGGGGGTTGTTAAGACATGCCTGCCCTAGTGTATTTGTTGTGGGGTGGGGGGGCTCAAAAAGAGGCTGTGAGTATCCCTCTCTCCGGCCCCTTGGGAACCTGATAGGGTGGCAGCGGCACCAAGGGTCGGAAGCCAGCTCTCCTGCTCCCAGAGTCCTCTTGCAAAATGGGATAAATCAGACAGGGAGGGAAAGGGGGAAGGGAGGGGGAGGGACAGGGACAGCCTCCACCTTGGTGGTTTTAGGAACTTGGACAGGTTGTTTTTCCGGTCCTGCCATGTTTACTGAAATCTTGGAAACAAGAACTCTTTATGTTGGGGGACGAAGTAAGTCTTTTATATATGTTGGCTTCTTAGTGGCAATGTCAATCCACACATGAATTTAAGGGATCAGATCAGGATGTCCTGGTTCCCCTTTCTAAGCAGGCTCCGACAGTGGCACTCGGATCTCGGTGCACCTCGAAATGTTGTAGCTACTGTCCATTCCCAGAAAGAAAGCATCTCCGACCACCGGCAAGTTCAACAGAAAAAGTTTTATTTTCTGCACAGGGTCTGTCAGCCCTCTTGAGAGGAGACTGAGCAGCCCCCAGTTGAATTTTCCAAAGGTTTTTATACTTGTGCAATGTGCAGGTGTGCAAGCAGGCAGAGTAGAGAAGTGGGGTGTTGCGGTTAGCCATTCTTAGTTGAACAAAAACTGCTCTTGTTCTCAAAAGCCTTCTGAACATCCATTTCCTTTGGGACATTCCCTTGGGCTACGTCTGCACGGCCTACCACCCCAATATCAGCTAGTTCATTGACAGTTCATAGCTACTTTATTTACCTTTCATGGTGGCTTCTGTCAGTTCAGAATGGCTTCACCATTATCAAGGCTCTTTATGGTTTTCCCAGAGAACCTACATAGCCGCCATGGGGAAACAGGGCCTATGACCCTGGCCAAAATGGTGCCCACCAGTCCAAACACGTGGAAGGGCACTGCCTCGGGAGCTGGTTGATTTAGGCCTGGGAGATAGCCCTGCCTTGTCCCGGCAGCCAAATGTTTCCCTTTTACCCTCCGTTCCCTTTGCCTTTCTCCTGGTTTTTAAAACAAGCTGCTTGAGCCCTATAACACTGAGCAGGACTTTTTTGTAACATTTAATTAAAATGTATCTGGTACCAAAATTATATATTATAAATATGACAATTTGGTTATATTTTTGAAAATTTATACTTTTAAAATATACTTTGGTTGTCATATATATTGATAACAATGAAAGTAAAGAATAAAAACAAAAAAATATTATTTCCTGCATTGAAAACTTCAGGTGTTCTAGGGTTAGTGTTCTACCAGTGTAGGTTTGTTCCTTGTTACTGGCTGGTTTTCCGTTGCTCAGTCTTAAGACAAAGGCGTTCAGAAGCCTAGCCTGGGTAACCCTTACTTTTAGGCTTTCAGTGGTGTTTCTTCACGCACTTTTGGGGACAGCTCTTAATATAGCTCAGCTGCCATGATGTTCCAGCCAGAAATTCCAATTTTCCTAAAGGTTCCCTGAGCTGCCAGATGCCCCTTCCCTTCAGAGATTTGAGAGTCTGCTCCTGCCAGCAGGCATCTTGGAAGGCTGTGGGGCCATCCCAAGCAGTGGTCCTCCTAGCTTATTGTCTAGAAAATGGTTGGACCTAAAGTCGCCCACAGCGACTGCTCTTTGACCCTTTGTCTATGGTGGGGGCACCTGTCAGAGGCATCAGTTTAATAGCACACCAGGGGTCTGCTCTGAAGCGGGGTTATTGACCTTGAGGCAGCAAGCTCTAAATAGCCTTGTTTTGTGCTTTCCAGATGGGACTTAGCAGCTTCATACTCAGGAATTGCCCCCTTGCATGAATCCTGTCCAATTGGGATAGAGTTGACACAGAGGCTAGACAAACAAAAGCTGATACACTATGCAACTTTATTTGAGAAAGGAGAATGGTGGCCAGAGAATGGCACACTTTTCCTTCCAACCCTGATTCACCTGGAACAGTTCTGTAGAGTGATGGGAAATGGGCGGAGATGCCAGAAGTTAGAGCATTTCTCCTTTTGAGGAGCAGTAGAGACCTTCATCCCCAGTGCACACAGGAACCCCTAAGGCAGGCGTCCTCAAACTGTGGCCCGTGGGGCACATGTGTGGCCTGACGACATTTATTCCACCCTCAGGGTGTTTTTGCTGCCTCTGCCTGTCCTGCTTAGCAGCCGACTCGTGCAGTGTGCATAGGAACTTGTTCATAGGTTTTTAAAAAACTATAGTCTGACCCTGCAATGATCTGAGGGACAGAACTGGTCCCCTAGGTAAACAGTTTGAGGACCCCTGCCCTAAGGGATCCTGGACTTAGGGGTTACTATTCTCGCAGCCCTGACACACCCCTGATCATTCTACCCATAGTAGAGGCACCAGGGAAATTTGGTCCCTGGATAATTTACCAGCCTTTTATTCAAATTGAAGCCAAGAAAATTAAAAATGACTTAGGCAGTTACTCTACTTTTGATTACTGTTGACTCCCCCTGTAGTACCCCAATATTACCATTTAACTCTATAACGCTGAGCATATTTCCATAACATATAAAGAAATGTATATATTAATAGATAGATAGATAAACAGACATATAAATAGATAGATAACTTTGAAAATAAAGAATAAAAACAAAAACATTTCCCCCAAATTGAAAATTGAGCCCTTATAGGGTTAAAAAGGATGGGTCTTATCAGCAGGTGTAAGACCTTAGGATCATAAATGAAGCAGTGATCCCACTGCACCTAGTAGTGCCCAAACCCTGTGCCCTTCTAGGGAAATTGTGAATGCTTTAATCCCCGTTCCTGTACTTAGAGTGAACAAACACATGCCTGATAATCCTAAGTATACTTATTTCTTGTGACACTCACCTAACTTGAAGGGAACTACCTCCTCCGAATCTTAGACTTGTCTCACTTAAACTCTTCAACCTTTTGTCTTTTTGTTTGTTTTTCCAGAAGTTCTCAGGTTACCAAGGCCTCCAAATCAAGTGTGCCAGCTGCAGGACCACGATTTCCTGAACAACCTCAACTTTATCCATCCTGGGACCTGAGTGGACAATCCCTTCTGAGCCCCATTTGCCCCTTTTGCAGCAGGAAGTACTTAGAGATGTCGTCGCCCAGTACCCCAAAGATTTGGGTCCATACCTCTTCAGGGGGCAAATGTTAGGTAGCTATCCTAGGGACTGGGGTGTCCATTATGCATGCCCAGAGGGCCAAGGTAGCAGCCCAAGAAGGAGTGGCACACTGTGCGTGCTCAGAGGTTCAGGTTTCCGGCCAGGAAGAGGAGGTACACCTGGGTGAGTGCTGCAACTTGATTGAACCACCAAGGCCAAGTAAATTAAATTCAGCTGCTGGGGTTGACCAGGGTTGCCCACCATGCCTCCCTAATGCTCATAAAACCCACTTGGATGACAATCAGGCTTCTACATGCATTCTTTCTCACGCAGAGCAGAGGACCGAGGTCTGTCTGTCCCCAGAGAGATCTGACAAACCCAGGAAGGCTCTTTGGAGGCAGCAGAACTGGACATGAATGGCTGGTGGATACTGTTCAGATGCAGGATTTTCTACTTAGAAGGGTCTAATCCAGCCTGAGATGATCCTTGAATGAGTCCTCTGCACAGATCTTTTTTTTTAACGTTTTATTAGGGGCTCATACAACACTAAACACATTCTATGCATACATCAGTTGTGTAAAGCACATTTGTACATTCATTTCCCTCATTCTCAAAATATCCACTCTCCACCCAAGCCCATGGCCTCAGCTCCTCATTCCCATCCCCACCCCCCATGTGCGCTACCCCTCGCTCATCAATCCTTGGTAATTTACTGATTTTTGTCATATCTTGCACTGTCTGATATCCCCCTTCACCCACTTTTCTGTTGAAGTAAAATGTACATCCTTGTAATCAGTTCCCCGTTTCCAAACTGCCCTCCCTCTTACCCTCTCAGTGTCTTCACTCATAATACTGGTCCTAAAGGACTCATCCACCCTGGATTCCCTGTGTTTCCAGTTGCTATCTGTACCAGTGTACATTCTCTGGTCTAGCCAGATTTGTAAGGTAGAATTGGGGTCATGATAATGGGGGGAGAGAAAGCATTTAGCAACTAGAGGAAAGTTGTGTTTCATCATTGCTATCTCATACCTAGTCTTGGCTCATCTCCTCTCTGAGACCCTTCTGTAAGGTATTGTCCAGTGGTCTGGAAATGGGCTTTGGGTCTCTACCAAGCACTCTTCTCATTCCCAATAAAATGTTTTTGTTCTGATGATGCCTGACACCTGATCCCTTCGAAACCTCGTGATCTCATAGGCTGGTGTGATTATTCCATGTGGGCTTTGTTGCTTCTGAGCTAGGTGGCCGCTTGTTTACATTCAAGCTTTTAAGACCTCAGACACTATATCTTTTGACAGCTGGGCACCATCAGCTTTGTCTTCAGTGTACCTGTGGGGAAGGTGAGCACCATAGAATGCCAGTTTAATAGAACAAAGAAAGTATTCTTGCAATGAGGGAGTACTTGAGTGGAGGCCCAGAGTCCACCTGCTACCTTAATACGAAACCTATAAATATATGGACGTAGGTCTATTTCCCCATGCTCATATATGAATATATTTACATATGGACATACTTTTTTAAAGACCTCTATAACAGGCCCTTGCTTCCTCGCTTGCTCTTCTATTTCCCTTTCATTTTCCTCTTGTGCCCACTGCCATGCTCAGTCTTCCTTTGGGTTTCAGTAATTCTTCTTGGTTCCATTACCCTTGATCCCGCCCTACCAGGCCTCCTACATCTACCTCACCACGGATATGCATGACTTCCTGTTCTCTTGTTTCTGGGTTTCTTAACACCGCTTCCTTTACGCCCACCTCCCTCTTTCCCATGCCCCACACCCCAGAAGTGTTGGTCCTGGGTTTTGTCCTCCAGATTGGACATCCAGCCTATCTAATTTAGACAGACCAGAAAAGGTAATAACATGCACAAAACCAAGACAAGCAACCCAAAAAAACCAAGACAACAAAAATCCAATGACACTAAAAGAAAACAAAACTAACCAAGAAAGAAAAGCTCATAGTTAGTACAAGGACTGTGTGGTGAACTTTAGGAGTGTTTTCCAGTCCAGTCTGTTGGGGCACCGAACCCTGACCACAAAGTCCACCTTTGGCATTCCCCGGGGACTTTGATGCTCCGTTTTCTAGCGCTTCCGCTGCCCTCCCTTAGTGTCATGCCTTGATGTAGCAAGATCAGTTCGGGCGCAGTTCCCACACTGTGTCTCCAGTGTTGTCCCCTCTAGGGCAATGGGTCTTTGAGGGACGTTTCTCATCGTGGGGCTGCCCATGTGGTCTTTTCTGTGGACTGGCTTCTCTGATTGGGAACATCATCCTCAAGGTGTAGTGGGCCAGGATGTGCTCCATTCTCCCCTCCTCCCCCTTGTTCTGCTCTGTGTTCTCTGATCAGATATGTCCCTCTCCGCGAGCTGCAGCTCCGGTGCCATCCTGTGTAATACAATCTTTGGGGGCTGCAAGGAGGTGGGAGGGGGGGCATCAGCTCAGATCTTTTGGGAGTCCAGGAGATATTGACTTCTCGATGGGCACAGTTCTGTGGGGCACCGTGCTCTTGGTCCAGACGCTGGTTGTGAATATGACTTTGTTGTTAACCAGTTGTGTGTCTCTGGGTCTACTCCTGTGTGTTTTTGAGGGAGTTTTCTCATCTGGAAAGTAAATGTACTGGATTATCCAGAAGCCCATGTCAACAAGTTATTGAGAGGGGTTAATCAGAGACTGTTTCATATAGTTTGTATCTGCGCGCTGCATTCGAGACCTGCGATGGCAATTATGAGCTCAGAATAGAGATGGTGTCCAGTAGGTGACAGACGTGGCTCCATATTGAAACAGGAAGCCCCCTGTGGAGATTTGGTCCTTCCGTTGATGACCACCGGCCACCTAGTATTCTCCTGCTATAACTGCTTCACTGACTCAGCAGCTGAGCCAGGAGCCAGTGCCATCATAACCAGGTGGCTAACTGGGAGAAAGGGCAGATAGATATTTGTCATCTTGTTGTCTTGGTAAGCCCACCTAACCTCCATGCAAACCTTCTGGTGTGAGTTATCTGTGGAAGGAATCATAGGCTCACAGTAATACACATCGTTCTTTTTGTAAATGTGCCCCTATTCCTTTCTGAACCTGACAAGGTGGCCCCTGTGTCCACCAAGAAATTTACTGCCTGGCCTCCTACTTGGAGAGTTAGCCTGGGCTTTTGGCGGCGAAGTGAAACAGAGCCCTGACCCCTTCATGCAGCTCTTCAAGCCTTATTGTCTCTTGCTTGGGTCTTTCTCGTTGCAGATGAGGCCCATCCACTCTAGTGGAGGGTCGTGCACCTCTCCTGGGGTTTTCAAGGCACTGATTTTTCCAGTGTCCTTCTTTCCTGCAGTAGGCACATTGATCCTTCCCCATGGCTTGGCGGTGCCCAGAGGTTAGTCTCTCCGTGAGTGGGCCATGCTCTCCTTTTCCTGAGTCTCTGGGGTATCTCATGGCAATTACGATTATTTTAGCTAGCTTCTTTGTCTCTGTCGTGCTAGGGTATCTCTGTTGTTATACACTCAATGAACCACTTGTATCAAATCACTAAGATTTTTCCCTTGAACCCTTCCCACTTCTTTTTCTGGTCTGAGGCAGACTGACTGAGTCATAAAGGCAATATATATTGCCCTCCTGTTCTCGGGGCTTCCGGGCTGATAGGGGTATAAAGCCTGTAGGCTTCCATCAGCCACTCTAGAAAGGCAGGCGGACATTCTCTTAGCCTGAAAATTCTCACTGACCTTAGATAAATTTATAGGTTTCCTAGCTCTCCCGCAGAGGGTCATGTGAGAGCAATGGGTGATACCTGGTAAAGCCCTCTGGGCCTTGCTAGGAATTGAGATCCCACATTGTTGGTGTAGTGGCCAAAAGAGTTTCTCTCAAGTGGGGAGTGCCCGCTCGCTGACCATCAGGTTCACTGACTGCTTACTGGGCCTCTGTCTGGAAGGGCTACCCTCCTCCGTTGTGAACAGCACTTGGAGAAGTTGTTGGCAAGCATTCCAGGTGGGCTGATGAGTATGGAAGTCATACCAGTACTAGTGTGTGTGGGGGGCTGCTTGTTAGGGGTGGGGGTGAATTTGGGGGGCCGGTGGGGGAGGGAGTGACTCAATAAGGGCCTGTTAGAAGTTTTCTATTTCTGGACCCTAGAAACCTTATGGGGCGGGGGTTGAAAGAAAGGGTTTGAAGCCAGCTCTCCCACTCCCATGGTTCTCCTTCAAAATGGGATAAAGCCGATTAGGGGAGAGAGATGGGGAGGGGAGGGGAGGGGATGGGGGTGGGGAGAGGGAGGGGAGGGGTGAGGGAGGGGAGGGGTGGGGGAGGGGAGGGGTGAGGGAGGGGAGGGGCGTGGGATGGTGATGGGAAGGGATAGCCTCCACCTATGTGGTTTTGGGAATTTGGACCTTTTGTTTTTCCGGTCCTTCCATGTTTCCTGAAACCTTGGAAACAAGGGCCCTTTCTTTGCGGGAGGGAGTAAGTCTTTTATATTTGAAGGCTTCTTAGTGGCAATGTCAGCCCACACTTGAAGTAACGGGATCAGATCTGGATATCCTGGTTCCCTTTAACCATAACTATGAACTCTTAGTAATAGGGGATGGGAAAACTAGTCTTGCGTGGGTCAATCAGGGACTCCTTCTGCCCCATCACTTTTAAACAAATTGTAGAGTCTCCAAGCTTTTGGGTTGAAACCACATCCTCTTGGTGAATGCCGAGAGCAGGGGTCCTCAAACTACAACCTGTGGGCCACATGCAGACAGCCGAGGACGTTGATCCTTTCTGCCGGGTGTATGTGCCCCATTTATTTTTTTTTTGAACTTCAAATCAAGATGTGCAGTGTGCACATGAATTTGTTCGTAATATTTGTTTTTTTAAACTATAGTCTTTCCTTCAAAAGGCCTGAGGGATAGTGAACTGGCCCCTTGGGTAAACAGTTTAAGGACCCCTGCCCTAAGGTATCCTGGACTTAGGGGTTATTAATCTCCCAGCCCTGAAACATCCCTGAACATTCTACCCGTTGTAGGAGGCACCATGGGAATTTGGACCCCGGGTAATTTACAAGCCTTTACTCCAATTGAACCCAAGAAAATTCAAAATGGCTTAGGCAGTTACTCTATTTTGGTCACTTTTGACTCGTCCTGCACTAGCCCATTATTTCCATTTAACTCTATAACGCGAAGCATGATGTTTTCATAACATTAAAAATGTATATATTAATACATATATATATATTTATAACTATGAAAGTCCACAACAAAAAGAAAATTTTTTCCCAAAATTAAAATTGAAGCGTTATAGGGTTAAAAAGAAGGATGGGTCTTATCAGCGGGTCCAAGAGCTTAGCATCATAAATGAATCAGTGATCCGACTGCACCTAGTAGTGCCCAAACCTGTGCCCTCCTAGGGGAAAATGTGAATGCTTTTATCCCTCTTCCTGTACTTCCAATGAACAAACACACATGTCTGGTAATCCTAAGATTATTTTTGTTTCCTGTGACACTCACCTAATTTCAAGGCCACTGCCACCTCACAAGCTTAGCCTTGTCGTAGTCAAACTGTTCACCTTTTAGACCGTTTGTTTTTCTCAGAAGTTATGGGGTGATTAAAGCTTCTGAACCAAGTGTGCCAGGTCCACGACTACCATCTCCTGGACCACCTCAACCTTATCCATCCTGGATAAAGTTGCCCTCAATGGACAACCCCTCCCAGCAGTGTAGGAAGGGTATGGACCCAAAGCCCCACTTCGCCCGTTTTGCCAGCAGGAAGTAGCTAGAGATGTCGTCGCCCAGTACCCCAAAGATTTGGGTCCATATCTCTTCAGGGGGGCAAATGTTAGGTAGCTATGCTAGGGACTGGGGCATCCGTTATGCATGCCCATAGGGCCAAGATAAGAGCCCAGTTAGGAGAGGCACCCTGTGCATGCTCAGAGGTCCAGATTTCTGGCCATGAAGGGGAGGTCACCTGGGTGGTTCCTGTACCTGGATTGACCAATCTAGGCCATGTAAATTCAATTCAGCCACTGGGGTCGGCCAGACTTGCCCATCACGCCTCCCTAACGCTCATAAAACTCTCTTGAGTGCAGACCAGGCTTCTGCATGATTTCTCTCTCACTCAGGAAGGCTCTTTGGAGGCAGCTGTGCTGCACATGAGTGGCTGGTGGATACTGTTCAGATGCATGGCTTTCTGCTTGCAAGGGTTTTTGTCTCAGCTGACTGTAAGGGAGGAGGTAGTACGTCTGGATCACAGAGTATCCATGTCCACAAACGAGGCTGCTCATTCCACAGTCCTGGAAGTGCTTTATGAAAACCCTCTGCTTTGCAATGTCACTCCTTGTAGATTAGAGTGGGAGGGGCTGGGACCAAGGTATGCTGCCTCTTACTCCCACTTGCAGGTTTCTGGATGCTGATTGTATCTCTTACAGCATCAGTTAGTGGGCTTGTTGTCTGCCTCAGGCTTTGTTCACGGAGATCCTCCAGCTAGTTGGTGGTGTGTGCGCATGAGCAGAGGCTTCCTGCCAATCCCCCATGAGTAGTAGAGCTCCCATGGTGTGGACTCCATGAAAGCCTTGCCCCAGGCAGCACGCTTACAAAGGAGGGTGGGCCCTGCAGGACAGAGGACCATTCCCCCTGTGGAATGGCCTCAGAGATCCACCTCCCTCTCTGGCCAGCTGCTGGGGCTGTGGGTCCTAAGCATCATGGCTGACTCAGTAAGAGACACAGGGTGAGGCGACTCCAGTAGCTGTTTTGACTGGTCTAATCCAGCCTGAGATCATCCTTGCATGAGCCCTCTGCCAAGATTATTTTTGTTTCTTTTATGATCTTTTCATTAGTGGCTCCTACAACACTAACCACAATCCATAAATACATCAGCTGTTTGAAGCACATCTGTACATTAATTGCCCTCCTTATTCACAAAATATCCACTCTCCACCCAAGCCCCTGGCCTCAGCTCCTCATTTTTCCCCCCTCAATGCCCGCCACCCATCCCTCATCAATCCTTGGAAATGTACTAATTCTTTTGCCTTATCTTCACCCACCTTTCTTTTGAGGTCAATGAAGATCCTTGTAATCGGTTCCCACTTTCCATCCTGCCCTTCCTCCACCCTCCCAGTATCTCCACTCATAACACTGGTAAAGGGCCCATCCACTCTGGATTCCCCTTGTTTGAAATTCCTATCGGTACTAGAATACTTTCTCTAGTTTGGCCAGATTAGTATGGTAGAACTGGGATCATGATAGTGGGGCAAGAGAAAGCATTAAGAACGAGAGGAAAGTTGTGTTTCATCTTTGCTGTCTCATACCCTGTATTCTTTAATCTCCACTCTGAGATCCTTCTGTAAGGGGATGTCCAGTGCACTGCAAATAGGTTTTGGGTCTATACCCGGCAGTCCCCTCTCATTCTCCATGATAAGATTTTTTTGTTCTCATGATGCCTGTTGCCTTATCCCTTTAAAACTTTGTGATCATACAGGCTGGTATGCTTTCTCCATGTGGGCTCTGTTGCTTCAGAGCCAGATGGCTGTTTCTTTGCCCTCAGGCCTTTAAGACCCCACACGCTATATCTTTAGGTAGCTGGACACCATCGGCTTTCTTCACCACATTTGCTTATGCAGCCGCTTTGTGGTCAGTGATTGTGTAGGGAAGGTGAGCATCTTAGAATGCCAATTTAATAGAACAGTGTTATTGCAATGAGGGAGTCCTTGAGCGGAGGCCCTATGTCCATCTGCTACCTTAATACTAAATCTATAAACATATGGACATAGATCTATTTCCCCATGCCCCTTTGTAAATATATGTACATATGTACATGCCTTTATTTAGACGTCTATAACTGGCCCTTGCTTCCCAGCTCACTCTTCTATACCCTTTGATTTTCCTCTTGTGCCCACTGCCATGCTCAGTCTTCTTTTGGGTTTCAGTAATTCCTCTTGGTTACATTACCTTTGATCACGCCCTACCAGGCCTCCTACATCCCCCTCACTACCATTTTCCATCACTTGTTGTACCCTTGTCTCTGGGTTTCTTTACACCACTTCCTTTCCCCCACCGTGCTCACTCCCATGCCCAATGGAAAGGGCCGGTCACATGTTTACTCCTCCAGATTGTTCATCCAGCCTCTCTTAATTAGACAGACCTGTAAAGGTAATAACATGCACAAAACAAGACTGAGCTAAACCAAGCAGCAAAAAGAAAAAAAACAAAAACAAAAATGAAAACAAAACCCAACCCAAATCCAATGACACTAAAAGAAAACAACACTAACCAGAAAGAAAAGTACAAGGACTGTGTGGTGAACTTTAGGAGTGTTTTCCAGTCCAGTCTGTGGGGGCACCGAACCCTGACCACAAAGTCCACCTTTGGCATTCCCCGGGGACTTTGATGCTCCGTTTACTTACTCTTCCGCTGCACTCTCTTAGTGTCATGCATCGAAGTGGCAGGATCAGTTCGGGCGCAGTTCCCACACTGTGTGTCCAGTGTTGTCCCCTCTAAGGCTATGGGTCTTTGAGGGACGTTTCTCATCGTGGGGCTGCCCATGTGGTCTTCTCTGTGGATTGGCTTCTCTGATTGGGAACATCATCCTCAAGGTGTATTGGGCCAGGGTGTGCTCCATTCTCCCCTCCTCCCCCTTGTTCTGCCCTGTGTTCTCTGATCAGATATGTCCCTCTCCGTGAGCTGCAGATCCGGTGCCATCCTGTGAAATACAATCTTTTGGTGCTGCAAGGATGTGGGGGCGTGGGTATCAGCTCAGATCATTTGAGAGTCCAGGAGATATTGACTGCTCGATGGGCACAGTTCTGTGGGGGCACCGTGCTCTTGGTCCAGACGCTGGTTGTGAATATGACTTTGTTGTTAACCAGTTGTGTGTCTCTGGGTCAACTCCCGTGTGTTTTTGAGTGAGTTTTCTAATCTGCAAAGTAAATGTACAGGATTATCCAGACTCCCATGTCAGCAAGTTATCGAGAGGGGTTAATCAGAGACTGTTTCATATAGTGTGTACCTGCGCGCCGCATTCTAGACCTGCGATGGCAATTATGAGCTCAGGATAGAGATGGTGTCCAGCAGGTAACATACGTGGCTCCATATTGAAACAGGAAGCCCACTGTGTAGATTTGGTCCTTCCGTTGATGGCCACCGGCCACCTAGTCTTCTCCCGCTATAACTGCTTCACTGGCTCAGCAGCTGAGCCAGAAGCCAGTGATATCATAACCAGGTGGCTAACTGGGCCAAAGGGCTGATAGATATTTGTTATCTTGTTGTCTTGGGAAACCCACCTACCCTCCATGCAAACCTTCTGGTGTGAGTTATCTGTGGAAGGAATCATAGGCTCACAGTAATTCACATCTTTCTTCTTGAAAATGTGCCCATATTCCTTTCTGAACCTGACAAGGTGGCCCCTGTGTCCACCAAGAAATTTACTGCCTGGCCTCCTACTTGAAGAGTTAGCCTGGGCTTTTGGCGGCGAAGTGAAACAGAGCCCTGACCCCTTCATTGAGCTTCTTCAAGCCTTATTGTCTCTTGCTTGGGTCTTTCTCGTTGCAGATGAGGCCCATCCACTCTAGTGGAGGGTCGTGCACCTCTCCTGGGGTTTTCAAGGCACTGATTTTTCCAGTGTCCTTCTTTCCTGCAGTAGGCACATTGGTCCTTCCCCATGGCTTGGCGGTGCCCAGAGGTTAGTCTCTCCGTGAGTGGGCCATGCTCTCCTTTTCCTGAGTCTCTGGGGTATCTCATGGCAATTACGATTATTTTAGCTAGCTTCTTTGTCTCTGTCGTGCTAGGGTCATCTCTGTTGATATACACTCAATGAGCCACTTGTACCAAATCGCTAAGATTTTTCCCTTCAAACCCTTCCCACTTCTTTGTCATGTCTGAGGCAGACTGACTGAGTAATAAAGGCAGTACTTATTGCCCTCCTGTTTTCAGTGCCTCCGGGCCGTTAGGGGTATAAAGCCCGTAGGCTTCCCTCAGCCACTCTAGAAAGGCAGGCGGACATTCTCTTATAGGAACCTGAAAATTCTCACTGACCTTAGATAAATTCATAGGTTTCCTAGCTCTTCTGCAGAGGGTCATGTAAGAGCAATGGTTGATACCTGGTAAAGCCCTCTGGGCCTTGCTAGGAATTGAGATCCCACATTGTTGGTGTAGTGGCCAAAAGAGTTTCTCTCAAGTGGGGAGTGCCCGCTCGCTGACCATCAGGTTCACTGACTGCTTACTGGGCCTCTGTCTGGAAGGGCTACCCTCCTCCGTTGTGAACAGCACCTGGAGAAGTTGTTGGCAAGCATTCCAGGTGGGCTGATGAGTATGGAAGTCATACCAGTACTAGTGTGTGTGGGGGGCTGCTTTTTAGGGGTGGGGGTGAATTTGGGGGGCCGGTGGGGGAGGGAGTGACTCAATAAGGGCCTGTTAGAAGTTTTCTATTTCTGGACCCTAGAAACCTTATGGGGCGGGGGTTGAAAGAAAGGGTTTGAAGCCAGCTCTCCCACTCCCAGAGTTCTCCTGCAAAATGGGATAAAGCCGATTAGGGGAGAGTGATGGGGAGGGGAGGGGAGAGGAGGGGAGGGGAGGGGAGGGGAGGGGAGGGGAGGGGAGAGGGGTAGGGGAGGGGAGAGGTGAGGGAAGGGAGGGGTGAGGGAGGGGAGGGGTGGGGGAGGGGAGGGGCGGGGGAGGGTGATGGGGAGGGATGGCCTCCACCTATGTGGTTTTGGGAACTTGGACCGTTTGTTTTTCCGGTCCTTCCATGTTTCCTGAAACCTTGGAAACAAGGGCCCTTTCTTTGCAGGAGGGAGTAAGTCTTTTGTATTTGCAGGCTTCTTAGTGGCAATGTCAGCCCACACTTGAAGTAACGGGATCAGATCGGGATATCCTGGTTCCCTTTAACCATAACTATGAACTCTTAGTAATAGGGGATGGGAAAACTAGTCTTGCGTGGGTCAATCAGGGACTCCTTCTGCCCCATCACTTTTAAACAAATTGTAGAGTCTCCAAGCTTTTGGGTTGAAACCACATCCTCTTGGTGAATGCCGAGAGCAGGGGTCCTCAAACTACAACCTGTGGGCCACATGCAGACAGCCGAGGACGTTGATCCTTTCTGCCGGGTGTATGTGCCCCATTTATTTTTTTTTTGAACTTCAAATCAAGATGTGCAGTGTGCACATGAATTTGTTCGTAATATTTGTTTTTTTAAACTATAGTCTTTCCTTCAAAAGGCCTGAGGGATAGTGAACTGGCCCCTTGGGTAAACAGTTTAAGGACCCCTGCCCTAAGGTATCCTGGACTTAGGGGTTATTAATCTCCCAGCCCTGAAACATCCCTGAACATTCTACCCGTTGTAGGAGGCACCATGGGAATTTGGACCCCGGGTAATTTACAAGCCTTTACTCCAATTGAACCCAAGAAAATTCAAAATGGCTTAGGCAGTTACTCTATTTTGGTCACTTTTGACTCGTCCTGCACTAGCCCATTATTTCCATTTAACTCTATAACGCGAAGCATGATGTTTTCATAACATTAAAAATGTATATATTAATACATATATATATATTTATAACTATGAAAGTCCACAACAAAAAGAAAATTTTTTCCCAAAATTAAAATTGAAGCGTTATAGGGTTAAAAAGAAGGATGGGTCTTATCAGCGGGTCCAAGAGCTTAGCATCATAAATGAATCAGTGATCCGACTGCACCTAGTAGTGCCCAAACCTGTGCCCTCCTAGGGGAAAATGTGAATGCTTTTATCCCTCTTCCTGTACTTCCAATGAACAAACACACATGTCTGGTAATCCTAAGATTATTTTTGTTTCCTGTGACACTCACCTAATTTCAAGGCCACTGCCACCTCACAAGCTTAGCCTTGTCGTAGTCAAACTGTTCACCTTTTAGACCGTTTGTTTTTCTCAGAAGTTATGGGGTGATTAAAGCTTCTGAACCAAGTGTGCCAGGTCCACGACTACCATCTCCTGGACCACCTCAACCTTATCCATCCTGGATAAAGTTGCCCTCAATGGACAACCCCTCCCAGCAGTGTAGGAAGGGTATGGACCCAAAGCCCCACTTCGCCCGTTTTGCCAGCAGGAAGTAGCTAGAGATGTCGTCGCCCAGTACCCCAAAGATTTGGGTCCATATCTCTTCAGGGGGGCAAATGTTAGGTAGCTATGCTAGGGACTGGGGCATCCGTTATGCATGCCCATAGGGCCAAGATAAGAGCCCAGTTAGGAGAGGCACCCTGTGCATGCTCAGAGGTCCAGATTTCTGGCCATGAAGGGGAGGTCACCTGGGTGGTTCCTGTACCTGGATTGACCAATCTAGGCCATGTAAATTCAATTCAGCCACTGGGGTCGGCCAGACTTGCCCATCACGCCTCCCTAACGCTCATAAAACTCTCTTGAGTGCAGACCAGGCTTCTGCATGATTTCTCTCTCACTCAGGAAGGCTCTTTGGAGGCAGCTGTGCTGCACATGAGTGGCTGGTGGATACTGTTCAGATGCATGGCTTTCTGCTTGCAAGGGTTTTTGTCTCAGCTGACTGTAAGGGAGGAGGTAGTACGTCTGGATCACAGAGTATCCATGTCCACAAACGAGGCTGCTCATTCCACAGTCCTGGAAGTGCTTTATGAAAACCCTCTGCTTTGCAATGTCACTCCTTGTAGATTAGAGTGGGAGGGGCTGGGACCAAGGTATGCTGCCTCTTACTCCCACTTGCAGGTTTCTGGATGCTGATTGTATCTCTTACAGCATCAGTTAGTGGGCTTGTTGTCTGCCTCAGGCTTTGTTCACGGAGATCCTCCAGCTAGTTGGTGGTGTGTGCGCATGAGCAGAGGCTTCCTGCCAATCCCCCATGAGTAGTAGAGCTCCCATGGTGTGGACTCCATGAAAGCCTTGCCCCAGGCAGCACGCTTACAAAGGAGGGTGGGCCCTGCAGGACAGAGGACCATTCCCCCTGTGGAATGGCCTCAGAGATCCACCTCCCTCTCTGGCCAGCTGCTGGGGCTGTGGGTCCTAAGCATCATGGCTGACTCAGTAAGAGACACAGGGTGAGGCGACTCCAGTAGCTGTTTTGACTGGTCTAATCCAGCCTGAGATCATCCTTGCATGAGCCCTCTGCCAAGATTATTTTTGTTTCTTTTATGATCTTTTCATTAGTGGCTCCTACAACACTAACCACAATCCATAAATACATCAGCTGTTTGAAGCACATCTGTACATTAATTGCCCTCCTTATTCACAAAATATCCACTCTCCACCCAAGCCCCTGGCCTCAGCTCCTCATTTTTCCCCCCTCAATGCCCGCCACCCATCCCTCATCAATCCTTGGAAATGTACTAATTCTTTTGCCTTATCTTCACCCACCTTTCTTTTGAGGTCAATGAAGATCCTTGTAATCGGTTCCCACTTTCCATCCTGCCCTTCCTCCACCCTCCCAGTATCTCCACTCATAACACTGGTAAAGGGCCCATCCACTCTGGATTCCCCTTGTTTGAAATTCCTATCGGTACTAGAATACTTTCTCTAGTTTGGCCAGATTAGTATGGTAGAACTGGGATCATGATAGTGGGGCAAGAGAAAGCATTAAGAACGAGAGGAAAGTTGTGTTTCATCTTTGCTGTCTCATACCCTGTATTCTTTAATCTCCACTCTGAGATCCTTCTGTAAGGGGATGTCCAGTGCACTGCAAATAGGTTTTGGGTCTATACCCGGCAGTCCCCTCTCATTCTCCATGATAAGATTTTTTTGTTCTCATGATGCCTGTTGCCTTATCCCTTTAAAACTTTGTGATCATACAGGCTGGTATGCTTTCTCCATGTGGGCTCTGTTGCTTCAGAGCCAGATGGCTGTTTCTTTGCCCTCAGGCCTTTAAGACCCCACACGCTATATCTTTAGGTAGCTGGACACCATCGGCTTTCTTCACCACATTTGCTTATGCAGCCGCTTTGTGGTCAGTGATTGTGTAGGGAAGGTGAGCATCTTAGAATGCCAATTTAATAGAACAGTGTTATTGCAATGAGGGAGTCCTTGAGCGGAGGCCCTATGTCCATCTGCTACCTTAATACTAAATCTATAAACATATGGACATAGATCTATTTCCCCATGCCCCTTTGTAAATATATGTACATATGTACATGCCTTTATTTAGACGTCTATAACTGGCCCTTGCTTCCCAGCTCACTCTTCTATACCCTTTGATTTTCCTCTTGTGCCCACTGCCATGCTCAGTCTTCTTTTGGGTTTCAGTAATTCCTCTTGGTTACATTACCTTTGATCACGCCCTACCAGGCCTCCTACATCCCCCTCACTACCATTTTCCATCACTTGTTGTACCCTTGTCTCTGGGTTTCTTTACACCACTTCCTTTCCCCCACCGTGCTCACTCCCATGCCCAATGGAAAGGGCCGGTCACATGTTTACTCCTCCAGATTGTTCATCCAGCCTCTCTTAATTAGACAGACCTGTAAAGGTAATAACATGCACAAAACAAGACTGAGCTAAACCAAGCAGCAAAAAGAAAAAAAACAAAAACAAAAATGAAAACAAAACCCAACCCAAATCCAATGACACTAAAAGAAAACAACACTAACCAGAAAGAAAAGTACAAGGACTGTGTGGTGAACTTTAGGAGTGTTTTCCAGTCCAGTCTGTGGGGGCACCGAACCCTGACCACAAAGTCCACCTTTGGCATTCCCCGGGGACTTTGATGCTCCGTTTACTTACTCTTCCGCTGCACTCTCTTAGTGTCATGCATCGAAGTGGCAGGATCAGTTCGGGCGCAGTTCCCACACTGTGTGTCCAGTGTTGTCCCCTCTAAGGCTATGGGTCTTTGAGGGACGTTTCTCATCGTGGGGCTGCCCATGTGGTCTTCTCTGTGGATTGGCTTCTCTGATTGGGAACATCATCCTCAAGGTGTATTGGGCCAGGGTGTGCTCCATTCTCCCCTCCTCCCCCTTGTTCTGCCCTGTGTTCTCTGATCAGATATGTCCCTCTCCGTGAGCTGCAGATCCGGTGCCATCCTGTGAAATACAATCTTTTGGTGCTGCAAGGATGTGGGGGCGTGGGTATCAGCTCAGATCATTTGAGAGTCCAGGAGATATTGACTGCTCGATGGGCACAGTTCTGTGGGGGCACCGTGCTCTTGGTCCAGACGCTGGTTGTGAATATGACTTTGTTGTTAACCAGTTGTGTGTCTCTGGGTCAACTCCCGTGTGTTTTTGAGTGAGTTTTCTAATCTGCAAAGTAAATGTACAGGATTATCCAGACTCCCATGTCAGCAAGTTATCGAGAGGGGTTAATCAGAGACTGTTTCATATAGTGTGTACCTGCGCGCCGCATTCTAGACCTGCGATGGCAATTATGAGCTCAGGATAGAGATGGTGTCCAGCAGGTAACATACGTGGCTCCATATTGAAACAGGAAGCCCACTGTGTAGATTTGGTCCTTCCGTTGATGGCCACCGGCCACCTAGTCTTCTCCCGCTATAACTGCTTCACTGGCTCAGCAGCTGAGCCAGAAGCCAGTGATATCATAACCAGGTGGCTAACTGGGCCAAAGGGCTGATAGATATTTGTTATCTTGTTGTCTTGGGAAACCCACCTACCCTCCATGCAAACCTTCTGGTGTGAGTTATCTGTGGAAGGAATCATAGGCTCACAGTAATTCACATCTTTCTTCTTGAAAATGTGCCCATATTCCTTTCTGAACCTGACAAGGTGGCCCCTGTGTCCACCAAGAAATTTACTGCCTGGCCTCCTACTTGAAGAGTTAGCCTGGGCTTTTGGCGGCGAAGTGAAACAGAGCCCTGACCCCTTCATTGAGCTTCTTCAAGCCTTATTGTCTCTTGCTTGGGTCTTTCTCGTTGCAGATGAGGCCCATCCACTCTAGTGGAGGGTCGTGCACCTCTCCTGGGGTTTTCAAGGCACTGATTTTTCCAGTGTCCTTCTTTCCTGCAGTAGGCACATTGGTCCTTCCCCATGGCTTGGCGGTGCCCAGAGGTTAGTCTCTCCGTGAGTGGGCCATGCTCTCCTTTTCCTGAGTCTCTGGGGTATCTCATGGCAATTACGATTATTTTAGCTAGCTTCTTTGTCTCTGTCGTGCTAGGGTCATCTCTGTTGATATACACTCAATGAGCCACTTGTACCAAATCGCTAAGATTTTTCCCTTCAAACCCTTCCCACTTCTTTGTCATGTCTGAGGCAGACTGACTGAGTAATAAAGGCAGTACTTATTGCCCTCCTGTTTTCAGTGCCTCCGGGCCGTTAGGGGTATAAAGCCCGTAGGCTTCCCTCAGCCACTCTAGAAAGGCAGGCGGACATTCTCTTATAGGAACCTGAAAATTCTCACTGACCTTAGATAAATTCATAGGTTTCCTAGCTCTTCTGCAGAGGGTCATGTAAGAGCAATGGTTGATACCTGGTAAAGCCCTCTGGGCCTTGCTAGGAATTGAGATCCCACATTGTTGGTGTAGTGGCCAAAAGAGTTTCTCTCAAGTGGGGAGTGCCCGCTCGCTGACCATCAGGTTCACTGACTGCTTACTGGGCCTCTGTCTGGAAGGGCTACCCTCCTCCGTTGTGAACAGCACCTGGAGAAGTTGTTGGCAAGCATTCCAGGTGGGCTGATGAGTATGGAAGTCATACCAGTACTAGTGTGTGTGGGGGGCTGCTTTTTAGGGGTGGGGGTGAATTTGGGGGGCCGGTGGGGGAGGGAGTGACTCAATAAGGGCCTGTTAGAAGTTTTCTATTTCTGGACCCTAGAAACCTTATGGGGCGGGGGTTGAAAGAAAGGGTTTGAAGCCAGCTCTCCCACTCCCAGAGTTCTCCTGCAAAATGGGATAAAGCCGATTAGGGGAGAGTGATGGGGAGGGGAGGGGAGGGGAGGGGAGGGGAGGGGAGGGGGGAGGGGTAGGGGAGGGGAGAGGGGTAGGGGAGGGGAGAGGTGAGGGAAGGGAGGGGTGAGGGAGGGGAGGGGTGGGGGAGGGGAGGGGCGGGGGAGGGTGATGGGGAGGGATGGCCTCCACCTATGTGGTTTTGGGAACTTGGACCGTTTGTTTTTCCGGTCCTTCCATGTTTCCTGAAACCTTGGAAACAAGGGCCCTTTCTTTGCAGGAGGGAGTAAGTCTTTTGTATTTGCAGGCTTCTTAGTGGCAATGTCAGCCCACACTTGAAGTAACGGGATCAGATCGGGATATCCTGGTTCCCTTTAACCATAACTATGAACTCTTAGTAATAGGGGATGGGAAAACTAGTCTTGCGTGGGTCAATCAGGGACTCCTTCTGCCCCATCACTTTTAAACAAATTGTAGAGTCTCCAAGCTTTTGGGTTGAAACCACATCCTCTTGGTGAATGCCGAGAGCAGGGGTCCTCAAACTACAACCTGTGGGCCACATGCAGACAGCCGAGGACGTTGATCCTTTCTGCCGGGTGTATGTGCCCCATTTATTTTTTTTTTGAACTTCAAATCAAGATGTGCAGTGTGCACATGAATTTGTTCGTAATATTTGTTTTTTTAAACTATAGTCTTTCCTTCAAAAGGCCTGAGGGATAGTGAACTGGCCCCTTGGGTAAACAGTTTAAGGACCCCTGCCCTAAGGTATCCTGGACTTAGGGGTTATTAATCTCCCAGCCCTGAAACATCCCTGAACATTCTACGCGTTGTAGGAGGCACCATGGGAATTTGGACCCCGGGTAATTTACAAGCCTTTACTCCAATTGAACCCAAGAAAATTCAAAATGGCTTAGGCAGTTACTCTATTTTGGTCACTTTTGACTCGTCCTGCACTAGCCCATTATTTCCATTTAACTCTATAACGCGAAGCATGATGTTTTCATAACATTAAAAATGTATATATTAATACATATATATTTATAACTATGAAAGTCCACAACAAAAAGAAAATTTTTTCCCAAAATTAAAATTGAAGCGTTATAGGGTTAAAAAGAAGGATGGGTCTTATCAGCGGGTCCAAGAGCTTAGCATCATAAATGAATCAGTGATCCGACTGCACCTAGTAGTGCCCAAACCTGTGCCCTCCTAGGGGAAAATGTGAATGCTTTTATCCCTCTTCCTGTACTTCCAATGAACAAACACACATGTCTGGTAATCCTAAGATTATTTTTGTTTCCTGTGACACTCACCTAATTTCAAGGCCACTGCCACCTCACAAGCTTAGCCTTGTCGTAGTCAAACTGTTCACCTTTTAGACCGTTTGTTTTTCTCAGAAGTTATGGGGTGATTAAAGCTTCTGAACCAAGTGTGCCAGGTCCACGACTACCATCTCCTGGACCACCTCAACCTTATCCATCCTGGATAAAGTTGCCCTCAATGGACAACCCCTCCCAGCAGTGTAGGAAGGGTATGGACCCAAAGCCCCACTTCTCCCGTTTTGCCAGCAGGAAGTAGCTAGAGATGTCGTCGCCCAGTACCCCAAAGATTTGGGTCCATATCTCTTCAGGGGGGCAAATGTTAGGTAGCTATGCTAGGGACTGGGGCATCCGTTATGCATGCCCATAGGGCCAAGATAAGAGCCCAGTTAGGAGAGGCACCCTGTGCATGCTCAGAGGTCCAGATTTCTGGCCATGAAGGGGAGGTCACCTGGGTGGTTCCTGTACCTGGATTGACCAATCTAGGCCATGTAAATTCAATTCAGCCACTGGGGTCGGCCAGACTTGCCCATCACGCCTCCCTAACGCTCATAAAACTCTCTTGAGTGCAGACCAGGCTTCTGCATGATTTCTCTCTCACTCAGGAAGGCTCTTTGGAGGCAGCTGTGCTGCACATGAGTGGCTGGTGGATACTGTTCAGATGCATGGCTTTCTGCTTGCAAGGGTTTTTGTCTCAGCTGACTGTAAGGGAGGAGGTAGTACGTCTGGATCACAGAGTATCCATGTCCACAAACGAGGCTGCTCATTCCACAGCCCTGGAAGTGCTTTATGAAAACCCTCTGCTTTGCAATGTCACTCCTTGTAGATTAGAGTGGGAGGGGCTGGGACCAAGGTATGCTGCCTCTTACTCCCACTTGCAGGTTTCTGGATGCTGATTGTATCTCTTACAGCATCAGTTAGTGGGCTTGTTGTCTGCCTCAGGCTTTGTTCACGGAGATCCTCCAGCTAGTTGGTGGTGTGTGCGCATGAGCAGAGGCTTCCTGCCAATCCCCCATGAGTAGTAGAGCTCCCATGGTGTGGACTCCATGAAAGCCTTGCCCCAGGCAGCACGCTTACAAAGGAGGGTGGGCCCTGCAGGACAGAGGACCATTCCCCCTGTGGAATGGCCTCAGAGATCCACCTCCCTCTCTGGCCAGCTGCTGGGGCTGTGGGTCCTAAGCATCATGGCTGACTCAGTAATAGACACAGGGTGAGGCGACTCCAGTAGCTGTTTTGACTGGTCTAATCCAGCCTGAGATCATCCTTGCATGAGCCCTCTGCCAAGATTATTTTTGTTTCTTTTATGATCTTTTCATTAGTGGCTCCTACAACACTAACCACAATCCATAAATACATCAGCTGTTTGAAGCACATCTGTACATTAATTGCCCTCCTTATTCACAAAATATCCACTCTCCACCCAAGCCCCTGGCCTCAGCTCCTCATTTTTCCCCCCTCAATGCCCGCCACCCATCCCTCATCAATCCTTGGAAATGTACTAATTCTTTTGCCTTATCTTCACCCACCTTTCTTTTGAGGTCAATGAAGATCCTTGTAATCGGTTCCCACTTTCCATCCTGCCCTTCCTCCACCCTCCCAGTATCTCCACTCATAACACTGGTAAAGGGCCCATCCACTCTGGATTCCCCTTGTTTGAAATTCCTATCGGTACTAGAATACTTTCTCTAGTTTGGCCAGATTAGTATGGTAAAACTGGGATCATGATAGTGGGGCAAGAGAAAGCATTAAGAACTAGAGGAAAGTTGTGTTTCATCTTTGCTGTCTCATACCCTGTATTCTTTAATCTCCACTCTGAGATCCTTCTGTAAGGGGATGTCCAGTGCACTGCAAATAGGTTTTGGGTCTATACCCGGCAGTCCCCTCTCATTCTCCATGATAAGATTTTTTTGTTCTCATGATGCCTGTTGCCTTATCCCTTTAAAACTTTGTGATCATACAGGCTGGTATGCTTTCTCCATGTGGGCTCTGTTGCTTCAGAGCCAGATGGCTGTTTCTTTGCCCTCAGGCCTTTAAGACCCCACACGCTATATCTTTAGGTAGCTGGACACCATCGGCTTTCTTCACCACAAGGAAGGATGGGAGAGAGTTAATGGCCTGGGCGTCCCCAAAGGTGCAGAGTGGGAATCAAGGGAGGATCCAGGACGAGCCAAGGCTTCTGGCAGAAGTCTGAGAGGAGAGCAGCAGAAAGGAGCTGCTCTCTGGGTCCTCACAGATGTAGCCAGTGAGAGAGCAGCAGTGCTGCCCCCTGGCGGTGCGCCGAAGGCAGGGCCGCTTCCCCCAGGGCTGGAGAGCTCTGGGGAAAGACAAACCCTGTCACTTTGGATGCCAAGTAAGGGGGCACTGTGTGCCGGTGGTGTACCTATGTTGGCCAAAGCGCTGCCCACTGTGCATTTGCTTCCCACAAGCACAGTTATCCTTCCTCGTGCATCCAGGAAAGACAGTTCTAGAAAAACACAAGCAGTAAAATAAAACACTGCCAGGTCTCGAACCATCCTCACCATTGTTACTATGCCCACTGATGTAGCCACTGGTTCAAGCTGTTTTATTGCCCGTCCTCCACTTTTTGCCAAGCATCATGTCCTTCATGGACTTGATGTCCCTTCACGGACTGGTCTCTCCTGACAGCACGTCCAAAGATATCAAATGAAGTCTCAATATGTCTCAAGATGGCGGCCAATGTGGGATCGATGTTTCAATATTGGAAGCGCTTTGATTTACAGCAGCTGCAGGTCAGGCTTCTCCTCTCTCGGCCTCTCGCTCGGGGGTGGGGGCTGCGGGCGGTCGCGGCCTCCCCGGGGGCGCCGGGCTGCCTCGCCGCCGGGGGGCCGCGGCGGAGGGGAGGAGGGGGGTGCCGGGAAAAGCGGGGCCGACTCGGGGACAAGTCCCTCTCACTCCCCGGCCCCCATTGATAACTCGCTTGATCGGAAATTGATCCTCTTTGTTCAATTCATCGATCAGCCCAAGATGGCGCCGGGAGCCGCCGCTGCCACCGCTGCTCCTGGTGTCTGCCCCCTCCCCTGGCGCCCCCCCCCCCGGCCCCGAGCCGCTGCCGCCACCGCCGCCATCGCTGCCCCTGGTGTCTGCCCCCTCCCCTGGCGCCCCCCCCACCCCCGTCCCGAGCCGCCGCCGCCGCCGGTTCCCCAAACTTCATGAGTGGAAAAATGGGCTCTTGGCACAAAATGACATTCAATCTTCACCAAGAGATTCAGGGCTAAATTGCTGCCCTATCTCTGACCTCAGCTTTTGTTTTATTTTAATTCTCATATAATTCACATATATCATTCAATACTTCAGTCATATTAAGATTTGTGTAATCCTCACCACAATCAGGTTTACATCATTTCCTTCTTTTATATTCATTTTTGTTAGCCCCCCCCCCTCACTCCCCCAAATCTTCCCTGCCTGTCCCTAGGAGATTGTTAATTCTGTTAGTGTCTCTCTGGATTTGCCTCTCCTGGATTTCATATGTATTAAAAAAAAATACAAAACAAAATCAAGAAACAAGTAGAAAAGAAAAACTAACAATGATAAAAGAGAGAAAAACCTCAATCGAACAGAAAGTGAAAAATACTAAAAACTGGAACCAAATTAAAATTAGTCTGAAGAGATCAAATGATCAGGTGTTACATTGGAACTTAACTGTATCTGTTCATGTCCATGGGCTTTGGTCAGAGGGAATTCACCCCGCATGTGCATTTGAGTCCTTTTGCAAACTGGGTGTTCCGAACTTAAGCTCTGATTCTTGTTCATACCTGCAGATTGAGATTCTATTATTTATCACCCTGGCATCACACTGGCTGTGCTGCTTGTTCTGGGCGGACTTAGTTGACATCTCACTTAGATGGCTGCTTATTTTCAGAAAAAAGGTTTAAGTACAAGGCCCTGTTCTTTGTGATAGATGTGCACCATCTGATTTCAGGGTTTTTTTACACCCTATGCTTTCCAGTCAAATATTCACTTGAGGTAATTCAAAACACTCACTTGGCTCGATGACGCCAGAATAGCTCCCCTCCATGCAGTTCCATGGAGCTCAGCATAGTTAGGGCGCAGAGATGAAAAGACGATTGAACCATGTACTGAACGTTCAGGTTTTTCCCTGCTTTTGAAAATCTGTTTGCGCTTGTAGAGTAAATGTTTTGTATTTTTTAAGAGTGTAAAAAAAAATAGATGGAGGGATTCAGAGAAAATGGCAACCAGATAGGACCCATCTATCTGGAGCTCCTGCTGCCAGACCAGAAAAATAGGAAATTAGGTGAAGGAAACGGGGAGGTGGAGTTCTGAAATTAGAACTAGGGTAACAGGGTTTCTCCTGAACCCCTTCTTTTGTGGGATTTCCACTCACAAAGCAAACCAAGAATGCTTTAAAGCAGCACTATAATTTTGACGAAGTGGCAGGCGCCAGATATGCCCTTGCCTGGAGCAGGGATCCCTGCAGGTGGACGCCCTGAGAGGGGGCAGAATCTCAGACACGAGGGGAACCCCACACTGAGCTCTCCATGCGGTTGGATGCCTTGAGCTCACGGTCAGGGGTTGGTGGTGGGTAGCCATAATTTAGAGTAGAAGAAAAAATATATTATTACCTTAGGAAGATCATGGTGTGGGAGAAAAAGGCAGAAAGTCGGGAGTCCAGGGAGCAAATTTAGTTCCAATTGGCCGACTAGTAAACAACCCCCCTGATAAGCTGCATCTCCCCCTCTGGGGGTCAGCTTGACAGCCACCAAATCTGAGCACATCACAAGTAGAATTTTTTTTAAGGGTGAAACATAAATGATTGGTTTAAAACTCAAACCCAAGTCTGGTTGCTCAGCTCCAAGCACCACATGGGGAGTCCCTTAACATAAATCAGCATAAGAAGCAACCTAGCTAAGGAATGCCAGAACTCAGCCAGAGGGCCTGGCAGCTTTTACCATAACAAAGACCCGCTGTAGCAGTGTCAGCCTTAAACAGCACTGAGCTGTAGCCCAGAGACTGTGGGAGACAATTTCATTCTAGCTGGCCAGAGGGATAAAAAAGAAAATCCTCTGATCTAGGAAGCATCAGCAGTCTAGATAGGACAACAAGCTTCCCTCTCAGTGATTCTACACATAGCTGGGGAGGCCCTGCCGGTCTTGGAGCCCTAGACGGGGCTGAGGGAGCCCCCCAGTGCCCCCTCCCAGCTCCTGCTGCAGTGCTACATGCAGCACAAGGCAGGTACTCCAGCACCCAAGTGACCCCTGGCCACGGGCGCGATCTTGCTTTTGAAGTAATCTCACACAGCATCTGTGGAACCCTACATCAGGGATGGGAAAGTCCATTAACGCATGCCCAGGAGAGCCAGCATAGGAAAGCTGGATTTTCCTGCCCGTGGGCTCCGATGGATGTTGCACCTGGAGCAGCCCACCTGGGCCAGATGATTGCAGTTCAGCCAATGGGATTGACCTGGGGTCCTTCACCAGCCTCCCCGGGAACCCTTGAAAAGGCAGGAACCAGAAGGGAGAGGGGTGGTCCAGGTCGTCTTCCTGGGAGGAGAGAGATCCTTGCATGACCTGAGGCAGTCTCTGCCAGGCCCCATGGTCAAAGGAATCCTATGGGTGCCTTGTAAAACCTGAAGCTTCTTTTAACTCTCATTAAATTCACTTGGATCACGAGCCCGGCTTCCGCATGAAATTTTTCTCGCGGGGAGCCAAGGACTGGGGTTGGAATTTAGGCCAGAGAGAGAGACCTTACAAGTCCATGACCCTGTGACCTTGAGGAAGAGTTGGAATTCCTCTGGCCTCAAGGACAGGTGATCAAGTATCATTACCTCCTTACCCACTGCTCTACTTATTCTCACTTTATTCACTAGCCCTTCTAACTTTTCCACCGCACTCAGTTTCAACGTGCTCAGGTTGGTGTTGGGCTTTTATTTACTCGCTTTCTTCTTTATCCCTCTTTTTTTCCCCTTTTCCCCTCTTTTTCCTCTTCTCTCCCACTCTCTCCTCTCATATGCCACTAAAGGCTTCCAGGTCACTTCCCTCCGCTTAGGGCAAATCAACCCAAATAGCAGGAGGCACTCCAGCCTGCCCTGTGTGGGAGTGCTGTACACCACACAAGGCACCTGGGACAAACACCTACAGTGCGCTGCACCGTTGAAGAAACCTCCGTCATGCCCCTAAGGTGATCTCGTCAACTAGGGCAATTCTGCCCAGCACCACTGGGTCCCGGCATTAAAAGGGCACACTGACCTGCCATGTTGGAGCAGTGTCTAAACCCCTCTGGCCCCTCATCCAAGCAATCAGGGATCAGCTACTACTTTATACTTTATTTCCTCCTTCTCTCTCTCCTTGCTCTTTACCATCACAGCCAACCTTAGTGAACTCAGTTGGATTTATTTCCTTCTTTCTCTTTATTCTCTTTTTCTTTCTTTCCTCTTTCTGTCTTTGCTTTCTTCACCTCTCTCTTAGCTTGTACGATTCTCTCTGCTCCCTCTCATTGCTTGCACATACCACTGCTGGTTTCCAGAGCCCTACACTCTGCCTAGGGCAACCCTGTCCTCCTAGTGGGCAGCCTGACCCCTAAGACAGTACTGCACACAGGACGAGTCAGAGCTACACACAGCATAACACAGGGTCAGTTATTTCTTTAACCATTTAAAAAAATACTCTCTCCTCCTCCTTCCTTTTCTCTTCTCTCTTTTTCCTTTTATTGGGCTCTTCTTACAGGTTTTCTGCTTTTCTCCGCTCCATCTAGCTCTTCTCTACTTCCTACCACAGCCTCCACAGATTTGGTTCTCCTTTTTAGTTGTTTTCTTTTTTTTTTTTTTTACTGTTGTCACCTTTGTTTACTCTGTGCATTTTAGTTGTCTGTGGGTGAGTGGTTGTCAGTCTGGTTGGCATTATTGCCCCAGTCTGTGTCTTCCTCTTTCTCTCTTTTTCCTCTCCTTTCACTCTCTTTCCCATCACAAGACAATAGCTGTCTCCAGGCCACTCCCCTCTGCCTAGGGCAAACCTGAAGGCCCAACTGAGGGAGCTCCCACCCCCCACTTATTGGTGTGGCAAGCAGCTGGGGAATTCACGCTGGTCCTCTCCCACACACAAAGCCACAGGTTGTTCTCCCCTATAAAAAGTGGGGGCATCCCCAGCCTAAATCCTGAGGTCCTACAAGTGACTGTGGGAAACGCCTGACCACCACTTGTGAGGCTCCACGCTACTGTGGGAACATCCACCCAATCTCCAAGGCGATCTCTCTGTACATCCCCTTGTCTAGCCAGATTTGTAAAGTAGAATTTGGATCATGATAGTGGGGGGAGGAAGCATTTAGGAACTAGAGGAAACATGTTTCATTGTTGCTACCCTGCACCCTGACTGGCTTATCTCGTCCCCACATCCCTTCAGGAAGGGGGTGTCCAGTTACCTACCAATGGGCTTTGAGTCTCCACTCTGCACTCACCCTCATTTACAATGACATGATTTTTGTGTTCTTTGATGCTTGATATCTGATCCCTTCAACAGTTCATGGTCACACAGGCTGGTGTGCTTCCTCCATGTGGGCTTTGTTGCTTCTGAGCTAGATGGCCGCTTCTTTATTTTCAAGCCTGTAAGATCCCAGATGCTATAACTTTTGATAGCCAGGCACCATCAGCTTTCTTCACCACATTTGCTAGTGCACACATTTTTCTTCAACCATCATGTTGGGAAGGTGTTCATCATGGAATGCCAATTTAATATAACGTGTTCTTGCATTGAGTAAGTATTTGGCAATGTCCATCTACTGCCTTAATACTAAGTCTATAAATATATGCACGTTGATCTATTTACGAACCCTCCTGTATAAATATATTTACATATGTACATGCCAGTATGTAGACCTCTAGAAATACCCTTTGTCACCTAGTTCTTTCCTCTATTTACTTTTACTTTCCTCTTGTCCGACTATCATGCTCAGCTTTCACTTGGGTTTGAGTAATTTCTCTTGGTTACATTGCCCTTGCTGAATACCTACCAGGCTTCTCACACCCTCCTTGCGACGGATTTTGGATTACTTGTTGCTCCCCTGTCGCTGGATTGGTCAGCATCACCTCCTTACCCCCTCCTCTCTCTCTCCCATGTCCCCGGGAACCATTGGTCCTGTTGTTTTCTCCTCCAGCCTATTCTTCCAGCCTATCTTATCTAGATAGATCTGTTGAGATAATAATATGCACCAAAAATCAAACCATAGCAGGATAGGCGATGGGTGAGAACACAGTGATGACAAAAAAACAACAACAGAAAACCAATGATCAATAAAAGAGTAAATTAATTAAAAGACAAAAAAAATTTTTAAGAAAGAAAAACCTGTAAATAGATCAAGGTCTGATTTTTTTTTTTTTCTATAGGTGTGTCCTTCAGTCAGGTCTGATGGCGTATCATGCTCTGGCCCCAGAGTCTGTCCTTTGTACTCCCTCAGGGGCTACCCGCTCTGCTCCCATGGTTGCTCTGCTGCATGCTTTTAGTGATTTGCCTCCGTGTTGGAGGGCCAGTCGGGTCAGTCCCAACACAGAGTCTCCGGTATTGTCCCCATAGGGCCCTGGGCCAGCAAGGGATGGCATGTCTCATAGTGGGATCAGCCATATGGTCCACTCTGTACATTGGCTGTTCAGAGTGCCAAAATCATCCTCCAAGCCTGGTGGACCAGTGTGTGCTCCACTCTCTTCCTCCCCCTTCATTTGCCCCTGTGTGCTCTGATCAGACATGTCCATCTCCCCTAGCTACAGGTTCAGTGCCGTCTTCTAAAGTAAATTCTTCTGGGGGGAGGGGCAGTTGTCCACGTAGCTGGTATGGAGGCTGGACCATCCACTTTTCATTTAGGATCAAAAGCATCTAGCTTTTAGCATTAGGTGCTATTGAGTCAGTTCCAACTCAAGGCAGAATGAACCACTGCGCAGTCCTACACCATCTTCAAAACTGTTGTTATACTTGAACCTAACATTTCAGCCTTTTCCAGGGACTGGCATCTCCTGATAACATACCCAAAGCATGTGAAGTCTCCCCGTGCTTGCTTCTAAGGACCTTTCAGACTGTTCTTCTGACACAAATCTGTTCATTCTTCCAGCACTCAATGGTATTTTTAATATTCTTGGCTAGTGTCATCTTGATGGGTTGAAACACTATCTCGCTCTAGTGTTGATGTACATTTTTCTGATGCCTAATTATACTGAGTATCTTTTAAGGTAATCATTTAATTTTTATGGCATTTTGAAAAGATGTCAATGAGGTCTATTTAATTTGTGTTCAGATGGAAACACATAACTCAAACTAATATATGTGACAGTAGAATAAGAATCCATTTTATCCTAAATACTTGAGATATTTATACAGCCTACTCAAGTTTTTATCAACACAGATAAGGTGGCGGTGGTGGTGGTGGTGGTGGTGGTGGTGGTGGTGGTGGTGGTGGTGGTGGTGGTGGTTTTTAAGAGTTAATCTCTAAATAGGGGGCTGTAGTACTGAGCACTGAATCTCCTTTGCTTGATTAATTTTTATGTTAGGGAAGTAATACGAGGATTCCATCAAATGACCCATCAGTTTGAGGAAAAAGCATATCAGAATTCATGGTCAAAGCCTATATGGCTTTATGGTTTAGTCTCTAGGGGTATGTAATGCTCTTGTGAAAATAGTATTCCTCATGATAATAACGAGGAACTGGTGGGCTTCCAGGGCTGGGAGCTGAACTGAGGGGCAGTTCTACCCTGTCTAATAGGGTCACTATGAGTTGGCAAAGACTCGATGGCTGTCAGTTTGGTTTGTTTGACTTGAGTACTGGCATTCAGTGTGTTTATCGAAATCAATAAATTACAAGCATTTTTGATGTCTATTTTTTACATACAAAATTTAAATCCCCCAAGCCTCTGAAAACTGCGAAGATTTCACAGCACTAGGTTGGTACTCTCCCATCCAAGAATCAGTGAAACTGGCAGGGTGTGAGGCATTCAGGCTCCCTCAGTTCCTCCTGCTGCCTTCCCTGACCCTGGTCACTTGCTTCTATTACCTCTCTTGGACCTTACATGCATTTGAATTAGAACACCATAGAGTACAGTGCTCTACATGTGCAGCAGCTCTAACCATGTCACTCTCTGTCTCTATGAAGCCTCTTCCAACAAAATTCAAATGTGATTGTATGTGCACACATATCACACGCATGCACCAGAGCACCCTTCTTAACAGAGAGTCAGGAGGGTCTCTTAATTATTTGCTGTCCTCACTTTGGACACAATTCCCTTGATGATGAGTAGGAGAAAAGGAACATCAGGTAGTGGGGGAAACCCTAAGGAGGAACAGAGGAGAGCTTTAACTAAGAATAATGCTACTAGGGGAATGATGGCATGTGAGGAAAATTAGATACTTCCAGACTGTCAGATTTTTCCATACAGCAAAATTAACTTTTCTAGTTTTGTCTAAAACTGGCCCCAGGAAATTTCAAATAGCACATCTCAGATTATCTAACCTACAAAGGAGTAGCCGGCCTTCCACCCACCCCCACCCCACCCCCGCCAAAAAACCAAGCGGTACAAAGCTCCACTGGGTACACATTTCAAAATATACATTCTCCTGTTTGGGCAGGCATCTGGCAACTTGCTCTGAGCTAGTGCACCCACACTTTTTTCCCAAGGTCATTGCTGGTGACAAGACCTTGTGCTCTTCTCACAAGCCAGAATGCAAACATAAATCAAGTCAGTGTAAGACGCCATCATCACCTCACTCAAATACACCTCGTCAAGTGAACTCAAACTTCAAGAAGATGCTCATTTGTTTGGTTTTGTTGATGTGAGGGTGATAGTGCATTTGGAGTTTAGTCATTGCACTAGGTCAGACTGTTAATCAAGCTTCCTATATAGAGGTTCTGAAGATATTGTGTAAGAAGGTCTGAGTTGTCTGGCTAGACCAGAGCTTGCACACTGCTATTGACTAGAAGTTCCGACACACAGAATCCAGGACAGATAAACCCCTCAGGACCAATACTGAGAGTAGCAACACCACGAGGGAAGGTAGGGGGGAGAAGCAGAAGAAAGGGGAAACCAATCTCAATGATGGACATACAGCCCCACTCCACCACCCAGGGGAACAAACAGCAGAAGTTTGGGTGAAGGGATACAGCAGAGGCGTAAAATATAAAAATAAAAAGTATGTATAAAGTATCAGTGGTTCACGTGGGTGGGAGGAGGGGAAAAAAGGAGCTCAAGGAGAAAGAACATGTTTGGAAATGATGATAGCAATGTATGTACAAATGTGCTTCATACAAATTGGTGTATGAATTGTTACAAGAGCTGTAAGATCCCCCAATAAAATGATTTATTTAAAATAAAAAGGACTGATTAGTGGTAGACAGGGGACTGGTTTTGCCACCATGACAGTGCACCTGCTCACACACAAAAAACAGCATGCCTCTATCGCCCGATCTGATCCCAGCACACCGAGGCAAAATACTAAGGGTGTACAACAGAACAGGAAGGGGAACAGAGCAACGAAGTCCCCAGGGAATACCAAAAATAGACTTTGGGGCCAGGGCTAGCTGACCCATCATACTCTATGAGAAAGCACTCCTAAAGGCCAACAAACAGTCCTTGAACTAACTAAAAGCTTTTCTTTCTTGTGTTTTGTTTTGCTTTTTGTCATTGGCTTGTTGGTGGTGGTGTTGTTCTTTTGTTTCATTTTGTTGCTTGGGTTTGCTCTGTCTCGTTTTTGTGCATGCTATGATTTCCACAGGTCTGTCTAAATGAGATAGGCTGGATGAACAATCTGGAGGAGAAAACAATGGGACTGACAGCTGGGGGAGGGAGATGGGAAAGGGGGGTGTAGGGAAAAAGGAAGTGCTGTTAACAAACCCAGGGACAAGGGAACACCAAGTGATCCAAATAGATGGTGAGGAGGGTGTAGGAAGCTTGGTAGAGTGTGACCAAGAGTAATGTAACCTAGAGGAATTACTGAAACACAAATGAAGGCTGAACATGAGAGTGGGACAATCAGAAAGTAAAAGGAAATCAAGGAAAGAGGTAGGAAGCAAAGGGCATTTATAGAGGTCTAAATAAAGGCATGTGCATATGTAAATATATTTATGTATAACGATGGGGATATAGATCTATATGCATATATTTATAGGTTTAGTATTAAGGTAACAGATGTACATTGGGCCTCCATTCAAGTACTCCCTCAATGCAAAAATACTTTGTTGTATTAAAGTGGCATTCCGTGATGCTCACCTCCCCGACACAATTGCTGGAGGCAAATGGGTGCATAAGCAAATGTGGTGACTGAAGTTGATGGTGGTCGGCTATCAAAAGTTATACATTCTGGGGTCTTCAAAGCTTGAAGTTAAACAAGTGGTCATGTAGCTGAGAAGCAACAAAGCCCACATGAAAGAAGCACACCAGCATGTGTGATCACGAGGTGTCGGAAGAATCAGGTATCAGACATCATCGGAACAAAAAAATCATATCTTTGTGAATACGGGGGAGTGTGGAGTGAAAACCCAAAGCTCATTTGTAGATAATTGGACATCCCCTTACAGAAGGGTAGCAGGGAGGAGAGGAGCCAGTCAGGGTGCACTGTAGCAACAATGAAACATACAACTTTCCTCTAGCTCCTAAATGCTTCTTCCCCCACAACTAAAATGATCCCCATTCTACCTTACAAATCTAGCTAGACCTGAGGATGTACACTGGTACAGATAGGAACTGGAAACACAGGGAATCCAGGGCCGATGATCCCTTCACGACCAGTGGTGAGAGTGGCGATACGAGGAGGGTAGAGGGAGGGAGGAATGGAAAGGGGAAACCGATTACAAGCATCTACATATAACCATCTCCCTGGGGGACAGACAACAGAAAAGTGGCTGAAGGGAGATATTGTATAGTGTAAGATATGACAAAATAATAATTTAGAATTTATTCAGGGTTCATGAGGGATGGGGAATAATTATCAGCTGATGCCAGCGGATTAAGTGGAGAGCAAATGTTTTCAGAATGATGAGGGCAATGAATGTACAAATATGATGTATGTATCAATTGTGATAAGAGTTGTATGAGGCCCCAAAAATTGATTATAAAAAAAGAGAAAAGAAATAACAGTATGAAAACATCCCCCAAAAAAGCATGCCTCTCTTGTCCCTCATATCCTAATCACCTGAACTCACTCCATGTGACTTCTTTCTGTTTCCATGAATGAAGGACAGTGGTTTGACAACACAGAAGAGGGGGGGAAAAAAACAAGGGTGTCACCCAAACTGCTGAGTTTGAAAAATGTTTCCAAGAATGTAATCACAGATTAGACAAATGTGTGAAGTGTAATGGAGAGTACTATGAAGGGGATAAAAAATTTAAATGCATAGTTTTGAAAAAATTGTAGTTTTTGTCGGGTTCCCCCTAGTAGCTTCCAATTTCATAGCAACTCAAGCCATCACCATACATCCAACTGACAGAGAAGGGGTGGGTTTTGTGTGTAGGTGGTGTTGGTTATTGCACAGGGGCAAGGGACTTCTGGTGGCATAGTACCTTATGCCTTGGGTGTCAACTGTAATGTCAGCAGTGGGGAACCACCAGTCAGTCCTCAGAAGAAAAGGATGAGGCGTTCTACTCCCATAGAGTTAACCTTTGGGAAACCCACAGAGATAGTTCTGCTCTGATCTCATAGAGTCGCTATGGCTCAGCATCGACTCCATCGAAGTGAGCTGACAAACTAAAGGCAGGAGATCTGAAAGAGGATGCGGAGACGTTGTCTCAGGTACTTTGGACATATTACTATGGTGGAACCAGTCCTGCAAGAAGGGCGTCATTTTTGGCAGAGGGTTAGCAAACAAGAGGAAGACCCTTACTTAGGTGGATTGACACCGTGGCTGCGAGAATCGGCTCAAATACAGTAACAAGTGCGAGGATGGCGCAGGACTGGGCTTTGTTTCTCTCTCTAGTGCACAGGCCCCTATGAATCCGAACTGACTCCAGGGCTCTACAACATCAACTACTACAACCCTGAAGTTCAAACCTACCCAGTGGCTTCCCAAAAGGGAGGTGTGGCCATGTGCCTCTGTAAAGATGACAGCTAGGGAGCCCCTGCGGGGCAGTTCTACTCTGTGGCACAGGGGCAGCCAGGAGTCGGAATGTGCTTCACAGCAAAGGGTGTGCTTTGTCTCAGTTTGTGCCTGCTGCTGTTTATGCTATGCACTGAGTTTAACATGTGACACTCAGGAGCGAATGAATGGAAACACACCCATGATGCTTCCATGATGCCAGATGCAAGCTGACACTGTTTCTGAGTTCTGGGCATATTATTTTTTCAGAGATAATTTCCTGTAGCGGTGACACACCGAGTCCTATTTCATGTAAAAGCATCAGCAGCAGAGGAAAGCACTGCACAGAGAGAAGACTATGACACGTAACAGGCTTTCCATAGAGGAACAAAAGGGTGGATGTCTTGGGCTGCACTCTTTTCTTGTATACAGACAGTAAACAAGCTGAACACATCTCACCTAAGCATAACATTACAACTACTTGAAGCCCAGCTCAGGCATCTGGACAAGAGGCAGCAAGGAAGGATGGGAGAGAGTTAATGGGCTGGGCGTCCCCAAAGGTGCAGAGTGGGAATCAAGGGAGGATCCAGGACGAGCCAAGGCTTCTGGCAGAAGTCTGAGAGGAGAGCAGCAGAAAGGAGCTGCTCTCTGGGTCCTCACAGATGTAGCCAGTGAGAGAGCAGCAGTGCTGCCCCCTGGCGGTGCGCCGAAGGCAGGGCCGCTTCCCCCAGGGCTGGAGAGCTCTGGGGAAAGACAAACCCTGTCACTTTGGATGCCAAGTAAGGGGGCACTGTGTGCCGGTGGTGTACCTATGTTGGCCAAAGCGCTGCCCACTGTGCATTTGCTTCCCACAAGCACAGTTATCCTTCCTCGTGCATCCAGGAAAGACAGTTCTAGAAAAACACAAGCAGTAAAATAAAACACTGCCAGGTCTCGAACCATCCTCACCATTGTTACTATGCCCACTGGTGTAGCCACTGGTTCGAGCTGTTTTATTGCCCGTCCTCCACTTTTTGCCAAGCATCATGTCCTTCATGGACTTGATGTCCCTTCAGGGACTGGTCTCTCCTGACAGCACGTCCAAAGATATCAAATGAAGTCCAGCCATCCTTCGTCCCCATGTTCTCTTGGCAGTCCTTGTACTTTTATTGCTCAGTGTCTGATTATTTGGGACCAGGCCTTATTGCTGCCCCTTCCTCACCTTGGCCCCCAATCCCGACCCCAAGCCCTGCACATCCACTGTGTGAAACCTCCTGTTCCTGTAACCATCCCTGTGCTTTTGTGTGGGGGGTCTAGCTGGGTTCCCCTGGCAATTCGCCAGCTGCCCTTGGGAAAGTTCATGGAGTCGGCTAATTAGTAGAAAAGCCAAACGTCCAGCTGAGATTGGTTTACTCCCTAGCACCCTTGGGCAGGAGCACAGCCCCACTCCCGGTCCCAGGTAGCCAACGACCACACCTAGGTTCTCCGGACTTGGCAGCTGTAACATGTGGCCTGGGCTTCCCCTTCATTTCCTGCTCCTTTCTGGCTTGCTGTCTGACTTTTCTTTGCGGAATTAAAGCTGCAAATTGACAGGATCCCATAAACACTCTAAAGCCACAAAAAAACACCAAATGCCCACCCAAACATGTGAAACTTCCAAAAATCATCCTTAGAAGATTCCCAAACCCTAAACATTCCTAAACCCCATATATGCCCTGAAAACACCATGAAAGCCCTAAGAAAACCTAAAATGCTGGGGGAAAAAAACACATATAATATTAAAAATACCCTAAAATCCCTAAGGAACTCTGCAACATCACTAAAAACACCCTATTGTGCTGAAAAATACCTATACACTCTAAAAAACCACCCCTAAATCCCTTAAACACTCCCTAAAATCTTATAAAACACCCTAAAAACCCCAAACCACCCGAATGCCCCAAACACACCTTGAACGTCCACAAACAACCTAAAAGCCCTAAAAAATCACATGCCACCAAAAAGCCCTAAATGACCGCAAAATTCCAACTCATAGCCACCCTATAGAGGGCTTCTGGAGCTGTCAGTCTTTTATGGGAACAGCTTTATCGTTCTCCCAAGGAGAAGTTGGTAGGTTTGAAACCCTGACCTCATATTTAGCAGTCTAATAATTGCTGGACAGTGCCACCAAGGCTCTACTGGTGTAGTGGGTTACACATTGGGCTGCTAACCTCAAGGGAAACGGTTCAAAACCACCACCCACTCCTTGGGAGAAAGAAGAAGCTTTCTTTCTATTCCCCTAGATTTCTCATTGAAGGTGTAAAGTAACCTGTTAAATGCTCGCAGTGGCAGCAGCAATGTCTCATAACCATGGGGAAATGTGGTTCAGAAACTTCAGAAGCAAGCATCCACCAGTAGGTGACTGACCAGCAGTATTGACTTGGGCAAAGAGAAGGTGACATGGAAGGGTAAGGAGAAGAATGCGTGCAGAGGGCAGGTTGGCAGCTGAGCCTAAGTCCAGTAGAAACAACAGCAGAATGGCCTGTTCCTGGAAGGGCCACAGGAGATGGTGCGACTTCATGTAGCCCCCACTTACATGTGTAACAGCAGCAATTGCCTGAACACGTGGTCTCCCCAGGGAGGAGCCTTTGTGTGGTGTTAAGATGCTGTTACTGTCTGTTGTACTGTGGTGGCCTGCATTTGGCTGTAATGGTGGAAATTTTGCAGCCAGTAGTTCAAATGCCTGCTGGGTCACTCACTGCAGGTAGACTTCAGCAGTTTCCAGACAGAGAGACGAGGGAGGAGGACCTGGTCTTCCACTTCTGAAAGAACTGGCCAGTGTGAACCTTGTGAATGGCAGAACACTATACCTGAACATGAGTACCGCAGGCTATAAGGCATGATGGATTGACACAGTGGCTGCAGCAATGTGCTCAAACATAGGATAGTGCTGGCCTGGAAAATAGTTCATCGTCCATTAAAAAAAATCATTATATAGGGGCTCATACAACTTTTGTTGTTGTTTTTCCCTAAGGGAGAGCAGTGTATTGGTACACTGAGAGGTATATAGATCAATGGATTCGAACAGAAAAGCTACACATATATTCACCAGTCAACAGGAAACTAGCCTTCGAAAAAGGACACAGAAATATCCAAAGGGACAAATTCTGCTTGCTCAACAAATGGTGTTGGACAAACTGAGATACCGTATGTAGGAAAATGAAGCAAGCCCCAAACCTTCCCCCATGCACAGAAATTAACTGAAGAGGGGTTAAAACCTGAAAGTAAACCTCCGGGCTATCATAATCAATTTTTCGATGACCTCATCGGTCAGAAATCATTGTAGGAACGCCAAAGCGTTCTTGTGTTCAACGTCTACATACATAGCAGGTGCTCCAGTAAAGGGGAATCTTGGTGGAGCTGGCTCATCCATTCCTGAAGAGAGTAGAGCACCACGTTGGTCCATCACAGAGCTCAGGTGTAGAATCTTCCTCACTGTCATCCTTTATCTCAGCAGTGTCAGTGTTGGATTATGAATTTCCCAAAGAACCAGTATCGCTCAATTCTGTGCACAATGCTGACTCACTCTCGCTGTATCTCTTACAGCATCAGTTAGTGGGCTTGTTGTCTGCCTCAGGCTTTGTTCACGGAGATCCTCCAGCTAGTTGGTGGTGTGTGCGCATGAGCAGAGGCTTCCTGCCAATCCCCCATGAGTAGTAGAGCTCCCATGGTGTGGACTCCATGTAAGCCCTGTCCCAGACAGCACGCTTACATAGGAGGGTGGGCCCTGCAGCACAGAGGACCATTCCCCCTGTGGAATGGCCTCAGAGACCCACGTCCCTCACTGGCCAGCTGCTGGGGCTGTGGGCCCTAAGCTTCATGCCTGACTCAGGAATTGACACAGGGTGAGGCGACTCCAGTAGCTGTTTTGACTGGTCTAATCCAGCCTGAGATCATCCTTGCATGAGCCCTCTGCCCAGATTATTTTTGTTTCTTTTATGATCATTTTATTAGGGGCTCTTACAACACTAACCACAATCCATATATACATCAGCTGTTTGAAGCACATCTGACCATTAATTGCCCTCATTATTCTCAAAATCTCCACTCTTCACCCAAGCCCCTGGCCTCAGCTCCTCATTTTTTCCCCCCTCAATGCCCGCCACCCATCCCTCATCAATCCTTGGAAATGTACTAATTCTTTTGTCATATCTTCACCCACCTTTCTTTTGAGGTCAATGAAGATCCTTGTAATCGGTTCCCACTTTCCATCCTGCCCTTCCTCCACCCTCCCAGTATCTCCACTCATAACACTGGTCCTCACAGGCCCATCCACCCTGGATTCCCCGTGTTTGAAATTCCTATCTGTACTACAATACCTTCTCTAGTTTGGCCAGATTAGAACTGGGTTCAGGTTAGTGGGGAAGCATTAAGAACTTGAGGAGGCGGCCACCCGCCCGCTGGGTGGGCGGGCCCGGGCGTCGCGTGCTACGGGCCGCCCAGCGCAGGCGGAGGCTGGGAGCGCCCCGCAGGGTGCACGGGCGGCCTTGCAGGCGGGGACTCGGGACGCGCCCCTCGACGCCCTCGCGCACCCCACCGTCTTCCTGTCCGCGGGGCCCCCCGACGGGCTGCGAGCGGGGGTGTCGCAGGACCTGCGGCTGGATAAAACGAGAGACCCCCCTTGGTCAGCAGCGCGAGACCGTGGGGACGCGCGGCTCCTCGAATGTTGCGTCGTCTCATTTCTGGTTCCTCCATCCATTCACGCAGGCCGACCCCGCTCGCCTGATCAGTGGCACACACCCAGCCCAGTGGGAAAAGGAATGCTCTCCCACGTATATGCATTTTAGTTTGGAGTCCCTACAGGGTTTATGTACCCCGAGTCCTGGAGATGGGGATTGGTTTGATCTAACTGCACTTTACTTGCAGTGCGAGCCAGCGCGGCGCGGTGTCCCACTGGAAGCGCCGAGCCACACGTGCGTGTCAACACTTAGGACCATCCCCAAACATGCTTTTGCCAGGTGTCCGTGAGGAAGCCAATCAAGAGGGATCGTGCTATTCGGATTCGGTCCCCATGTCGCCGTTTTCGCCTTGCTTTCTGTTTTTGAATTCGGTTTCCCAAATGTCTGCCTCAAAAAGGAATACCCAACCAGGGGGTCCGCAGCCCTGGAAGTTTCCGGGGCTGTTCCCCAGACGCGCCTCGGGGGCTGCAAGGACTGCGCGTCGAGACTTTTCCGGTCGTGAAAAGTCGGCGGCGACAGCTGGGGGCCCTGGGTCACCGGGTGGTGTTGAGCGGGGACTCTTGGGCCCCGGCGTGGGACGCTGGCGGGTGCAAGTTCAAGAGGGTCAGGGGCTGATGCCTCCCCACGCCCCTGCCCTCCCCCAGCAAGGGCGCTCTGGGGTGCTGGGTCCTTGAGGCCCCGGCTGGCGGGGCCGCCCACGGTCAAGGCTTCGGGCACACGCGCGGGTGCGCTGAGGCCTGCGCCGTGCGGGGGTCTGGGCTCAGGCAGGTGGTCGCGGCGGCTCCGCGGGCGGGCGGGCGCCCAGCAGGACGACCGACGACCCCCGGCGCGTCGCCGGCACCCAGCGCCCGGGCGTAGAGGCGGGCGGGGGGGCTGCGCTCTGCCGCCGCCAGGGCCCCCTCCCTCCGCGCCCCCCCGCGCCAGGTGAGCCGGGCCTGGGCCTCGGCGGGCCGCGGGGCTGCCCTCTCGCCGCCCTCCAGCGCCCCCTCGGGGCCGGGCCGCGCCGAGCCGGGCGGCCGCCGGCTGGGGCTGGGGGTTGGGAGGGGCGGGGGTCGCGGGCGGGTCGCTCGTTCGGCCGCTGGCGGGGGGCGGGGGCCGGGCGGCCGCGCGCGAGGCCGGGCCAGCTGCCGCCGCGCCCTCGGCCTCCGACTCCGGCTCCGGCTCGGCTCGCCCTGGCGGCGGTGGCGCCGTGAGGAGGAGTCCGCGCTCCTCTGTGGCGGCGGCGGCCGGCTCCAGGCCGGGTTTTGGCGCCGCCCGCCTGCTGCCTCCTGGCGGCTCCTGAACTCCAGCCCCCTCTCTATCAGCCTCTCACTCCGTCTCAATATGTCTCAAGATGGCGGCCAATGTGGGATCGATGTTTCAATATTGGAAGCGCTTTGATTTACAGCAGCTGCAGGTCAGGCTTCTCCTCTCTCGGCCTCTCGCTCGGGGGTGGGGGCTGCGGGCGGTCGCGGCCTCCCCGGGGGCGCCGGGCTGCCTCGCCGCCGGGGGGCCGCGGCGGAGGGGAGGAGGGGGGTGCCGGGAAAAGCGGGGCCGACTCGGGGACAAGTCCCTCTCACTCCCCGGCCCCCATTGATAACTCGCTTGATCGGAAATTGATCCTCTTTGTTCAATTCATCGATCAGCCCAAGATGGCGCCGGGAGCCGCCGCTGCCACCGCTGCTCCTGGTGTCTGCCCCCTCCCCTGGCGCCCCCCCCCCCCCGCCCCGAGCCGCCGCCGCCACCGCCGCCACCGCTGCCCCTGGTGTCTGCCCCCTCCCCTGGCGCACCCCCCCCCCCCGGCCCCGAGCCGCCTCCGCCACCGCCGCCATCGCTGCCCCTGGTGTCTGCCCCCTCCCCTGGCGCACCCCCCACCCCCGTCCCGAGCCGCCGCCGCCGCCGGTTCCCCAAACTTCATGAGTGGAAAAATGGGCTCTTGGCACAAAATGACATTCAATCTTCACCAAGAGATTCAGGGCTAAATTGCTGCCCTATCTCTGACCTCAGCTTTTGTTTTATTTTAATTCTCATATAATTCACATATATCATTCAATACTTCAGTCATATTAAGATTTGTGTAATCCTCACCACAATCAGGTTTACATCATTTCCTTCTTTTATATTCATTTTTGTTAGCCCCCCCCCCCCCCTCACTCCCCCAAATCTTCCCTGCCTGTCCCTAGGAGATTGTTAATTCTGTTAGTGTCTCTCTGGATTTGCCTCTCCTGGATTTCATATGTATTAAAAAAAAATACAAAACAAAATCAAGAAACAAGTAGAAAAGAAAAACTAACAATGATAAAAGAGAGAAAAACCTCAATCGAACAGAAAGTGAAAAATACTAAAAACTGGAACCAAATTAAAATTAGTCTGAAGAGATCAAATGATCAGGTGTTACATTTGAACTTAACTGTATCTGTTCATGTCCATGGGCTTTGGTCAGAGGGAATTCACCCCGCATGTGCATTTGAGTCCTTTTGCAAACTGGGTGTTCCGAACTTAAGCTCTGATTCTTGTTCATACCTGCAGATTGAGATTCTATTATTTATCACCCTGGCATCACACTGGCTGTGCTGCTTGTTCTGGGCGGACTTAGTTGACATCTCACTTAGATGGCTGCTTATTTTCAGAAAAAAGGTTTAAGTACAAGGCCCTGTTCTTTGTGATAGATGTGCACCATCTGATTTCAGGGTTTTTTTACACCCTATGCTTTCCAGTCAAATATTCACTTGAGGTAATTCAAAACACTCACTTGGCTCGATGACGCCAGAATAGCTCCCCTCCATGCAGTTCCATGGAGCTCAGCATAGTTAGGGCGCAGAGATGAAAAGACGATTGAACCATGTACTGAACGTTCAGGTTTTTCCCTGCTTTTGAAAATCTGTTTGCGCTTGTAGAGTAAATGTTTTGTATTTTTTAAGAGTGTAAAAAAAAATAGATGGAGGGATTCAGAGAAAATGGCAACCAGATAGGACCCATCTATCTGGAGCTCCTGCTGCCAGACCAGAAAAATAGGAAATTAGGTGAAGGAAACGGGGAGGTGGAGTTCTGAAATTAGAACTAGGGTAACAGGGTTTCTCCTGAACCCCTTCTTTTGTGGGATTTCCACTCACAAAGCAAACCAAGAATGCTTTAAAGCAGCACTATAATTTTGACGAAGTGGCAGGCGCCAGATATGCCCTTGCCTGGAGCAGGGATCCCTGCAGGTGGACGCCCTGAGAGGGGGCAGAATCTCAGACACGAGGGGAACCCCACACTGAGCTCTCCATGCGGTTGGATGCCTTGAGCTCACGGTCAGGGGTTGGTGGTGGGTAGCCATAATTTAGAGTAGAAGAAAAAATATATTATTACCTTAGGAAGATCATGGTGTGGGAGAAAAAGGCAGAAAGTCGGGAGTCCAGGGAGCAAATTTAGTTCCAATTGGCCGACTAGTAAACAACCCCCCTGATAAGCTGCATCTCCCCCTCTGGGGGTCAGCTTGACAGCCACCAAATCTGAGCACATCACAAGTAGAATTTTTTTTAAGGGTGAAACATAAATGATTGGTTTAAAACTCAAACCCAAGTCTGGTTGCTCAGCTCCAAGCACCACATGGGGAGTCCCTTAACATAAATCAGCATAAGAAGCAACCTAGCTAAGGAATGCCAGAACTCAGCCACAGGGCCTGGCAGCTTTTACCATAACAAAGACCCGCTGTAGCAGTGTCAGCCTTAAACAGCACTGAGCTGTAGCCCAGAGACTGTGGGAGACAATTTCATTCTAGCTGGCCAGAGGGATAAAAAAGAAAATCCTCTGATCTAGGAAGCATCAGCAGTCTAGATAGGACAACAAGCTTCCCTCTCAGTGATTCTACACATAGCTGGGGAGGCCCTGCCGGTCTTGGAGCCCTAGACGGGGCTGAGGGAGCCCCCCAGTGCCCCCTCCCAGCTCCTGCTGCAGTGCTACATGCAGCACAAGGCAGGTACTCCAGCACCCAAGTGACCCCTGGCCACGGGCGCGATCTTGCTTTTGAAGTAATCTCACACAGCATCTGTGGAACCCTACATCAGGGATGGGAAAGTCCATTAACGCATGCCCAGGAGAGCCAGCATAGGAAAGCTGGATTTTCCTGCCCGTGGGCTCCGATGGATGTTGCACCTGGAGCAGCCCACCTGGGCCAGATGATTGCAGTTCAGCCAATGGGATTGACCTGGGGTCCTTCACCAGCCTCCCCGGGAACCCTTGAAAAGGCAGGAACCAGAAGGGAGAGGGGTGGTCCAGGTCGTCTTCCTGGGAGGAGAGAGATCCTTGCATGACCTGAGGCAGTCTCTGCCAGGCCCCATGGTCAAAGGAATCCTATGGGTGCCTTGTAAAACCTGAAGCTTCTTTTAACTCTCATTAAATTCACTTGGATCACGAGCCCGGCTTCCGCATGAAATTTTTCTCGCGGGGAGCCAAGGACTGGGGTTGGAATTTAGGCCAGAGAGAGAGACCTTACAAGTCCATGACCCTGTGACCTTGAGGAAGAGTTGGAATTCCTCTGGCCTCAAGGACAGGTGATCAAGTATCATTACCTCCTTACCCACTGCTCTACTTATTCTCACTTTATTCACTAGCCCTTCTAACTTTTTCACCGCACTCAGTTTCAACGTGCTCAGGTTGGTGTTGGGCTTTTATTTACTCGCTTTCTTCTTTATCCCTCTTTTTTTCCCCTTTTCCCCTCTTTTTCCTCTTCTCTCCCACTCTCCTCTCATATGCCACTAAAGGCTTCCAGGTCACTTCCCTCCGCTTAGGGCAAATCAACCCAAATAGCAGGAGGCACTCCAGCCTGCCCTGTGTGGGAGTGCTGTACACCACACAAGGCACCTGGGACAAACACCTACAGTGCGCTGCACCGTTGAAGAAACCTCCGTCATGCCCCTAAGGTGATCTCGTCAACTAGGGCAATTCTGCCCAGCACCACTGGGTCCCGGCATTAAAAGGGCACACTGACCTGCCATGTTGGAGCAGTGTCTAAACCCCTCTGGCCCCTCATCCAAGCAATCAGGGATCAGCTACTACTTTATACTTTATTTCCTCCTTCTCTCTCTCCTTGCTCTTTACCATCACAGCCAACCTTAGTGAACTCAGTTGGATTTATTTCCTTCTTTCTCTTTATTCTCTTTTTCTTTCTTTCCTCTTTCTGTCTTTGCTTTCTTCACCTCTCTCTTAGCTTGTACGATTCTCTCTGCTCCCTCTCATTGCTTGCACATACCACTGCTGGTTTCCAGAGCCCTACACTCTGCCTAGGGCAACCCTGTCCTCCTAGTGGGCAGCCTGACCCCTAAGACAGTACTGCACACAGGACGAGTCAGAGCTACACACAGCATAACACAGGGTCAGTTATTTCTTTAACCATTTAAAAAAATACTCTCTCCTCCTCCTTCCTTTTCTCTTCTCTCTTTTTCCTTTTATTGGGCTCTTCTTAAAGGTGTTCTGCTTTTCTCCGCTCCATCTAGCTCTTCTCTACTTCCTACCACAGCCTCCACAGATTTGGTTCTCCTTTTTAGTTGTTTTCTTTTTTTTTTTTTTTTACTGTTGTCACCTTTGTTTACTCTGTGCATTTTAGTTGTCTGTGGGTGAGTGGTTGTCAGTCTGGTTGGCATTATTGCCCCAGTCTGTGTCTTCCTCTTTCTCTCTTTTTCCTCTCCTTTCACTCTCTTTCCCATCACAAGACAATAGCTGTCTCCAGGCCACTCCCCTCTGCCTAGGGCAAACCTGAAGGCCCAACTGAGGGAGCTCCCACCCCCCACTTATTGGTGTGGCAAGCAGCTGGGGAATTCACGCTGGTCCTCTCCCACACACTAAGCCACAGGTTGTTCTCCCCTATAAAAAGTGGGGGCATCCCCAGCCTAAATCCTGAGGTCCTACAAGTGACTGTGGGAAACGCCTGACCACCACTTGTGAGGCTCCACGCTACTGTGGGAACATCCACCCAATCTCCAAGGCGATCTCTCTGTACATCCCCTTGTCTAGCCAGATTTGTAAAGTAGAATTTGGATCATGATAGTGGGGGGAGGAAGCATTTAGGAACTAGAGGAAACATGTTTCATTGTTGCTACCCTGCACCCTGACTGGCTTATCTCGTCCCCACATCCCTTCAGGAAGGGGGTGTCCAGTTACCTACCAATGGGCTTTGAGTCTCCACTCTGCACTCACCCTCATTTACAATGACATGATTTTTGTGTTCTTTGATGCTTGATATCTGATCCCTTCAACAGTTCATGGTCACACAGGCTGGTGTGCTTCCTCCATGTGGGCTTTGTTGCTTCTGAGCTAGATGGCCGCTTCTTTATTTTCAAGCCTGTAAGATCCCAGATGCTATAACTTTTGATAGCCAGGCACCATCAGCTTTCTTCACCACATTTGCTAGTGCACACATTTTTCTTCAACCATCATGTTGGGAAGGTGTTCATCATGGAATGCCAATTTAATATAACGTGTTCTTGCATTGAGTAAGTATTTGGCAATGTCCATCTACTGCCTTAATACTAAGTCTATAAATATATGCACGTTGATCTATTTACGAACCCTCCTGTATAAATATATTTACATATGTACATGCCAGTATGTAGACCTCTAGAAATACCCTTTGTCACCTAGTTCTTTCCTCTATTTACTTTTACTTTCCTCTTGTCCGACTATCATGCTCAGCTTTCACTTGGGTTTGAGTAATTTCTCTTGGTTACATTGCCCTTGCTGAATACCTACCAGGCTTCTCACACCCTCCTTGCGACGGATTTTGGATTACTTGTTGCTCCCCTGTCGCTGGATTGGTCAGCATCACCTCCTTACCCCCTCCTCTCTCTCTCCCATGTCCCCGGGAACCATTGGTCCTGTTGTTTTCTCCTCCAGCCTATTCTTCCAGCCTATCTTATCTAGATAGATCTGTTGAGATAATAATATGCACCAAAAATCAAACCATAGCAGGATAGGCGATGGGTGAGAACACAGTGATGACAAAAAAACAACAACAGAAAACCAATGATCAATAAAAGAGTAAATTAATTAAAAGACAAAAAAAATTTTTAAGAAAGAAAAACCTGTAAATAGATCAAGGTCTGATTTTTTTTTTTTCTATAGGTGTGTCCTTCAGTCAGGTCTGATGGCGTATCATGCTCTGGCCCCAGAGTCTGTCCTTTGTACTCCCTCAGGGGCTACCCGCTCTGCTCCCATGGTTGCTCTGCTGCATGCTTTTAGTGATTTGCCTCCGTGTTGGAGGGCCAGTCGGGTCAGTCCCAACACAGAGTCTCCGGTATTGTCCCCATAGGGCCCTGGGCCAGCAAGGGATGGCATGTCTCATAGTGGGATCAGCCATATGGTCCACTCTGTACATTGGCTGTTCAGAGTGCCAAAATCATCCTCCAAGCCTGGTGGACCAGTGTGTGCTCCACTCTCTTCCTCCCCCTTCATTTGCCCCTGTGTGCTCTGATCAGACATGTCCATCTCCCCTAGCTACAGGTTCAGTGCCGTCTTCTAAAGTAAATTCTTCTGGGGGGAGGGGCAGTTGTCCACGTAGCTGGTATGGAGGCTGGACCATCCACTTTTCATTTAGGATCAAAAGCATCTAGCTTTTAGCATTAGGTGCTATTGAGTCAGTTCCAACTCAAGGCAGAATGAACCACTGCGCAGTCCTACACCATCTTCAAAACTGTTGTTATACTTGAACCTAACATTTCAGCCTTTTCCAGGGACTGGCATCTCCTGATAACATACCCAAAGCATGTGAAGTCTCCCCGTGCTTGCTTCTAAGGACCTTTCAGACTGTTCTTCTGACACAAATCTGTTCATTCTTCCAGCACTCAATGGTATTTTTAATATTCTTGGCTAGTGTCATCTTGATGGGTTGAAACACTATCTCGCTCTAGTGTTGATGTACATTTTTCTGATGCCTAATTATACTGAGTATCTTTTAAGGTAATCATTTAATTTTTATGGCATTTTGAAAAGATGTCAATGAGGTCTATTTAATTTGTGTTCAGATGGAAACACATAACTCAAACTAATATATGTGACAGTAGAATAAGAATCCATTTTATCCTAAATACTTGAGATATTTATACAGCCTACTCAAGTTTTTATCAACACAGATAAGGTGGTGGTGGTGGTGGTGGTGGTGGTGGTGGTGGTGGTGGTGGTGGTGGTGGTGGTGGTGGTGGTTTTTAAGAGTTAATCTCTAAATAGGGGGCTGTAGTACTGAGCACTGAATCTCCTTTGCTTGATTAATTTTTATGTTAGGGAAGTAATACGAGGATTCCATCAAATGACCCATCAGTTTGAGGAAAAAGCATATCAGAATTCATGGTCAAAGCCTATATGGCTTTATGGTTTAGTCTCTAGGGGTATGTAATGCTCTTGTGAAAATAGTATTCCTCATGATAATAACGAGGAACTGGTGGGCTTCCAGGGCTGGGAGCTGAACTGAGGGGCAGTTCTACCCTGTCTAATAGGGTCACTATGAGTTGGCAAAGACTCGATGGCTGTCAGTTTGGTTTGTTTGACTTGAGTACTGGCATTCAGTGTGTTTATCGAAATCAATAAATTACAAGCATTTTTGATGTCTATTTTTTACATACAAAATTTAAATCCCCCAAGCCTCTGAAAACTGCGAAGATTTCACAGCACTAGGTTGGTACTCTCCCATCCAAGAATCAGTGAAACTGGCAGGGTGTGAGGCATTCAGGCTCCCTCAGTTCCTCCTGCTGCCTTCCCTGACCCTGGTCACTTGCTTCTATTACCTCTCTTGGACCTTACATGCATTTGAATTAGAACACCATAGAGTACAGTGCTCTACATGTGCAGCAGCTCTAACCATGTCACTCTCTGTCTCTATGAAGCCTCTTCCAACAAAATTCAAATGTGATTGTATGTGCACACATATCACACGCATGCACCAGAGCACGCTTCTTAACAGAGAGTCAGGAGGGTCTCTTAATTATTTGCTGTCCTCACTTTGGACACAATTCCCTTGATGATGAGTAGGAGAAAAGGAACATCAGGTAGTGGGGGAAACCCTAAGGAGGAACAGAGGAGAGCTTTAACTAAGAATAATGCTACTAGGGGAATGATGGCATGTGAGGAAAATTAGATACTTCCAGACTGTCAGATTTTTCCATACAGCAAAATTAACTTTTCTAGTTTTGTCTAAAACTGGCCCCAGGAAATTTCAAATAGCACATCTCAGATTATCTAACCTACAAAGGAGTAGCCGGCCTTCCACCCACCCCCACCCCACCCCCGCCAAAAAACCAAGCGGTACAAAGCTCCACTGGGTACACATTTCAAAATATACATTCTCCTGTTTGGGCAGGCATCTGGCAACTTGCTCTGAGCTAGTGCACCCACACTTTTTTCCCAAGGTCATTGCTGGTGACAAGACCTTGTGCTCTTCTCACAAGCCAGAATGCAAACATAAATCAAGTCAGTGTAAGACGCCATCATCACCTCACTCAAATACACCTCGTCAAGTGAACTCAAACTTCAAGAAGATGCTCATTTGTTTGGTTTTGTTGATGTGAGGGTGATAGTGCATTTGGAGTTTAGTCATTGCACTAGGTCAGACTGTTAATCAAGCTTCCTATATAGAGGTTCTGAAGATATTGTGTAAGAAGGTCTGAGTTGTCTGGCTAGACCAGAGCTTGCACACTGCTATTGACTAGAAGTTCCGACACACAGAATCCAGGACAGATAAACCCCTCAGGACCAATACTGAGAGTAGCAACACCACGAGGGAAGGTAGGGGGGAGAAGCAGAAGAAAGGGGAAACCAATCTCAATGATGGACATACAGCCCCACTCCACCACCCAGGGGAACAAACAGCAGAAGTTTGGGTGAAGGGATACAGCAGAGGCGTAAAATATAAAAATAAAAAGTATGTATAAAGTATCAGTGGTTCACGTGGGTGGGAGGAGGGGAAAAAAGGAGCTCAAGGAGAAAGAACATGTTTGGAAATGATGATAGCAATGTATGTACAAATGTGCTTCATACAAATTGGTGTATGAATTGTTACAAGAGCTGTAAGATCCCCCAATAAAATGATTTATTTAAAATAAAAAGGACTGATTAGTGGTAGACAGGGGACTGGTTTTGCCACCATGACAGTGCACCTGCTCACACACAAAAAACAGCATGCCTCTATCGCCCGATCTGATCCCAGCACACCGAGGCAAAATACTAAGGGTGTACAACAGAACAGGAAGGGGAACAGAGCAACGAAGTCCCCAGGGAATACCAAAAATAGACTTTGGGGCCAGGGCTAGCTGACCCATCATACTCTATGAGAAAGCACTCCTAAAGGCCAACAAACAGTCCTTGAACTAACTAAAAGCTTTTCTTTCTTGTGTTTTGTTTTGCTTTTTGTCATTGGCTTGTTGGTGGTGGTGTTGTTCTTTTGTTTCATTTTGTTGCTTGGGTTTGCTCTGTCTCGTTTTTGTGCATGCTATGATTTCCACAGGTCTGTCTAAATGAGATAGGCTGGATGAACAATCTGGAGGAGAAAACAATGGGACTGACAGCTGGGGGAGGGAGATGGGAAAGGGGGGTGTAGGGAAAAAGGAAGTGCTGTTAACAAACCCAGGGACAAGGGAACACCAAGTGATCCAAATAGATGGTGAGGAGGGTGTAGGAAGCTTGGTAGAGTGTGACCAAGAGTAATGTAACCTAGAGGAATTACTGAAACACAAATGAAGGCTGAACATGAGGGTGGGACAATCAGAAAGTAAAAGGAAATCAAGGAAAGAGGTAGGAAGCAAAGGGCATTTATAGAGGTCTAAATAAAGGCATGTGCATATGTAAATATATTTATGTATAACGATGGGGATATAGATCTATATGCATATATTTATAGGTTTAGTATTAAGGTAACAGATGTACATTGGGCCTCCATTCAAGTACTCCCTCAATGCAAAAATACTTTGTTGTATTAAAGTGGCATTCCGTGATGCTCACCTCCCCGACACAATTGCTGGAGGCAAATGGGTGCATAAGCAAATGTGGTGACTGAAGTTGATGGTGGTCGGCTATCAAAAGTTATACATTCTGGGGTCTTAAAAGCTTGAAGTTAAACAAGTGGTCATGTAGCTGAGAAGCAACAAAGCCCACATGAAAGAAGCACACCAGCATGTGTGATCACGAGGTGTCGGAAGAATCAGGTATCAGACATCATCGGAACAAAAAAATCATATCTTTGTGAATACGGGGGAGTGTGGAGTGAAAACCCAAAGCTCATTTGTAGATAATTGGACATCCCCTTACAGAAGGGTAGCAGGGAGGAGAGGAGCCAGTCAGGGTGCACTGTAGCAACAATGAAACATACAACTTTCCTCTAGCTCCTAAATGCTTCTTCCCCCACAACTAAAATGATCCCCATTCTACCTTACAAATCTAGCTAGACCTGAGGATGTACACTGGTACAGATAGGAACTGGAAACACAGGGAATCCAGGGCCGATGATCCCTTCACGACCAGTGGTGAGAGTGGCGATACGAGGAGGGTAGAGGGAGGGAGGAATGGAAAGGGGAAACCGATTACAAGCATCTACATATAACCATCTCCCTGGGGGACAGACAACAGAAAAGTGGCTGAAGGGAGATATTGTATAGTGTAAGATATGACAAAATAATAATTTAGAATTTATTCAGGGTTCATGAGGGATGGGGAATAATTATCAGCTGATGCCAGCGGATTAAGTGGAGAGCAAATGTTTTCAGAATGATGAGGGCAATGAATGTACAAATATGATGTATGTATCAATTGTGATAAGAGTTGTATGAGGCCCCAAAAATTGATTATAAAAAAAGAGAAAAGAAATAACAGTATGAAAACATCCCCCAAAAAAGCATGCCTCTCTTGTCCCTCATATCCTAATCACCTGAACTCACTCCATGTGACTTCTTTCTGTTTCCATGAATGAAGGACAGTGGTTTGACAACACAGAAGAGGGGGGGAAAAAAACAAGGGTGTCACCCAAACTGCTGAGTTTGAAAAATGTTTCCAAGAATGTAATCACAGATTAGACAAATGTGTGAAGTGTAATGGAGAGTACTATGAAGGGGATAAAAAATTTAAATGCATAGTTTTGAAAAAATTGTAGTTTTTGTCGGGTTCCCCCTAGTAGCTTCCAATTTCATAGCAACTCAAGCCATCACCATACATCCAACTGACAGAGAAGGGGTGGGTTTTGTGTGTAGGTGGTGTTGGTTATTGCACAGGGGCAAGGGACTTCTGGTGGCATAGTACCTTATGCCTTGGGTGTCAACTGTAATGTCAGCAGTGGGGAACCACCAGTCAGTCCTCAGAAGAAAAGGATGAGGCGTTCTACTCCCATAGAGTTAACCTTTGGGAAACCCACAGAGATAGTTCTGCTCTGATCTCATAGAGTCGCTATGGCTCAGCATCGACTCCATCGAAGTGAGCTGACAAACTAAAGGCAGGAGATCTGAAAGAGGATGCGGAGACGTTGTCTCAGGTACTTTGGACATATTACTATGGTGGAACCAGTCCTGCAAGAAGGGCGTCATTTTTGGCAGAGGGTTAGCAAACAAGAGGAAGACCCTTACTTAGGTGGATTGACACCGTGGCTGCGAGAATCGGCTCAAATACAGTAACAAGTGCGAGGATGGCGCAGGACTGGGCTTTGTTTCTCTCTCTAGTGCACAGGCCCCTATGAATCCGAACTGACTCCAGGGCTCTACAACATCAACTACTACAACCCTGAAGTTCAAACCTACCCAGTGGCTTCCCAAAAGGGAGGTGTGGCCATGTGCCTCTGTAAAGATGACAGCTAGGGAGCCCCTGCGGGGCAGTTCTACTCTGTGGCACAGGGGCAGCCAGGAGTCGGAATGTGCTTCACAGCAAAGGGTGTGCTTTGTCTCAGTTTGTGCCTGCTGCTGTTTATGCTATGCACTGAGTTTAACATGTGACACTCAGGAGCGAATGAATGGAAACACACCCATGATGCTTCCATGATGCCAGATGCAAGCTGACACTGTTTCTGAGTTCTGGGCATATTATTTTTTCAGAGATAATTTCCTGTAGCGGTGACACACCGAGTCCTATTTCATGTAAAAGCATCAGCAGCAGAGGAAAGCACTGCACAGAGAGAAGACGATGACACGTAACAGGCTTTCCATAGAGGAACAAAAGGGTGGATGTCTTGGGCTGCACTCTTTTCTTGTATACAGACAGTAAACAAGCTGAACACATCTCACCTAAGCATAACATTACAACTACTTGAAGCCCAGCTCAGGCATCTGGACAAGAGGCAGCAAGGAAGGATGGGAGAGAGTTAATGGGCTGGGCGTCCCCAAAGGTGCAGAGTGGGAATCAAGGGAGGATCCAGGACGAGCCAAGGCTTCTGGCAGAAGTCTGAGAGGAGAGCAGCAGAAAGGAGCTGCTCTCTGGGTCCTCACAGATGTAGCCAGTGAGAGAGCAGCAGTGCTGCCCCCTGGCGGTGCGCCGAAGGCAGGGCCGCTTCCCCCAGGGCTGGAGAGCTCTGGGGAAAGACAAACCCTGTCACTTTGGATGCCAAGTAAGGGGGCACTGTGTGCCGGTGGTGTACCTATGTTGGCCAAAGCGCTGCCCACTGTGCATTTGCTTCCCACAAGCACAGTTATCCTTCCTCGTGCATCCAGGAAAGACAGTTCTAGAAAAACACAAGCAGTAAAATAAAACACTGCCAGGTCTCGAACCATCCTCACCATTGTTACTATGCCCACTGGTGTAGCCACTGGTTCGAGCTGTTTTATTGCCCGTCCTCCACTTTTTGCCAAGCATCATGTCCTTCATGGACTTGATGTCCCTTCAGGGACTGGTCTCTCCTGACAGCACGTCCAAAGATATCAAATGAAGTCCAGCCATCCTTCGTCCCCATGTTCTCTTGGCAGTCCTTGTACTTTTATTGCTCAGTGTCTGATTATTTGGGACCAGGCCTTATTGCTGCCCCTTCCTCACCTTGGCCCCCAATCCCGACCCCAAGCCCTGCACATCCACTGTGTGAAACCTCCTGTTCCTGTAACCATCCCTGTGCTTTTGTGTGGGGGGTCTAGCTGGGTTCCCCTGGCAATTCGCCAGCTGCCCTTGGGAAAGTTCATGGAGTCGGCTAATTAGTAGAAAAGCCAAACGTCCAGCTGAGATTGGTTTACTCCCTAGCACCCTTGGGCAGGAGCACAGCCCCATTCCCGGTCCCAGGTAGCCAACGACCACACCTAGGTTCTCCGGACTTGGCAGCTGTAACATGTGGCCTGGGCTTCCCCTTCATTTCCTGCTCCTTTCTGGCTTGCTGTCTGACTTTTCTTTGCGGAATTAAAGCTGCAAATTGACAGGATCCCATAAACACTCTAAAGCCACAAAAAAACACCAAATGCCCACCCAAACATGTGAAACTTCCAAAAATCATCCTTAGAAGATTCCCAAACCCTAAACATTCCTAAACCCCATATATGCCCTGAAAACACCATGAAAGCCCTAAGAAAACCTAAAATGCTGGGGGAAAAAAACACATATAATATTAAAAATACCCTAAAATCCCTAAGGAACTCTGCAACATCACTAAAAACACCCTATTGTGCTGAAAAATACCTATACACTCTAAAAAACCACCCCTAAATCCCTTAAACACTCCCTAAAATCTTATAAAACACCCTAAAAACCCCAAACCACCCGAATGCCCCAAACACACCTTGAACGTCCACAAACAACCTAAAAGCCCTAAAAAATCACATGCCACCAAAAAGCCCTAAATGACCGCAAAATTCCAACTCATAGCCACCCTATAGAGGGCTTCTGGAGCTGTCAGTCTTTTATGGGAACAGCTTTATCGTTCTCCCAAGGAGAAGTTGGTAGGTTTGAAACCCTGACCTCATATTTAGCAGTCTAATAATTGCTGGACAGTGCCACCAAGGCTCTACTGGTGTAGTGGGTTACACATTGGGCTGCTAACCTCAAGGGAAACGGTTCAAAACCACCACCCACTCCTTGGGAGAAAGAAGAAGCTTTCTTTCTATTCCCCTAGATTTCTCATTGAAGGTGTAAAGTAACCTGTTAAATGCTCGCAGTGGCAGCAGCAATGTCTCATAACCATGGGGAAATGTGGTTCAGAAACTTCAGAAGCAAGCATCCACCAGTAGGTGACTGACCAGCAGTATTGACTTGGGCAAAGAGAAGGTGACATGGAAGGGTAAGGAGAAGAATGCGTGCAGAGGGCAGGTTGGCAGCTGAGCCTAAGTCCAGTAGAAACAACAGCAGAATGGCCTGTTCCTGGAAGGGCCACAGGAGATGGTGCGACTTCATGTAGCCCCCACTTACATGTGTAACAGCAGCAATTGCCTGAACACGTGGTCTCCCCAGGGAGGAGCCTTTGTGTGGTGTTAAGATGCTGTTACTGTCTGTTGTACTGTGGTGGCCTGCATTTGGCTGTAATGGTGGAAATTTTGCAGCCAGTAGTTCAAATGCCTGCTGGGTCACTCACTGCAGGTAGACTTCAGCAGTTTCCAGACAGAGAGACGAGGGAGGAGGACCTGGTCTTCCACTTCTGAAAGAACTGGCCAGTGTGAACCTTGTGAATGGCAGAACACTATACCTGAACATGAGTACCGCAGGCTATAAGGCATGATGGATTGACACAGTGGCTGCAGCAATGTGCTCAAACATAGGATAGTGCTGGCCTGGAAAATAGTTCATCGTCCATTAAAAAAAATCATTATATAGGGGCTCATACAACTTTTGTTGTTGTTTTTCCCTAAGGGAGAGCAGTGTATTGGTACACTGAGAGGTATATAGATCAATGGATTCGAACAGAAAAGCTACACATATATTCACCAGTCAACAGGAAACTAGCCTTCGAAAAAGGACACAGAAATATCCAAAGGGACAAATTCTGCTTGCTCAACAAATGGTGTTGGACAAACTGAGATACCGTATGTAGGAAAATGAAGCAAGCCCCAAACCTTCCCCCATGCACAGAAATTAACTGAAGAGGGGTTAAAACCTGAAAGTAAACCTCCGGGCTATCATAATCAATTTTTCGATGACCTCATCGGTCAGAAATCATTGTAGGAACGCCAAAGCGTTCTTGTGTTCAACGTCTACATACATAGCAGGTGCTCCAGTAAAGGGGAATCTTGGTGGAGCTGGCTCATCCATTCCTGAAGAGAGTAGAGCACCACGTTGGTCCATCACAGAGCTCAGGTGTAGAATCTTCCTCACTGTCATCCTTTATCTCAGCAGTGTCAGTGTTGGATTATGAATTTCCCAAAGAACCAGTATCGCTCAATTCTGTGCACAATGCTGACTCACTCTCGCTGTATCTCTTACAGCATCAGTTAGTGGGCTTGTTGTCTGCCTCAGGCTTTGTTCACGGAGATCCTCCAGCTAGTTGGTGGTGTGTGCGCATGAGCAGAGGCTTCCTGCCAATCCCCCATGAGTAGTAGAGCTCCCATGGTGTGGACTCCATGTAAGCCCTGTCCCAGACAGCACGCTTACATAGGAGGGTGGGCCCTGCAGCACAGAGGACCATTCCCCCTGTGGAATGGCCTCAGAGACCCACGTCCCTCACTGGCCAGCTGCTGGGGCTGTGGGCCCTAAGCTTCATGCCTGACTCAGGAATTGACACAGGGTGAGGCGACTCCAGTAGCTGTTTTGACTGGTCTAATCCAGCCTGAGATCATCCTTGCATGAGCCCTCTGCCCAGATTATTTTTGTTTCTTTTATGATCATTTTATTAGGGGCTCTTACAACACTAACCACAATCCATATATACATCAGCTGTTTGAAGCACATCTGACCATTAATTGCCCTCATTATTCTCAAAATCTCCACTCTTCACCCAAGCCCCTGGCCTCAGCTCCTCATTTTTTCCCCCCTCAATGCCCGCCACCCATCCCTCATCAATCCTTGGAAATGTACTAATTCTTTTGTCATATCTTCACCCACCTTTCTTTTGAGGTCAATGAAGATCCTTGTAATCGGTTCCCACTTTCCATCCTGCCCTTCCTCCACCCTCCCAGTATCTCCACTCATAACACTGGTCCTCACAGGCCCATCCACCCTGGATTCCCCGTGTTTGAAATTCCTATCTGTACTACAATACCTTCTCTAGTTTGGCCAGATTAGAACTGGGTTCAGGTTAGTGGGGAAGCATTAAGAACTTGAGGAGGCGGCCACCCGCCCGCTGGGTGGGCGGGCCCGGGCGTCGCGTGCTACGGGCCGCCCAGCGCAGGCGGAGGCTGGGAGCGCCCCGCAGGGTGCACGGGCGGCCTTGCAGGCGGGGACTCGGGACGCGCCCCTCGACGCCCTCGCGCACCCCACCGTCTTCCTGTCCGCGGGGCCCCCCGACGGGCTGCGAGCGGGGGTGTCGCAGGACCTGCGGCTGGATAAAACGAGAGACCCCCCTTGGTCAGCAGCGCGAGACCGTGGGGACGCGCGGCTCCTCGAATGTTGCGTCGTCTCATTTCTGGTTCCTCCATCCATTCACGCAGGCCGACCCCGCTCGCCTGATCAGTGGCACACACCCAGCCCAGTGGGAAAAGGAATGCTCTCCCACGTATATGCATTTTAGTTTGGAGTCCCTACAGGGTTTATGTACCCCGAGTCCTGGAGATGGGGATTGGTTTGATCTAACTGCACTTTACTTGCAGTGCGAGCCAGCGCGGCGCGGTGTCCCACTGGAAGCGCCGAGCCACACGTGCGTGTCAACACTTAGGACCATCCCCAAACATGCTTTTGCCAGGTGTCCGTGAGGAAGCCAATCAAGAGGGATCGTGCTATTCGGATTCGGTCCCCATGTCGCCGTTTTCGCCTTGCTTTCTGTTTTTGAATTCGGTTTCCCAAATGTCTGCCTCAAAAAGGAATACCCAACCAGGGGGTCCGCAGCCCTGGAAGTTTCCGGGGCTGTTCCCCAGACGCGCCTCGGGGGCTGCAAGGACTGCGCGTCGAGACTTTTCCGGTCGTGAAAAGTCGGCGGCGACAGCTGGGGGCCCTGGGTCACCGGGTGGTGTTGAGCGGGGACTCTTGGGCCCCGGCGTGGGACGCTGGCGGGTGCAAGTTCAAGAGGGTCAGGGGCTGATGCCTCCCCACGCCCCTGCCCTCCCCCAGCAAGGGCGCTCTGGGGTGCTGGGTCCTTGAGGCCCCGGCTGGCGGGGCCGCCCACGGTCAAGGCTTCGGGCACACGCGCGGGTGCGCTGAGGCCTGCGCCGTGCGGGGGTCTGGGCTCAGGCAGGTGGTCGCGGCGGCTCCGCGGGCGGGCGGGCGCCCAGCAGGACGACCGACGACCCCCGGCGCGTCGCCGGCACCCAGCGCCCGGGCGTAGAGGCGGGCGGGGGGCTGCGCTCCGCCGCCGCCAGGGCCCCCTCCCTCCGCGCCCCCCCGCGCCAGGTGAGCCGGGCCTGGGCCTCGGCGGGCCGCGGGGCTGCCCTCTCGCCGCCCTCCAGCGCCCCCTCGGGGCCGGGCCGCGCCGAGCCGGGCGGCCGCCGGCCGGGGCTGGGGGTTGGGAGGGGCGGGGGTCGCGGGCGGGTGGCTTGTTCGGCCGCTGGCGGGGGGCGGGCGCCGGGCGGCCGCGCGCGAGGCCGGGCCAGCTGCCGCCCCGCCCTCGGCCTCCGACTCCGGCTCCGGCTCGGCTCGCCCTGGCGGCGGTTGCGCCGTGAGGAGGAGTCCGCGCTCCTCTGTGGCGGCGGCGGCGGCGGCCGGCTCCAGGCCGGGTTTTGGCGCCGCCCGCCTGCTGCCTCCTGGCGGCTCCTGAACTCCAGCCCCCTCTCTATCAGCCTCTCACTCCGTCTCAATATGTCTCAAGATGGCGGCCAATGTGGGATCGATGTTTCAATATTGGAAGCGCTTTGATTTACAGCAGCTGCAGGTCAGGCTTCTCCTCTCTCGGCCTCTCGCTCGGGGGTGGGGGCTGCGGGCGGTCGCGGCCTCCCCGGGGGCGCCGGGCTGCCTCGCCGCCGGGGGGCCGCGGCGGAGGGGAGGAGGGGGGTGCCGGGAAAAGCGGGGCCGACTCGGGGACAAGTCCCTCTCACTCCCCGGCCCCCATTGATAACTCGCTTGATCGGAAATTGATCCTCTTTGTTCAATTCATCGATCAGCCCAAGATGGCGCCGGGAGCCGCCGCTGCCACCGCTGCTCCTGGTGTCTGCCCCCTCCCCTGGCGCCCCCCCCCCCCCCCCGGCCCCGAGCCGCCGCCGCCACCGCCGCCACCGCTGCCCCTGGTGTCTGCCCCCTCCCCTGGCGCACCCCCCCCCCCCCCGGCCCCGAGCCGCCGCCGCCACCGCCGCCATCGCTGCCCCTGGTGTCTGCCCCCTCCCCTGGCGCCCCCCCCACCCCCGTCCCGAGCCGCCGCCGCCGCCGGTTCCCCAAACTTCATGAGTGGAAAAATGGGCTCTTGGCACAAAATGACATTCAATCTTCACCAAGAGATTCAGGGCTAAATTGCTGCCCTATCTCTGACCGCAGCTTTTGTTTTATTTTAATTCTCATATAATTCACATATATCATTCAATACTTCAGTCATATTAAGATTTGTGTAATCCTCACCACAATCAGGTTTACATCATTTCCTTCTTTTATATTCATTTTTGTTAGCCGCCCCCTCACTCCCCCAAATCTTCCCTGCCTGTCCCTAGGAGATTGTTAATTCTGTTAGTGTCTCTCTGAATTTGCCTCTCCTGGATTTCATATGTATTAAAAAAAAATACAAAACAAAATCAAGAAACAAGTAGAAAAGAAAAACTAACAATGATAAAAGAGAGAAAAACCTCAATCGAACAGAAAGTGAAAAATACTAAAAACTGGAACCAAATTAAAATTAGTCTGAAGAGATCAAATGATCAGGTGTTACATTTGAACTTAACTGTATCTGTTCATGTCCATGGGCTGTGGTCAGAGGGAATTCACCCCGCATGTGCATTTGAGTCCTTTTGCAAACTGGGTGTTCCGAACTTAAGCTCTGATTCTTGTTCATACCTGCAGATTGAGATTCTATTATTTATCACCCTGGCATCACACTGGCTGTGCTGCTTGTTCTGGGCGGACTTAGTTGACATCTCACTTAGATGGCTGCTTATTTTCAGAAAAAAGGTTTAAGTACAAGGCCCTGTTCTTTGTGATAGATGTGCACCATCTGATTTCAGGGTTTTTTTACACCCTATGCTTTCCAGTCAAATATTCACTTGAGGTAATTCAAAACACTCACTTGGCTCGATGACGCCAGAATAGCTCCCCTCCATGCAGTTCCATGGAGCTCAGCATAGTTAGGGCGCAGAGATGAAAAGACGATTGAACCATGTACTGAACGTTCAGGTTTTTCCCTGCTTTTGAAAATCTGTTTGCGCTTGTAGAGTAAATGTTTTGTACTTTTTAAGAGTGTAAAAAAAATAGATGGAGGGATTCAGAGAAAATGGCAACCAGATAGGACCCATCTATCTGGAGCTCCTGCTGCCAGACCAGAAAAATAGGAAATTAGGTGAAGGAAACGGGGAGGTGGAGTTCTGAAATTAGAACTAGGGTAACAGGGTTTCTCCTGAACCCCTTCTTTTGTGGGATTTCCACTCACAAAGCAAACCAAGAATGCTTTAAAGCAGCACTATAATTTTGACGAAGTGGCAGGCGCCAGATATGCCCTTGCCTGGAGCAGGGATCCCTGCAGGTGGACGCCCTGAGAGGGGGCAGAATCTCAGACACGAGGGGAACCCCACACTGAGCTCTCCATGCGGTTGGATGCCTTGAGCTCACGGTCAGGGGTTGGTGGTGGGTAGCCATAATTTAGAGTAGAAGAAAAAATATATTATTACCTTAGGAAGATCATGGTGTGGGAGAAAAAGGCAGAAAGTCGGGAGTCCAGGGAGCAAATTTAGTTCCAATTGGCCGACTAGTAAACAACCCCCCTGATAAGCTGCATCTCCCCCTCTGGGGGTCAGCTTGACAGCCACCAAATCTGAGCACATCACAAGTAGAATTTTTTTTAAGGGTGAAACATAAATGATTGGTTTAAAACTCAAACCCAAGTCTGGTTGCTCAGCTCCAAGCACCACATGGGGAGTCCCTTAACATAAATCAGCATAAGAAGCAACCTAGCTAAGGAATGCCAGAACTCAGCCACAGGGCCTGGCAGCTTTTACCATAACAAAGACCCGCTGTAGCAGTGTCAGCCTTAAACAGCACTGAGCTGTAGCCCAGAGACTGTGGGAGACAATTTCATTCTAGCTGGCCAGAGGGATAAAAAAGAAAATCCTCTGATCTAGGAAGCATCAGCAGTCTAGATAGGACAACAAGCTTCCCTCTCAGTGATTCTACACATAGCTGGGGAGGCCCTGCCGGTCTTGGAGCCCTAGACGGGGCTGAGGGAGCCCCCCAGTGCCCCCTCCCAGCCCCTGCTGCAGTGCTACATGCAGCACAAGGCAGGTACTCCAGCACCCAAGTGACCCCTGGCCACGGGCGCGATCTTGCTTTTGAAGTAATCTCACACAGCATCTGTGGAACCCTACATCAGGGATGGGAAAGTCCATTAACGCATGCCCAGGAGAGCCAGCATAGGAAAGCTGGATTTTCCTGCCCGTGGGCTCCGATGGATGTTGCACCTGGAGCAGCCCACCTGGGCCAGATGATTGCAGTTCAGCCAATGGGATTGACCTGGGGTCCTTCACCAGCCTCCCCGGGAACCCTTGAAAAGGCAGGAACCAGAAGGGAGAGGGGTGGTCCAGGTCGTCTTCCTGGGAGGAGAGAGATCCTTGCATGACCTGAGGCAGTCTCTGCCAGGCCCCATGGTCAAAGGAATCCTATGGGTGCCTTGTAAAACCTGAAGCTTCTTTTAACTCTCATTAAATTCACTTGGATCACGAGCCCGGCTTCCGCATGAAATTTTTCTCGCGGGGAGCCAAGGACTGGGGTTGGAATTTAGGCCAGAGAGAGAGACCTTACAAGTCCATGACCCTGTGACCTTGAGGAAGAGTTGGAATTCCTCTGGCCTCAAGGACAGGTGATCAAGTATCATTACCTCCTTACCCACTGCTCTACTTATTCTCACTTTATTCACTAGCCCTTCTAACTTTTCCACCGCACTCAGTTTCAACGTGCTCAGGTTGGTGTTGGGCTTTTATTTACTCGCTTTCTTCTTTATCCCTCTTTTTTTCCCCTTTTCCCCTCTTTTTCCTCTTCTCTCCCACTCTCTCCTCTCATATGCCACTAAAGGCTTCCAGGTCACTTCCCTCCGCTTAGGGCAAATCAACCCAAATAGCAGGAGGCACTCCAGCCTGCCCTGTGTGGGAGTGCTGTACACCACACAAGGCACCTGGGACAAACACCTACAGTGCGCTGCACCGTTGAAGAAACCTCCGTCATGCCCCTAAGGTGATCTCGTCAACTAGGGCAATTCTGCCCAGCACCACTGGGTCCCGGCATTAAAAGGGCACACTGACCTGCCATGTTGGAGCAGTGTCTAAACCCCTCTGGCCCCTCATCCAAGCAATCAGGGATCAGCTACTACTTTATACTTTATTTCCTCCTTCTCTCTCTCCTTGCTCTTTACCATCACAGCCAACCTTAGTGAACTCAGTTGGATTTATTTCCTTCTTTCTCTTTATTCTCTTTTTCTTTCTTTCCTCTTTCTGTCTTTGCTTTCTTCACCTCTCTCTTAGCTTGTACGATTCTCTCTGCTCCCTCTCATTGCTTGCACATACCACTGCTGGTTTCCAGAGCCCTACACTCTGCCTAGGGCAACCCTGTCCTCCTAGTGGGCAGCCTGACCCCTAAGACAGTACTGCACACAGGACGAGTCAGAGCTACACACAGCATAACACAGGGTCAGTTATTTCTTTAACCATTTAAAAAAATACTCTCTCCTCCTCCTTCCTTTTCTCTTCTCTCTTTTTCCTTTTATTGGGCTCTTCTTAAAGGTGTTCTGCTTTTCTCCGCTCCATCTAGCTCTTCTCTACTTCCTACCACAGCCTCCACAGATTTGGTTCTCCTTTTTAGTTGTTTTCTTTTTTTTTTTTTTTTACTGTTGTCACCTTTGTTTACTCTGTGCATTTTAGTTGTCTGTGGGTGAGTGGTTGTCAGTCTGGTTGGCATTATTGCCCCAGTCTGTGTCTTCCTCTTTCTCTCTTTTTCCTCTCCTTTCACTCTCTTTCCCATCACAAGACAATAGCTGTCTCCAGGCCACTCCCCTCTGCCTAGGGCAAACCTGAAGGCCCAACTGAGGGAGCTCCCACCCCCCACTTATTGGTGTGGCAAGCAGCTGGGGAATTCACGCTGGTCCTCTCCCACACACTAAGCCACAGGTTGTTCTCCCCTATAAAAAGTGGGGGCATCCCCAGCCTAAATCCTGAGGTCCTACAAGTGACTGGGGGAAACGCCTGACCACCACTTGTGAGGCTCCACGCTACTGTGGGAACATCCACCCAATCTCCAAGGCGATCTCTCTGTACATCCCCTTGTCTAGCCAGATTTGTAAAGTAGAATTTGGATCATGATAGTGGGGGGAGGAAGCATTTAGGAACTAGAGGAAACATGTTTCATTGTTGCTACCCTGCACCCTGACTGGCTTATCTCGTCCCCACATCCCTTCAGGAAGGGGGTGTCCAGTTACCTACCAATGGGCTTTGAGTCTCCACTCTGCACTCACCCTCATTTACAATGACATGATTTTTGTGTTCTTTGATGCTTGATATCTGATCCCTTCAACAGTTCATGGTCACACAGGCTGGTGTGCTTCCTCCATGTGGGCTTTGTTGCTTCTGAGCTAGATGGCCGCTTCTTTATTTTCAAGCCTGTAAGATCCCAGATGCTATAACTTTTGATAGCCAGGCACCATCAGCTTTCTTCACCACATTTGCTAGTGCACACATTTTTCTTCAACCATCATGTTGGGAAGGTGTTCATCATGGAATGCCAATTTAATATAACGTGTTCTTGCATTGAGTAAGTATTTGGCAATGTCCATCTACTGCCTTAATACTAAGTCTATAAATATATGCACGTTGATCTATTTACGAACCCTCCTGTATAAATATATTTACATATGTACATGCCAGTATGTAGACCTCTAGAAATACCCTTTGTCACCTAGTTCTTTCCTCTATTTACTTTTACTTTCCTCTTGTCCGACTATCATGCTCAGCTTTCACTTGGGTTTGAGTAATTTCTCTTGGTTACATTGCCCTTGCTGAATACCTACCAGGCTTCTCACACCCTCCTTGCGACGGATTTTGGATTACTTGTTGCTCCCCTGTCGCTGGATTGGTCAGCATCACCTCCTTACCCCCTCCTCTCCCTCTCACATGTCCCCGGGAACCATTGGTCCTGTTGTTTTCTCCTCCAGCCTATTCTTCCAGCCTATCTTATCTAGATAGATCTCTTGAGATAATAATATGCACCAAAAATCAAACCATAGCAGGATAGGCGATGGGTGAGAACACAGTGATGACAAAAAAACAACAACAGAAAACCAATGATCAATAAAAGAGTAAATTAATTAAAAGACAAAAAAAATTTTTAAGAAAGAAAAACCTGTAAATAGATCAAGGTCTGATTTTTTTTTTTTCTATAGGTGTGTCCTTCAGTCAGGTCTGATGGCGTATCATGCTCTGGCCCCAGAGTCTGTCCTTTGTACTCCCTCAGGGGCTACCCGCTCTGCTCCCATGGTTGCTCTGCTGCATGCTTTTAGTGATTTGCCTCCGTGTTGGAGGGCCAGTCGGGTCAGTCCCAACACAGAATCTCCGGTATTGTCCCCATAGGGCCCTGGGCCAGCAAGGGATGGCATGTCTCATAGTGGGATCAGCCATATGGTCCACTCTGTACATTGGCTGTTCAGAGTGCCAAAATCATCCTCCAAGCCTGGTGGACCAGTGTGTGCTCCACTCTCTTCCTCCCCCTTCATTTGCCCCTGTGTGCTCTGATCAGACATGTCCATCTCCCCTAGCTACAGGTTCAGTGCCGTCTTCTAAAGTAAATTCTTCTGGGGGGAGGGGCAGTTGTCCACGTAGCTGGTATGGAGGCTGGACCATCCACTTTTCATTTAGGATCAAAAGCATCTAGCTTTTAGCATTAGGTGCTATTGAGTCAGTTCCAACTCAAGGCAGAATGAACCACTGCGCAGTCCTACACCATCTTCAAAACTGTTGTTATACTTGAACCTAACATTTCAGCCTTTTCCAGGGACTGGCATCTCCTGATAACATACCCAAAGCATGTGAAGTCTCCCCGTGCTTGCTTCTAAGGACCTTTCAGACTGTTCTTCTGACACAAATCTGTTCATTCTTCCAGCACTCAATGGTATTTTTAATATTCTTGGCTAGTGTCATCTTGATGGGTTGAAACACTATCTCGCTCTAGTGTTGATGTACATTTTTCTGATGCCTAATTATACTGAGTATCTTTTAAGGTAATCATTTAATTTTTATGGCATTTTGAAAAGATGTCAATGAGGTCTATTTAATTTGTGTTCAGATGGAAACACATAACTCAAACTAATATATGTGACAGTAGAATAAGAATCCATTTTATCCTAAATACTTGAGATATTTATACAGCCTACTCAAGTTTTTATCAACACAGATAAGGTGGCGGTGGTGGTGGTGGTGGTGGTGGTGGTGGTGGTGGTGGTGGTGGTGGTGGTGGTGGTGGTGGTTTTTAAGAGTTAATCTCTAAATAGGGGGCTGTAGTACTGAGCACTGAATCTCCTTTGCTTGATTAATTTTTATGTTAGGGAAGTAATACGAGGATTCCATCAAATGACCCATCAGTTTGAGGAAAAAGCATATCAGAATTCATGGTCAAAGCCTATATGGCTTTATGGTTTAGTCTCTAGGGGTATGTAATGCTCTTGTGAAAATAGTATTCCTCATGATAATAACGAGGAACTGGTGGGCTTCCAGGGCTGGGAGCTGAACTGAGGGGCAGTTCTACCCTGTCTAATAGGGTCACTATGAGTTGGCAAAGACTCGATGGCTGTCAGTTTGGTTTGTTTGACTTGAGTACTGGCATTCAGTGTGTTTATCGAAATCAATAAATTACAAGCATTTTTGATGTCTATTTTTTACATACAAAATTTAAATCCCCCAAGCCTCTGAAAACTGCGAAGATTTCACAGCACTAGGTTGGTACTCTCCCATCCAAGAATCAGTGAAACTGGCAGGGTGTGAGGCATTCAGGCTCCCTCAGTTCCTCCTGCTGCCTTCCCTGACCCTGGTCACTTGCTTCTATTACCTCTCTTGGACCTTACATGCATTTGAATTAGAACACCATAGAGTACAGTGCTCTACATGTGCAGCAGCTCTAACCATGTCACTCTCTGTCTCTATGAAGCCTCTTCCAACAAAATTCAAATGTGATTGTATGTGCACACATATCACACGCATGCACCAGAGCACCCTTCTTAACAGAGAGTCAGGAGGGTCTCTTAATTATTTGCTGTCCTCACTTTGGACACAATTCCCTTGATGATGAGTAGGAGAAAAGGAACATCAGGTAGTGGGGGAAACCCTAAGGAGGAACAGAGGAGAGCTTTAACTAAGAATAATGCTACTAGGGGAATGATGGCATGTGAGGAAAATTAGATACTTCCAGACTGTCAGATTTTTCCATACAGCAAAATTAACTTTTCTAGTTTTGTCTAAAACTGGCCCCAGGAAATTTCAAATAGCACATCTCAGATTATCTAACCTACAAAGGAGTAGCCGGCCTTCCACCCACCCCCACCCCACCCCCGCCAAAAAACCAAGCGGTACAAAGCTCCACTGGGTACACATTTCAAAATATACATTCTCCTGTTTGGGCAGGCATCTGGCAACTTGCTCTGAGCTAGTGCACCCACACTTTTTTCCCAAGGTCATTGCTGGTGACAAGACCTTGTGCTCTTCTCACAAGCCAGAATGCAAACATAAATCAAGTCAGTGTAAGACGCCATCATCACCTCACTCAAATACACCTCGTCAAGTGAACTCAAACTTCAAGAAGATGCTCATTTGTTTGGTTTTGTTGATGTGAGGGTGATAGTGCATTTGGAGTTTAGTCATTGCACTAGGTCAGACTGTTAATCAAGCTTCCTATATAGAGGTTCTGAAGATATTGTGTAAGAAGGTCTGAGTTGTCTGGCTAGACCAGAGCTTGCACACTGCTATTGACTAGAAGTTCCGACACACAGAATCCAGGACAGATAAACCCCTCAGGACCAATACTGAGAGTAGCAACACCACGAGGGAAGGTAGGGGGGAGAAGCAGAAGAAAGGGGAAACCAATCTCAATGATGGACATACAGCCCCACTCCACCACCCAGGGGAACAAACAGCAGAAGTTTGGGTGAAGGGATACAGCAGAGGCGTAAAATATAAAAATAAAAAGTATGTATAAAGTATCAGTGGTTCACGTGGGTGGGAGGAGGGGAAAAAAGGAGCTCAAGGAGAAAGAACATGTTTGGAAATGATGATAGCAATGTATGTACAAATGTGCTTCATACAAATTGGTGTATGAATTGTTACAAGAGCTGTAAGATCCCCCAATAAAATGATTTATTTAAAATAAAAAGGACTGATTAGTGGTAGACAGGGGACTGGTTTTGCCACCATGACAGTGCACCTGCTCACACACAAAAAACAGCATGCCTCTATCGCCCGATCTGATCCCAGCACACCGAGGCAAAATACTAAGGGTGTACAACAGAACAGGAAGGGGAACAGAGCAACGAAGTCCCCAGGGAATACCAAAAATAGACTTTGGGGCCAGGGCTAGCTGACCCATCATACTCTATGAGAAAGCACTCCTAAAGGCCAACAAACAGTCCTTGAACTAACTAAAAGCTTTTCTTTCTTGTGTTTTGTTTTGCTTTTTGTCATTGGCTTGTTGGTGGTGGTGTTGTTCTTTTGTTTCATTTTGTTGCTTGGGTTTGCTCTGTCTCGTTTTTGTGCATGCTATGATTTCCACAGGTCTGTCTAAATGAGATAGGCTGGATGAACAATCTGGAGGAGAAAACAATGGGACTGACAGCTGGGGGAGGGAGATGGGAAAGGGGGGTGTAGGGAAAAAGGAAGTGCTGTTAACAAACCCAGGGACAAGGGAACACCAAGTGATCCAAATAGATGGTGAGGAGGGTGTAGGAAGCTTGGTAGAGTGTGACCAAGAGTAATGTAACCTAGAGGAATTACTGAAACACAAATGAAGGCTGAACATGAGAGTGGGACAATCAGAAAGTAAAAGGAAATCAAGGAAAGAGGTAGGAAGCAAAGGGCATTTATAGAGGTCTAAATAAAGGCATGTGCATATGTAAATATATTTATGTATAACGATGGGGATATAGATCTATATGCATATATTTATAGGTTTAGTATTAAGGTAACAGATGTACATTGGGCCTCCATTCAAGTACTCCCTCAATGCAAAAATACTTTGTTGTATTAAAGTGGCATTCCGTGATGCTCACCTCCCCGACACAATTGCTGGAGGCAAATGGGTGCATAAGCAAATGTGGTGACTGAAGTTGATGGTGGTCGGCTATCAAAAGTTATACATTCTGGGGTCTTCAAAGCTTGAAGTTAAACAAGTGGTCATGTAGCTGAGAAGCAACAAAGCCCACATGAAAGAAGCACACCAGCATGTGTGATCACGAGGTGTCGGAAGAATCAGGTATCAGACATCATCGGAACAAAAAAATCATATCTTTGTGAATACGGGGGAGTGTGGAGTGAAAACCCAAAGCTCATTTGTAGATAATTGGACATCCCCTTACAGAAGGGTAGCAGGGAGGAGAGGAGCCAGTCAGGGTGCACTGTAGCAACAATGAAACATACAACTTTCCTCTAGCTCCTAAATGCTTCTTCCCCCACAACTAAAATGATCCCCATTCTACCTTACAAATCTAGCTAGACCTGAGGATGTACACTGGTACAGATAGGAACTGGAAACACAGGGAATCCAGGGCCGATGATCCCTTCACGACCAGTGGTGAGAGTGGCGATACGAGGAGGGTAGAGGGAGGGAGGAATGGAAAGGGGAAACCGATTACAAGCATCTACATATAACCATCTCCCTGGGGGACAGACAACAGAAAAGTGGCTGAAGGGAGATATTGTATAGTGTAAGATATGACAAAATAATAATTTAGAATTTATTCAGGGTTCATGAGGGATGGGGAATAATTATCAGCTGATGCCAGCGGATTAAGTGGAGAGCAAATGTTTTCAGAATGATGAGGGCAATGAATGTACAAATATGATGTATGTATCAATTGTGATAAGAGTTGTATGAGGCCCCAAAAATTGATTATAAAAAAAGAGAAAAGAAATAACAGTATGAAAACATCCCCCAAAAAAGCATGCCTCTCTTGTCCCTCATATCCTAATCACCTGAACTCACTCCATGTGACTTCTTTCTGTTTCCATGAATGAAGGACAGTGGTTTGACAACACAGAAGAGGGGGGGGAAAAAACAAGGGTGTCACCCAAACTGCTGAGTTTGAAAAATGTTTCCAAGAATGTAATCACAGATTAGACAAATGTGTGAAGTGTAATGGAGAGTACTATGAAGGGGATAAAAAATTTAAATGCATAGTTTTGAAAAAATTGTAGTTTTTGTCGGGTTCCCCCTAGTAGCTTCCAATTTCATAGCAACTCAAGCCATCACCATACATCCAACTGACAGAGAAGGGGTGGGTTTTGTGTGTAGGTGGTGTTGGTTATTGCACAGGGGCAAGGGACTTCTGGTGGCATAGTACCTTATGCCTTGGGTGTCAACTGTAATGTCAGCAGTGGGGAACCACCAGTCAGTCCTCAGAAGAAAAGGATGAGGCGTTCTACTCCCATAGAGTTAGCCTTTGGGAAACCCACAGAGATAGTTCTGCTCTGATCTCATAGAGTCGCTACGGCTCAGCATCGACTCCATCGAAGTGAGCTGACAAACTAAAGGCAGGAGATCTGAAAGAGGATGCGGAGACGTTGTCTCAGGTACTTTGGACATATTACTATGGTGGAACCAGTCCTGCAAGAAGGGCGTCATTTTTGGCAGAGGGTTAGCAAACAAGAGGAAGACCCTTACTTAGGTGGATTGACACCGTGGCTGCGAGAATCGGCTCAAATACAGTAACAAGTGCGAGGATGGCGCAGGACTGGGCTTTGTTTCTCTCTCTAGTGCACAGGCCCCTATGAATCCGAACTGACTCCAGGGCTCTACAACATCAACTACTACAACCCTGAAGTTCAAACCTACCCAGTGGCTTCCCAAAAGGGAGGTGTGGCCATGTGCCTCTGTAAAGATGACAGCTAGGGAGCCCCTGCGGGGCAGTTCTACTCTGTGGCACAGGGGCAGCCAGGAGTCGGAATGTGCTTCACAGCAAAGGGTGTGCTTTGTCTCAGTTTGTGCCTGCTGCTGTTTATGCTATGCACTGAGTTTAACATGTGACACTCAGGAGCGAATGAATGGAAACACACCCATGATGCTTCCATGATGCCAGATGCAAGCTGACACTGTTTCTGAGTTCTGGGCATATTATTTTTTCAGAGATAATTTCCTGTAGCGGTGACACACCGAGTCCTATTTCATGTAAAAGCATCAGCAGCAGAGGAAAGCACTGCACAGAGAGAAGACTATGACACGTAACAGGCTTTCCATAGAGGAACAAAAGGGTGGATGTCTTGGGCTGCACTCTTTTCTTGTATACAGACAGTAAACAAGCTGAACACATCTCACCTAAGCATAACATTACAACTACTTGAAGCCCAGCTCAGGCATCTGGACAAGAGGCAGCAAGGAAGGATGGGAGAGAGTTAATGGGCTGGGCGTCCCCAAAGGTGCAGAGTGGGAATCAAGGGAGGATCCAGGACGAGCCAAGGCTTCTGGCAGAAGTCTGAGAGGAGAGCAGCAGAAAGGAGCTGCTCTCTGGGTCCTCACAGATGTAGCCAGTGAGAGAGCAGCAGTGCTGCCCCCTGGCGGTGCGCCGAAGGCAGGGCCGCTTCCCCCAGGGCTGGAGAGCTCTGGGGAAAGACAAACCCTGTCACTTTGGATGCCAAGTAAGGGGGCACTGTGTGCCGGTGGTGTACCTATGTTGGCCAAAGCGCTGCCCACTGTGCATTTGCTTCCCACAAGCACAGTTATCCTTCCTCGTGCATCCAGGAAAGACAGTTCTAGAAAAACACAAGCAGTAAAATAAAACACTGCCAGGTCTCGAACCATCCTCACCATTGTTACTATGCCCACTGGTGTAGCCACTGGTTCGAGCTGTTTTATTGCCCGTCCTCCACTTTTTGCCAAGCATCATGTCCTTCATGGACTTGATGTCCCTTCAGGGACTGGTCTCTCCTGACAGCACGTCCAAAGATATCAAATGAAGTCCAGCCATCCTTCGTCCCCATGTTCTCTTGGCAGTCCTTGTACTTTTATTGCTCAGTGTCTGATTATTTGGGACCAGGCCTTATTGCTGCCCCTTCCTCACCTTGGCCCCCAATCCCGACCCCAAGCCCTGCACATCCACTGTGTGAAACCTCCTGTTCCTGTAACCATCCCTGTGCTTTTGTGTGGGGGGTCTAGCTGGGTTCCCCTGGCAATTCGCCAGCTGCCCTTGGGAAAGTTCATGGAGTCGGCTAATTAGTAGAAAAGCCAAACGTCCAGCTGAGATTGGTTTACTCCCTAGCACCCTTGGGCAGGAGCACAGCCCCATTCCCGGTCCCAGGTAGCCAACGACCACACCTAGGTTCTCCGGACTTGGCAGCTGTAACATGTGGCCTGGGCTTCCCCTTCATTTCCTGCTCCTTTCTGGCTTGCTGTCTGACTTTTCTTTGCGGAATTAAAGCTGCAAATTGACAGGATCCCATAAACACTCTAAAGCCACAAAAAAACACCAAATGCCCACCCAAACATGTGAAACTTCCAAAAATCATCCTTAGAAGATTCCCAAACCCTAAACATTCCTAAACCCCATATATGCCCTGAAAACACCATGAAAGCCCTAAGAAAACCTAAAATGCTGGGGGAAAAAAACACATATAATATTAAAAATACCCTAAAATCCCTAAGGAACTCTGCAACATCACTAAAAACACCCTATTGTGCTGAAAAATACCTATACACTCTAAAAAACCACCCCTAAATCCCTTAAACACTCCCTAAAATCTTATAAAACACCCTAAAAACCCCAAACCACCCGAATGCCCCAAACACACCTTGAACGTCCACAAACAACCTAAAAGCCCTAAAAAATCACATGCCACCAAAAAGCCCTAAATGACCGCAAAATTCCAACTCATAGCCACCCTATAGAGGGCTTCTGGAGCTGTCAGTCTTTTATGGGAACAGCTTTATCGTTCTCCCAAGGAGAAGTTGGTAGGTTTGAAACCCTGACCTCATATTTAGCAGTCTAATAATTGCTGGACAGTGCCACCAAGGCTCTACTGGTGTAGTGGGTTACACATTGGGCTGCTAACCTCAAGGGAAACGGTTCAAAACCACCACCCACTCCTTGGGAGAAAGAAGAAGCTTTCTTTCTATTCCCCTAGATTTCTCATTGAAGGTGTAAAGTAACCTGTTAAATGCTCGCAGTGGCAGCAGCAATGTCTCATAACCATGGGGAAATGTGGTTCAGAAACTTCAGAAGCAAGCATCCACCAGTAGGTGACTGACCAGCAGTATTGACTTGGGCAAAGAGAAGGTGACATGGAAGGGTAAGGAGAAGAATGCGTGCAGAGGGCAGGTTGGCAGCTGAGCCTAAGTCCAGTAGAAACAACAGCAGAATGGCCTGTTCCTGGAAGGGCCACAGGAGATGGTGCGACTTCATGTAGCCCCCACTTACATGTGTAACAGCAGCAATTGCCTGAACACGTGGTCTCCCCAGGGAGGAGCCTTTGTGTGGTGTTAAGATGCTGTTACTGTCTGTTGTACTGTGGTGGCCTGCATTTGGCTGTAATGGTGGAAATTTTGCAGCCAGTAGTTCAAATGCCTGCTGGGTCACTCACTGCAGGTAGACTTCAGCAGTTTCCAGACAGAGAGACGAGGGAGGAGGACCTGGTCTTCCACTTCTGAAAGAACTGGCCAGTGTGAACCTTGTGAATGGCAGAACACTATACCTGAACATGAGTACCGCAGGCTATAAGGCATGATGGATTGACACAGTGGCTGCAGCAATGTGCTCAAACATAGGATAGTGCTGGCCTGGAAAATAGTTCATCGTCCATTAAAAAAAATCATTATATAGGGGCTCATACAACTTTTGTTGTTGTTTTTCCCTAAGGGAGAGCAGTGTATTGGTACACTGAGAGGTATATAGATCAATGGATTCGAACAGAAAAGCTACACATATATTCACCAGTCAACAGGAAACTAGCCTTCGAAAAAGGACACAGAAATATCCAAAGGGACAAATTCTGCTTGCTCAACAAATGGTGTTGGACAAACTGAGATACCGTATGTAGGAAAATGAAGCAAGCCCCAAACCTTCCCCCATGCACAGAAATTAACTGAAGAGGGGTTAAAACCTGAAAGTAAACCTCCGGGCTATCATAATCAATTTTTCGATGACCTCATCGGTCAGAAATCATTGTAGGAACGCCAAAGCGTTCTTGTGTTCAACGTCTACATACATAGCAGGTGCTCCAGTAAAGGGGAATCTTGGTGGAGCTGGCTCATCCATTCCTGAAGAGAGTAGAGCACCACGTTGGCCCATCACAGAGCTCAGGTGTAGAATCTTCCTCACTGTCATCCTTTATCTCAGCAGTGTCAGTGTTGGATTATGAATTTCCCAAAGAACCAGTATCGCTCAATTATGTGCACAATGCTGACTCACTCTCGCTGTATCTCTTACAGCATCAGTTAGTGGGCTTGTTGTCTGCCTCAGGCTTTGTTCACGGAGATCCTCCAGCTAGTTGGTGGTGTGTGCGCATGAGCAGAGGCTTCCTGCCAATCCCCCATGAGTAGTAGAGCTCCCATGGTGTGGACTCCATGTAAGCCCTGTCCCAGACAGCACGCTTACATAGGAGGGTGGGCCCTGCAGCACAGAGGACCATTCCCCCTGGGGCTGTGGGCCCTAAGCTTCATGCCTGACTCAGGAATTGACACAGGGTGAGGCGACTCCAGTAGCTGTTTTGACTGGTCTAATCCAGCCTGAGATCATCCTTGCATGAGCCCTCTGCCCAGATTATTTTTGTTTCTTTTATGATCATTTTATTAGGGGCTCTTACAACACTAACCACAATCCATATATACATCAGCTGTTTGAAGCACATCTGACCATTAATTGCCCTCATTATTCTCAAAATCTCCACTCTTCACCCAAGCCCCTGGCCTCAGCTCCTCATTTTTTCCCCCCTCAATGCCCGCCACCCATCCCTCATCAATCCTTGGAAATGTACTAATTCTTTTGTCATATCTTCACCCACCTTTCTTTTGAGGTCAATGAAGATCCTTGTAATCGGTTCCCACTTTCCATCCTGCCCTTCCTCCACCCTCCCAGTATCTCCACTCATAACACTGGTCCTCACAGGCCCATCCACCCTGGATTCCCCGTGTTTGAAATTCCTATCTGTACTACAATACCTTCTCTAGTTTGGCCAGATTAGTATGGTAGAACTGGGTTCAGGTTAGTGGGGCAAGAGGAAGCATTAAGAACTTGAGGAGGCGGCCACCCGCCCGCTGGGTGCGCGGGCCCGGGCGTTGCGCGCTACGGGCCGCCCAGCGCAGGCGGAGGCTGGGAGCGCCCCGCAGGGCGCACGGGCGGCCTTGCAGGCGGGGACTCGGGACGCGCCCCTCGACGCCCTCGCGCACCCCACCGTCTTCCTGCCCGCGGGGCCCCCCCGAGGGGCTGCGAGCGGGGGTGTCGCAGGACCTGCGGCTGGATAAAACGAGAGACCCCCCTTGGTCAGCAGCGCGAGACCGTGGGGACGCGCGGCTCCTCGAATGTTGCGTCGTCTCATTTCTGGTTCCTCCATCCATTCACGCAGGCCGACCCCGCTCGCCTGATCAGTGGCACACACCCAGCCCAGTGGGAAAAGGAATGCTCTCCCACGTATATGCATTTTAGTTTGGAGTCCCTACAGGGTTTATGTACCCCGAGTCCTGGAGATGGGGATTGGTTTGATCTAACTGCACTTTACTTGCAGTGCGAGCCAGCGCGGCGCGGTGTCCCACTGGAAGCGCCGAGCCACACGTGCGTGTCAACACTTAGGACCATCCCCAAACATGCTTTTGCCAGGTGTCCGTGAGGAAGCCAATCAAGAGGGATCGTGCTATTCGGATTCGGTCCCCATGTCGCCGTTTTCGCCTTGCTTTCTGTTTTTGAATTCGGTTTCCCAAATGTCTGCCTCAAAACGAATACCCAACCAGGGGGTCCGCAGCCCTGGAAGTTTCCGGGGCTGTTCCCCAGACGCGCCTCGGGGGCTGCAAGGACTGCGCGTCGAGACTTTTCCGGTCGTGAAAAGTCGGCGGCGACAGCTGGGGGCCCTGGGTCACCGGGTGGTGTTGAGCGGGGACTCTGGGGCCCCGGCCTGGGACGCTGGCGGGTGCAAGTTCAAGAGGGTCAGGGGCTGATGCCTCCCCACGCCCCTGCCCTCCCCCAGCAAGGGCGCTCTGGGGTGCTGGGTCCTTGAGGCCCCGGCTGGCGGGGCCGCCCACGGTCAAGGCTTCGGGCACACGCGCGGGTGCGCTGAGGCCTGCGCCGTGCGGGGGTCTGGGCTCAGGCAGGTGGTCGCGGCGGCTCCGCGGGCGGGCGGGCGCCCAGCAGGACGACCGACGACCCCCGGCGCGTCGCCGGCACCCAGCGCCCGGGCGTAGAGGCGGGCGGGGGGGCTGCGCTCCGCCGCCGCCAGGGCCCCCTCCCTCCGCGCCCCCCCGCGCCAGGTGAGCCGGGCCTGGGCCTCGGCGGGCCGCGGGGCTGCCCTCTCGCCGCCCTCCAGCGCCCCCTCGGGGCCGGGCCGCGCCGAGCCGGGCGGCCGCCGGCCGGGGCTGGGGGTTGGGAGGGGCGGGGGTCGCAGGCGGGTCGCTCGTTCGGCCGCTGGCGGGGGGCGGGGGCCGGGCGGCCGCGCGCGAGGCCGGGCCAGCTGCCGCCGCACCCTCGGCCTCCGACTCCGGCTCCGGCTCTGCTCGCCCTGGCGGCGGTGGCGCCGTGAGGAGGAGTCCGCTCTCCTCTGTGGCGGCGGCGGCGGCGGCCGGCTCCAGGCCGGGTTTTGGCGCCGCCCGCCTGCTGCCTCCTGGCGGCTCCTGAACTCCAGCCCCCTCTCTATCAGCCTCTCACTCCGTCTCAATATGTCTCAAGATGGCGGCCAATGTGGGATCGATGTTTCAATATTGGAAGCGCTTTGATTTACAGCAGCTGCAGGTCAGGCTTCTCCTCTCTCGGCCTCTCGCTCGGGGGTGGGGGCTGCGGGCGGTCGCGGCCTCCCCGGGGGCGCCGGGCTGCCTCGCCGCCGGGGGGCCGCGGCGGAGGGGAGGAGGGGGGTGCCGGGAAAAGCGGGGCCGACTCGGGGACAAGTCCCTCTCACTCCCCGGCCCCCATTGATAACTCGCTTGATCGGAAATTGATCCTCTTTGTTCAATTCATCGATCAGCCCAAGATGGCGCCGGGAGCCGCCGCTGCCACCGCTGCTCCTGGTGTCTGCCCCCTCCCCTGGCGCCCACCCCCCCCCCCCCCGGCCCCGAGCCGCCGCCGCCACCGCCGCCACCGCTGCTCCTGGTGTCTGCCCCCTCCCCTGGCGCCCCCCCCCCCCCCGCCCCGAGCCGCCACCGCCGCCACCGCTGCCCCTGGTGTCTGCCCCCTCCCCTGGCGCCCCCCCCCCCAGCCCCGAGCCGCCGCCGCCGCGGGACCGGGGAGGGGGCGGCCCCGGGCGCCCGCGGGGTGCGCAAAAAAACAAAAAAAAAAGAACTTGAGGAAAGTTTTGTTTTTCTTTGTTGTCTCATACCCTGTATTCTTTTATCTCCTCTCTGAGATCCTTCTGTAAGGGGATGTCCAGTGCACTGCAAATAGGTTTTGGGTCTATACCCGGCCGTCCCCTCTCATTCTCCATGATAAGATTTTTTTGTTCTCATGATGCCTGTTGCCTTATCCCTTTGAAACTTTGTGATCACACAGGCTGGTATGCTTCCTCCATGTGGGCTCTGTTGCTTCTGAGCTAGATGGTTGCTTCTTTACCTTCAAGCCTTTAAGACCCCACACGCTATATCTTTTGGTAGCTGGACACCATCGGCTTTCTTCATCACATTTGCTTATGCAGCCGCTTTGTGGTCAGTGATCGTGTAGGGAAGGTGAGCATCGTTTAATGCCAATTTAAGAGAACAATGTTCTTGCAATGAAGGAGTCCTTGAGCGGAGGCCCTATGTCCATCTACTACCTTAATACTAAATCTATAAACATATGGACATAGATCTATTTCCCCATGCCCCTTTGTAAATATATGTACATGCCTTTATTTAGACATCTATAACTGGCCCTTGCTTCCCAGCTCACTCTTCTATACCCTTTGATTTTCCTCTTGTGCCCACTGCCATGCTCAGTCTTCCTTTGGGTTTCAGTAATTACTCTTGGTTACATTACCCTTGATCACGCCCTACCAGGCCTCCTACATCCCCCTCACCACCGATTTCCATCACTTTTTGTTCCCTTGTCTCTGGAATCCTTAACACCACTACCTTTCTTCCCACCTCCCTCTCTCGCATGTCCTCCAGGATGTGCTAGTCCCGTTTTTTTTTTCTCCTCCAGATTGTTCGTTCAGCCTATCTTATTTAGACAGACCTGTAGAGGCAATAACATGCACAAAAACAATAAAGAACAAAACCAAGCAGCAAAATAAACAAAACAACAAAAATCCAATTACAATAAAAGAAAACAAAGGTCAACAAGATAGAAAACCTCATAGATAGTTTAAGGACTATGTGTTGGCCTTTAGAAGTGTTTTCTAGTCCAGTCTTTTGGGGCACCAAACCCTGACCCTAAAGTCCACCTTTAGCATTTCCTTGGGATCTTGCTGCTCCTTTTACTTGCTCTTCTGCTGTACCCCCTTAGTGTTATGCCTCGGTGTAGCGAGATCAGTTTGGGGGTAATTCCCACACTGTGTCTCCAGTGTTGTCCCCTCTAGGGCTATGGGTCTTTGAGGGACATTGTGTCTCATCGTGGGGCTGGCCATGTGGTCTTCTATGTGAACTGACTTCTCTGAGTGGGAACATCATCCTCAAGGTCTGGTGGGACAGGATGTGCTCCACTCTCCCCTTCTCCCCTTCATCTCTGTGTGCTCTGATCAGATAATGTCTCTGTCCAGGAGATGCAAATTCAATGCTATCCTCTGAAATAAAATCTTTGGGAGGGGTTGTGGGGAATATCTGCTCAGATCTTTGGTGGGTCCAGGAGAGAGGGACTGCTCGGCTGGGCACAGCCACGAGGGGCTCAGAACTCTGGCTCCAGAAAATGGTTGTAAGTTTGGCTTTGTTTTTAACCAGTTGTGTGCCTCTGGGTCAACACCTGTGTTTTTTTGAGTTAGTTTTCTGATCCGAAAAGTAAAGGTACTCCATTGTCCAGACTCCCATGTCACCAAGTGATCGATAGGGGCTAACCAGAGCCTGATTCAAATAGTGTGGATCTGTTAGGTGCCTTCTAGACCTGGGGTGGCGATTCTGAGCCCAGGACAACAATAATGTCCGAGAGGTGATATAGGTGGCTCCATATTGAAACAGGAAGACCACTGTGGAGATTTTGTCCTTCCACTGATGGCCACAGGCCACCGCCTCACGTCCTGCAAAAACAGTTTCCCTGGCTCAACAGCCAAGCCAGGGGCCAGTGCCATAAAAATCATATGGCTAACTGGGACAAAGGGCAGACAGATATTTTTTATCATGATGTCTTGAGAAACCCACCTAACCTCCATGCAAATCTTCTGGTGTGAGTTATTTTTGGAAGCAATCATATGCTGACAGTAATTCAAATCTTTCCTTTTGACAATTTGCCTGTACTCTTTTCTGAACCTGAGAAGGTAATCCCTGTGTCCACTAAGAAATTGACTGGCTGGCCTCCTACTTGGACAGTTAGCCTGGGATCCTGGGGACCAAGTGAAACAGAGCACGGACACCTTCATTCAGCTTCTTCAAGCATTATTGTCTCTTGCTTGGGATTTTCTAGGTGTGGATGAGGCCCGTCCTCTCTATTGGAGGGTTGTCTGCTTCTCCTGGGGTATTCAAGGCACTGATTTTTCCAATGTCCTTCTTTCCTGCAGTAGGCACATTGATCCTGCCCCATGGCTTGGCGGTGCCCACAGGTCAGTCTCTCCGTAAGTGGGCCATGCTCTCCTTTTCCTGAGTCTCTGGGGTCTCTCATGGCAATTCCTAGTATTTTAACTAGTTTCTTTGTCTCTGTCGTGGTAGGATCATCTCTGTTGTTACACACCCGCTGAGCCACTTGTACCAAATCACTAAGATTTTTCCCGTCAAACCCTTCCCACTTCTTTTTCATGTCTGAGGCAGACTGAGTAATAAAGGCAATACTTATTGCCCTCCTGTTCTCAGGGCCTCCAGGCCTTTAGGGATATAAAGCCCGTAGGCTTCCATCAGTCACTCTAAAAAGGCACGCAGACATTCTCTTGTAAGAGCCTGAAAATTCTCACTGACCTTAGATAAATTCATAGGTTTTCTAGCTGTTCCACTGAGGGCCTGCAAGAGAAACTGGTGATACCTGGTTAGGCCTTCTGTGCCTTGCTAGGAGTTTGGATCTCACATTTTTCATGCAGTGGCAAAAAGAGTTTCCCTCACATGGGGAGTGCCTGCTGTCTGACCATCATGTCCATTGACTGCTTACTGGGCCTCTCTCTGGCAGGGCTACTGTACCTGTGTTGTGAACAGCACCTGGAGAAGTTGCTGGCAATTTCTGGAGGTGGGCTAATGCATATGGAAAACCGTTTCTATCAAGGAATCAGACCTGCTTTGTCAGGAAAAGGGATTTTGTTGATTCCAATTATACAAATCACTGGAATACAAGGGGATATATACCCAAAAAGGGACTCAGGGGTCTTCCCCAGGTGTTGGGGCTGCTTGCCTTGAGTGTAGAATGGCTGCTGCCGAATCATCCTTCTTGGGGGGTGGGGCGGTCGAGATCCCATACCAGCCCAAGTGTATGTTGGGGTGTGGACTCAGAAAGGAGTTATGAGTATTTCTCTCTCTCCAGCCCCATGCACCTGACAGGGTGGCAGTGATAATGAAGGGTCGTAAGCTAGTTCTCCCACTCCCAGAATCCTCCTGCAAAAAGGAATAAAGCCGAGACAGAGGGGTATGGGGAGGGGTTGGGGAAGGGCAGCCTCCACCTTAGTGGTTTTAGGACCTTGGGTCTATTTTTTTTCTGGTCCTGCCATGTTTCCTGAAATCTTGAAACAAGAACCCTTTCTGTTGCAGGAGGAACTAAGTCTTTTGTTTATGCTGGCTTATTAGTGGAAATGTCATTCCACGCATCAATGTTAGGGATCAGATAGGGATGTCCTGGTTCCCCATAAACATAACTATGAACTCTGAGAAATAGGGGAAGGGAAAACGAGTCTTGCATGGGCAAATCAGGAACTCCTTCTGTCCAATCACCTTTAAACAAATTGCGGAGTCTCCAGGCTTTAGGGCTGAAACTACATTCTCTTTGTGAGCGCCTAGAGCAGGGGTCCTCAAACAATAGCCTGTGAGCCACATGCGGATAGCCGAGGACCTTGATCCTGTCCGCCGAGTGTTTGTGCCCCGTTTGTTTGTGTGTTTTTTTTAAACTTCAAAATAAGGTATGTGCAGGAAGCATAGGAATTTGTTCATAGTTTTATTGAAACGATAGTTCGGCCCTCCAACTGATCAGAGGGACAGTGAACTGGTCCCTGTTTAAAGAGTTTAAGGACCCCTGGCCTAGAGAAATCAGAAATCCGTAGTTCTGGGGAGAGCACTCCTGTTAAGGAGGTTTCCTTTCTAAGCAAGCCCAGACAGTGGCAATTGGATCTCGGTGCACCTCGAAATGTTGTAGCCAGTCTCCATTCCCAGAAAGAAAACTACTCCGACCGCTGGCAAGTTCAACAGAAAAAGTTTTTTTTCCTGAGCAGCCCCAGTCTAATTGTCCAAAGGTTTTTATACTTTTGCAATGTGCAGGTGTGCAAGCAGGCAGAGTAGAGAAGCAGGGTGTTGCAGTTAGTCATTCTTAGTTGAACAAAGACTGCTCTGGTCGCTCTCGCGAATCTTCTGAGCATCCATATCCTTTGGGACATTCCCTTGGGCACATCTGCACAGCCTACCTCCCCTACATCAGCTAGTTCATTTACAGTTCATAGCTACTTTATTTACTTTACATGGTGCCTTCTGTCAGCTCATAATGGCTTCACTCTTGTCAAGGCTGTTTAAGCTTTTCCCAGAGATCCTATATAGCCGCCATTGTGGCCATGGGGAAACGGGGCCTGTGACCCTGGCCAAGATGGTGCCCACCAGCCCAAACATGTGGAAGGGCACTGCCTAGGGAGCTGGTTGAATAGACCTGGGAGTTAGCCCTGCCTTGTCCTGGGAGCCAAATATTTCCCTTTTCCCCTCCATTCCCTTTCTCCTGGCTTTTCAAACAAGCTGCTTTAGCCCTATAATGCCCAGCACAACATTTTTATAACATTTAATTGAAACTTATCTGGTACCAAACTTATAAATTATCAATGTGACAATTTGGTTACATTTCAAAAACATTGCACGTTTTATATATTTGAATGCCATATATACATATTGATAACTATGAAAGTAAAGAATAAAAATGTTTAAAATTATTTCCTGAATTTAAAACTTGAGGCGTTATAGTGTTAGTGTTCTTACCAGTGTAGGTTTGTTCCTTGTTACAGGCTGGTTTTCCGTGGCCCAGGCTTAGGCCAATGGCATATGGAACCCTTCCTGTGTAACTGTTACCTTTTGGCTTTCAGTGTTGCTGCTTAAGGCACTTTTGGGGAAAGCTCTTAATACACAGTTCCACTGCCACGATGTTCCAGACAGAAATTCCAATTCCCTTAAGGTTCCCTGAGCTTCCAGATGCCCCTTCCCTTCAGAAATTTGAGAGTCTGCTCCCGCCAGCAGGCATCTTGGAGGGCCATGGGGCCATCCCAAGCAGTGGTTCTCCTAGCTTGTCTAGAATAATGGTTGGACTTAAAGTCGACCTCAGTGAGTTGTCTTTGATCCCTTACTTCTTGCTGGGGCATCTTCCTGAGGCAACAGATTCAGGGCAACAAAGGGCTCGCTCTCAAGTGGGGTTTATTGACCTTGAGGCAGCAAGCTCTACATAGCCTTCTTTTGTGCTTTCTAGATGGGACTTAGCAGCTTCATACTCAGGAATTGCCCCCTTGCATGAATCCTGTCCAATTGGGATAGAGTTGACACAGAGGCTAGACAAACAAAAGCTGATACACTATGCAACTTTATTTGAGAAAGGAGAATGGTGGCCAGAGAATGGTACACTTTCCCTTCTAACCCTGATTCACCTGGAACAGTTTTGTAAAGTGATTGGAAAGTGGGCCGAAATGCCAGAAGTTACAGCATTTCTCCTTTTGAGGAGCAGTAGAGACCTTCATCCCCAGTGCACCCAGGAACCCCTAAGGCAGGCATCCTCAAACTGTGGCCCGTGGGGCACATGTGGCCTGACGACATTTATCCCACCCTCAGGGTGTTTTTGCTGCCTCTGCATGTCCTACTTAGTAGCCGATTCGTGCAATGTGCATAGGAATTTGTTCATAGTTTGGTTTTTTTTAACTATAGTCTGGTGCTCCAACGGTCTGAGGGACAGTGAACTGGCCCCCTGTGTAAACAGTTTGAGGACCCCTGCCCTAAGGGATCCTGGACTTAGGGGTTACTAATCTCCCAGCCCTGAAACATCCCTGAACATTCTACCCGTTGTAGGAGGCACCATGGGAATTTGGTCTCTGGGTAATTTACAAGTCTTTTATTCAATTTGAAGCCAAGAAAATTAAAAATGACTCAGACACTTACTTTCTTTTGATCCCTGTTGACTCCCGCTGTAGTATTCCAATATTACAATTTAACGCTATAACGCATGACCTTTTCATTCCATTCAATTAAATGTGTGTGTATAGATAGATAGATAGATAACTATGAAAGTAATTAATGAAAACAAAATTTGTTTGACCAAAGTTAATAATTGAGGGATAATAGGATTAAATAGAAGCATGGTTCTTATCAGTGGGTCCAAACATTAGGATCATAAATGAAACAGTGATCTCAGTGCACCCAGTAGTTCCCAAACCCTGTACCCTCATAGGGGAAATTGTGGATGCTTTTACTCCCGTGCCTATACTTAGAACGAACAAACACACATGCCTGATAATCCTAGGATTTTTTTTGTTTCCTGTGACACTCACCTAATTTCAAGGGCACTGCCACCTCACAAGCCTAGCCTTGTCTCAGTTAAACTGTTCACCCTTTTGTCCGTTTGTTTGTTTTTCCAGAAGTTCTCAAGTTACCAAGCCCTCTGAACCAAGTGTGCCACCTCTAGGACCACCATCTCCTGGACCACCTCAACCTTATCCATCCTAGACCTGAATGGACAACCCCTCCCAGCAGAGTAGAAAGGGTATGGACTTCACCCTTTTGCCAGCAGGAAGTACCTAAAGATGTCGTCGCCTTGTACCCCAAAGATTTGGGTCCATATCTCTTCAGGGTGTAAATTTTAGGTAGCTAGCATAGGGACTAGGTTGTCCATGATGCATGCTCAGAGGGCCAAGCTAGCCACCCAGGAAAGAGTGGCACACCGAGCGTGCTCAGAGGTCCAGGTTTCCAGTCAGGAAGGCCAGGTACACCTGGGTGGGTGCTGCACCCACATTGACCCACCTAGGCCAAGTAAATTCAATTCAGCCACTGGGGTCCACCAGGGTTGCCTACCATACCTCCCTATCTCTCCTAAAACACAATTGGATCACAAACCTGGCTTTGGCGTGAATTCTTTCTCATGCAGAGCCAAGGACCAAGGTATATCTGTCCACAGAGAGAAAAACCTAGGAAAGCTCTTTGGAGGCAGCAGCACTGCACATGAGTGGCTATTGGATACTGTTTAGATGCATGGCTTTCTATTTGGAACTTTTTTTTGTCTCACCTGAATGGAAAGGAAGAGGTAATACTTCTGGATCACACAGTATCCATGCCCACAAATGAGCTGCTCATTCCACAGTCCTGGCAGTGCCTTTTGAAAACCCTCTGCTTTAGAATGTCACTCCTTGAAGATGGCAGTGGGAGTGGCTGGGGCCAAGTATGCTGCCTCTTACTCCCAGTTGCAGGTTTCTGGATGCTGATTGTATCTCTTACAGCATCAATTAGTGGGCTTGTTGTCTGCCTCAGGCTTTGTTCACAGAGATCCTCCAGCTAGGTGGTGGTGTGTGCGCATAAGCAGAGGCTTCCTGCCAATCCCCCATGAGTAGTAGAGCTCCCATGGTGTGGACTCCATGAAAGCCGTGCTCCAGCCAGCAGGATTACAAAGGAGGGTGGGCCGGGCAGGACAGGAGGGCCATTGCCCCTATGGAATGACCTCAGAACCCCGCCTCCCTCCCTGTCCAGCTCCTGGGACTATGGGCCCTAAGCTTCATGCCTGACTCAGGAATAGACACAGGGTGAGGCAACTCCAGTAGGTGATTTTGCTGATCTAATCCAGCCTGAGATCATCCTTGCATGTGCCCTCTGTCCAGACCTTTTTTTAAATTGTTCATGCAACACTAACCACAATGCATATATACATCGGTTGTGTAAAGCACATTTGTACATTCATTGCCCTCATTATTCTCAAAATATCCACTCTCCACCCCACCCAAGCCCCTGGCCTCAGCTCCTCATTTTTCCCCCTCCATTCGAGCTACCCTTGATAATTTACTAATTATTTTCTCATATCTTGCACTGTCTGGTGTTCCTTCACCCACTTTTCTGTTGAGGTTAAATGTAGATCCCTGTATACGGTTTCCGTTTTCCAACCTACCCTCCCTCCACCCTTCCCGAGTCTGCACTCATAACACTGGTCCTCAAGGGCTCATCCACCCTGGATTCCCCATGTTTCCTGTTCCTATCTGTCCAAGTGTACATTCTCTAGTCTAGCCTGATTTGTAAATTAGACTTGGGATCATGATAGTGGGAGAGAGGAAACATGTAGGAACTAGGGGAAAGCTGTGTTTCATCGTTATTATCTGGTACCTGTCTTGGTTTATCTCCTCCCTGACACCCTTCTGTTAGGGATGTCCAGAGGACTGTAAATGGGCTTTGTGTCTGTACCCAGCACTCCCCGCTCATTCGCAATGATAAGATTTTTTTTGTTCTGATGATGCCTGCTACCAAATCTTTTCAAAACCTCATGATCACACAAGCTGGTGTGCTTCTTCCATGTGGGCTTTGTTTCTTCTGAGCTAGATGGGCGCTTGTTTTCCTTTAAGCCTTTAAGACCTCACATGCTATATATTTGATAGCTGGGCACCATTAGCTTTCTTCACCACATTTGCTTATGTACCTGCTTTGTGTTCAGTGATCGTGTAGGGAAGGTGAGCATCATAGAATGCCAATTTAATAGAACAGTATTTTTGCAACGAGGGAGTCCTTGAGCAGTGGCCCAATGTCCATCTGCTACCTTAATACAAAACCTATAAATATAGGGACATAGATCTATTTCCCCATGCTCATATATTTAAATATGTACATGCCTTTTTTTAAACCTCTATAATTGACCCTTGCTTCCTAGCTTGCTTTTCTATTCCCTTTGATTTGCCTCTTGGGCCCACTGCCATGCTCACTTTTCATTTGTGCTTCAGTAATTCAGTAATTCCTCTTGGTTCCATTGGTTCCATTTCCCTTGATCACTCCCTACCAGGCCTCCTACATCCCCCTCACCACCGATTTGCATCACCTGTTCTTCCCTTTTCTCTGGGTTTCTTAACACCACTACCTTTCCCCACACCTCCCTCTCTCCCATGTCTCCCCAGAAGTGTTGGTCCTGTTTTCTCTCCTCCAGATTGTTCATCCAGCCTATCTTATTTAGACAGACCTGTAGATGTAATAACATACACAAAACAAGACAGAGCAAAACCAAGCACTAAAAGCAACAAAACAACCAAAATCCAATGACAATGAATGAAAACAACTCAACAAGAAAGAAGTGGCTCATCGTTAGTTCAAGGTCGGTTTGTTGGCCTTTAAGAGTGTTTTCCAGTCCAGTCTGTTGGTGTACCAAGTACTGGCCCCAAAGTCATCCTTTGGCATTCCCTGGGGACCTTGATGCTTCGTTTTCTTGCTCTTCTGCTGTACCCCCTTAGTGTTATGCCTCGGTGTGGCAGGATTAGTTCGGGCGCATTTCCCACACTGTGTCTTCAGTGTTGTCCCCTCTAAGGCTATGGGTCTTTGAGGGGTGTCTTGTCTCATCGTGGGGCTGGCCATGTGGTCTTCTATGTGGACTGGATTCTCTGAGTGGGAACATCATCCTCAAGTCCTGGTGTGCCAGGATGTGCTCCACATTCCCCTCCTCCCCCTTCATCTGCTCCATGTGCTCCGATCAGATATGTCCCTCTCTCAGAGCTGCAGATTCACTGCCCCCTTCTGAAATAAAATATTTGGCATGGGAAGGTGAGTTGGGTGGGAGGATCTGCTCAGATCATTTGATGGTTCAGGATAGATTGACTGTTCGGCTGGGGACAGGTATGTGGGGCTTAGGGCTCTGGCTCCCAACACTGGTTGTGAATATGTCTTTGTTGTTAACCAGTTGTGTGCCTGTGGGTCAACACCTGTGTCTTTTTGAGTGAGTTTTCTCATCTGCAGAGTAAAGGTAATCCATTATCCAGACTCCCATGTCACCAATTGATTGAGAGGCACTAACCAGAGCCTGATTGAAATAGTGTGTACCTGTCAGGCGTGTTCTAAAAACACCTTAAAAGTCGTAAAAACACTATAAATGCCTTAAAAACCCTAAAACGTCTAAAATATTTCTAAAATGCTAAGACCACACCTAAAGACTCTCTAAAACATCTTAAGACCATTAAATACATGGTAAAAGGCTTTCTAAAACACCCTAATGCGCCATAAGTCTTAAAAAAAAACTCCTTACGTCCCGAAAACATAATAAATGCCCTAATATTATGCAAATGCCTTAAAACGCAAAATAAAGAACACGTGAAGCCCTAAAAACACGCTAAAAGTCTTTTAAAACCCCAAGAACATCCCTACAAAGCAACCCGAAGCACTATAAAACCCTGTAAAAGTCCAACAGCCTAATAGACATGAATTCACCATGAAAGCAAAAAATAATCCAACAAAACCCTAAAGCCCTGAAAACCAAAACCTAATCCCCCCAAACACTCTAAGGCCTTAAGAAGCACCCTAAAATTTTAACAAAACACTAAAAGCCATAAAAACACATATAAGCCTAATAAACACCCTTAAACACTAAAATCACCCTAAAAGCCTTAAAATGTCTGAAAAGCCATAATATTCCCTAAAATTCAAATAACACTCTGAAGCCACAAATAACACACTAAATGCCTCCCAAAACATGTGGAACTTCCAAATCATATCCCTAGAAGATTCCCAAACCATGAACTTCCAAAACCACATAAATGCCCTGAAGACAACATGAAAGCCCCAACAAAACATAAAATGCTGGGGAAAAACACATAAAATATTTTAAAATACCCTAAAATCTCTAAGAAACCCTGTAAGATCACTAAAAACACCCCTACCTGCTAAAAAATACCTATACACTCCAAAAAATCACCCCTAAATCCCTTAAAAACTCCCTTAAACCTTATAAAACACCCTTAAAGCCCAAACCACCCTAATGCGCAAAAAAATTAAATGACCCCAAATGACCTTAAAGCCCTAAAAATCACATGCCACAAAAAAATCCTAAATGACCCCAAAATTCCAACTCAAAGCCAGCCTACAAGTCTTTTATGAGAACAGTTTTATCTTTCTACCAAGGAGAAGTTTGTAGGTTCAACCCCTGACCTATGCCCTTACCATATGAAGTTAGTAATCAGTGGTTTTGCAATTCTTTGAAGAAAGATGAGGGTAATTTTATCAGGAGTGAATTAAACTTGTCTAGTGCCTTGAGTAGAACTGATAACTGTACTACATTGAGTCGTCTGGTCAAAGAGCATGGGATATTATCCCATTTGCTGAGGTCACTCTTGATTTCTTGTAATTTCTGAAGTTTTCCTCATATAAATCTGTTGTTTTTTTATTCAAGTATAGATATAGATATTTTCATTTACGCTTGGCTATTGTAAATGGTACTGCCTGAAAATGTGTATTTCATTAATTATTATTTCTTGATCTATTTCTTCATCCTTCGAAATATTATCAGTTTGTTGTGGTAGATAAACATTAGGACTTTGCATAACTTAGAAATATTACATTTCACAGAAAAATCATATTAATTATGTCGACAGAGCTATAAAAGGAATGTTGCCCTGCATATCTTCAGATATGACAGCTGTTTCATTGAGAAATTAAGCCAGACAGACACAATGTGATGTAAATTTTGTTATTTTCATGTGGGTTCCTTCACTCTTCCAAAAAAATGAGGTTCATGAGCCCCTTGGGGAATGAGTTTGAGTTCAGATCAGATGTCTATTTATATATTTGAGTCCTGAAGCCCATTTGATGGACTGTTCTGTTGCTTCCAAAGTAGTCAGTCACTTCCCCACCAATTAGAGAATTTGTCCGAAGCAAAAGTAAAAGTGTGGCGTACGACATTTGACTGCACACCATCTAAAATCACACTCTCATTTGGTGTTGGCAGTTTTACTTGTATTTCAATTGTAAACTACACTTCAGAGTTCAGGCTAGTGAAAACGTTTCAGTGGAAAAAATTTGCACACAACTACGTGCAGTTTGTGATTCTGTTGTTCCCAAGCAAGGCTATGAGGACAAAGATGCACAAGCATGGGGGGCACTGCAGACAATGTGTGAAAGTTTCCAGGAGCTCAGGGGTGGACAGCGGCTGCTAATTCTCCCGTGCTGGCAGTGAGCTATGTGGGAGGGCTTTGTGTGAGGTCCCTGTGGGGTCTCTGAGAAGTCTCCATAAAGGATGCTGAGAACTTCATATGAAGTCTCTGTGCGAGGCCTCTGAGTCTCTCTGGAAGTCTCCAAGGAAGTATGTGTGTGAGGTTTCTCTCTCGGGTATGTGTGAGTGTCCTTGTGAGATGTCTGCTGAATTGTGGGGGGTGGGGGGCAGGTGTTTCGCTGAGGTCTCTGCAGGTCTGAGTGGGCTTCCCTTTGTTTGACCTCACAGCACCATATAAGAGGACCTGGTGGCAGGGGAAAGGGAAGGGGCTTGGTCCATGCACCCCTTGCTGTTCTTTCAGGGTCTTCTCTCCATCTCCGTGCACTTACCTAGCACGAACGGTAGGGTTCAGCAGCGGGTAGTCCGGTGTCCAGCTCTTCACTCTCTAGGAACACACCCAAGCTACCTGCTACCCAAGAGGCCCCAGATCCAGGCTCTGCAGATCCAGAATCTGATTTTTTACTGCCACAGTCACTCCAGAGGCTGCCTTGGCACAATCAGGACTCCAGAAACAACATCATGCTGCTGTACCAGCAGTCTCTGGGGCCTATGTCCACTTCCCTCCTCCACCACTGGTGTCAGTCCCCACCCACCCCACACACACACTTGGTGTCCTGACTGAGGCATGGAGGTCAAGGCTCAGTGGATGTCTTCCTCGCCATCCTTTACTGTTTAGTTCAGTAAACAGTAAACCCTGGCCCACCAGGGGTGTTCTTTTAAGCACATGAGAATTTACTCTAGCGGATCAACTAATCATATTTTGGGGGGCCTTCCTGCCTTCTTCTATAATCTGGTGCCCAGGAAATAAAACCCTGTGTTAGAAGCACAGAGGAAACACTGACCACTATTGAACTGGTTTCCCTTATCAAGACAGGTGATGTCTAATCTCCATGCACATCCTGATTTCCCAGGAGTCTCTAGGGGAAGGGAAGGCTGCTCCCAGTTGTGACTTTCTTTGCAGCACTCAGTCCTTAGAAGCCACTCTCTCCAGAGAACATTCCTAGAGCACGTGCACGCGTGTGTGTGTGTGTGTGTGCGTGTGTGTGAAGATCACCAGCCTGGGGTCATGTTTCCTGAGAACATTCCTAGAGTGTGCGCGTTAGTGTGTGTGTGAAAACCACCAGCCTGGGATCATGTTTCCTGAGAACATTCCTAGAGCGTGTGTGTGTGTGTGTGCATGTGTGTGTGTGTGTGTGTGTGTGTGTGAAGACCACCAGCCTGGGGTCATGTTTGCTGAGAACATTCCTAGAGCATGTATGTGTGTGTGTGCACACGCGTGTGTGTGCATGTGAAGACCACCAGCCTGGGGTCCTGTTTCGTGAGAACATTCCTAGAGCGCGGACGCGTGTGTGTATGCATGTGTGAAGCCCAAAAGCCTGGGGTCATGTTTCCTGAGTCCTGGCACCCTGTTATTGACTCATCCCCACTCTACCCCACCCTGGCTATCAACTCATCCTTCCCCCAGTCAGGAGATGGAAATCAAGTAAAATAACAGTTTGTCGCCCCACTAAAGATAGTATTGAGAAAGTAACCTTCCCTGCTTGAAAGCTGTGCCTTTGCTATACAACCCAGTGCTCTCTGTAGGAGATAAAGTTCTGCTGTGGGGGCAGCTAGCTAAAGCTGGGGTGAAGCACCTGGCCGATTCCCCTTTGTAAGCCTGTGTTAGCTCCGCTTGTGTCTTGCATCATTTCTGGGGATCCTCATGCTCTTTGGCCTCCTTTGCTACGTCCAACGCTTCATATTCTTCTTCACTGTATCCTTCCCTACCCTGTGTCCATGGTGCCTAACCATTAGTGGTTATTACACAGACGCTCATCCTGTACCACTCAGCCTAAGCTGTTGCTCCTTCTCCGGGTTTATATACAGAGGAAGGCATGTGAGCTGTGAACCGGATTTTCCCTTGGTGCAGTGGGTGAGCAGAGTCCCCCGCTGGCAGCCTCCCTAGCAGTTCCCACCCACATGTGTCAGACCTGGGACTTCCATCCTGGAGGTTACCCTAGGCTGGGAGAGAGGCAAAGGTAGCAAAATATGTCATTTCCCATTTTGTGACAGGTGTATTGAGGCGGAACCTCCATGCCAAACTTGGCAGCCTTCATCAAATGCACATGTGGGACTTAGACAGGCCGCCACATGTCTCATGCCTGCTTGGTACCATGAGACGCTACTTTGGTCTAAACCTCTTCTGGACCCTCGATGGAATTTCTTGGCTGGATTGCGCCTCTCAAAACCTATCAACTGCAGCCACATAACGTTGAAGACAAAGTAATGGCACCAGGGAACATTCTTCACTGTGTTGGGACCTTCTGAGGTTTTCACAGTAGGGGTGTTACCATAAATCATAAGAGGTGCAAAATGAAGAACTTGGGATGGAAGTGGGTGGGAAACACTGCTGAAAACCTCCTCCAGAGCCCTGCCCTTTGAGAAGTCAAAGCTAGCACTCAGAGAAGGAGACGCAGTATCTAACATAGTTAAAGGTATATTATGCCAACCTCGTCAATGAACTCATGTGGGGTTAATTGAAGGGCAGGGAGATCAATGGCTCTGTGAGCCTAGCCTTTCTGGTCTCTTGCTCTCTGATAGTGCCACCAGGGTGGATATGCATTTGTTAGGTCCCTAAAGCAGCTGGAAAGACTCATTTCCTGGGAGATCCCTGAGGAGAAGCCGCATGGACCTACCCTGTTGCAGCCCTGGTTTCTGCAGCAGCCTCATGGAGAACCTGCCAGCGCACGGACTACAATTTCCTCCTGCAGTCCTTGTCTCCCCGTGTGTTTTTGGATTGTGAGGAGGACTTTGTAGATTGGTGTCAGACACATGGGATACTATTGGACTGGTGGTCTTAGATTGAACTGGGTTGGGATGCTTTTCAATGTTCACTTAACCTTTATATAAAACTCATAAAATATGAGTGTATGAATTTTGTTTCTCTAGTCTACACAGACTAACACACATGACACCCCCTCTAGATCCCGCCATGCAGCACAGAAGTCACACTTTAATGTAGGAGGGGGAAAATCTCAATTTGGAACAATGAATATCATGGCTGAGAGAAGCCATTAGCCTGTGCAGAACAGGCTAAAGTGGCTGGCATGGATACTTTCCTACTAATCAGAGCAGAAGAAGCGTCTTCTAATTTGCCAGATAAGACATATTCTCGAAGACAGTGACGTGGGCAGTGGTAAGGGTAACTGGAGTAAGCCCACCTCCTCCGCCTCTGCTGCTGCAAGCTGACTGGGCACACAAACACCCTGGGGGGCAATGGCTGAGTGTGGCTTCTGACACTGAATCCCCTGAACGGACAGAAATTTGTGAATACATCCCTGATACAGGTGCTCGTGGTGGGAAGGCTCTGGCAGTCAGGTATCGCCTGGTGGAGGCAGGGTCTCACACTTGCCACTCTCCTGTGTTCTACAAAGAAAGGAGCCCTGCAGCTGGAGGAACATCCATTAACTGAGGCCTGCGCTTCTTTTCGTGGACATAACGTTGACGCAAGATACTCCTGATGACAGCCTGGTGTCCCCTCTAGGACTTGGCCAACATCTGTCGTGAGCACCTGAGCCTCCGTGACCTTGTTAGGAGACACTGGTTGTCTTTGAAGGGGCCCAAGGCTGTGACCACAGGGTAATACGGGCTTTCCTTTTTGCAAAGGATCACCGTGTCCTGTAGATTTTTTGCTGGAGCAAATCCACTGGACAAAGTGCTTCCTCCATTTTTTGCTGTGGCCCTCAGCAGGAAGCTGTCCCTTCTCTGGTGGGAGCTGTGAGGACTTGATCTCAAGGCACTCAGCCAATGCCTTGTCTTGCACAGGCTGGCTTAACCCACAGACTTGGGAGATGCCTCTTCCCGCTAATCCTTTTCCATGCTCTTCTGGATTGGGCCATTTATGAGTCTCCCTCTTGTCAGTGGGAACAGCATCCTTCCTTCTCCTTGTCGAGGGGTCCTGAAGGTTGGGGCTTTTGAGCTTCTGCTGCCCCATGTAACTTGCTCTAGCCACCACGAAGCCACTTGGCCCTTGACATATTGGCTTATCCCCAGTGAACAAATGCTGGGGGCGGCAATGGACCACCTGAGAAGGCAAAACATTGGTGGCAGTGAGCACATCAGTGGTGCAGTCCTGAAGGAGCCCGTCAACAGGACAGCATGGAGAACCATCCTCTGCCTCTACCTCCACCTGGAGCTTAATCTCACTGCACACTCGTGCTGTAAGGCTTGGCTTTTCAGGAACTGGAGCACACTTTCCAGGTAGCAGGAACCTTTTACTACATCCTAGAGCCTCGAAGCACCCCCGGTCCACATCATTGGTTTGAGATTTTGCCAGCACACTGGTTTTGAAAGTGTCTCTATCGTCTAGCTCTATTGAAGAGGACTTCTTGACCACCACCAACCCTGTCTCTTTGGCTCTTGAAGATGGACATTCAGAGTTCACTTCCAATCTGGGGCCTCCTGGGGCACAACTAGCACCCTCTTTCCTTGACCCCTTGCTGGTCAGTACTGGATTTGAGGTTTGCTCTAGGCTCTCTCTCTGGACACTTTCATTCTGGAAGGTTCTGCCAAGGATACTGGGCATGAAGGCTGGAAACGGCTGCCTGAGGGCCAATGAGCATCCACTGTCATTATCAAGTGGGGGGTAGGCTGGGGTTCCCTGAACAGGCTCCTCTGTAGGGGAGCAATCAGCAAAAGGACTCTCCAGGGTAGGGCTTGATTTCTTTGGGGTCACTCTCTCTCCCCAGTCTGCCTGACAGGGTTCTCCCAGGACCTTGACAGCCTCAGTTACTAGGTTAGTTCAATACTTAGGGGTGGCTAAGCAGGTGGACTTTGGAAAGGACATTGCGTTGTCTTTTCTTGTCCTACAGAGGTTTGTGGGCTCAAGGACTTTGAGGGGCATGCACCACCTCTGCCTCATTTGGAGCCTTACGATATGCGAGTCCAGCACCTGTTGAGTGCCCGGGCTGAGAAAGGAAAGGCTCTGCGTTGTGTTCAGATCTTCCAGCTCTCCCCAGGAGGCCACATTGACAACATGTGGGTGGGTCAGGGAAATAGACAAAGCGTGCGTGGTCGTCGCAAGACATGAACGGCAAACAATGCCAGGGATCTGATCCTTTCTAATCTGCTCCACCTTCCTGCACATGTGGACATTCAGGGTGTTTTCCAGTAGGATTTTATTTGGACCCCTTAGGGTGTAAGTTCCTGCGTTAATCCCCTTGTGTATCCTCAAATCACTTAACTCCTTTGAGTCGGCTCCCGGAGTTCCTTTTGGGCAGTAGTTTCCTGATCCACAGAGAGATAGATTACATTTGGATATTTTCCTCAAGTAATTCCCTTGTCCATTGACCGAGTTGTTCCTCAGCTGGACACCGGCTCTGCAGCACGCAAGCGACGGTCCAGGGTGTGTGCATCTTCCTGGGGACACCGTCTTCATTACATTCTTCCCCTGCTTGTCTCCAGGTGTTGAGCAGGAGCATTCGGGCTGCTTCATATCCAGACAAGTCCCTGGCCATTTTTCCTGAGGCTGCTTTAGTGTCAGAGACTCAAGAGTCCCATTGCCGAGGGGCCCCTGCAATTGAGGGAAGTTCTCTTGGCGGTGGAGCTCCGATTGCTTCAAGCAGCCAGGAAGCTTGGGGTCTGTCTTTGGGGTCTGCACCTTCTGATTGTCCTGGGGATGAGTGGGTTTGCGAAGACAAAAAGCTTCCTGGGGTCGTGGCATCATAAAGGGTAAAGAACTCTCACTTTCCTGTTGTTTCTTTAAAAAATGGCTTTCCAGCTGTTGAAGTGAATTTGGAATGCGTGATTGGGACTTAGTGTGGACGGTAAGACAGGATTCATCACAGGGACTCTTGTGAGGAGGAGGAAAAGGTACTGCGAGTGGGCCACGGGGCTGTGGACCGGGCGGAGTCAGGACTGTAGCCGGCGGTGGGGCCTGGGCTTGGCATGCAGTTGGAAGTAAAAGTTGGAATCGGCCTTCAGTGTAGGGCAAGGAGTGACGTTGCAACAAGAGTGGGTACTCTTTAGCATGCATTTGAGCGGGTAAGGCATTAGGAATTTCATTAAATAAGACAGTGGGAAACTCTAGGGTGGATCCAGAGACCCTGAGAGCAGCTGCCAGAGACTCCCTGTGCAGAAAAGGTAGACCCCAGAAAAACTCACTGAATTTTTGTGGAAAATGCTTCTGAGGGCTGGGTATCTGCTCTGCTTTGATGCTGGCATTCCAGAAGGGCTGGGGAGGTGCAGTGATCTGCTCCCCATCGAGTGCCTTCAACATATTTAAGGCCTGCAGATGGTATTCTGATACACCCTTTCCTTTTTCTTCCCAAATATTCCATTTCTCTGCCTTTGTGATTTCTATTTCCAGCAGCTTGTGGACATTGGGGTTGAGCAAGGTGGGCCTCCCTACTTCCCCCTGCCTCTTTGTGGGTCCTTCCCGAAAGGTGTCTTCTTGGGGGTGCCAGGTAGAGTGCTCTTTCAGAGACCCAAAGTATTCCAAGGAGGGAAGCTGTAAGTTCTTGGCAGCTGCCCAACACTGGGGTGGGGAGGCAGTAGGGAGGCCTGTGGGATCCTGACTTGTGATGGCTGCCATGGCAGGTGTGGAGCAGCGGTTGTGTGGAGATGGGCTCTGCCTGGGCCTTGCCAACAAGTCATTCTGAGAAGGAGTCCCTGTGGGGTGCGGGGCTGGTGAGTCCCAGAGAGTGCTTGGAGGCTGCAGGTAGGCCTTTGAATCCGGGGGTTTGGCACTGGGTGAGGGAAGAGCCAGTGGTGTGGGTGAAAGACTGTCAGGTTCACGGGAATGTGCGCAGTCTGGTGATTGACTCAAGGCGGGTAAGACATGAGAAGTTGAGATGCACATCTGGGCCCGTGGAAGGGTGGAGTTCTGAGACCTAGGTGTCCGGAATGGATGAGCCGCAGAACCGTGTGGGGCGCGCGTACCGACGTGGACTTCAGCCGTACCTCTATTTCGCCAGCTACCAGAGAGGGCTTGAGCTTTCTGTTGACCAAAGCTGCCAGTGTCAAGTGGGTTTCCCAAGTGGCTGCAGGAGACAGAAGGACCAGATTACTGCCAGGACTGAAGGGGCAAGAGACCTAGCAGGCTAGCAAGGGTCGGTGCAAGCTCAGCCCCTCCCCAAGCCTTGATGGCCTGCTCTTCCTGCCCCACCCCACTGCCTGGGACTCCTGTCATTCTCTGCCCATCCCTGAAAGTGTCCCCCAAACCAGCGCATCCCAGCTGCTCTGCAGCCCGAGGCCACACAGGCACCCTGGTTGGAAGATGCACCCCGCGTTGAAGCAGGAAGGTTACTTACTTCTGCCTAAGACGCAAACGCAGGTTCTGAGCGCCATATAGTTCTTGCAGGAAGCTTCGGAAAACTGGAAATCAAGAGAACCGTTATGGTGCAGCCCTCCCAGAGGACCGAAAGGAATGTCACACGGGCTGTGCACTTAGGACGTTGGACTCTCCAGAGCTCAAGGTCAAATGATAGCTTACTCCCACGGGCAGGAGGTGCTTTGGCATTTCAAGGAGCATCGGTTTCCAATATTGTCTGTGGGGTCTCAGTGAGCAATCTGAACCTTGACAAAGTTACACAGCTTATCGCAGTTACCCCTCAATGTTCCACCTCCAAATCCACCAGAATCTGCTCCTGACACCCCCACTGCTCCCTACTGGGTCCTACCTTGGCCAGCCTTCATCCCATCCTAGGCCCCTCCTGTACATCTGGGAAATATCTGGGTTCTGTTTCCATCCACAGTATCCTTTTGTTCAGGATTATTACCTGAGAGAGACGGGCTGTTGCCACTGGCATCCTGCAGAGGAGGGGACAGGAGAGCTTACAGAGCTTGGTTGAATGGGCAGAACCTTACCTTTCAGAGCGTCACCTTTGTCCCTTGACCTGCTGCTTCTCCTTGTCTCCACCTGAGGCTGGGGCACAAGAGAGGAAGTCAGGCTGGAATCCAATCCTGCGTCTGTTCTTTGTGACAAACTGCAGGCATTTACTGGTGATTAGAAGAATGACAATCTCCATGGAATGACTAAAGCCCAGAAACCAGCTTCTGTGTGAGACCTAGAGTGCATTTCTTCCGTCAGCCTTCCTCTGCTCACGGAGAGCACACACTCTCAGCACTCAGTGTTCTGGTGGGCAAGATTTTGATTATGGAGGCTGAAGCTCTGGGCCAGCCCTTGACCACTTCCTCCCCGGGGTCAGCCATGCTTTCTCAATTAGCCCAGACAGAAAAGGAGCCTTGGCCCAGAGACTGGAGCTCAAGGAAAGAGACTGAGGACCAGTAATGAGAGCTGCCCTTTGAAATGTCTAGTCATCTAGTCCTTAGCCACTGCGTCACTATATTGGGGATTTTTACCTATTGCCCTCTATAACAACTAGAGATGGGAGGTCTGAGATCTTCAAAGAGAAATATTTTTGAATGCTCATCTTACTGGCAAATGATTTACATATCATACGAGTCAATAGTTCAGTCGTTCAATCAGATCAAGGGCAATGGTACAATCAATGATTACCATATCCATTTTAGAACAACACCCCGCCCCCCCTCCATGGTTAAATTGCCTTCAAAAGGAGTTGTGTAATCACAGTCAGGTCTAAAGCTCTCTGTCCCCTCTGGCCTCCTTCATTTTTTCGTCTTGAAATCAATCCCCCTTCACTCCCTAGCTTCCCGATGGGGAAGTTCTCCACACTGCTGATCTCACAATCCCTCCCTCTGCCATGAGATCTCTCCACCTGCAACTCTGTCAACCCTTGTGTCCATGATCATGATGCATCCACGCCTCCTGTGCTTCACAAACAGGGAAAGCCAACAGAAATAATGAAAATCAACATAAGCCGGCAAGGATAAAATGATACCAATGCAGTGAACAAAGTCCTAACAGTGAGTAAGGACGCACCAGCCCTCATCAACATTCCAAAGCCAGGGCTGATGGTCTCTTCTTTCTTGAGATTTCCCCTATCAGGAAATTAATTACGAAAGGAAAAATTTATAAAACAAGGTAAAATCAATCTCTCCTATGGCTGGGTTGAGAATTTCTTACCTTTATCCTTTTCCTGGGTGGTCGCACAGGTGGAGTATTTGGAAGGAAGGGGAGGACCAGGAAGAAGCAACCCACTCCATACAGGATGCCCAAGGTCAAAACAGTGAACCAGGTGGGGTATTGGTAGGTCAGCCAGGAAGCACTTTTCAGTTCCAGCAGAAAGAGAATCTCCTCCATCTTCTGGATACAGCAGTTGCACTCAGGCAACTGAGCACTCTGAGTCCCCTCTGGCTTCAAACCCACTTGCATCACAAACCTGGGCCCACATCACTAAAGGGTCACAGTGGGGTGGGAGGTGACAGCAGGACAACACATAATCCCTCCCTCTACCCTCCAGCTCATCACATCCCTCCCCTGCTCTGGTCTTCTCTCTCCCACTGCCTGCTCTGGGCCTCCAAAGTCACCAGCTGCACCTGATGGAATGGAATCTTAGTGCAAGTTCTTATTCATTCCACCTCCCACCTTGGTATTACGTGCTTCCTTGGCAAGTTGCCTGAATCATGACCAATTTCATAGGCTTAGAATATCTGAAGTTGTCTCTGTCCTCAATGAAAACCTTCTCAAGTCATGGTTTTACTTTGTCTTATCCAAGGTAGAGAACTTAGGTTTATGTAACATTTATTTAGCTTTATGAATGTTGGATGAAAAGCTTGGAATTTGACTTCTATGACCAGGAGAGTTATTCAAGAGCTGAGGTATATCTCTCCCAGGAGAGTGATCTAACAAATTTTCTGCCACATGGTACATTTGGGGAGACAAGGAACACTTAAGCATTAATCATTCTTAACAGTGTCCCCTGTAAATCTTCCTTGTGTGTGACTACTGCCCATTTAGGGCTTGCTCTGGGAACACTTGATGGGGTAATAAGCCTTGCAACAATTCAGGCTCAAAGGGCAAGCATCTGGCTGAGCAAAATAAAGAGATAATATGGATTGAGTTGTGTCCTTACCACTACCACTTGAGATATTCCCCCAAAATTCGTTGGAACCCTAACACTGAAGGCTATAATCTGATTTGGTTATGTGAGGGCTCTCTCTGGGAGAAATGTACCTCTGTCCTTGGCTTCACACAAGAACCAATTGACGCAGAAACCTAGTTTGTGATCCAAGTGACTTTATAAAGGATAGAAGAGGCAAATATGCTCGTGGGGGGTGGGGGCGGACTGGACAGCCCACGCGCGCTGGGTTGCATGACAGCTGGTTTGAGGCCCCCACCCATACCCTGTTAGTAGGCATGGCTGACGGTACTGTTTGACCCCATTGACTGAATTAAGCCCACCTGGTCTAGATGGGGGCCCACCCAGGTTGACCTGCTTCCTGTCACAAGGACCTAAATGTGTGCATCTTTCCAGCCTGAAGCAGCTTTCAACTGTCTGTGATGGGGAGGAGGTTTGGCATGCACAGCAACCACCCTCAGTTCTGCCTCTACTTACCTAACAGGTACACGGCATTTCTTTTCTGTTTTTTAAAACAACAACAAAAAAATCATTTGTAATCTTTCTATTCCAGCGGTGCTAGGAGCAAGGCAGAGGCAAAACCCAAGAACAGGGTTCTTCTCTGTTGAAGCGCGATAAACTCACGGGGAAGCAAACAAGCATCTTCATCCACATGAAGTGAATCTGTGAATCAGCAGCTCCCAACTGACCAAAGCACGCACAGAGCAGCCCAGCATCAAGGTCCGTTTCTGTGCACTGCTCTCACTGTGAGGAAGAGCTTCATGTGCATTAAAAGGGAACTTTTGTAATATTTGAATTTTGAATAGTGGTCTTTGTCAGAAACTGGAAAAAATCTCAAAGCCTGAAGAAATTCCTTTCTAGTACTGAACATTCAAGGGAGCCTGTAGAAGCCTGAAATGATTGCTAGGTGACCACCTGGATCTGCTTGTTGAGTGAAAGTGGCATAATAGCAGCAATAGAGCAGCGGGTTCATTCTGACCACTGACACTCGTGGACCTGGTTTACAGGCAGTAGAGAAGAAGATGAGAGCAGGTTGACTCGTTTGAAGTCCATGACCTACTCTGAGGGGACTAGAGTTGTAGAGAATTGGTGATGGGGCCAAGGCCTAAAGGCAATGCGACCAATGGACACTGAGGTGAGGCCAAGAGAGGGAGCCCACATTGACTTGACCCGAACCCGACCAGATGAAGAGAAGAATGTTGAGCCTGTGCACTGGTGTATACTGCTGCAGACTGTATAGACGAACTGTCCTGCTTTGACTTTCTTGTGGATGTGGACTTCACAAGGTTCCAACTGGCATGAAGACTCTTTATATTGAAGAATATGATTGTCTCCTCAGAGCACTGGGTTGATGGAAGTAGGCAGTAGAGAAACTGGATAGCCAAAATGGGCCAGATAAAGGCGTGAAGTGGCTAGCTTACAAGTTTTCATAGATACTGGAATATATTCATAGAATTATAGGATTAATATGTGGGTGTACCTTACCTGCAATTGTTAAGCATAGGATATTTTTGTTTCATCACTTACAGAATATTATGTTTAAAGGAGGGTGTCACGGAGTGAAATGTATGCATTTTCATATTGTACTGTTAGATATACTGATATGATTCTATTATTGTTTTGAAATTATATACGGCTAAAGAATTTTGTGAAAATGTCAAATGGACAAGGGGTGGTCTGTTGTAGTTATACAATCTGGTGTCAATTTGGGACTTGAGAGGATTAAGAGTGAAGGGGTAGACTCTAGTCTCTCTATTGGGTTATGGCCAATGAGGCCTCTTTGTGGGCCTGGCCTTCCCGTCAGGGTTCTGGGAAATCTGGTATTTCCTCCTTGGAGGCAGGAGACTATCTTTCTGCTCATTCCCTGAGAGATGTCCTACTAACAAGACACATGGCACCACACTGATAGAACCCATGCCCTGGGAACTGGAGGAGCCACATGGAGACCCTGCCAAAGCTGAGATGCTTCTACCACCACTGGATGCAGAAGACTTTGCAACTACTGACCTGTGATCTTCCTGCATTTGGGGTCATTGAAGGTGTTTCATGAGTCTGAAGAGAACATTATAGATTGATATCAGACATGGGCTAATATTGGACTTATGGACTTGATCTTGGTTGGGCTGGAATGCTTTCTCAATATACAACTGTTCTTGTATATAAAGGTCTTTCCTATACACATATGAGTGTGGATTTGTTTCTCTAGTCTACCTGGACTAACACTCATGGATCCCTTTCAGGACTGTAAGTTCTGTTCCCCTGACTGCTGCAAAGTATGTGACAGAGAAGAAAAGGGAGAAGAGGGAACTGTACCCATTTATTGAGGTAAGAAAAGTGATGAAGGAGCATGGCCGGTTCCCCAAACTTCATGAGTGGAAAAATGGGCTCTTGGCACAAAATGACATTCAATCTTCACCAAGAGATTCAGGGCTAAATTGCTGCCCTATCTCTGACCTCAGCTTTTGTTTTATTTTAATTCTCATATAATTCACATATATCATTCAATACTTCAGTCATATTAAGATTTGTGTAATCCTCACCACAATCAGGTTTACATCATTTCCTTCTTTTATATTCATTTTTGTTAGCCCCCCCCTCACTCCCCCAAATCTTCCCTGCCTGTCCCTAGGAGATTGTTAATTCTGTTAGTGTCTCTCTGAATTTGCCTCTCCTGGATTTCATATGTATTAAAAAAAAATACAAAACAAAATCAAGAAACAAGTAGAAAAGAAAAACTAACAATGATAAAAGAGAGAAAAACCTCAATCGAACAGAAAGTGAAAAATACTAAAAACTGGAACCAAATTAAAATTAGTCTGAAGAGATCAAATGATCAGGTGTTACATTTGAACTTAACTGTATCTGTTCATGTCCATGGGCTGTGGTCAGAGGGAATTCACCCCGCATGTGCATTTGAGTCCTTTTGCAAACTGGGTGTTCCGAACTTAAGCTCTGATTCTTGTTCATACCTGCAGATTGAGATTCTATTATTTATCACCCTGGCATCACACTGGCTGTGCTGCTTGTTCTGGGCGGACTTAGTTGACATCTCACTTAGATGGCTGCTTATTTTCAGAAAAAAGGTTTAAGTACAAGGCCCTGTTCTTTGTGATAGATGTGCACCATCTGATTTCAGGGTTTTTTTTACACCCTATGCTTTCCAGTCAAATATTCACTTGAGGTAATTCAAAACACTCACTTGGCTCGATGACGCCAGAATAGCTCCCCTCCATGCAGTTCCATGGAGCTCAGCATAGTTAGGGCGCAGAGATGAAAAGACGATTGAACCATGTACTGAACGTTCAGGTTTTTCCCTGCTTTTGAAAATCTTTTTGCGCTTGTAGAGTAAATGTTTTGTACTTTTTAAGAGTGTAAAAAAAATAGATGGAGGGATTCAGAGAAAATGGCAACCAGATAGGACCCATCTATCTGGAGCTCCTGCTGCCAGACCAGAAAAATAGGAAATTAGGTGAAGGAAACGGGGAGGTGGAGTTCTGAAATTAGAACTAGGGTAACAGGGTTTCTCCTGAACCCCTTCTTTTGTGGGATTTCCACTCACAAAGCAAACCAAGAATGCTTTAAAGCAGCACTATAATTTTGACGAAGTGGCAGGCGCCAGATATGCCCTTGCCTGGAGCAGGGATCCCTGCAGGTGGACGCCCTGAGAGGGGGCAGAATCTCAGACACGAGGGGAACCCCACACTGAGCTCTCCATGCGGTTGGATGCCTTGAGCTCACGGTCAGGGGTTGGTGGTGGGTAGCCATAATTTAGAGTAGAAGAAAAAATATATTATTACCTTAGGAAGATCATGGTGTGGGAGAAAAAGGCAGAAAGTCGGGAGTCCAGGGAGCAAATTTAGTTCCAATTGGCCGACTAGTAAACAACCCCCCTGATAAGCTGCATCTCCCCCTCTGGGGGTCAGCTTGACAGCCACCAAATCTGAGCACATCACAAGTAGAATTTTTTTTAAGGGTGAAACATAAATGATTGGTTTAAAACTCAAACCCAAGTCTGGTTGCTCAGCTCCAAGCACCACATGGGGAGTCCCTTAACATAAATCAGCATAAGAAGCAACCTAGCTAAGGAATGCCAGAACTCAGCCACAGGGCCTGGCAGCTTTTACCATAACAAAGACCCGCTGTAGCAGTGTCAGCCTTAAACAGCACTGAGCTGTAGCCCAGAGACTGTGGGAGACAATTTCATTCTAGCTGGCCAGAGGGATAAAAAAGAAAATCCTCTGATCTAGGAAGCATCAGCAGTCTAGATAGGACAACAAGCTTCCCTCTCAGTGATTCTACACATAGCTGGGGAGGCCCTGCCGGTCTTGGAGCCCTAGACGGGGCTGAGGGAGCCCCCCAGTGCCCCCTCCCAGCCCCTGCTGCAGTGCTACATGCAGCACAAGGCAGGTACTCCAGCACCCAAGTGACCCCTGGCCACGGGCGCGATCTTGCTTTTGAAGTAATCTCACACAGCATCTGTGGAACCCTACATCAGGGATGGGAAAGTCCATTAACGCATGCCCAGGAGAGCCAGCATAGGAAAGCTGGATTTTCCTGCCCGTGGGCTCCGATGGATGTTGCACCTGGAGCAGCCCACCTGGGCCAGATGATTGCAGTTCAGCCAATGGGATTGACCTGGGGTCCTTCACCAGCCTCCCCGGGAACCCTTGAAAAGGCAGGAACCAGAAGGGAGACGGGTGGTCCAGGTCGTCTTCCTGGGAGGAGAGAGATCCTTGCATGACCTGAGGCAGTCTCTGCCAGGCCCCATGGTCAAAGGAATCCTATGGGTGCCTTGTAAAACCTGAAGCTTCTTTTAACTCTCATTAAATTCACTTGGATCACGAGCCCGGCTTCCGCATGAAATTTTTCTCGCGGGGAGCCAAGGACTGGGGTTGGAATTTAGGCCAGAGAGAGAGACCTTACAAGTCCATGACCCTGTGACCTTGAGGAAGAGTTGGAATTCCTCTGGCCTCAAGGACAGGTGATCAAGTATCATTACCTCCTTACCCACTGCTCTACTTATTCTCACTTTATTCACTAGCCCTTCTAACTTTTCCACCGCACTCAGTTTCAACGTGCTCAGGTTGGTGTTGGGCTTTTATTTACTCGCTTTCTTCTTTATCCCTCTTTTTTTCCCCTTTTCCCCTCTTTTTCCTCTTCTCTCCCACTCTCTCCTCTCATATGCCACTAAAGGCTTCCAGGTCACTTCCCTCCGCTTAGGGCAAATCAACCCAAATAGCAGGAGGCACTCCAGCCTGCCCTGTGTGGGAGTGCTGTACACCACACAAGGCACCTGGGACAAACACCTACAGTGCGCTGCACCGTTGAAGAAACCTCCGTCATGCCCCTAAGGTGATCTCGTCAACTAGGGCAATTCTGCCCAGCACCACTGGGTCCCGGCATTAAAAGGGCACACTGACCTGCCATGTTGGAGCAGTGTCTAAACCCCTCTGGCCCCTCATCCAAGCAATCAGGGATCAGCTACTACTTTATACTTTATTTCCTCCTTCTCTCTCTCCTTGCTCTTTACCATCACAGCCAACCTTAGTGAACTCAGTTGGATTTATTTCCTTCTTTCTCTTTATTCTCTTTTTCTTTCTTTCCTCTTTCTGTCTTTGCTTTCTTCACCTCTCTCTTAGCTTGTACGATTCTCTCTGCTCCCTCTCATTGCTTGCACATACCACTGCTGGTTTCCAGAGCCCTACACTCTGCCTAGGGCAACCCTGTCCTCCTAGTGGGCAGCCTGACCCCTAAGACAGTACTGCACACAGGACGAGTCAGAGCTACACACAGCATAACACAGGGTCAGTTATTTCTTTAACCATTTAAAAAAATACTCTCTCCTCCTCCTTCCTTTTCTCTTCTCTCTTTTTCCTTTTATTGGGCTCTTCTTAAAGGTGTTCTGCTTTTCTCCGCTCCATCTAGCTCTTCTCTACTTCCTACCACAGCCTCCACAGATTTGGTTCTCCTTTTTAGTTGTTTTCTTTTTTTTTTTTTTTACTGTTGTCACCTTTGTTTACTCTGTGCATTTTAGTTGTCTGTGGGTGAGTGGTTGTCAGTCTGGTTGGCATTATTGCCCCAGTCTGTGTCTTCCTCTTTCTCTCTTTTTCCTCTCCTTTCACTCTCTTTCCCATCACAAGACAATAGCTGTCTCCAGGCCACTCCCCTCTGCCTAGGGCAAACCTGAAGGCCCAACTGAGGGAGCTCCCACCCCCCACTTATTGGTGTGGCAAGCAGCTGGGGAATTCACGCTGGTCCTCTCCCACACACTAAGCCACAGGTTGTTCTCCCCTATAAAAAGTGGGGGCATCCCCAGCCTAAATCCTGAGGTCCTACAAGTGACTGTGGGAAACGCCTGACCACCACTTGTGAGGCTCCACGCTACTGTGGGAACATCCACCCAATCTCCAAGGCGATCTCTCTGTACATCCCCTTGTCTAGCCAGATTTGTAAAGTAGAATTTGGATCATGATAGTGGGGGGAGGAAGCATTTAGGAACTAGAGGAAACATGTTTCATTGTTGCTACCCTGCACCCTGACTGGCTTATCTCGTCCCCACATCCCTTCAGGAAGGGGGTGTCCAGTTACCTACCAATGGGCTTTGAGTCTCCACTCTGCACTCACCCTCATTTACAATGACATGATTTTTGTGTTCTTTGATGCTTGATATCTGATCCCTTCAACAGTTCATGGTCACACAGGCTGGTGTGCTTCCTCCATGTGGGCTTTGTTGCTTCTGAGCTAGATGGCCGCTTCTTTATTTTCAAGCCTGTAAGATCCCAGATGCTATAACTTTTGATAGCCAGGCACCATCAGCTTTCTTCACCACATTTGCTAGTGCACACATTTTTCTTCAACCATCATGTTGGAAAGGTGTTCATCATGGAATGCCAATTTAATATAACGTGTTCTTGCATTGAGTAAGTATTTGGCAATGTCCATCTACTGCCTTAATACTAAGTCTATAAATATATGCACGTTGATCTATTTACGAACCCTCCTGTATAAATATATTTACATATGTACATGCCAGTATGTAGACCTCTAGAAATACCCTTTGTCACCTAGTTCTTTCCTCTATTTACTTTTACTTTCCTCTTGTCCGACTATCATGCTCAGCTTTCACTTGGGTTTGAGTAATTTCTCTTGGTTACATTGCCCTTGCTGAATACCTACCAGGCTTCTCACACCCTCCTTGCGACGGATTTTGGATTACTTGTTGCTCCCCTGTCGCTGGATTGGTCAGCATCACCTCCTTACCCCCTCCTCTCTCTCTCCCATGTCCCCGGGAACCATTGGTCCTGTTGTTTTCTCCTCCAGCCTATTCTTCCAGCCTATCTTATCTAGATAGATCTGTTGAGATAATAATATGCACCAAAAATCAAACCATAGCAAGATAGGCGATGGGTGAGAACACAGTGATGACAAAAAAACAACAACAGAAAACCAATGATCAATAAAAGAGTAAATTAATTAAAAGACAAAAAAAATTTTTAAGAAAGAAAAACCTGTAAATAGATCAAGGTCTGATTTTTTTTTTCTATAGGTGTGTCCTTCAGTCAGGTCTGATGGCGTATCATGCTCTGGCCCCAGAGTCTGTCCTTTGTACTCCCTCAGGGGCTACCCGCTCTGCTCCCATGGTTGCTCTGCTGCATGCTTTTAGTGATTTGCCTCCGTGTTGGAGGGCCAGTCGGGTCAGTCCCAACACAGAGTCTCCGGTATTGTCCCCATAGGGCCCTGGGCCAGCAAGGGATGGCATGTCTCATAGTGGGATCAGCCATATGGTCCACTCTGTACATTGGCTGTTCAGAGTGCCAAAATCATCCTCCAAGCCTGGTGGACCAGTGTGTGCTCCACTCTCTTCCTCCCCCTTCATTTGCCCCTGTGTGCTCTGATCAGACATGTCCATCTCCCCTAGCTACAGGTTCAGTGCCGTCTTCTAAAGTAAATTCTTCTGGGGGGAGGGGCAGTTGTCCACGTAGCTGGTATGGAGGCTGGACCATCCACTTTTCATTTAGGATCAAAAGCATCTAGCTTTTAGCATTAGGTGCTATTGAGTCAGTTCCAACTCAAGGCAGAATGAACCACTGCGCAGTCCTACACCATCTTCAAAACTGTTGTTATACTTGAACCTAACATTTCAGCCTTTTCCAGGGACTGGCATCTCCTGATAACATACCCAAAGCATGTGAAGTCTCCCCGTGCTTGCTTCTAAGGACCTCTCAGACTGTTCTTCTGACACAAATCTGTTCATTCTTCCAGCACTCAATGGTATTTTTAATATTCTTGGCTAGTGTCATCTTGATGGGTTGAAACACTATCTCGCTCTAGTGTTGATGTACATTTTTCTGATGCCTAATTATACTGAGTATCTTTTAAGGTAATCATTTAATTTTTATGGCATTTTGAAAAGATGTCAATGAGGTCTATTTAATTTGTGTTCAGATGGAAACACATAACTCAAACTAAATATGTGACAGTAGAATAAGAATCCATTTTATCCTAAATACTTGAGATATTTATACAGCCTACTCAAGTTTTATCAACATAGATAAGGTGGCGGTGGTGGTGGTGGTGGTGGTGGTGGTTTTTAAGAGTTAATCTCTAAATAGGGGGCTGTAGTACTGAGCACTGAATCTCCTTTGCTTGATTAATTTTTATGTTAGGGAAGTAATACAAGGATTCCATCAAATGACCCATCAGTTTGAGGAAAAAGCATATCAGAATTGATGGTCAAAGCCTATATGGCTTTATGGTTTAGTCTCTAGGGGTATGTAATGCTCTTGTGAAAATAGTATTCCTCATGATAATAACGAGGAACTGGTGGGCTTCCAGGGCTGGGAGCTGAACTGAGGGGCAGTTCTACCCTGTCTAATAGGGTCACTATGAGTTGGCAAAGACTCGATGGCTGTCAGTTTGGTTTGTTTGACTTGAGTACTGGCATTCAGTGTGTTTATCGAAATCAATAAATTACAAGCATTTTTGATGTCTATTTTTTACATACAAAATTTAAATCTCCCAAACCTCTGAAAACTGCGAAGATTTCACAGCACTAGGTTGGTACTCTCCCATCCAAGAATCAGTGAAACTGGCAGGGTGTGAGGCATTCAGGCTCCCTCAGTTCCTCCTGCTGCCTTCCCTGACCCTGGTCACTTGCTTCTATTACCTCTCTTGGACCTTACATGCATTTGAATTAGAACACCATAGAGTACAGTGCTCTACATGTGCAGCAGCTCTAATCATGTCACCCTCTGTCTCTATGAAGCCTCTTCCAACAAAATTCAAATGCGATTGTATGTGCACACATAAACACACGCATGCACCAGACCACCCTTCTTAACAGAGAGTCAGGAGGGTCTCTTAATTATTTGCTGTCCTCACTTTGGACACAAGTCCCTTGATGATGAGTAGGAGAAAAGGAACATCAGGTAGTGGGGGAAACCCTAAGGAGGAACAGAGGAGAGCTTTAACTAAGAATAATGCTACTAGGGGAATGATGGCATGTGAGGAAAATTAGATACTTCCAGACTGTCAGATTTTTCCATACAGCAAAATTAACTTTTCTAGTTTTGTCTAAAACTGGCCCCAGGAAATTTCAAATAGCACATCTCAGATTATCTAACCTACAAAGGAGTAGCCGGCCTTCCACCCACCCCCACCCCACCCCCGCCAAAAAACCAAGCGGTACAAAGCTCCACTGGGTACACATTTCAAAATATACATTCTCCTGTTTGGGCAGGCATCTGGCAACTTGCTCTGAGCTAGTGCACCCACACTTTTTTCCCAAGGTCATTGCTGGTGACAAGACCTTGTGCTCTTCTCACAAGCCAGAATGCAAACATAAATCAAGTCAGTGTAAGACGCCATCATCACCTCACTCAAATACACCTCGTCAAGTGAACTCAAACTTCAAGAAGATGCTCATTTGTTTGGTTTTGTTGATGTGAGGGTGATAGTGCATTTGGAGTTTAGTCATTGCACTAGGTCAGACTGTTAATCAAGCTTCCTATATAGAGGTTCTGAAGATATTGTGTAAGAAGGTCTGAGTTGTCTGGCTAGACCAGAGCTTGCACACTGCTATTGACTAGAAGTTCCGACACACAGAATCCAGGACAGATAAACCCCTCAGGACCAATACTGAGAGTAGCAACACCACGAGGGAAGGTAGGGGGGAGAAGCAGAAGAAAGGGGAAACCAATCTCAATGATGGACATACAGCCCCACTCCACCACCCAGGGGAACAAACAGCAGAAGTTTGGGTGAAGGGATACAGCAGAGGCGTAAAATATAAAAATAAAAAGTATGTATAAAGTATCAGTGGTTCACGTGGGTGGGAGGAGGGGAAAAAAGGAGCTCAAGGAGAAAGAACATGTTTGGAAATGATGATAGCAATGTATGTACAAATGTGCTTCATACAAATTGGTGTATGAATTGTTACAAGAGCTGTAAGATCCCCCAATAAAATGATTTATTTAAAATAAAAAGGACTGATTAGTGGTAGACAGGGGACTGGTTTTGCCACCATGACAGTGCACCTGCTCACACACAAAAAACAGCATGCCTCTATCGCCCGATCTGATCCCAGCACACCGAGGCAAAATACTAAGGGTGTACAACAGAACAGGAAGGGGAACAGAGCAACGAAGTCCCCAGGGAATACCAAAAATAGACTTTGGGGCCAGGGCTAGCTGACCCATCATACTCTATGAGAAAGCACTCCTAAAGGCCAACAAACAGTCCTTGAACTAACTAAAAGCTTTTCTTTCTTGTGTTTTGTTTTGCTTTTTGTCATTGGCTTGTTGGTGGTGGTGTTGTTCTTTTGTTTCATTTTGTTGCTTGGGTTTGCTCTGTCTCGTTTTTGTGCATGCTATGATTTCCACAGGTCTGTCTAAATGAGATAGGCTGGATGAACAATCTGGAGGAGAAAACAATGGGACTGACAGCTGGGGGAGGGAGATGGGAAAGGGGGGTGTAGGGAAAAAGGAAGTGCTGTTAACAAACCCAGGGACAAGGGAACACCAAGTGATCCAAACAGATGGTGAGGAGGGTGTAGGAGGCTTGGTAGAGTGTAACCAAGAGTAATGTAACCTAGAGGAATTACTGAAACACAAATGAAGGCTGAACATGAGAGTGGGACAATCAGAAAGTAAAAGGAAATCAAGGAAAGAGGTAGGAAGCAAAGGGCATTTATAGAGGTCTAAATAAAGGCATGTGCATATGTAAATATATTTATGTATAACGATGGGGAAATAGATCTATATGCATATATTTATAGGTTTAGTATTAAGGTAACAGATGTACATTGGGCCTCCATTCAAGTACTCCCTCAATGCAAAAATACTTTGTTGTATTAAAGTGGCATTCCGTGATGCTCACCTCCCCAACACAATTGCTGGAGGCAAATGGGTGCATAAGCAAATGTGGTGACTGAAGTTGATGGTGGTCGACTATCAAAAGTTATACATTCTGGGGTCTTAAAAGCTTGAAGTTAAACAAGTGGTCATGTCGCTGAGAAGCAACAAAGCCCACATGAAAGAAGCACACCAGCATGTGTGATCACGAGGTGTCGGAAGAATCAGGTATCAGACATCATCGGAACAAAAAAATATCTTTGTGAATACGGGGGAGTGTGGAGTGAAAACCCAAAGCTCATTTGTAGATAATTGGACATCCCCTTACAGAAGGGTAGCAGGGAGGAGAGGAGCCAGTCAGGGTGCACTGTAGCAACAATGAAACATACAACTTTCCTCTAGCTCCTAAATGCTTCTTCCCCCACAACTAAAATGATCCCCATTCTACCTTACAAATCTAGCTAGACCTGAGGATGTACACTGGTACAGATAGGAACTGGAAACACAGGGAATCCAGGGCGGATGATCCCTTCAGGACCAGTGGTGAGAGTGGCGATACGAGGAGGGTAGAGGGAGGGAGGAATGGAAAGGGGAAACGGATTACAAGGATCTACATATAACCATCTCCCTGGGGGACAGACAACAGAAAAGTGGCTGAAGGGAGATATTGTATAGTGTAAGATATGACAAAATAATAATTTAGAAATTATTCAGGGTTCATGAGGGATGGGGAATAATTATCAGCTGATGCCAGCGGATTAAGTGGAGAGCAAATGTTTTCAGAATGATGAGGGCAATGAATGTACAAATATGATGTATGTATCAATTGTGATAAGAGTTGTATGAGGCCCCAAAAATTGATTATAAAAAAAGAGAAAAGAAATAACAGTATGAAAACATCCCCCCAAAAAGCATGCCTCTCTTGTCCCTCATATCCTAATCACCTGAACTCACTCCATGTGACTTCTTTCTGTTTCCATGAATGAAGGACAGTGGTTTGACAACACAGAAGAGGGGGAGAAAAAACAAGGGTGTCACCCAAACTGCTGAGTTTGAAAAATGTTTCCAAGAATGTAATCACAGATTAGACAAATGTGTGAAGTGTAATGGAGAGTACTATGAAGGGGATAAAAAATTTAAATGCATAGTTTTGAAAAAATTGTAGTTTTTGTCGGGTTCCCCCTAGTAGCTTCCAATTTCATAGCAACTCAAGCCATCACCATACATCCAACTGACAGAGAAGGGGTGGGTTTTGTGTGTAGGTGGTGTTGGTTATTGCACAGGGGCAAGGGACTTCTGGTGGCATAGTACCTTATGCCTTGGGTGTCAACTGTAATGTCAGCAGTGGGGAACCACCAGTCAGTCCTCAGAAGAAAAGGATGAGGCGTTCTACTCCCATAGAGTTAGCCTTTGGGAAACCCACAGAGATAGTTCTGCTCTGATCTCATAGAGTCGCTATGGCTCAGCATCGACTTCATCGAAGTGAGCTGACAAACTAAAGGCAGGAGATCTGAAAGAGGATGCGGAGACGTTGTCTCAGGTACTTTGGACATATTACTATGGTGGAACCAGTCCTGCAAGAAGGGCGTCATTTTTGGCAGAGGGTTAGCAAACAAGAGGAAGACCCTTACTTAGGTGGATTGACACCGTGGCTGCGAGAATCGGCTCAAATACAGTAACAAGTGCGAGGATGGCGCAGGACTGGGCTTTGTTTCTCTCTCTAGTGCACAGGCCCCTATGAATCCGAACTGACTCCAGGGCTCTACAACATCAACTACTACAACCCTGAAGTTCAAACCTACCCAGTGGCTTCCCAAAAGGGAGGTGTGGCCATGTGCCTCTGTAAAGATGACAGCTAGGGAGCCCCTGCGGGGCAGTTCTACTCTGTGGCACAGGGGCAGCCAGGAGTCGGAATGTGCTTCACAGCAAAGGGTGTGCTTTGTCTCAGTTTGTGCCTGCTGCTGTTTATGCTATGCACTGAGTTTAACATGTGACACTCAGGAGCGAATGAATGGAAACACACCCATGATGCTTCCATGATGCCAGATGCAAGCTGACACTGTTTCTGAGTTCTGGGCATATTATTTTTTCAGAGATAATTTCCTGTAGCGGTGACACACCGAGTCCTATTTCATGTAAAAGCATCAGCAGCAGAGGAAAGCACTGCACAGAGAGAAGACGATGACACGTAACAGGCTTTCCATAGAGGAACAAAAGGGTGGATGTCTTGGGCTGCACTCTTTTCTTGTATACAGACAGTAAACAAGCTGAACACATCTCACCTAAGCATAACATTACAACTACTTGAAGCCCAGCTCAGGCATCTGGACAAGAGGCAGCAAGGAAGGATGGGAGAGAGTTAATGGGCTGGGCATCCCCAAAGGTGCAGAGTGGGAATCAAGGGAGGATCCAGGACGAGCCAAGGCTTCTGGCAGAAGTCTGAGAGGAGAGCAGCAGAAAGGAGCTGCTCTCTGGGTCCTCACAGATGTAGCCAGTGAGAGAGCAGCAGTGCTGCCCCCTGGCGGTGCGCCGAAGGCAGGGCCGCTTCCCCCAGGGCTGGAGAGCTCTGGGGAAAGACAAACCCTGTCACTTTGGATGCCAAGTAAGGGGGCACTGTGTGCCGGTGGTGTACCTATGTTGGCCAAAGCGCTGCCCACTGTGCATTTGCTTCCCACAAGCACAGTTATCCTTCCTCGTGCATCCAGGAAAGACAGTTCTAGAAAAACACAAGCAGTAAAATAAAACACTGCCAGGTCTCGAACCATCCTCACCATTGTTACTATGCCCACTGGTGTAGCCACTGGTTCGAGCTGTTTTATTGCCCGTCCTCCACTTTTTGCCAAGCATCATGTCCTTCATGGACTTGATGTCCCTTCAGGGACTGGTCTCTCCTGACAGCACGTCCAAAGATATCAAATGAAGTCCAGCCATCCTTTGTCCCCATGTTCTCTTGGCAGTCCTTGTACTTTTATTGCTCAGTGTCTGATTATTTGGGACCAGGCCTTATTGCTGCCCCTTCCTCACCTTGGCCCCCAAGCCCTGCACATCCACTGTGTGAAACCTCCTGTTCCTGTAACCATCCCTGTGCTTTTGTGTGGGGGGTCTAGCTGGGTTCCCCTGGCAATTCGCCAGCTGCCCTTGGGAAAGTTCATGGAGTCGGCTAATTAGTAGAAAAGCCAAACGTCCAGCTGAGATTGGTTTACTCCCTAGCACCCTTGGGCAGGAGCACAGCCCCACTCCCGGTCCCAGGTAGCCAACGACCACACCTAGGTTCTCCGGACTTGGCAGCTGTAACATGTGGCCTGGGCTTCCCCTTCATTTCCTGCTCCTTTCTGGCTTGCTGTCTGACTTTTCTTTGCGGAATTAAAGCTGCAAATTGACAGGATCCCATAAACACTCTAAAGCCACAAAAAAACACCAAATGCCCACCCAAACATGTGAAACTTCCAAAAATCATCCTTAGAAGATTCCCAAACCCTAAACATTCCTAAACCCCATATATGCCCTGAAAACACCATGAAAGCCCTAAGAAAACCTAAAATGCTGGGGGAAAAAAACACATATAATATTAAAAATACCCTAAAATCCCTAAGGAACTCTGCAACATCACTAAAAACACCCTATTGTGCTGAAAAATACCTATACACTCTAAAAAACCACCCCTAAATCCCTTAAACACTCCCTAAAATCTTATAAAACACCCTAAAAACCCCAAACCACCCGAATGCCCCAAACACACCTTGAACGTCCACAAACAACCTAAAAGCCCTAAAAAATCACATGCCACCAAAAAGCCCTAAATGACCGCAAAATTCCAACTCATAGCCACCCTATAGAGGGCTTCTGGAGCTGTCAGCCTTTTATGGGAACAGCTTTATCGTTCTCCCAAGGAGAAGTTGGTAGGTTTGAAACCCTGACCTCATATTTAGCAGTCTAATAATTGCTGGACAGTGCCACCAAGGCTCTACTGGTGTAGTGGGTTACACATTGGGCTGCTAACCTCAAGGGAAACGGTTCAAAACCACCACCCACTCCTTGGGAGAAAGAAGAAGCTTTCTTTCTATTCCCCTAGATTTCTCATTGAAGGTGTAAAGTAACCTGTTAAATGCTCGCAGTGGCAGCAGCAATGTCTCATAACCATGGGGAAATGTGGTTCAGAAACTTCAGAAGCAAGCATCCACCAGTAGGTGACTGACCAGCAGTATTGACTTGGGCAAAGAGAAGGTGACATGGAAGGGTAAGGAGAAGAATGCGTGCAGAGGGCAGGTTGGCAGCTGAGCCTAAGTCCAGTAGAAACAACAGCAGAATGGCCTGTTCCTGGAAGGGCCACAGGAGATGGTGCGACTTCATGTAGCCCCCACTTACATGTGTAACAGCAGCAATTGCCTGAACACGTGGTCTCCCCAGGGAGGAGCCTTTGTGTGGTGTTAAGATGCTATTACTGTCTGTTGTACTATGGTGGCCTGCATTTGGCTGTAATGGTGGAAATTTTGCAGCCAGTAGTTCAAATGCCTGCTGGGTCACTCACTGCAGGTAGACTTCAGCAGTTTCCAGACAGAGAGACGAGGGAGGAGGACCTGGTCTTCCACTTCTGAAAGAACTGGCCAGTGTGAACCTTGTGAATGGCAGAACACTATACCTGAACATGAGTACCGCAGGCTATAAGGCATGATGGATTGACACAGTGGCTGCAGCAATGTGCTCAAACATAGGATAGTGCTGGCCTGGAAAATAGTTCATCGTCCATTAAAAAAAATCATTATATAGGGGCTCATACAACTTTTGTTGTTGTTTTTCCCTAAGGGAGAGCAGTGTATTGGTACACTGAGAGGTATATAGATCAATGGATTCGAACAGAAAAGCTACACATATATTCACCAGTCAACAGGAAACTAGCCTTCGAAAAAGGACACAGAAATATCCAAAGGGACAAATTCTGCTTGCTCAACAAATGGTGTTGGACAAACTGAGATACCGTATGTAGGAAAATGAAGCAAGCCCCAAACCTTCCCCCATGCACAGAAATTAACTGAAGAGGGGTTAAAACCTGAAAGTAAACCTCCGGGCTATCATAATCAATTTTTCGATGACCTCATCGGTCAGAAATCATTGTAGGAACGCCAAAGCGTTCTTGTGTTCAACGTCTACATACATAGCAGGTGCTCCAGTAAAGGGGAATCTTGGTGGAGCTGGCTCATCCATTCCTGAAGAGAGTAGAGCACCACGTTGGCCCATCACAGAGCTCAGGTGTAGAATCTTCCTCACTGTCATCCTTTATCTCAGCAGTGTCAGTGTTGGATTATGAATTTCCCAAAGAACCAGTATCGCTCAATTCTGTGCACAATGCTGACTCACTCTCGCTGTTATTTCACTGGTCTAAAAACCCATTTAGGTTAAAATGACACTTTTTTGATGCCATGACCTAAAATTTTTAGTGAGAAAATGTTCCTAATGACATTACTTGGGTCTTCCTCTAATCCTGATGCCATGTTCTTTTTCACATAGGCCAGCTTCTTGTATAAATTGCTCAGCATACAGATGGAATAAAAACAGTGAAAGGATACAACCCTGATGCACACCTTTTCTGATTTTAAACCATGCAGTATCACCTTGTCCTGTTCACAGTCTCACCTGGTTCTATCTCTTGGCCTTTGTATAAGCTCCATATGAGTACAATGAAGTGTTGTGCAATGCCCATTCTTTTCCATGGTATCCCCAAGATCCACCTCCTTCCACTCGTGGTTTCCAGAACGTGGGGTTGGGACAAAGCCTGGATAGTCTCATGGCAAGACCAGATCAGGAATGGAGCTGAGCCGGGAGCAGCTTTATTTGCTTGCTCCAGGGAAAGTCTGCCAGGGGCTTTCTACAAATGATAAAGGTGAATCCCTCTCTCGTTACCCACTGATCATCTCTGAGCCTCTTGCTCTCATATCCCTTGCACAGACCTCTACCATTAGATGGACAATTAGGTAACGTTTGAACACTTTTCTGATGCTGAGCCTGGGGAGCAACTAATAGCTGAGTAAATATTGATTGAAAGATGGTGAGTGGAAGAAAATAGCTTTGCCAGGTCCAGGTTGTGATGGAGATGAGAGTGTTACCAAATCCTGCTGTCCCCATGGTGGGTTTGCTGTATTGTGCCCAGTCCTGAAAGTCTGAGCCAGGGGTTTTAACATGGCCCCTTTCAAAACATATAGGTGGAATTCTTGGACCATGAGCTGTCCTTAGAGTGTGGCTTTACCAAGGTGATGTCCGCCCTGGAACGAAACAACCCAAGAACCTAGATCTTTGTGAAGGTGTTGGTAAGGGATGCCGCGGAAATCATAAACTTGACTGAAAGCAAAGGAAACTTTGCCTTCATGTGTCTGCAGCTGGACGAAGTGGTGCTGGAGCACACCCTCCTTTGCGATTCTTCTTGTTCTTTTTATGAGCTGCTCCCTGGCCTGTGCAGTCCCGTAAATCTGGAAACTCTTTGCTGGTGGGGGCAATTGTTATATCCTCCCCCCAGATCCAGATGTCTTGTCCATGGTCAGTGCGCAATCCTTGTTAGCCAGAGGAGTGGGGCATCTAAAGGCAGGCAGGGGTCACATACTTTTTTTCTACACTTTCTAGAAAGACCAGAGCTAAACATCTTGCAGCCCTTTTCATGTCCTCTTTCTTTTCTGTATTTATTTTCCAGGAAAGAGGAGAAGAAACGCGACAGCATCTACTGACAGCAAGTCAAATGCCATCGTGTGTGTTCAGAGGGCAGGCTGGTTCTCATTTGCCTAACTCATCAGTCCCATCGTGCCATGTCCATGTTAGATTGTTTAGGGAAACAGATGACATATGTTATGATGCTAAATAAGCTGAAACAGTGCCAGGATGGAGGCAGAAGGGGTTTATTTGTTTGTTTTTAAATGAAGCATGGCTTTCTAGTGACTTATTGTGGTGGGGAAGGGGGGCACCGAGGGCAACAAGACATGGTTGTGACAGTGGTCTGGGAATTGAGACAAATCATTGCTTCTGCAGCAGAGATGAGCTGCCTCTGACCTGTCAGTTACTTGAAGGGAGACTCTGCATTTGGTCAGACAAGTCTTAGTTGGAGATGGTACCAGCTTTCCTCCTGAGCCTCTGTGGTTCCCTTTGGACTACACAGGCCCGAATCGCTTTTAGCTGAGCAACAGCAAATGGCAACACAGACTTGCCATATTGCTCTTTTGCGTACACTCTTTAAAAATCGTACTAAATATACATGCATCAAAACATTCGTCACTTCCACGCTCTACAAGATTATAACTAAGTGGCATTCTGCATGTTGTTCATATTATCATCCTTACCCATTCCAAAATTATGTCATCACCCTTATGGAAGCTCAGTATCGTCTCAGGGATGGCACTTCCCCTCCAGGCCCTACTGGGTTAGGCTGGGTTGACTAGAGAAATAAATCCAAGGACACTCATATAGGTATAAGAAAGACTCCACCTCACTTATTTGTCCAATTGACATGGCATTATGTAACAACCATACTTACCTTCCTACCTATCCCTGGAAACAATTGGGATATGTTTGTCTCTATTCATTTTCCTAGCCTAGATATTTCTTGTAAGTGGAATTAAGCAAAATGTGTCCTTTTTGAAGCTGATTTATTTCACTCAGCATAATGCTTATGAGGTTCATTCCTCTTGTAGCCTGTGTCAAGAGTTCATTTCTCTTTATGGCTGAGTAGTAGTCCATTGTATATACCATAGGCAACATGTTTGACTTATCCATTCACCTATTGATGGGTATTTAGACCGTTGACACGTTTGCGAGATTGGGAATAATGTTGCAAGGGCCATCTGTGTATTTGTATCTATTTATGCGCTTGCTTTTAATTGCTTATATCCTTCATTTCCTTTTCTTTCCTTGTTAGACTCAGTATGATCCCCTTCTGCCCATCCTCTAGCCTCACAACCTCTGTGTCTGATGTGCCAGGATCTCACCAGGAGCCTTAACACCAAGATTCTGAGCCCTGACTGACCATTCTGATCATCCAGGGAATTGAATATTCCGGAGCACACAGAAGATGAAGTTATCAAAACTCCTTAGGCATAACCGAACAACTGGAGGGAGTGCTTTATTGGGCTTGGGGGCTGGGGATTATAGTTGTGAAGGACACCAAGGACAATTGTCATTACCTAGACTGTAAAGACTATGGTCGACATCCACGCTGGTGAGTAGCAGCTGGATCTCAGAAGCTCACAAGTGGCCATCTAGGTGGCAAGTATTGTCACCCTCACTCTGGAGGAAAGAGTGGTGAGTGGACCACATGAACATTAGACTTCATGACTCTGAGCACAGAATAACTAGATGATCTCCAACTATCAATTCCAACTTCTTTGAAAGGGATCACATCAAAAGGTCCTAGATAGTGAAGCAAAATTCACAGTCATAAAAGAGACCAGGCTTATTGGCTGGATAGGGACTAACAGAACCTCTGAAATGATGGTCCTTATTCACTAAGTTTGAAAATGAACTCCTACCTGTGGTTCAATATTCAGCCAAATAATAGATTGGTCTATAATGGGAGCAATTACACAAGTGAGGCACACAAACCTGAAAACAGCAAACCATTTGATCTCAAAAGGGCAGTATTAATCCAAGGCCCAAGTTCAGAAGGGTAGGAAGAGAGGAGGAAGGGAAACAGAAGACATAAGTAGGGAGTGGAATAAGTCATATTATATTGTGGAGATTGCAATAAGTGGCATAAAACACAATGTGTATGAATTGTTGAATAAAAAACTGATGATCTTGGTAAACCTTCACCCAATTCACAATAAAAACTTATGAGAGAGAAAAAAATCCAAGCACCTAGGCTGCATTCCAGACCAATAAAATCGGACTCAGTGGAGATGGGACAAAGATGTCTTTTGGACAGCTCTCTGGCAATCCCAATGAGCACACAGGCTGATACCCACCATCTGGAAACTATGGGGTAGCTGCTTCTCCGGTAATGCCTCGGGGGAGCGCTTGGGTCCGTCAAAGAATGCGGGATGATGAAGGGGCAAAGGTCATCAAACCTCACCCACAGCTTTACACTGGGGGGCTGCTCTCTGAGGAATGTGGGAAGGGTCCACTTGCATGCTGTCTCTGTGCAGTAGATCCAACAGACTCAACACCTTTCCAAAGCTGGCAAGAAAGTCCGAGAGACTAGATGTGGGCACCACGCTGTGAGTTTCCCAGAAGGCACGAGACAGATTGAGAGCAGTCACGGGAACACAGACTCCTCCGGAAATGCTGCCATGCGCAGAACATGCATCTCTAATTTCATTTCACACTGACTCAAGCATTCAGTCCTTTTTACGAAAACCCAGCTTCTCATTACAGTAACCGGTTTAAAATGACAATCTTCTGTTGAGCAAGTCTAAGAAATGACCTTCCTTTATTTTACATGGTATAAAAATTCAGTTTCCTAGGCCGATGGGCTCTAGGGACAGGTGTTTTTATGTACTAGACATGGCTTTCAAAGTTCTTCAATTGCCTAAATTAATAACGACTTTTTTCCTTTGGCTTTTCTAAGGGACACATTAATTTCAATCTTTTTCTAAGGAAGTGAATCTCTAGCTATCTCATTGGGATAACTTTCTGCCTTCAGAGTAGAATTTGAAATAATCTGCAAGGTTACCCCTTCCCCACCCTGCCCCAGCAGCCCAGCCTCTTTCTTCCTTCCGGCCTCCAGCCACCGGGGTTTGGTTGGGAAAGGAGATGCAGAAGGGAGTCTCTGGATTTTTCTATCTAAAGGTTGGCCACAACCCCCAGTAGACCAAATGTAATTCATTATGGGGGGTTTTGGTTTTACTACTTTAAGAGTTATCCTTAGGGAAATTACAAACAAACAGAAATAGGAAGACTTTATATTTTATTAAGGGATGTACTGCTCAGTCTCATTATATTTTAAAAGACAAAGTATAAAAAAAAAATCTGGCTCCGTTTAAAATGTCCTGACTAGCAGAACTTAAAATACACAAATCTTAACATGAAAGTCTAGATGAATAAATAAAATAAACAACGAAACAGCTTTCTCAGGAAAAGCCATAATAAAGAGCTCGACTACTTTTTGAGCTGTTTAAGATGCTCGTGTTAAAGGGAAAAGAGTATCATTGTTGACTTTGAAATGTAGAACCATTTGCTTAATTCAGTGATGCTAAAATGGGCAGTTTGGCTGAAGAAAGAAATTGGCTTGTAGCATTTGATGAGCAATTTCTTCTTTTGAATATAGAAATGACCAGGGATGCGGACACGCTTTTTATTCTTTTGAGGACCCTCTAACCAAGAAATCTTTTAAATGATCATTACACAGTGAATGCCTGGAGGCTCTGGAAACTATTATTTTGACATTATTATAAGCTCAAAATGATTCACCAATGCAAAAGAAGAAGAGAAAAAGCAATTAAATACTAAGCTGTAAACGCTGGAAGCTTTTCTGTGCTGAAAATAATTGAACAGAGTTTTTTCTTTTTTTAAGTAATAGTGTCCAAAGAGATTCAATGATCTTATTGCTTATGGATTTGGAGCTTAACTATATTCCTTATTTTAAATTTGATATTAGAATAGCAAGATTATAGACCATGATACAGTGTGACTTGGAGAAGTATCATTTCATTAAATTATCAAGTTAAGGCTCAAGGAGCCTGGTGGAATGTGTGTGACCATGAGGCCGGCCAGTTGGAATCCGCTAGTGGCTCACAGAGAAAGATGCGGTTCTCAGCTCCTGTAAAGATTTAGAACTTCGGGAACCCACAGGCATAGTTCTACGTTGTCCTTTCAGGGGTCCTCAAACTTTTTAAACAGCAGGCCAGTTCATTGTCCCTCAAACCCGCTGGAGGGCCGGATGATAGTTTAAAAATAAAACTATGCACAAATGCCTATGCGCACTGCACATACCTAATTTGAAGTTTAAAAAAACGGGGCAAAAACACCCGGCGTGCTGAATAAATGTCCTCTGAGGGCCATGCGGCCCGCAGGCCATAGTTTGAGGACCCCCTAGATTGATATAAGTCAGAATTGACTTGATAGTGTTAGGTTTCTGGGGTGGTTGACCTCAGTTCTTGCTTAGCAACGCTGAAAGAATTCATATGGCAGAAGCAGTTTTGTAAATCCAAGTGAATGTTATGGAAGAAAGTTTCAGGTATCGCAGTCCCCAAAAGTCCCCAGTATCTCCGGAAAGCACGCCGGGCTGCATGGCAGGGGTGGGGAAAGTTTGCAGCTGAATATGGCGGTTTCATGGGAGGAATACCTGAGCAGGAGTGCAGAACCAGCTGAGGAGCCACGGCAGGAACCCCCAAGGGCCTCACCCTCCACTTGCAGAGCACGTGAACAAGGGAGGGTGACAAGGAGCCCAGGCCTACTTCTATCACCTCCCAACACCACTGGAGGACATTGGTCGATCGTATTGGTTGATTTCGGTGCACTTTTGTGAAGTCCTATTCTGTATGACCAGGTGGACCTTCCACCTGGGTCTACATGACTTGGGTCAGAGCATGCTCAGTTCTGAATTTTGCCATAGGTGTCTAATGAGTGTGCCTGATGTATTTCCAACCCCTTTGTTGTGGCCTGGACAGCTCAATTTCGTTTAGTGCTGGCATTTGGGAAGACAAGCCCTAATCTAGCAACCTGTCAATAGCAGTAAGTGAATGGAATTACAACTCAACTCATAGCCATAAATTCAATTCGGACTCATAGTGACCCGAGAGGACAGGGCAGAATTTCCCCCTCAGGATTTCTGGGGCTGGAATTCTTTACAGGAATAAAAGTCTCTTTTTTCTCCCTCCCAATGGCTCCAAAGGACTGATCTTGCAAGGAGATGTCCAGCGGGTGCCAGCAGGCTCCTTCATTGAAAATCTCTGCTAGTTTCTGAAGCGGGAGGGAAATTTTGAGGAGGCCGTCTGCGGCAGAGTTAACTCCCCATTAAAGCCAATGAGCTTTTCCACATCTCTCAAAAAACAAACAAAAAAACCTAAAGTGACTACTTCAGACTAATATGCTGTAGGTAGAACCACCTCCCACTCACCAAACCAAACCAATCAACCAACCAAACAAACAAACAAACAAACAAACAAAAAAAAACCCAAATCCTGTTGCCTTCAAGTCAGTTCTGACTCATGCTCACCCCTTGTGGTACAGAGTACAATTGTTGCACGAGGTTGGCTAGGCTGTACCCTTTATGAAAACAGATGACTCCTTCCTTTTGTGGTACAGCTAGGTGGTTTGAACTGATAACCTTTATATAAGCAGCCCTATCCAGCGATCTATGTCAACTAAAGTGTCAAAGCATGTAAAGACTGATCCACAACCCCCACTTCTCTCTTCCTCTTCTGTGATGACCTGGAATCCACCTTTTGATCTGGTGGCACCATATTTGTGAAGCAGCCCGAATCACTGACGGACGGTGTGCAGGACAAACACCCTGTAGAATTGCCCTTCCAGTGTCAGAATTTGCATGAACAAGAATAAACTTCTAGATTTTAAGCCCCTGAGGTTCCAGGGGTAGCTTCTTTCTGCAGAACAGACTAGGCTATCCTGCCTGATCATCTCTTCACAGGGTTTTTGTGGAGAGCTACTGGAGCAGCTCGATCCAGGGGAGCTGCCAAAGCAGATACCTACACTTTATCTGGGATTGTAGGTTGTAGTACCAAAGTTTTTATTTGCCCGGGAGGCACTGAGTAAATTTTTTTTCTTCTGAAAACAGGACAATATGTAAGTAAGTTTGGAGACATATGTAGCTGGAGCTGAAAGTCCTCTTACCTTGCAGTTTTCTTTGGTAGAGATAGACTTGTTCTTAATGAAACCCATGACAGTCAGTGTCACAAATGACTTCTGAGGAGAGGCCAAACAGCTAAGTCAAGGCCAGCCTACCATTCTCTTAAATGCTGTCTCATGCTCTCATCTGCTCTGACGTGTCTGCTCAGGGGCATGTGGCAGCCACTAGGCGGGCCTTACCATTGGCACTGAAAATCATTGTAGGGGATATTAGAGGATTTACATCAAGAAGACCTGACTTCCTGGCCATTGCTCGGGGGCCACAGTTCCCAAGACAATCAGTGTCAAGGGCAAAACAAAATAAAACATGACGAGGGCTCTGGGGCTGGGTTGAGCTGGATATGTAACCAAAGCCCCTTTCTACCAGAATCTTCCCAAGAGGAGATTGCTCTTTTCCATAGCTAAACAATTTCCATAGCTAAACGTTCTGCTGAGGAACCTTCTGGGAAGCAGAAGAAAATAAATCTGCCTTCCTTTGAATTAAGCTGGGTTGGGTCCAAGCCCTGTGTAGTGTCTATTCTTCTCATAACATCTAAAGGAGTCTGATTTCACCGTTCTTAGCTATTAAAAAAAAAGTTCCAGGCACAATAATTCAATTTAAAATTACACACCAGGAGTAGTTCATATTTAATACACTTTATACAGGTATTACAGGTACAAGGGACATACTTGTTAACTGCCAGGTTGCTGGCTTGAACCAACCAGCTACTCCACAGGAGGTACTGTGTTTCTGTGAAGATTTACAGCTTGGAAGCCCACTGGGAGAGCTCTCCTCTGGCTTGAGTCTGAAGGTGCTTGACAGCAGTAGCCTTTTGTTTTTATAGAGGTAAAAAGCTTTCTTTTTTTTTTGGTATAAAGCTTTTTAGAACAACAAAAACAATTCCTTTTGGAAGTAAGCCAGAGCTAAAACCACAAGTTACATGCTTTACTTTTTTTCTGTCCTGCAGCTGGCAGCCACCCTTTCATCGATTGTGCACACCAGCATGGTGGTGAAGTGGTGAACTCTGCGCTCTCATTCCCCTGGCTTCACACTCGGTCTCCTCACTCATCGTGTGGCTTCACCCAACGCACGGAGCCTCCTGCAGGCTCCTCTCCCAGCGTGTGTAAAAGTGCGAAGGAGACAGACTTCCTCAGAGCTGTGCTTTAGAGAGAATCCTCCTCACATACTCAGCACCGCCTTGAATAGGGCAGCACTGCATACATGACAGCTACTTGATGATTGTTGATGGTGGTGGTGGTGTGTTTGTACGGATAAAAAAAGAGCCCTGAATGGTTATGTAACAAGTAAGGGAATAAATAGATCTTCCTTCATCCACCTTCATCTTTCATTGTTCTATCACTCTCTGATTGCAATATTAGAGGCTAAAATGGGCAGAATTCCCACCTCTGAACAAAGTTTGTGCACATGGGTGTGCATGCTTGTGTGTCCATGTGAGTGGGCCTGTACAATGTGTGTGCACGTGTGTGTGCACATGTGCACTGGAGCCTGGCAGCAGCAGGGGAGGCGCCTGTCTCTGTTCAGCAGTATCTGACGGCTGCTGCAGGTGTAATGAGAAGTGATTGATGATCTGTTCAGGGAGCTCCTGGGGTGGACTCAGGGAAGGAGCAGCAAAGAAGACATACTCATCTCCCCTGTATTTAGATGAGGTGACGGAGGTGGGTGGTAGAGGAGCAGCTACTCAGTAATGAGATCACAGGGGAAAGGCCTTGGATGACGTGCCAGACAGCCCTGCTTTCCCAGAGAGGGTGGGGACTGGGAATGAGGCTGCATCCTGCCTAATCAGTTACAGTTGCTCTGTCACTCTGGGGAGGGAGGCAGATGAGGCAGGGAGCTTCCGGAATCTCTCATCTCCAGTCCTTCTAGGTGGATGTGGGAGCGTGTGAGGACGGCCACACTGGAGGGTCAGGGTTGATCGCCTTGCAGTGTGGAGCCCGGCCTGGACCTGCGTTGTGAAGGGTGACTAAGGAGCTCTGGGGGCAGGGTTCTGGGTGGGGGCTTTGTCTACTAAGACCCACAGCCGCGCCCTGTGTCGCAATGTTGGCATGCAATGTGCAAAGACTTGAGACAACGTGAAATGGACCATCCACTTCACTTGGAAAGACAGGAGGGCTGAAAATCAGATTGGGAGATCTGATCTCGTTTGCTGCACAGTTGTGAGAGGAGATATTCCTGGCTTCTCTCATGTTGGGAACCGGACATAATCAGCCTGACAAAACCAAGGCCATATTGCCTGCCCAGCAGGGCTAAAGCCACGTCACCTCAACCTTATCTCTACCCTGACACACACCAGATGGCCCACCCTTGTCTGCTCCAGCACCGGACATTCCAACTGCAGACTTGCGGCCGCCTGCCCTGTGTGCTCTACACCCCCGCCCTTCCTTTTTTTTATCTCCCCTTTGAACTCCCTTGTTTGCCTCACCCTTTATAGAGAGGCTTGTGTAGCAATAAACTCAGACCTTGACAAGAATCTGCTTGGTCTCGCTCCTCTCTCTCGCCCGTTTCTCTTTCAGGCTGGGTCCTCCTTGGAACCCCTCGAATAACTGAGTCCCTCTGGCATGAAGGAGGTGATACGAATGCATTGATAGCCTAGTATCTGTCAGCTGGGAGCCACAACATAGTGAGAGCCCTTATTAATCATTTGGAGATTAGCTGAGGGGTGGGAGAAGCCAGGCATGAGGCTTTCCAGGGCTGCTCAGCATGCACAGGAGTCCTTTCCTGGGTTGGACAGAGGTGCTGCCATCTGAAAGCTCAGATAGAGCAGTTGGAAAATTAACTGACCTGGTACAAGATCTATTTACATATATCAAAAGATCCTGGGTAATAACATCTCATGTTTGTGCAGCATGCCACATTTGTCAAAGGGCTTTCTCATTTACTGTCTTACTTGGTCCTCAAACTAAGAGGCCTTTGGGCAGCTATTGCTGTTTAATTTTGGGCGTGGTAACAGCTTTGGGTATAGTACTGGGCTTGGAATCAGGCTGTGCAACCCACAGCAGGTCACTTAGCTGCTCTGGATTGGCTTTCTTCCCCTACGAAGGTCAGCGCTTGGACTAGACCATTTTCCCAGTGGCAGCTCTGCTGACATTTTGGCCAACATCCTTCTTGTGGGGCTGTGTTGTTCCCTGCACCAGGATGCTAAGCGAGCATCCCTGGTCTCAGCCCACTAGATGGCAGTGGGACTCCCTTCTTCAGAATGTCTCCAGGCATGGCCAAATGTCCCCAGCAGAGCATGCTGCTGGGCTGGCGCACGGCAGGATGATGCACTCAATGAGTTGGATTTTAAGTTTTCAGGTACTTTACATGTCTGCACAGGGAGACTACATCAACAATTACCCAGCAGTCAATGGGTCATCACTGACCCTCTCTATAATTCCAACTGAGATCATGAAGCACCGACTGAGTTTCTGAGCTTAGCACCCTGCATGGCACAAGTTGTTTAGCACTCAGCTACAAACTAAAAGGTTGGCAGTTCAAACCTATCCAGAGGCCTCTTAAACAAAATCCTGGTGGTCTGCTTCAGAAGAGTTGGAGCCATGAACACCCCATGGAGTGAAGAGATATAAACATGAATGTGGATGTGACTCTAGGTATAGCTAGAACCATGGAATCAACTACATCATGGAATCAACTTCAACTCCTGGCCTCCTTGTGTGTCCAAGAAGAACTGTGCTCCCCAGGGTCTTGAAAGGCTGCTTGGTCTGAAGTAGATTTGCAGGCCCTTCTTTCTACGTGCCGCTGGGTGGCCTCAACCTTCCAAGCATGCTATTAAAAGCCAATCCGTCACCTGTGTGCATCACTGAAGACACACGGACACAGGGAGCAATGCCCTGGCTGGGGCACTGGAACAGCGCTGGCATGCAGTGAGTGCTGCCCAGTTAGCGAACAGGTCTTCCCTTGGTACTTTCTCAGGTCTGTGTGAAGCTTTCTAAGCATCCAGAGTTCTCGGCCTGATTCTGCTGCCAACTTGCAGTGTGACTTCGAGCTAGTCTCTTGCCCTCTCTGGGCTTGATAACAAAAGCAGGGCAGGCCAGCCACAAATATCGTGTGGCTAGCAGGGGAAAGCAGTTGAGGACACAATTGCAGATGGAGTTCATCCTTTGGACTCATCGCCCCTCCTCCCTAACACCCCCCCCCCCCACTACACACACACACCTTTTCAACTGCACCAGATGGGTTTTAACTTTCCGGCACCAGAAAAGCAGACCTTGAGTTTTTTCCTTTATGGAATGTAGGCCACCCCTGCTTATGTGTCACATTCAGTCCTCGTTCTTCTCCCTACTCTTGTCCCTCCTCCAGTCTTCAACAAGTGACTGCAGGGCGGTTTCCCAGCAGGGCTGTGCTCAAAGATTCATAATGCTGGGTTTTCCTTTAGTTCTCCACAGTCTGGGGCTTGGGACAATCCAGGCATTACCTTATCAACTGCTCATTTTAGGGGGGAAGGACGGGGGCACTGGAAACACCACATGGGGCCCAATCCTTCTCTGCACGCATGTGAGGGGTTTCCAGGAGCTCGAATTTCAACTTAAGTGATTTATTTTTTGTTGTTTAATCGCGTGCCTGTCATCTGCTGGACATTTCTTCTACAGTGTTTTGTTGTTGTTAACCCCATTTCTAAGATCAGAGATAGAAGGGTCAGGCACAATAGGCAGTTAAATTGACTCAATCTGGGCTGTGAACCTGCTTCTGTCTGGTTCCTCATAGCCCTCAGTCATTTTAATGGAGGTGTTGTGAAGGGTGTGGGTTCAGCAGCCACACACTGCCTCATCTCGCCTCCTCGTTGATAGGCTGTGTACCCTTATGTGAGTTGTTTAATCTCCTACCAAGCTTGTGAGAGCACTACTTTTATTAGCTTCAATTTACCGAGGCTGTGAGAGGTCAGGGGAGCGAAGGCTTACAGATTGCCTGGCATATAATATGCTAATGATAGTCAAGATATATAACTAAGCATGTCTCTGTTCTTGGTTCTGTCAGTACCTGGTGTGTCCACAAAGGAGAAACCTGGTTTCCTGCTATTTTGAGCATCTAGTGTGAATGGCAGGAGATAAGTCACATGCTAATGAACCCTTGTGGTGTATTGGTTAAGCACCCTGGGGCCCGGCTATCAAAAGATATAGTGTCCAGGGTCTTAAAGACTGGAAGATAAACAAGGGGCCATCTAGCTAAGAAACAACAAAGCCCACATGGAAAAAGCACACCAGCCTACCCCAACATGATCGCTGAAGACAAAGCGGGTGCATAAGCAAATGTGGGCATGTTTTCTTGATGTGCACTCACCCTTTACATAAAACTCTCTCTTATACATACGCGTTTCTGTGGATTTGTTTCGCTAAGGCACCCAGACTAACATAAGCAGCATGGAACGCATTTAAGAAGCCTAGACAAGGGCAGGGCAGGATATTTGGAGGGACTGGATCCAGAATTAGAGAGGAAGGGGTGCTGGAGGTGAAACGGGCTGCTAGCTCCCTGTCCCAAGGAGGACAATGAGACTGCTGGCTCCCATGAAGATTTACAGTCTTGAAAACTCCATATAGGGTCACTGTGGTTGGAATCCACTGGACGGCAGTGGCCTTTTGGGATTGAAGGTGGAAGCCACCAACGGCTTCCTGCCATTGAGCCAAGGAGCCTCCGGAGAGTGTGGGAACTTCTGGAATACAGCGAACAACCTCTGCACATCTGCTTTTCGTGCTGCCCAAGTCATGCATTGACATTTTTCCAAAAGTGAACCATCACAGCTGCTCTCTCAGGAAGCTGGGGGCTGAGCCCGCTGGTTCCACTCCGTCAGCATTTCTGGTCCGGGTACCTGCCCTCTGCCCCGGCACAGGCAATGGGCTTTTGGAAGCAGTGCTCCCTGGGTAGTGGGTGTGATTTGGCTCCTCTGGCCTAACATGATGAATGCTGAGAGGGGGTGGATACTAGGGGGTTAAGCTCCCTGACCTTTCCCTAGCCCAGGGGAAAACTTACTATTTAAAGTAAGTTTTAGACAGAATCTTTAGAAAGATAAATTGTTTACTTAATGTACACAATTACTCCCCAACACATCTGTTTTGTGTCTGCTCAACTCAACCTCATAGGCTATGGATGACCTTGAGCAAGTTTTTAAAGTCACAATGGGTTTCTACCAGGATTGAGAGTTCAGCTCTCTCAACTCTCCAACTGGTTATTAGCACCATAGTCTCATTTCTATTTATGGATTTACTTTGTTTGAGGGAAAAAAGACTCCCAATTCAACTATATTTTATTAGGAACTCCTTTGCTATGTTTTACACAAGAAAAAGGCACAAACCGCTGTTCTGGATGAAGGAGAGCATCCGCATGAGGCCCCAATGGTGTCGGAAGGACCCACAGCCACAGTTACTTAAATAAAATGACACCCATTCTGTCCTGCTGACTCTGACTCATAGTGACTCTGTGTAGGGATCCTGAAGTTGCTACTTTTACAGGAAGCAATAACCTCATCTTTCTCCTGTGGAATGACTAGTGGCTTTGAACCAGCGACCTTGCTGTTAATAGTCCAACACTATCCAGCATCACCACCTGAGCTCCTGAAAGCTTAAATGAGACATGGAAAACAAACACCTTTGTCACAAAACTGTCCCTGAAGACGGATCAATTCATGGAGTTGCGGGAGGGCCTGTGAGAGCATGAGCGGGACCTTCATTGGGATGTGCACACGACCGTATATCGCTGAGTCTGGCCCGGGGAGTGGACGCAAGCACACTGCCTGATGGACAAGCTTTCTACTGCCAGTCAGCAGTAGGAAGGAACTCAATGGTGGCTGAATGTGTGGCCCCTCAAAATGGATTTAGGGTCTCCACATAGACTCTCACTGTGAGCCACAGCCTATTGCTCAAAATTTAAGCTCAAATATGACTTAAATGCCTAACATTCTGTTTCCTTAAACTAGAGTACTGCCAGGATCAACTAGAGGCCTGGATGACCTATTAGGTCTGAACAACGATCTCAAATCACTTCACATGATCCATTCCACCAGTCATGTCACCAGTCGCGCCTCCTCACTTACCCATTCCAGAGACTGTGCCTGTATAACCTATCGACTAACACATTCCCACATGTCGTGATTATGAAACCAACCATCATGCTGGAATAAGGACCAATCACGATGTAAGGGGCAGGGTCAGTGGGAAAGCAAGATAGGGGCTGAGGGGAGCCAAGAGGGTCCCATCACTCAATCCCTAAACCTGATCTAATGTCACTAGACTGGGGTCTTCCTCACATCTCAAGGGCACCCGATTCATGATTGAAGTGAATTGTGTTTATTCAATCTTTGTTCTGCTTGCCGTCCTGCTATGCTGCCTCCTCTTCTTGCTTTATGTTGTGGTGACAAATGGCTTGAGAGGGATTTGACATAGGGAGAAAGCCCACCCACATCAACTGTCACCAGAAGCAGACACTAAGTTCATTTCTCTCACCTCACAGAACTATGCACATCAGACACTGGTAGAGCTGCCCGGAAGGGGAACCCTTAGTGCAGTGGTTCTCACCCTGTGGGTTGCGACCCCTTTGGGAGTCATATGACCCTTTCACAGGGCTCGTCCAATTCATAACTGTAGCAAAATTACAGTGATGAAGTAGCAAGAAAATCATTTAATGGTCAGGGGGTCACCACAACAAGAGGACCTATATTAGGAAGGTTGAGAACCACTGCCTGAGTGTGCTTAGGACTTTGCTGCCCTCAGGGTCACCAGATATTCCTGAAGGCAGAGTCACTGCAGGAAGCCCTTCTGGGAAATGCCCTGAAGCCAGGTCTCAACCAACTCCATCCACCCTCACCCTCCTAGATCCTAATCATAGGCCGCTTGGAAATGCTCTCTGCCACTTCAAAGACTGTAAGTCCATGGGAGCAGAAAGCCTCCTCTTTCTCCCTTGGAGTGGTGGCTGGTGAGTTCAAACTGCTCACCTTCTGGCTAACAAAACCCACAGACCAGCTCCCCCTGAGCTCAGTTTGGTTTGCCGCACAGCACACATTGTTGGGAACCTTCTGAAGTAGCTGTGCCATGTGCAGGTTGGGGGATTTCGCACAAGATGCAGAATTCCACCCTCTTTTGGCAAAAATAATTTTTGCAATAGCCTTGTATTCTCTTCTGGATCTGAGTAGCAGCTACTCTCATGCAGTCCTAGCACATACATGCATGCACAGTCCTCCCAACTCCCTAAGGTCTTATGCCGAGTCTGCTCCATGCTTTCCTGTGTCCTATGTGGCGCTGTAGGCACCCAAGGCATGGGCTCTGCAGCCTGGGTTCAAATCTCTCCTTTCCACTTCCTCACTGTGTGGTCATAGGCTCATGACTTTATCATCCTGTGCCACTGATTTTTCATCTGTAAAATGAGGCAAGAATAGAGTCCACACATAGGCTTGTTAAGTGAAATAATTGAATTATTATATACAAAAAGCTTAGAACATTGCTCGGCATCTTGCAAATACTGTTAGGTAGCTTAGCATAGGGACTGGGTCATCCATTACATATGCTCAGGTTCAAACTTCCGGCCAGGAAGGGGTGGTACACCTAGGTGGGTGTTACATCTGGATTGGCCCATCTGGGCCAGGTGAATTCAATCCAGCCAATGGGGTTGACCAGGACCATCAACCATGCCTCCCTATGGAGGAATTGAAAAGGCAGGATCTTGACCTCTCCGATGTCTCCCTTCACCCACTTTTCTGTTGTCCGTCCCCCAGGGAGGAGGTCACATGTAGATACTTGTAATCGGTTCCCTCTTTCCAATCCACCCTCCCGCTACCCTCCCAATATCACCACTCACAAATTATCAAGGTTTCTTGAGGGATGGGGGAGCGGGGAGGAAGGGGTAAAAATGAGGACTTGATTGATGCCAAGGGCTTATGTGGAGGCAAATGTTTTGAGAATAATGAGGGCAGTGAGTGTACAATGTGCTTTACACAATTGATGTATGTATGGATTGTGATAAGAATTGTATGAGCCCCTAATAAAACGATTTCAAAAAAAAAAAAAAAAAGAAAAGGCAGGATCCTGGAGCCCACGTAGTGACTTTCTCTCCAGCAGCTTCTAGGCAAGCTGTGCAGGGGTGAGGGGCCCTGAGGTGCCTGTGTAAACCTGAAACTTCTTCTCTCAAAAAACTCACTTGGATCACAATCCAGGCTGCGGAGTGAATTCTTTCTCTCGCGAAGCCAAGGACTGAGGTATATTTCTCCCACGAGAGATCTAACAATAGTATCTCTTATTATATCATTAGGAGCCCTGGTGGTGTAGTGGACTATGCATTAACCTGCTAATCGCAAGGTCAAGGGTTTGAACTGACTAGCCCGTCCGTGGGAGAAATATGAGGTTGTCTATTTCTGTAAGGCAATGGTTCTCAACCTTCTGAATGCCGCCACCCTTTAATACAGTTCATGTTGTGGTCACCTGCAACCATAAAATTATTTTCATTGCTACTTTATAACTGTAATTTTGCTATCGTTATGAATTGGATGACCCCTGTTAAAGGGTTATTTGATCCCCAAAGGGGTCGCGACCCACAGGTTGCGACCCCTGCTGTAAGGATTTAAAGTCTCAAAACCCCAAAGGGGCAGATCTTTGTCCTATTGGGAGTCAATAAAATGGTAGTTAGGTTTTTTTCTGCATCAGTATCAGATTCTGGTGGCAATCTCAGTCATCCTGCATTGTGGTCTGGTTTGAACTCCGGAAATGACTGCCCTGGTTTGAGGTGAGGGCCACGGTGCTTCAGTGGTAGACCTCTCATCGACTTTCACCGGGAAGACCCGGGTTTGATTTGCAGCCAATGTGCCCGAGACTGTCAGTGAAGGTTTGTGTGTTGCTATGACACTGAGCAGGCTTCAGTGGTGTTTCCAGACTGAAACAGAATAATGAAGAAAGACCTGATCATCCCCATCCACACATTGACCTATGGCCCACCACTGTTGGCTTCCTCTCCCAGTCCTGGTGGTAGCACAGATAGGCACAGTTTGCTCCACTGCCCATGAGGTGCCCATGAGAGGCTGACGCGACAACCACAGTCAAGATCAACAGCTTAAACTCCATTCTGGGTCTATGGAAACAAGAACAACCTTCTGAATTGAGGTTGCATTGCTATTTGGGACTGGGAGGATGCCTTTGTGATATGGATTGCACTCTGGATCCCAAGGGGGACTTTTAAACACAGCCACATAGCAGCTCCGGAAATTGCCATAGTGAGAAGGCAGGTTTAAAAAAATTAAAAAAAAGCTTTTACTGGCTTGCTCAAAGGAGGCTGCGGGTAGATTGGGGGGTGGAAAACTCCTCTGGAAATGGAAAATTTTTTATCCTTACATATGCATCATTTCTTCTGGTCCTGAAAGAAAACACAAAGCAGAGGAGAGGAGGAAACGGAGACTGGCAGTCATCTTGTTGGTATTCCCACAGCACCCCCTCCTTAAGCGCTTGCTGCCATCTCATCCAACTCCACTCAGTGTATTTTCACCCGGCAGTGATGCAGAAATGTCTGCGTACTCCAGTTTTATTGTAGTCTGGCAGCGTTTATGGCTTTGACGTTCAACTGAGCATGGCAGGACGTCTAGAAGCAATTATAACCAGCACCTGCTCTGTCTGTGCGATGGGCAGGCAGTGACGGATTCCCAGCCTCCGGAACACTAGTGTTCCCTCCCAGCTCAGGATAATGACGGTGACACTCGGCCCCCTTGTTGTCTGGGGAGCTCAAGGAGCTCTCCTCTGAAACCTCAACTTATGGGCATTTCTTTGAGTGAAGACATCAAATTAGTGACTGGAAAGGAAGGCGTAGGAGATGATTATTGGCCACAAGACAAGCCTTAATCGCCTCCAGAGAGCATGTCTCCTAAGTGCCAAGTGTGGAGAGGGAGGAAACAATTGATCACAAATGGAATAGACTCTGAGTCTCGCCACACAATGTGTGTGTGTGGTCACTGAGGCGGCAACATTATGACTGGGGATGGATACGGTTTGTGCAGCCGTGATTGCCATCCAGAATGTGGCATGCTATTGTGAAAAATGATTTTTTATTCTGAGCAAATCTCTGCTTCCACTTGCTTTAATGCTTCGCCGGAGAGCAGGGGACTCTGGGAGGGGTGGGGGGCGCACAGGGCTGGGCTGACCTCAGGAACTCATGTGTAAAGGGCTTTTTCTCACTTGGAAGCAGGCTGTTCTTTCTGGTAAAGCTTGTTTGTGAACCTTGCCACATCTGCGTCCGAAGAGGGAACTGAAGGTGACAAATGCCATGAGGAGCCCCGGGCACATCTTGTTTCATTTGAATCCCAGTTTTACCTTTCTGGGTTCTGAAGCATCAGATGGGTGCCAAACGCTTCCACGGACAACTAAAGCTGAACAAGGTGGAGGCAGATGAAGAGCAACGGGAGGTTGGTGTTTGGGAGACTGAATACTTGGGCTTCCTAGGCCAGTCCAGTTGGTGGTTAGAGCCCTATTTCAGATTCCACTGTAATCTCCTAGTGTCCAAGGACCAAGTGGCTCCTAAGTCCAGAATTTCTGTTGCATGTGTCACCAAGGAGGAGTTGGGCTAAAATGCATTGAAGAATAAAGCAGGAGCTTGGCTTATGAATCCACTCTCTGATTCTGAAATTTCAAAGGCTCCGTGCACAGACATTTCAACACTGAAAGCACAGCAGGGAAAACCAAAGACTTGGGCTTCCTCCTTGTCCCTCTTTTCGGGCTTTTACGGTTTTCCAAGGCGCCTCCCTGAGCCGAGTGTTGTATAGGTCAGGTTTAAAGATGTCCTAGTTCCGAGGGACTTGCTGTTCTGCTTTCTTTTTCAGGGAGACCTGGTTTCTTGTCTTGTGGCCAAACACAGAGCACAGATGTCTGTGGGCCTCCTCCCTTTCCCCTGACCTTTGCTCTCTTCTCTGGATACACTACTGACCTGTTCTCCCTTACAAGATCTGAACTGCTCACAAACTTCGATGAATTCTCATCCTAGCAAGAAGCATCTGAGCATCTTATTAGAGCCTGTATGAGTTCTGTTCTGGATGCTTATTTGTGCAACTTCAGGGTCTGGCATGGAAACATTCCATGTCCACAGACCCGCACAAATAATATAAACTCCAACAGTAGTTTAAGGTTTAAGGTGGTAACAGGGAACGCTGGGGCCTGTGGCTCCTGGTGAACCTCACAGGCTGTCTAAAGGGGCTACTTCCATCTCAATGTAACCATACAGGAATGTAGACCTGTTAGGTAGCAAGACAAGGGGTTGTTCCTCTCCATGCTTAGGGGGCCCCCTACAGGAGGTTGGAAGCCAATGCAGGCTAAAGGGCATGCACCAATTCAAGGCCAAGCCAGGAGAGCTTAATTGACGCCTCACAGCTGAAAGCCCTTAAAAGGCTGGAACCTTCCCTTCAGCTGCTTCTCTGCCTTCCGCTCAGCAGGGCTGGGTGTGCAGTGTCATGAGGGTGCCCGTGTTCAGTTTACTGTAACGCCGGAACCTTCTTCTCTCCTGTATATAAACCCACTCGGATCACCAACCAGGCTTTGGTGTGAATTTCTTTCTAGTGTGTAGCCAAGGACCGAGACATTTCCCACCCGAGAAACCTACAGACCCAGACTTACAATAAACCCATATGTGTGTGTGTGTGTGTGTGTGTGTGTGATACACACACACACACACACACACACACACATATATGGCAAGAGGTGAACAGGTCTAGCCAGCAATGGTGAAGAGGGCCCTGGGATTGAGATTGAGAACGATTCTGAAGTAGAATCCATAACCCTTAGAAATGTATTGGCCTGCTATACCAATCCAATTACCCTCAACCTTCTTCAAAGAATTGGAAAAACTGACCACCAACTTCATATGGAGAGGGAAGAAACCCAGAATTAGCAGAGAACTCCTCAAGAAGAAGGACACAATTGGAGGACTCGCCCTACCTGATTTCAATGCCTACTACACAGCTACAGTGGTCAAAACAGCATGGTACTGGCACAATGATAGACACTCAGACCAGTGGAAAAGAATAGAAAGCCCAGGAGTAAAATCATCAGCATATAGACAACTGATCTTCGACAAGGGTTCCAAAAATGTCAAGTGGGAAGCAGATGCCCTCTTTAATAAGTGGTGCTGGAAACAATGGATATCCACATGTAGAAAGTTGAAATAAGACGTCTACCTCACCCCATGCACAAGAATACACTCAAGGTGGATCACAGATCTAGAAGTCAAACCCCAAACCATCAGGACCATTAAGGAGGGAATTGGGACTAATCTCAGAGTACTGGCCCAGGGAGCACATAGGCTCACTGCAACAGGGAAGGGGACACACACAGGTGAATTGGAAATCGACAAATGGGATCTAATAAGAATAAAATGCATGTGCACCTCGAAAGACTTTGCCAAGAGGGTGACAAGGCAACCCACAGACTGGGAGAAGATTTTTAGTAATGACACATCAGACAAAGGGCTCATTACTAAAATCTACAACACCATCGTGACCTGCAAAAAGAGGAAAACAGTTAACCCCCTAAGGAAGTGGGCAAAAGAAATGAGAAGAACTTTCACTAGAGAGGAGATCAATATGGCCAATAAACATATGAGAAAGTGCTCGAAGTCCCTTGCCATAAGAGAAATGCAAATCAAAACAACCATGAGATACCACCTAACACCCCTGAGGCTAGCCCAGATCAGTAAATCAGAGAGCAACAAGTGTTGGAGGGGCTGTGGTGAAGTAGGAACCCTCCTCCACTGCTGGTGGTCGTGTACATTTGTACAGCCACTGTGGAAAGCAATCTGGCGATACCTAAAGAAAATGGAAATTGATCTACCTCATGACCCAGCCATCCCTCTACTGGGCATATACCCGGTTGAAGCAGCAAATAAAACACGACCAGTCATATGCGCTCTAATGTTTATTGCGGCACAATTCACAATGGCAAAGACTTTGAAACAGCCTAAGTTTCCATCGACAGACGAGTGGATTAGCAAACTTTGGCACATACACACAATGGAGTATTATGCAGCACTGAAAAGCACCGATGAGCACATGAAACACGTTATTTCATGGGAAGAGCTGGAAGGAATTATGTTAAGCGAGGTAAGCCAGACCCAAAGGGACAGGTACAACATGAGTCCCCTGAGGTAAGTACAATCAGCATGACAGAAATAGAAGAATAAACATCCATCCCACAATAAACGGGAGGAAGCATAGATAGTTGGAGGGAGGACAGGCCACACCTAGGGAGGTACATAAGAGCCCAGCATAAAGAAGGGGTAGTGGGGTAGGGAGAGGGAGAACCGGGAGGGGGAGAATCCGAATGGATGGTATGGGGGGGGCAGGGTACTAACCCACTCGGGGGAGAGTATCGGTTATGTCCCCACAGATTTGGAACATGCATACGGACCCCAACACGACACACCAAACAAGGAGGACAACGCAAAGTACAGAGGTCTACACAAAGAGGCTGGACGACAAGCCGGCCCAAACCAGAATTAGGCCGACCCCCACACTCGAAGGGAATACCACAGAAAACAAAAATAGATCGTCTGGAGTGGGAAAGGAACTGACCCACCACACCACATCCAGAAGGAAGCTGAAACAAAAGAAGGAGAAAGGACATAGTGGAGTACACCTGGGTCCACCAAGCCCAAAGTCGATAGACCAGCTAGAAGAGCCCATCATACAGAGAGGACCATTCAGCTGACCACACTACGAGATATGACATCCTGCACCAACACATGGCCCTACGCGGGACAGCACCTGAGACACAATGGGGGATGGGCAACTGAGCTGACCCCGCCACACTGAGGCAAACACTGGGGACATGCAATGGAGCAGCGGAGGAAGCAGAGCAAAGGGAGCCCGAGGGAGTAGAAAGGATGGCCTTCTGGGCCAGGACGTGGCGCCTCACAAGCTACACCTAGAAAACACTCCTGAAGGCCAATGAAAGGACCTTGAACTACTAGCAATTTTTTCTTTTAATATTTGCTATCTTTTTGTTTAGTCTTTTTAAACTTGTTTTGTTTTTTTACCCAGTAAATTTTGTATGTTAGTGGCTTTTCTGCTTATCAGCGTGTCGATGTTGCTTCTGTCAAAGCCATGTTCTTATGGGCCACTTGGGCGCAGTCAAAGTCATATCCATTTGTATGCACGTATTACTATGTCAGCAGGTCCACCTAGACAAGATAGGCTGGACAAATAATGAGAGAAGAAAACAACAGGACCAACGGTCCTGGAGGGACATGAGAGCGTGGGAGGTAGGGGAAGGGAGGAGGTGTCGCCCAACACAGGGACAAGGGAACAGCGAATGGTTCAAAACCAGAGGAGGGAGGGGAGGGGAGGACTGGAAGGGAGTGACCAAGAGCAAGGTAACTGAGAGGAACTACTGAATCCAGAATGAAGGCTAAACATGGTAATGGGTCGGGAGGAAAGCGAAAGGAAATAGAGGAAAGGAGTAGGAGGCAAAGTGCATACAGAGAAGCCTAAATACAGACATGTACATATGTAAACATATTTATGATTATGGGGGCAATAGATTTATATGCATATATTTATAGGTTCAGTAGTAGGGTAGCAGATGGACATTGGGCCTCCTCATGCATAATCCCCCAATACAATAGCACCTCGCCCTGCTAAGCAGCCATTGCAGGATACCCATCTTCCCGACATGATCACTGAAGACAGCCGTGTGTGTAAGCAAATGTGGTGAAGAAAGCTGATGGTGCCCGGCTTATCAAAAAAAGATATAGCGTCTGGGGTCTTAAAGGCTTGAAGGCAAATAAGCGGCCATCTAGCTCAGAAGCAACAAAGCCCACAGAGAAGAAGCACACGGCCTAAGCGAATACAAGGTGTTGAATGGACCATGTAGCAGATACAAAGGAACAAAAACAATCATTGTGTGATCACCTCTCTCACATAATGGCTGAAGACGAAAGTGTGCATAAGCAAGTGTGGTGAAGAAGGCGGATGGTGCCCGGCTACTGAGAGATGTAGCGTCTGGGGACTTAAAGGCTTGAACGCAAACAAGCGGCCATCTAGCCCAGAAGCAACCGAGCCCACACGGAAGCAGCACACCAACATAGGTGATCATGAAGGACAGAGGAGACCAGGTCTCCAACATCAAAGGTGGGGTGGTGGTGAGAATCACATCACCGTGAAAGAGGGGGAGTGCATGATGGGGACCCAACGCCCACCTGTAGACAGCTGGACCCCCTTCCAGAGGGGTAGTGAGGAGGAGATGGGCCACTCAGGGTTCAGTGTAGCAACAATGAAACTCAAAACCTTCCTCTAGTTCCTGAACGCTTCCTCCCCTCCCAATCATCATGACCCCAATCCTACCTTGCCTTGCGGACCTGGTTATACCAGAGGATGTACAGCGGTGCAGTGGGGATCTGGAGGCACAGGGAATCTAGGACAGACGAACCCCTCAACACCAGCTGTGGGAGTGGCGACACCAGGAGGGAAGGGCATGTAGAAAGGGAGAACCGATCTCAGAGATCTATTTGTAACCTCCTCTCTGGGAGATTGGCAAGGGGGAGGTGGGTGAGGGGAGACGCCGGGGAGTGTAAGATAAGATGTAATAATTATTTATAAATTATCAAGGGACCAGGGGTGGGATCGGGGAGGGAGGGGGATGGGGGGAAAAAAAGGGAAACCGAGCTGATTCCAGGAACCCAAGTGGAAGGTGAATTATGAGAGTGATGAGTGCAACGAATGTATAAGGGTGCTTTGCTCAATTGATGTATGTACAGATTGTGATAAGAGCCTTATGAGCCCCAATAAAACGATTAAAATAAATAAATAAATAATGAAAGAAAAAAAAAAGAAATGTATTGGCCTTAGGGGAGGGGCAAAGAGGGCTGGATTGAGAAAGTCTGTGGCATCCAGTTCTGACTTGACTTTTGGATCCAGAATCTTTCAGGAGTCATGGCCTTGCCCTCCAGCCAGAACTTCCAATAACCGTCTTCTCAGAGCCTTGTTAAATTCTCATAATACGTTACACCTGCCATCCTGTGAGCAGCTACCAAACCCAGGCACTTTTTTCTTTCTTTTTTTTTTTTTTAACAGGAACAATAAAGTTTATTGAACCGTAGCTTAGTACAGGCGCTGGGGTTTCCCCACGGTGCTCTTAATGTACAAAGCACGGATATTCTGCCAATTCTTCTTCAGCAGCGAAACCAAAAAGTTGACAGCCAAGTGGATGTTGTACACGAGTTCATCATCTGTCATCTTCACATGGCCAACTGCCACTGCCAGACACAGCACCTTCTTCATCTGGAACTTGAAGGTGGACTTCACCTCGTCGACCTTGGCCACCATGTTCTCATTGTGGGTCAGCAGGGAAGGGAATTTCCCGGCCTTGTTCAGGCCCGGGCCCAGAATTCGAGGAATCTGCTTGATCAGGGTCTCTGAGGCCAAAAAGGCATCATACTTCTTGGCCAGCTTTTTGACCAACTTCTTATTCTTGTTGAGCTTCTTGAGCGCCTCGATGTCCATGTGAGGGATCTCCACGGCCTTCGCTTGTCGCAGTGCTGCTGGTCCCCAAGGACACACACTGAGAACTTGGGGCGCGGGGTGGACTTAAGCCTGACGGTGCCAGAGAAGCGTTTGTCCTTCTGAGGGTCGTAGTTCTTCAGGCTGATCTGCAGCTCCACCGTCTCCAAAAACTTCCGGCGCTTGCGCTGGTTCCTGTGCAGGACTTCCCGCACCGCCTCGTAGAGGGTGTCGCGAGAGACTTTGGTACTCATGGTTCCTAGCGCTGCGGCAACCGGAAAAGAGACCCAGGCACCTTTTTCAAAGACAAGCTCGCTCTCTCTACCCTTAAGAGCAGGTAGTTTTTGGATGATGGATATGAGATACCACAGAAGGCAAATCTGTAATCTTCCATGATGCCCAAAACATGCTGTCACAACCAGGACCCATGACAATCCCTCAGTTTCCTAAATTGCTTCACTGTTGCTTTTTAATTAATATATGACATTAACTTGTCATATATTGATAACAGGGAGGACCCTGAACTAGATGAATAAATTAAAGCTCTCCTCATCCTGTGCTTTTATATGAATGTGTTAATTATTTTTGTCATTAGGGAGAATGATGGAGGGATGGAGCAATACCAAACGGAGTTTGACAAAGTGTTGTGTTTGCTGCGGGAAACATGGTGCGTGTCACATACAATCTGTCACCCAGTGAGTCTGCAATTAACACCAAGGGACCAAGGTAGGATTCCCGGTAATAAATAGCCTTCCTCCCAGATGCTAGTGGAGACCCAGCAGGACCCACTGTTGTGTTGTAGCAGTTGTACACGGGACCTTATGGGAGACAGAGCTGGTGTTTGAAATGAGTTTTGTTTGTCCCCAGTTGGCTCAGATTTGTTTTTTAGATAGCATAATCACTAACATTTAAACACAGGGTGATGTCACGTAACAATCTGCAGCTTCTGAGAAATGGAGAGGCCCGACTTTGCTGGTTGACAGTGCACCTCTGGAAGACAAGGGGGACCACAGAGGGACTGGGGGGGGCAGGCAGATGTGGTGATCGGAGTTTGGAATCCTTGTTTTCCACGTAGAGGTGGCAAGGAGTTCAAGGGTTCAGAAATTGAGGAGGGAAGTTCCAGAAGACAAGTCTGTGTGGTCCATAATAAACCAATATAGGGGTTGAGATTTCAATCCGTTGGCTATTTATTTTGTGCCTGGTAGCCAACCAGCCCAGAATTCCTGACCTCGCCGACCGTGTGAAACAAGGACCATTCCAGAATTACATAGAAGCAAGCATGGAAGCAAGGGCATCCACCACCCCGAATGCGTAGGGGTCAGGAACCAAGTGCTTTCTGTAGAACAGCCCCAGAAGGCAGACCTTTGGCTGGAAAACCTGTTAGGGAGCTAGCATAGGGACTGGCAGGCCCATTACACAAGCTCAGAGGTCTGAGCTACCGGCTCATGAAGTAGAGGCTCACTGCATGCTCAGAAGTTCAGGTTTCCAGCCAGCAGGAGGAGCTACGCCTGGGTGGGCGCTGTACCTGCATTGGCTCACCTAGGCCAGGTGAATTCAATTCAACAACACAGCCAATGAGGTCGAACTACGTCATCGACCACGCCTCCCTAACCGCTCATAAAACTCAAGAGGATCCCAAACCAGGCCTCGGCGTGAGCTGTTTCTGGCGTGGAGCCGAGGACCGAGGCACACCTGCCCCAGGTGAGGTCCAACAGAAGCGGTGATGTTCGAACAGAAGCGGTGCTGTGTGACTGGAAGCTATGAGGTAAGCCGGCCCCAGGAGTGGGCCTTCCCATGCTGGTCTCACGGGTTGTGGGCCCCTCTGGGCTCCTTTCACCTCACCACCCTTGGGAGAATTGTTGGGTTGAGTTCACCTGGCCTAGGTGAGCCAATCCAAGTGGCGCCCCACCCAATACAGTGGAGGTCCCTGGGGACGCTTGTAGCGTATTGCCGCAGCCCCAGCCTTTTGTGTCGGTCTTTGCGCCATTTCTTGCTGGTGTCAGTCTTTGCGCCGTTTCCTGCTGGTGTCGGTCTTTGCGCCGTTTCTTGCTGGTGTCGGTCTTTGCGCCGTTTCTTGCTGGTGTCGGTCTTTGCGCCGTTTCTTGCTGGTGTCGGTCTTTGCGCCGTTTCTTGCTGGTGTCGGACTTTCCGCCGTTTCTTGCTGGTGTCGGTCTTTGCGCCGTTTCTTGCTGGTGTCGGTCTTTGCGCCGTTTCTTGCTGGTGTCTGTCTTTGCGCCATTTCTTGCTGGTGTCGGTCTTTGCGCCGTTTCTTGCTGGTGTCGGTCTTTGCGCCGTTTCTTGCTGGTGTGCGGGACTTGATGTGCCTCTCTGTGCCTGCCTTCCCGGGCTGCATTTGGGTGGGGGCTGGGACGCTGCTGCCTGGAGGCTGGGAGGATTTTGACTCCCAAAGCCTTCTCGAGGCTCAGTGTAAAAGTTTATTTGGACTCGAAAACAGAATCAAAGACCCAATTAATTAAGTTTTAGAAGCAGGCTTTATTGCGAACTTGTGGCGGGTTCAGCAACTCAGGGTATTGAGCTATTGAAGCCACGCCAGGGAAAAAATCCTGGCGGCGTTTTTATGCCCACTGCTGGCAGGCACAGCTGGAGAGAATCATAGCTTGGGGGGGGGTGGTGGATCTGCGCACACAGGTGCTTCCGAAGGGAGAAGGTCGTTAATCTTACCTACATATGTCAGGGACGCGTGGAGTGACCATATCTTCAGAAAACCTTCTGGCTTTGGGAGGAGCTGGTTCCAGGAATTTGGGGTTGAGCAGAGGAGGGGAGGTCAGTTAGGGGTCAGTCTTGAGAGCTAAAATGGAGTCTGTTGTGCCAAGACAGGACGTTTTAGACTGACCCTATAGGGAAAAGGGACAACATTAGTCCATTTCTGTAACTGCTTCCTGTGGGTAGTGGGCGAAGAGCAAGGGGAGGGGCTTTTCCAGGCAGAGTACTGGGAGTTGCGGCCTGGCACAGGGTGGAGAGGTTGTTGTTGCTGGTGGACTGCTATACGGGTGATTTCACGGAGTCAACTTTGCAGGAGCTGAATGAGACAAGGAGCAATTAAGAGCAAAATTACTACTAAAATTATGGGTTCTAGTATGGGGGCTAGGAAGGAGTACAGAGAAGAGTTCCACCAGGAAGAGGATCCGTCTGTTCTGAATCTGTTGTTTTGCAGCTCACGGTTTAGCTTGTTGAGGGTCTGGACTCTAGTTTCCACAATTCCCAGCTTATTGATGTAATAACGGCATTCCTCCTGGAGGAATTAGCAGGTTCCTCCTTTTTCAGCAGTGATGAGGTCTAAAGTGCAGCGGCTCTGCAAGGCAACTTGGGCAACAGAGGTTGTTTGTTTCTGCAGGGAGGCTAGAGATTTGGCAGAGGCATCGACTGCCAGCTGGAAGCGTGTGGATAACTTGTCTGCTGTGGTGATAGAGGGTCTAAGGGTCCCGCCGCTGAGTCCTACTGCACCTGCTGCTGAGGCTAAGGAGATTCTCACTGCTATCGGAAGAAAAACTGCTCTTTTAGTTTGGCGACTGTATACCTGGATGTATTTGTCCTGGACCTCAGCCGGAGTGTATGTAGTGAGCTTCGGAACCAGAGTGACGGGCAGGCACAAAAGGGTAAGGTAGAACTGATGTTTAAATGCTTAGTGTATAGTTGCACCAAAAGAAAATTTTTTTCTGGCGCTGTTAGTGGTTTGGAGGGGATTTGGGTGACATTACATGTCTGTGTCGATGGATTGGAGTAGCAAAAGGGCACTTGAGTGTTTTCTGGTTGGATGTACAGAGGAATATTGGGGATGGTTATGGGTTTTGTGGTCTTTACGTTGGATGAAAATGACAGGGCAGGACCTGGTACTGCTACCAGAGGAGGGCGTTCTAGGGCTGCACGCATGCAGCAGGTGGAGAGGTTGGCTAGTCCAGCAAAGTGGCGATGGCCAGTCCCTGCTGTAGCAGGGTAAGCTGGGAGAAGGGAGACTCAGAAGGTTTAGAAATTTGCTTAGTGAGTTGAAGGTCTTGGATCTGAATATTACAGTGGATGGTGGATTGGACCTGGAGTAGCGACCTCCATACATAGAGTTTGGCGTCTGGAAATTTCTCTCGGCGAGTGGCGCACCACGCTCCTGGAACCAGAGGTGTCCAGCGGCTATCCCAGGGGTCTGGGATTGTGAGAGTGTATTTAGATTTATGGTAGTAGAATCATCCCTGGGGACAAAGGGAAAGGTAAAGTATCTGGCAGGAAGACCAAGGACACCCTACATTTTTCTGTATTCACCTTTTGCACATTGGGTAGTTGCCTTCTGGTCATACAGGTAGCAAATAATGGGATCAGCTTTTCCTTGATGCCGCTTAAAGTCAGGGAAATTTAAGTATATGGGTGTTCTGCACCCTGTGGGTGGGCAGTCAGCGGTGGCCAGCAAATAATCATAACGCTTAGTGCGGGCGTAATTGGTATAGTTTTCAGTCAAGTAAAATCGCTAGCAAAAGGGGAAATTATATTAGGTTTAGCTGGCTGGCTTGGTGAGGCGAGTGAGGCGGAGAGACATAGGACCAGTAGACTGAGCCAGACCACTGGGAGCCATGGTCAGAGTTCACTGCTGCCTTGACTCGGGACAAATGTACCCAGGAATCTATTCCAAGACCCTTGACTGCCAAGGGAGTAGTGAGCACTACGGTGTAAGGGCCTTCCCACCGGGGTGCTAAGGGTCTGGGTGCTAGGGATTTAATTAACACAGCATTTCCAGGATGCACTGGTTTTTGGTGATCAGCAGAGGTCGGAGATGGTTCAGGGATGGGGGAGTTTTCGTGTTGTCTAAGAAGGTTGCGGAGCAAGGACAAGTATGGAAGGTACGAAGCTAGCAGAGGGCAATCAGTTGCAGGAAGAGGCGAGAAAAGAAAAGGTTGTCCGTAGAGTATTTCGATCATGGCTGGGGAGGATCTGCGCACATAGGTGCTTCAGAGGGGTCGTTAATCTTATCTATATGTGAGGGAGGGGTGGAGTGATCATATATTCAGAAAACATTCTGGCTTTGGGACGAGCTGGTTCCAGGAATTTGGGGTAGAGCAGGGGAGGGGAGGTCGGTTAGGGGTCAGTCTTGAGAGCTAAGATGGAGGTGCAGGCCTCAAAATGGAGTCTGTTGCACCAAGACTGGGACACAGTGGTGTGCTGTGGCTCCGCCAAGCAGGATGGCTGGGAGCGCCCACATCTACCCTGTTGGTTTGGGCAGGTCTCTGGCTGGGTGGTTGGCTCCAGGCTGGCTTTCGGCTAGGCCACAATCTGCGGCTTCCATTTTCCCAGCCACATGACTCCACTCCCAGGCAGAATGGCGCCACCTGTGTCTGTTGTAGCTACTGTCTCTTCCCAGAAAGAAAGCCACCCAGACCGCGGGCAAGTTCAACAGAACAAGTTTTATTTTCTGCGCAGAGACTGTCAGCTCTCTTGAGAGGAGACTGAGTGGCCCCCAGTCTAATTTTCCAAAGGTTTTTATACTTTTGCAATGTGCAGGTGTGCAAGCAGGTAGAGTAGAGAAGCAGGGTGTTGCAGTTAGCCATTCTTAGTTGAACATTACCTGCTCTGGTCTTTCCTTCTGTACGTTCCCTTGGGCTACGTCTGCACAGCCTACCTCCCCAATATCAGCTAGTTCGTTGACAGTTCATAGCTAGTTTATTTACTGTTCATAATGGCTTCTATCAGCTCAAAATGACTTCTCTTGTCAAGGCTGTTTAAGCTTTGCCCAGAGCTGCTACATTCCCTCCTCTTCTTAGCCGAGTTCAAATCATTGAATCTGCGGTAGCCAGCCCAGTGTATGGTGGGCTCAGCACTAAGAGTTTTATGGTTTGTACTTTCTGTGTGAGGACTGCCACTAGCTTATTGGTTATTATTGGTCCAAACGTGAGGTTTAGCAGGAGGAGGATTAGGGGTCCGGCTAGGGGCGTTACTAGGGTGGTTCGCCAGGTTGCCCAATTAAGTAGCTTTTCAAACCAATTGGTTTCTTCATTTCTTTTCTTGACTCTTTCCTCTAATCTTTTCCTAACCAGGGCTAAACTATCTTTAATGATTCCTGAATGGTTTGCATAAAACAAGTTTCTCCTAATGCCATGCACAACACTCCTTGTTTCAAAAGGAGCAAGTCAAGCCCTCGGCGGTTTGGCAACACACTTCTACAAGGGAGTCTAAGGATCTTTCTAAATGGGAAACATGGTATTTTTATCCCTGTAAATCTAAAGCAATTTGCTGACTAAGAGTCTGATAGTTTAAGTTTCCTTGTATTAAAGCAACTGACCCGACTGCAGCTAATCCCATATCCCAAGCCCCGTTAACAGTGGGACTGACATTGGGGCTCTTTTAGCTCATCCAGAAATTCCAAAGTTATCCCTACCTCCTTCACCAGAACACAGGTACACTTGAGGAATAACATGCACTAGGACACAAATACCCGGGTCTGCTGCTAATACTGGGGAAAGGAGACAGGGTGCTAGTCCTGTGGAACAAGTAAAGCAAGTACCCGTTGGGGCAGATAACAAATAAGGATCACCATTTGGTTCAATAGGAACAGCTTGAAGGCAAAAATCTTGATATTTTGATATATTAAAGGGATAATTAGATGAATAAAAACAGTCTTCGCCCTTGGTAATCTTTTAAAGTGAGCTAGAGTTGAGTCCACTCTAACCTCACCTACAGACTGCTGCTTCGTGTAATCCTTCTTACTAACATTTCTAATTGGATTACGCTCTGCACCAATAGTGCTATTTGTAGCCGTGCCTACCGAGTAAGGGGGAGCAGGGTTCAGACAAAGCCAACAATCAGTTGCGAGGTTAGGATTTGAGTTCATAAATTGGAATACAGCATCCAGAGTATCAAACACAGAACCTTGAGGTGGCTCCTGAATGGGAAGGGCCCTTTGAGTTGGGCTGGCAGTGAACGGGAAAGTTACTGAAGAGTCTGGAGGGTGCGGCAAAGGAATCTTAATGACACCCAGCTGTGGCTCTTCAGGATTTATCACCAGGTTTGGGCCTATTTATGGACAGGAAGTTGCCATATTTTACTTTGCTGCATAGTAAAGGTTGTCCCGGGATCTCTATCATTTACATAATACTGAATTCCCATGTGTTCCCAGTGAACCCAATAACGCTTGAATCCAGTTCTTATTGGGTTACATTTGGAAACCATACACGTGGTGGGATCAAACCCCTCCGACTTGAGTCCCATTCTTGTAAAAACAATAGGGTCGTCTTTAACAAGTTTCCACCCTGAAGATGATAGTTTCACAACCCTAAGCTGCACAATGGCAATGTCCCTCCCCTTGGCAGTTAGGGAGCCCATGAGCCGGGCATCTATAGAAATGGTGTGTTTGGAGCCTTCTTTCTAAAGAGGGTATTCCGCACCCATAGGACGGGATTCCGGTTATGGGCCCCATTGTGCCCTTTACCTTTAAAGGATCCGGAATGCCAGCTCTTTCCTAGCAAATCAAACAAATCAAAGCGGAAACGGGGGTCAGACCCAGTGTAAGAAGTTACATATTCACTGTTGGAGGTTCGAGTAGCAGTCCACAGATGTGTTTGTGGTTGGGCGAAATGGCGGGTGCTGACAGCAATGCTCAGACAAAAACAATTAAGTTCTGTAAAGCCTTAATTTTGAGGGTTTTTCTGTCTTTCTGAGTGTTCATCTTTTCAGGATATGCTCAGGGAGGGCTTTTTTTGACTTGTGACTGATGAATCCACGGCCCCTTCCCCACTACTTTAATAGCAGTTGGTGTTATAAGTATCACCTAGTATGGGCCAGTCCCCCTAGGTTCTAAGGTCTCGGGTCAGTGCTTCTTTACCCACGTTCAGTCTCCAGGTTGCAAGTTGTGGGCTGCCTCTTCACCTTGCCCTTGGTTGGGCCCAAAATGAAGGTGTCGGAGCAGATGATTTGTCTCACCTGCTGGACAGCCTGCAGGCACTTCATGAAGGAACAAGTAGTGACTTCCATTACTTCTACTTCCTTCAGTCTTGGGAGGATTGGGGAAGGTCTGCCAAACTTAAATTCAAACGGGGTCGTGCTTTTCACATAGGGAGTGCATCGGACTCGAAGTAGGGCAAAAGGTAAAGAAAGGATCAATCCAGTTCTCGCCAGTTTCTAAATGCAACTTAACTAACAATTCCTTTAGGGTTCTGTTTATTCTTTCTACTTGCCTTGAACTTTGGGGCCTATAAGCCCAGTAGAGCTTCCAGTTAATATTTAGAAGCATTGCTAATACTTTAGTAATTTGAGCAATGAATACTGGGCCATTGTTGGACCCCAAGGTGGTGGGAAGCCAAATCTAGGGACAATTTTAGTTACTAATAATTTACACCCAGTGGCAGCAGTGTCCTTCTTCGTTGGGAAGGCTCCCACCCATCCAAAATAGGTGTCCACTAGCACCAGCAAATACCCGTAGCCATACTTTCTAAGTTTGATATCCATAAAGTCCACCTCCCAGAATTCTCCAGGAGTACTACCTCGAGCTCGTGGTTGGGGTTGCTCCTTTTCTTTTCTAGGGATGTTTCCCCGAGCGAGCACAGTGCAAGCAACAGTGGTGTCATCTGCCACCCAGTGTCCAAGCCTGGGTATGTAAAAGTACCTGAGGAGCAACTGAGACCATTTAGAGGATCCTGAGTGCATACCTTCATGTAGTCCTTGAATCAGATCTCTCCCAGAGCTTCTGGCATGAATCTTCTTCCATCAGGATGGAGCAGCCACCTGGATGCTCCGAGTTTCTTTGGCAGCCCAGCTCTTGGCTTACCTTTAGATCATTTTCCGAGTATGTAGGTTGTGGCAGTAAACACTGGGGATGGCATGGTCATGGCCATTACCTTGGGGATTTGTGGTATAATCCTGGCATTCGAGATCCACCGGTCCAGGGGACTTGTTAGGAGGGGCTCAACCATAGGTCCCCCTACCCCAGCAATATCCTGCCCCAGTGTAAGCTTCCTAGCTTCTATAACTAGGATGGCCGTGGCAGCCTCAGCTCGCATGCAGCTCGGCCATCCTGCAGTTACAGAGTCTAGTGTGATTGAAAGATCGGCCACAGGTCTCTTTCATGGCTGCAGGTTCTGAGTTAGCATTCCTTTTGCTGTGCCCCTGGCCTCATAGACAATTGGAAGGGATTTTCTATGTCTGGAAGGGGAAGAGAGGGTGCCCATATGAACGACGTTTTTAAGGATTCAAAGGCTTGCTGTTCTACTTCAGTCCATTGAAGTTTTTTCCTTTCCCCAGTACTTGCATATAGGAGTTTGGCTAATCCCTCAAATCCCAAATTCCACAATGGACAGTACCCCACAAATCCTAGAAACTCTCACACCTGCCTCTTAGTCTCAGGGACTGGGATTTTGAGGATTACCTCAGTGCGGCTGGGGGACAAGGTCTGTTTTCCCTCCTCCAGTTGGTAGCCTAGGTATACAGCTTTATTGACACACAGTTGAGCCTCTCTTTCAGATTCCCTGGACCCCAATTGGCCAAGGACTATTAACAGGTCCTCGGTAGCACTTGGGCATTCCTCCAGGGTTTCGGAGGCCAGGAGGAGGTCATCTGCATACTGGAGCAAGGGGGTTTGGGGGTGTTCCTCCTTGTATTCCTGTAAGTCTTCATTGGGTTGACGTACAGAGGACAAGGGTATGGAGAACAAAGCATCCTTTAAGTCCAAAACAGTATAACAAATTCAGTTTGACGGGATAGTACTCAGGAGGGTCTCGGAGTTTGGTACCGTGGAGTGGACAGTTTCTACCCTCGCATTTACCTCTCCGAGATCCTGCACCATTTGGAAGTCCTCAGTTCCCGGTTTCGGCATGGGCAGCAGGGGAGCGTTCCATGTGGACTTGCAGGGCACCAAAATGCCTGTCCTCTTTAGTCTGCATATGTGAACAGCAATACCCACCTGTGCTTTCCAGGGAGTAGGGTTTTGCTTGACACTCACCAGTGTGGCTGAGCTCAGAAGTTGTACGACCGCAGGCACCTGATGTTCAGCAAGGTCTGGCAGGTTGTTCTCTGCCCAAACAAAAGGAATATCTTTTAGCCATTTATCAAGAAGTTCCTTTGAGGAGGTTTCTTCTGCTCTTTGATAAAACACATATCCCTCTGGCAGTGGAGCGGTGAGCAAAACCTTTGCCTTTTCAAGTTCAAGGGTTAAGGTGGTTGCAGCAGATGAGAAAGTAATCATGGCCACCATTTATCGTAATAAATCCCGACCAATTAGGGGAAAGGGGCCCTGAGGCATTACCAGGAAGGAGTGTGGAACTGTCTCTTGTGCTAAATCTGTTATTCTGGCCGTTGTCCATGGGTATGCTTGGGTCTGCCATGTGGCACCTGTAATTAAAATCTTTCCTTTTGACAATGCACCTGTAGTCTTTTCCAAAACCAAGAAGGTGGCCCCTGTGTCCACCAAGAAATTTACTGGCTGGCCCCCTTTTTGGAGTGTTAGCGTGGGATCCTGGAGGCCAAGTGAAACAGCCCTGACACCTTCATTCAGCTTCTTCAAGCATTATTGTCTCTTGCTTGGGTCTTTCTAGGTGTGAATGAGGCCCGTCCTCTCTAGTGGAGGGTCGTGCACCTCTCCTGGCGTTTTCAAGGGACTGATGTTTCCAATGTCCTTCTTTCCTGCAGTAGGCACATTGATCCTTCTTCGGGGCTTGGTGGTGCCCACAGGTTAGTCTCTCCGTGAATGGGCCATGCTCTCGTTTTCCTGAGCATCTGGGGTCTCTCATGGCAATTACTAGTATTTTAGCTAGTTTCTTTGTCTCTGTTGTTATACACTCAATGAGCCACTTCTACCAAATCACTAGGATTTTTCCCTTCAAACCCTTCCCACTTCTTTTTCATGTCTGAGGCAGACTGACTGAATAACACAGGCAATACTTACTTCCCTCCTGTTCTCAGGGGGCTTTCAGGTCAATAGGGGTATAAAGCCCGTAGGCGTCCATCAGCCACTCTAAAAAGGCAGGCGGACATTCTCTTGTAGGAGCCTGAGAATTCTCACTGACCTTAGATAAATTTATAGGCTTCCTAGTGGTTAAGCGGAGGCCCTGCAAGAGCAACTGGTGATATCTGCTTAAGCCCTCTGGGCCTTGCTAGGAGTTTGGATCCCACATTGGTTGTGCAGTGGGGAAAAAAATTTCTCTCAAGTGGGGAGTGCCCGCTGGCTGACCATTAGGTCCCTTGACTGCCTTCTGGGCCTCTCTGGAAGGGGTCCCATTCCTCTGATATGAACAGCACCTGGAGAAGTTGCAGGAAATCACCTCAGGTGGGCTGATGAGTATGGAAAACCATATCTAGCAAAGAAATCAGACCTTATGGTTTGTCAGAAAAAAGGGGTGTTGTTGGTTCCAATTATACAAATCCCTGGAACAAAAGGGAACATATACTGAAAAAGGGATTCGGGAGTCTTCCCAGGTTTGGGGGCTGCTTGCCTTAAGGGGAGAATGGCTGCTGCTGAGTGATCTTTCTCTGGGGGTTGTTAAGACATGCCTGCCCTAGTGTATTTGTTGTGGGGTGGGGGGGCTCAAAAAGAGGCTGTGAGTATCCCTCTCTCCGGCCCCTTGGGAACCTGATAGGGTGGCAGCGGCACCAAGGGTCGGAAGCCAGCTCTCCTGCTCCCAGAGTCCTCTTGCAAAATGGGATAAATCAGACAGGGAGGGAAAGGGGGAAGGGAGGGGGAGGGACAGGGACAGCCTCCACCTTGGTGGTTTTAGGAACTTGGACAGGTTGTTTTTCCGGTCCTGCCATGTTTACTGAAATCTTGGAAACAAGAACTCTTTATGTTGGGGGACGAAGTAAGTCTTTTATATATGTTGGCTTCTTAGTGGCAATGTCAATCCACACATGAATTTAAGGGATCAGATCAGGATGTCTTGGTTCCCCTTTCTAAGCAGGCTCCGACAGTGGCACTCGGATCTCGGTGCACCTCGAAATGTTGTAGCTACTGTCCATTCCCAGAAAGAAAGCATCTCCGACCACCGGCAAGTTCAACAGAAAAAGTTTTATTTTCTGCACAGGGTCTGTCAGCCCTCTTGAGAGGAGACTGAGCAGCCCCCAGTTGAATTTTCCAAAGGTTTTTATACTTGTGCAATGTGCAGGTGTGCAAGCAGGCAGAGTAGAGAAGTGGGGTGTTGCGGTTAGCCATTCTTAGTTGAACAAAAACTGCTCTTGTTCTCAAAAGCCTTCTGAACATCCATTTCCTTTGGGACATTCCCTTGGGCTACGTCTGCACGGCCTACCACCCCAATATCAGCTAGTTCATTGACAGTTCATAGCTACTTTATTTACCTTTCATGGTGGCTTCTGTCAGTTCAGAATGGCTTCACCATTATCAAGGCTCTTTATGGTTTTCCCAGAGAACCTACATAGCCGCCATGGGGAAACAGGGCCTATGACCCTGGCCAAAATGGTGCCCACCAGTCCAAACACGTGGAAGGGCACTGCCTCGGGAGCTGGTTGATTTAGGCCTGGGAGATAGCCCTGCCTTGTCCCGGCAGCCAAATGTTTCCCTTTTACCCTCCGTTCCCTTTGCCTTTCTCCTGGTTTTTAAAACAAGCTGCTTGAGCCCTATAACACTGAGCAGGACTTTTTTGTAACATTTAATTAAAATGTATCTGGTACCAAAATTATATATTATAAATATGACAATTTGGTTATATTTTTGAAAATTTATACTTTTAAAATATACTTTGGTTGTCATATATATTGATAACAATGAAAGTAAAGAATAAAAACAAAAAAATATTATTTCCTGCATTGAAAACTTCAGGTGTTCTAGGGTTAGTGTTCTACCAGTGTAGGTTTGTTCCTTGTTACTGGCTGGTTTTCCGTTGCTCAGTCTTAAGACAAAGGCGTTCAGAAGCCTAGCCTGGGTAACCCTTACTTTTAGGCTTTCAGTGGTGTTTCTTCACGCACTTTTGGGGACAGCTCTTAATATAGCTCAGCTGCCATGATGTTCCAGCCAGAAATTCCAATTTTCCTAAAGGTTCCCTGAGCTGCCAGATGCCCCTTCCCTTCAGAGATTTGAGAGTCTGCTCCTGCCAGCAGGCATCTTGGAAGGCTGTGGGGCCATCCCAAGCAGTGGTCCTCCTAGCTTATTGTCTAGAAAATGGTTGGACCTAAAGTCGCCCACAGCGACTGCTCTTTGACCCTTTGTCTATGGTGGGGGCACCTGTCAGAGGCATCAGTTTAATAGCACACCAGGGGTCTGCTCTGAAGCGGGGTTATTGACCTTGAGGCAGCAAGCTCTAAATAGCCTTGTTTTGTGCTTTCCAGATGGGACTTAGCAGCTTCATACTCAGGAATTGCCCCCTTGCATGAATCCTGTCCAATTGGGATAGAGTTGACACAGAGGCTAGACAAACAAAAGCTGATACACTATGCAACTTTATTTGAGAAAGGAGAATGGTGGCCAGAGAATGGCACACTTTTCCTTCCAACCCTGATTCACCTGGAACAGTTCTGTAGAGTGATGGGAAATGGGCGGAGATGCCAGAAGTTAGAGCATTTCTCCTTTTGAGGAGCAGTAGAGACCTTCATCCCCAGTGCACACAGGAACCCCTAAGGCAGGCGTCCTCAAACTGTGGCCCGTGGGGCACATGTGTGGCCTGACGACATTTATTCCACCCTCAGGGTGTTTTTGCTGCCTCTGCCTGTCCTGCTTAGCAGCCGACTCGTGCAGTGTGCATAGGAACTTGTTCATAGGTTTTTAAAAAACTATAGTCTGACCCTGCAATGATCTGAGGGACAGAACTGGTCCCCTAGGTAAACAGTTTGAGGACCCCTGCCCTAAGGGATCCTGGACTTAGGGGTTACTATTCTCGCAGCCCTGACACACCCCTGATCATTCTACCCATAGTAGAGGCACCAGGGAAATTTGGTCCCTGGATAATTTACCAGCCTTTTATTCAAATTGAAGCCAAGAAAATTAAAAATGACTTAGGCAGTTACTCTACTTTTGATTACTGTTGACTCCCCCTGTAGTACCCCAATATTACCATTTAACTCTATAACGCTGAGCATATTTCCATAACATATAAAGAAATGTATATATTAATAGATAGATAGATAAACAGACAGATAAATAGATAGATAACTTTGAAAATAAAGAATAAAAACAAAAACATTTCCCCCAAATTGAAAATTGAGCCCTTATAGGGTTAAAAAGGATGGGTCTTATCAGCAGGTGTAAGACCTTAGGATCATAAATGAAGCAGTGATCCCACTGCACCTAGTAGTGCCCAAACCCTGTGCCCTCCTAGGGAAATTGTGAATGCTTTAATCCCCGTTCCTGTACTTAGAGTGAACAAACACATGCCTGATAATCCTAAGTATACTTATTTCTTGTGACACTCACCTAACTTGAAGGGAACTACCTCCTCCGAATCTTAGACTTGTCTCACTTAAACTCTTCAACCTTTTGTCTTTTTGTTTGTTTTTCCAGAAGTTCTCAGGTTACCAAGGCCTCAAAATCAAGTGTGCCAGCTGCAGGACCACGATTTCCTGAACAACCTCAACTTTATCCATCCTGGGACCTGAGTGGACAATCCCTTCTGAGCCCCATTTGCCCCTTTTGCAGCAGGAAGTACTTAGAGATGTCGTCGCCCAGTACCCCAAAGATTTGGGTCCATACCTCTTCAGGGGGCAAATGTTAGGTAGCTATCCTAGGGACTGGGGTGTCCATTATGCATGCCCAGAGGGCCAAGGTAGCAGCCCAAGAAGGAGTGGCACACTGTGCGTGCTCAGAGGTTCAGGTTTCCGGCCAGGAAGAGGAGGTACACCTGGGTGAGTGCTGCAACTTGATTGAACCACCAAGGCCAAGTAAATTAAATTCAGCTGCTGGGGTTGACCAGGGTTGCCCACCATGCCTCCCTAATGCTCATAAAACCCACTTGGATGACAATCAGGCTTCTACATGCATTCTTTCTCACGCAGAGCAGAGGACCGAGGTCTGTCTGTCCCCAGAGAGATCTGACAAACCCAGGAAGGCTCTTTGGAGGCAGCAGAACTGGACATGAATGGCTGGTGGATACTGTTCAGATGCAGGACTTTCTACTTAGAAGGGTCTAATCCAGCCTGAGATGATCCTTGAATGAGTCCTCTGCACAGATCTTTTTTTTTAACGTTTTATTAGGGGCTCATACAACACTAAACACATTCTATGCATACATCAGTTGTGTAAAGCACATTTGTACATTCATTTCCCTCATTCTCAAAATATCCACTCTCCACCCAAGCCCATGGCCTCAGCTCCTCATTCCCATCCCCACCCCCCATGTGCGCTACCCCTCGCTCATCAATCCTTGGTAATTTACTGATTTTTGTCATATCTTGCACTGTCTGATATCCCCCTTCACCCACTTTTCTGTTGAAGTAAAATGTACATCCTTGTAATCAGTTCCCCGTTTCCAAACTGCCCTCCCTCTTACCCTCTCAGTGTCTTCACTCATAATACTGGTCCTAAAGGACTCATCCACCCTGGATTCCCTGTGTTTCCAGTTGCTATCTGTACCAGTGTACATTCTCTGGTCTAGCCAGATTTGTAAGGTAGAATTGGGGTCATGATAATGGGGGGAGAGAAAGCATTTAGCAACTAGAGGAAAGTTGTGTTTCATCATTGCTATCTCATACCTAGTCTTGGCTCATCTCCTCTCTGAGACCCTTCTGTAAGGTATTGTCCAGTGGTCTGGAAATGGGCTTTGGGTCTCTACCAAGCACTCTTCTCATTCCCAATAAAATGTTTTTGTTCTGATGATGCCTGACACCTGATCCCTTCGAAACCTCGTGATCTCATAGGCTGGTGTGATTATTCCATGTGGGCTTTGTTGCTTCTGAGCTAGGTGGCCGCTTGTTTACATTCAAGCTTTTAAGACCTCAGACACTATATCTTTTGACAGCTGGGCACCATCAGCTTTGTCTTCAGTGTACCTGTGGGGAAGGTGAGCACCATAGAATGCCAGTTTAATAGAACAAAGAAAGTATTCTTGCAATGAGGGAGTACTTGAGTGGAGGCCCAGAGTCCACCTGCTACCTTAATACGAAACCTATAAATATATGGACGTAGGTCTATTTCCCCATGCTCATATATGAATATATTTACATATGGACATACTTTTTTAAAGACCTCTATAACAGGCCCTTGCTTCCTCGCTTGCTCTTCTATTTCCCTTTCATTTTCCTCTTGTGCCCACTGCCATGCTCAGTCTTCCTTTGGGTTTCAGTAATTCTTCTTGGTTCCATTACCCTTGATCCCGCCCTACCAGGCCTCCTACATCTACCTCACCACGGATATGCATGACTTCCTGTTCTCTTGTTTCTGGGTTTCTTAACACCGCTTCCTTTACGCCCACCTCCCTCTTTCCCATGCCCCACACCCCAGAAGTGTTGGTCCTGGGTTTTGTCCTCCAGATTGGACATCCAGCCTATCTAATTTAGACAGACCAGAAAAGGTAATAACATGCACAAAACCAAGACAAGCAACCCAAAAAAACCAAGACAACAAAAATCCAATGACACTAAAAGAAAACAAAACTAACCAAGAAAGAAAAGCTCATAGTTAGTACAAGGACTGTGTGGTGAACTTTAGGAGTGTTTTCCAGTCCAGTCTGTTGGGGCACCGAGCCCTGACCACAAAGTCCACCTTTGGCATTCCCCGGGAACTTTGATGCTCCGTTTTCTAGCGCTTCCGCTGCCCTCCCTTAGTGTCATGCCTCGATGTAGCCAGATCAGTTCGGGCGCAGTTCCCACACTGTGTCTCCAGTGTTGTCCCCTCTAGTGCAATGGGTCTTTGAGGGACGTTTCTCATCGTGGGGCTGCCCATGTGGTCTTCTCTGTGGATTGGCTTCTCTGATTGGGAACATCATCCTCAAGGTGTAGTGGGCCAGGATGTGCTCCATTCTCCCCTCCTCCCCCTTATCTGCTCTGTGTTCTCTGATCAGATATGTCCCTCTCCGCGAGCTGCAGCTCCGGTGCCATCCTGTGTAATACAATCTTTGGGGGCTGCAAGGAGGTGGGAGGGGGGGCATCAGCTCAGATCTTTTGGGAGTCCAGGAGATATTGACTTCTCGATGGGCACAGTTCTGTGGGGCACCGTGCTCTTGGTCCAGACGCTGGTTGTGAATATGACTTTGTTGTTAACCAGTTGTGTGTCTCTGGGTCAACTCCTGTGTGTTTTTGAGGGAGTTTTCTCATCTGGAAAGTAAATGTACTGGATTATCCAGAAGCCGATGTCAGCAAGTTATTGAGAGGGGTTAATCGGAGACTGTTTCATATAGTTTGTATCTGCGCGCTGCATTCGAGACCAGGGGTGGCAATTATGAGCTCAGAATAGAGATGGTGTCCAGTAGGTGACAGACGTGGCTCCATATTGAAACAGGAAGCCCCCTGTGGAGATTTGGTCCTTCCGTTGATGACCACCGGCCACCTAGTATTCTCCTGCTATAACTGCTTCACTGACTCAGCAGCTGAGCCAGGAGCCAGTGCCATCATAACCAGGTGGCTAACTGGGAGAAAGGGCAGATAGATATTTGTCATCTTGTTGTCTTGGTAAGCCCACCTAACCTCCATGCAAACCTTCTGGTGTGAGTTATCTGTGGAAGGAATCATAGGCTCACAGTAATACACATCGTTCTTTTTGTAAATGTGCCCCTATTCCTTTCTGAACCTGACAAGGTGGCCCCTGTGTCCACCAAGAAATTTACTGCCTGGCCTCCTACTTGGAGAGTTAGCCTGGGCTTTTGGCGGCGAAGTGAAACAGAGCCCTGACCACTTCATGCAGCTCTTCAAGCCTTATTGTCTCTTGCTTGGGTCTTTCTCGTTGCAGATGAGGCCCATCCACTCTAGTGGAGGGTCGTGCACCTCTCCTGGGGTTTTCAAGGCACTGATTTTTCCAGTGTCCTTCTTTCCTGCAGTAGGCACATTGATCCTTCCCCATGGCTTGGCGGTGCCCAGAGGTTAGTCTCTCCGTGAGTGGGCCATGCTCTCCTTTTCCTGAGTCTCTGGGGTATCTCATGGCAATTCCTAGTATTTTAGCTAGTTTCTTTGTCTCTGTCGTGCTAGGGTATCTCTGTTGTTATACACTCAATGAACCACTTGTATCAAATCACTAAGATTTTTCCCTTGAACCCTTCCCACTTCTTTTTCAGGTCTGAGGCAGACTGACTGAGTCATAAAGGCAATATATATTGCCCTCCTGTTCTCGGGGCCTCCGGGCTGATAGGGGTATAAAGCCTGTAGGCTTCCATCAGCCACTCTAGAAAGGCAGGCGGACATTCTCTTAGCCTGAAAATTCTCACTGACCTTAGATAAATTTATAGGTTTCCTAGCTCTTCCGCAGAGGGTCATGTGAGAGCAATGGGTGATACCTGGTAAAGCCCTCTGGGCCTTGCTAGGAATTGAGATCCCACATTGTTGGTGTAGTGGCCAAAAGAGTTTCTCTCAAGTGGGGAGTGCCCGCTCGCTGACCATCAGGTTCACTGACTGCTTACTGGGCCTCTGTCTGGAAGGGCTACCCTCCTCCGTTGTGAACAGCACCTGGAGAAGTTGTTGGCAAGCATTCCAGGTGGGCTGATGAGTATGGAAGTCATACCAGTACTAGTGTGTGTGGGGGGCTGCTTGTTAGGGGTGGGGGTGAATTTGGGGGGCCGGTGGGGGAGGGAGTGACTCAATAAGGGCCTGTTAGAAGTTTTCTATTTCTGGACCCTAGAAACCTTATGGGGCGGGGGTTGAAAGAAAGGGTTTGAAGCCAGCTCTCCCAATCCCAGAGATCTCCTGCAAAATGGGATAAAGCCGATTAGGGGAGAGAGATGGGGAGGGGAGGGGAGGGGAGGGGGGTGAGGAGCGGGTAGGGGTAGGGGAGGGGAGGGGGAGGGGAGGGGTGAGGGAGGGGAGGGGTGGGGGAGGGGAGGGTTGAGGGAGGGGAGGGGCGTGGGAGGGTGATGGGAAGGGATGGCCTCCACCTATGTGGTTTTGGGAATTTGGACCGTTTGTTTTTCCGGTCCTTCCATGTTTCCTGAAACCTTGGAAACAAGGGCCCTTTCTTTGCGGGAGGGAGTAAGTCTTTTATATTTGAAGGCTTCTTAGTGGCAATGTCAGCCCACACTTGAAGTAACGGGATCAGATCGGGATATCCTGGTTCCCTTTAACCATAACTATGAACTCTTAGTAATAGGGGATGGGAAAACTAGTCTTGCGTGGGTCAATCAGGGACTCCTTCTGCCCCATCACTTTTAAACAAATTTTAGAGTCTCCAAGCTTTTGGGTTGAAACCACATCCTCTTGGTGAATGCCGAGAGCAGGGGTCCTCAAACTACAACCTGTGGGCCACATGCAGACAGCCGAGGACGTTGATCCTTTCTGCCGGGTGTATGTGCCCCATTTATTATTTTTTTTTTGAACTTCAAATCAAGATGTGCAGTGTGCACCTGAATTTGTTCGTAATATTTGTTTTTTTAAACTATAGTCTTTCCTTCAAAAGGCCTGAGGGATAGTGAACTGGCCCCCTGGGTAAACAGTTTAAGGACCCCTGCCCTAAGGTATCCTGGACTTAGGGGTTATTAATCTCCCAGCCCTGAAACATCCCTGAACATTCTACCCGTTGTAGGAGGCACCATGGGAATTTGGACCCCGGGTAATTTACAAGCCTTTACTGCAATTGAACCCAAGAAAATTCAAAATGGCTTAGGCAGTTACTCTATTTTGGTCACTTTTGACTCGTCCTGCACTAGCCCATTATTTCCATTTAACTCTATAACGCGAAGCATGATGTTTTCATAACATTAAAAATGTATATATTAATACATATATATATATTTATAACTATGAAAGTCCACAACAAAAAGAAAATTTTTTCCCAAAATTAAAATTGAAGCGTTATAGGGTTAAAAAGAAGGATGGGTCTTATCAGCGGGTCCAAGAGCTTAGCATCATAAATGAATCATTGATCCGACTGCACCTAGTAGTGCCCAAACCTGTGCCCTCCTAGGGGAAAATGTGAATGCTTTTATCCCTCTTCCTGTACTTCCAATGAACAAACACACATGTCTGGTAATCCTAAGATTATTTTTGTTTCCTGTGACACTCACCTAATTTCAAGGCCACTGCCACCTCACAAGCTTAGCCTTGTCGTAGTCAAACTGTTCACCTTTTAGACCGTTTGTTTTTCTCAGAAGTTATGGGGTGATTAAAGCTTCTGAACCAAGTGTGCCAGGTCCACGATTACCATCTCCTGGACCACCTCAACCTTATCCATCCTGGATAAAGTTGCCCTCAATGGACAACCCCTCCCAGCAGTGTAGGAAGGGTATGGACCCAAAGCCCCACTTCGCCCGTTTTGCCAGCAGGAAGTAGCTAGAGATGTCGTCGCCCAGTACCCCAAAGATTTGGGTCCATATCTCTTCAGGGGGGCAAATGTTAGGTAGCTATGCTAGGGACTGGGGCATCCGTTATGCATGCCCATAGGGCCAAGATAAGAGCCCAGTTAGGAGAGGCACCCTGTGCATGCTCAGAGGTCCAGATTTCTGGCCATGAAGGGGAGGTCACCTGGGTGGTTCCTGTACCTGGATTGACCAATCTAGGCCATGTAAATTCAATTCAGCCACTGGGGTCGGCCAGACTTGCCCATCACGCCTCGCTAACGCTCATAAAACTCTCTTGAGTGCAGACCAGGCTTCTGCATGATTTCTCTCTCACTCAGGAAGGCTCTTTGGAGGCAGCTGTGCTGCACATGAGTGGCTGGTGGATACTGTTCAGATGCATGGCTTTCTGCTTGCAAGGGTTTTTGTCTCAGCTGACTGTAAGGGAGGAGGTAGTACGTCTGGATCACAGAGTATCCATGTCCACAAACGAGACTGCTCATTCCACAGTCCTGGAAGTGCTTTATGAAAACCCTCTGCTTTGCAATGTCACTCCTTGTAGATTAGAGTGGGAGGGGCTGGGACCAAGGTATGCTGCCTCTTACTCCCACTTGCAGGTTTCTGGATGCTGATTGTATCTCTTACAGCATCAGTTAGTGGGCTTGTTGTCTGCCTCAGGCTTTGTTCACGGAGATCCTCCAGCTAGTTGGTGGTGTGTGCGCATGAGCAGAGGCTTCCTGCCAATCCCCCATGAGTAGTAGAGCTCCCATGGTGTGGACTCCATGAAAGCCTTGCCCCAGGCAGCACGCTTACAAAGGAGGGTGGGCCCTGCAGGACAGAGGACCATTCCCCCTGTGGAATGGCCTCAGAGTTCCACCTCCCTCTCTGGCCAGCTGCTGGGGCTGTGGGTCCTAAGCATCATGGCTGACTCAGTAATAGACACAGGGTGAGGCGACTCCAGTAGCTGTTTTGACTGGTCTAATCCAGCCTGAGATCATCCTTGCATGAGCCCTCTGCCAAGATTATTTTTGTTTCTTTTATGATCTTTTCATTAGTGGCTCCTACAACACTAACCACAATCCATAAATACATCAGCTGTTTGAAGCACATCTGTACATTAATTGCCCTCCTTATTCACAAAATATCCACTCTCCACCCAAGCCCCTGGCCTCAGCTCCTCATTTTTCCCCCCTCAATGCCCGCCACCCATCCCTCATCAATCCTTGGAAATGTACTAATTCTTTTGCCTTATCTTCACCCACCTTTCTTTTGAGGTCAATGAAGATCCTTGTAATCGGTTCCCACTTTCCATCCTGCCCTTCCTCCACCCTCCCAGTATCTCCACTCATAACACTGGTAAAGGGCCCATCCACTCTGGATTCCCCTTGTTTGAAATTCCTATCGGTACTAGAATACTTTCTCTAGTTTGGCCAGATTAGTATGGTAGAACTGGGATCATGATAGTGGGGCAAGAGAAAGCATTAAGAACTAGAGGAAAGTTGTGTTTCATCTTTGCTGTCTCATACCCTGTATTCTTTAATCTCCACTCTGAGATCCTTCTGTAAGGGGATGTCCAGTGCACTGCAAATAGGTTTTGGGTCTATACCCGGCAGTCCCCTCTCATTCTCCATGATAAGATTTTTTTGTTCTCATGATGCCTGTTGCCTTATCCCTTTAAAACTTTGTGATCACACAGGCTGGTATGCTTTCTCCATGTGGGCTCTGTTGCTTCAGAGCCAGATGGCTGTTTCTTTACCCTCAGGCCTTTAAGACCCCACACGCTATATCTTTAGGTAGCTGGACACCATCGGCTTTCTTCACCACATTTGCTTATGCAGCCGCTTTGTGGTCAGTGATTGTGTAGGGAAGGTGAGCATCTTAGAATGCCAATTTAATAGAACAGTGTTATTGCAATGAGGGAGTCCTTGAGCGGAGGCCCTATGTCCATCTGCTACCTTAATACTAAATCTATAAACATATGGACATAGATCTATTTCCCCATGCCCCTTTGTAAATATATGTACATATGTACATGCCTTTATTTAGACGTCTATAACTGGCCCTTGCTTCCCAGCTCACTCTTCTATACCCTTTGATTTTCCTCTTGTGCCCACTGCCATGCTCAGTCTTCTTTTGGGTTTCAGTAATTCCTCTTGGTTACATTACCTTTGATCACGCCCTACCAGGCCTCCTACATCCCCCTCACTACCATTTTCCATCACTTGTTGTACCCTTGTCTCTGGGTTTCTTTACACCACTTCCTTTCCCCCCACCGTGCTCACTCCCATGCCCAATGGAAAGGGCCGGTCACATGTTTACTCCTCCAGATTGTTCATCCAGCCTCTCTTAATTAGACAGACCTGTAAAGGTAATAACATGCACAAAACAAGACTGAGCTAAACCAAGCAGCAAAAAGAAAAAAAACAAACAAAAATGAAAACAAAACCCAACCCAAATCCAATGACACTAAAAGAAAACAACACTAACCAGAAAGAAAAGTACAAGGACTGTGTGGTGAACTTTAGGAGTGTTTTCCAGTCCAGTCTGTGGGGGCACCGAACCCTGACCACAAAGTCCACCTTTGGCATTCCCCGGGGACTTTGATGCTCCGTTTTCTTACTCTTCCGCTGCACTCTCTTAGTGTCATGCATCGAAGTGGCAGGATCAGTTCGGGCGCAGTTCCCACACTGTGTGTCCAGTGTTGTCCCCTCTAAGGCTATGGGTCTTTGAGGGACGTTTCTCATCGTGGGGCTGCCCATGTGGTCTTCTCTGTGGATTGGCTTCTCTGATTGGGAACATCATCCTCAAGGTGTATTGGGCCAGGGTGTGCTCCATTCTCCCCTCCTCCCCCTTGTTCTGCCCTGTGTTCTCTGATCAGATATGTCCCTCTCCGTGAGCTGCAGATCCGGTGCCATCCTGTGAAATACAATCTTTTGGTGCTGCAAGGATGTGGGGGGGTGGGTATCAGCTCAGATCTTTTGAGAGAGAGTCCAGGAGATATTGACTGCTCGATGGGCACAGTTCTGTGGGGCACCGTGCTCTTGGTCCAGACGCTGGTTGTGAATATGACTTTGTTGTTAACCAGTTGTGTGTCTCTGGGTCAACTCCCGTGTGTTTTTGAGTGAGTTTTCTAATCTGCAAAGTAAATGTACAGGATTATCCAGACTCCCATGTCAGCAAGTTATCGAGAGGGGTTAATCAGAGACTGTTTCATATAGTGTGTACCTGCGCGCCGCATTCTAGACCTGCGATGGCAATTATGAGCTCAGGATAGAGATGGTGTCCAGCAGGTAACATACGTGGCTCCATATTGAAACAGGAAGCCCACTGTGTAGATTTGGTCCTTCCGTTGATGGCCACCGGCCACCTAGTCTTCTCCCGCTATAACTGCTTCACTGGCTCAGCAGCTGAGCCAGAAGCCAGTGATATCATAACCAGGTGGCTAACTGGGCCAAAGGGCTGATAGATATTTGTTATCTTGTTGTCTTGGGAAACCCACCTACCCTCCATGCAAACCTTCTGGTGTGAGTTATCTGTGGAAGGAATCATAGGCTCACAGTAATTCACATCTTTCTTCTTGAAAATGTGCCCATATTCCTTTCTGAACCTGACAAGGTGGCCCCTGTGTCCACCAAGAAATTTACTGCCTGGCCTCCTACTTGGAGAGTTAGCCTGGGCTTTTGGCGGCGAAGTGAAACAGAGCCCTGACCCCTTCATTGAGCTTCTTCAAGCATTATTGTCTCTTGCTTGGGTCTTTCTACGTGCAGATGAGGCCCATCCACTCTAGTGGAGGGTCGTGCACCTCTCCTGGGGTTTTCAAGGCACTGATTTTTCCAGTGTCCTTCTTTCCTGCAGTAGGCACATTGGTCCTTCCCCATGGCTTGGCGGTGCCCAGAGGTTAGTCTCTCCGTGAGTGGGCCATGCTCTCCTTTTCCTGAGTCTCTGGGGTATCTCATGGCAATTACGATTATTTTAGCTAGCTTCTTTGTCTCTGTCGTGCTAGGGTCATCTCTGTTGGTATACACTCAATGAGCCACTTGTACCAAATCGCTAAGATTTTTCCCTTCAAACCCTTCCCACTTCTTTGTCATGTCTGAGGCAGACTGACTGAGTAATAAAGGCAGTACTTATTGCCCTCCTGTTTTCAGTGCCTCCGGGCCGTTAGGGGTATAAAGCCCGTAGGCTTCCCTCAGCCACTCTAGAAAGGCAGGCGGACATTCTCTTATAGGAACCTGAAAATTCTCACTGACCTTAGATAAATTCATAGGTTTCCTAGCTCTTCTGCAGAGGGTCATGTAAGAGCAATGGTTGATACCTGGTAAAGCCCTCTGGGCCTTGCTAGGAATTGAGATCCCACATTGTTGGTGTAGTGGCCAAAAGAGTTTCTCTCAAGTGGGGAGTGCCCGCTCGCTGACCATCAGGTTCACTGACTGCTTACTGGGCCTCTGTCTGGAAGGGCTACCCTCCTCCGTTGTGAACAGCACCTGGAGAAGTTGTTGGCAAGCATTCCAGGTGGGCTGATGAGTATGGAAGTCATACCAGTACTAGTGTGTGTGGGGGGCTGCTTGTTAGGGGTGGGGGTGAATTTGGGGGGCCGGTGGGGGAGGGAGTGACTCAATAAGGGCCTGTTAGAAGTTTTCTATTTCTGGACCCTAGAAACCTTATGGGGCGGGGGTTGAAAGAAAGGGTTTGAAGCCAGCTCTCCCACTCCCAGAGTTCTCCTGCAAAATGGGATAAAGCCGATTAGGGGAGAGTGATGGGGAGGGGAGGGGAGGGGAGGGGAGGGGAGGGGAGGGGGGAGGGGTAGGGGAGGGGAGAGGTGAGGGAAGGGAGGGGTGAGGGAGGGGAGGGGTGGGGGAGGGGAGGGGCGGGGGAGGGTGATGGGGAGGGATGGCCTCCACCTATGTGGTTTTGGGAACTTGGACCGTTTGTTTTTCCGGTCCTTCCATGTTTCCTGAAACCTTGGAAACAAGGGCCCTTTCTTTGCAGGAGGGAGTAAGTCTTTTGTATTTGCAGGCTTCTTAGTGGCAATGTCAGCCCACACTTGAAGTAACGGGATCAGATCGGGATATCCTGGTTCCCTTTAACCATAACTATGAACTCTTAGTAATAGGGGATGGGAAAACTAGTCTTGCGTGGGTCAATCAGGGACTCCTTCTGCCCCATCACTTTTAAACAAATTGTAGAGTCTCCAAGCTTTTGGGTTGAAACCACATCCTCTTGGTGAATGCCGAGAGCAGGGGTCCTCAAACTACAACCTGTGGGCCACATGCAGACAGCCGAGGACGTTGATCCTTTCTGCCGGGTGTATGTGCCCCATTTATTTTTTTTTTTGAACTTCAAATCAAGATGTGCAGTGTGCACATGAATTTGTTCGTAATATTTGTTTTTTTAAACTATAGTCTTTCCTTCAAAAGGCCTGAGGGATAGTGAACTGGCCCCTTGGGTAAACAGTTTAAGGACCCCTGCCCTAAGGTATCCTGGACTTAGGGGTTATTAATCTCCCATCCCTGAAACAGCCCTGAACATTCTACCCGTTGTAGGAGGCACCTTGGGAATTTGGACCCCGGGTAATTTACAAGCCTTTACTCCAATTGAACCCAAGAAAATTCAAAATGGCTTAGGCAGTTACTCTATTTTGGTCACTTTTGACTCGTCCTGCACTAGCCCATTATTTCCATTTAACTCTATAACGCGAAGCATGATGTTTTCATAACATTAAAAATGTATATATTAATACATATATATATATTTATAACTATGAAAGTCCACAACAAAAAGAAAATTTTTTCCCAAAATTAAAATTGAAGCGTTATAGGGTTAAAAAGAAGGATGGGTCTTATCAGCGGGTCCAAGAGCTTAGCATCATAAATGAATCAGTGATCCGACTGCACCTAGTAGTGCCCAAACCTGTGCCCTCCTAGGGGAAAATGTGAATGCTTTTATCCCTCTTCCTGTACTTCCAATGAACAAACACACATGTCTGGTAATCCTAAGATTATTTTTGTTTCCTGTGACACTCACCTAATTTCAAGGCCACTGCCACCTCACAAGCTTAGCCTTGTCGTAGTCAAACTGTTCACCTTTTAGACCGTTTGTTTTTCTCAGAAGTTATGGGGTGATTAAAGCTTCTGAACCAAGTGTGCCAGGTCCACGATTACCATCTCCTGGACCACCTCAACCTTATCCATCCTGGATAAAGTTGCCCTCAATGGACAACCCCTCCCAGCAGTGTAGGAAGGGTATGGACCCAAAGCCCCACTTCGCCCGTTTTGCCAGCAGGAAGTAGCTAGAGATGTCGTCGCCCAGTACCCCAAAGATTTGGGTCCATATCTCTTCAGGGGGGCAAATGTTAGGTAGCTATGCTAGGGACTGGGGCATCCGTTATGCATGCCCATAGGGCCAAGATAAGAGCCCAGTTAGGAGAGGCACCCTGTGCATGCTCAGAGGTCCAGATTTCTGGCCATGAAGGGGAGGTCACCTGGGTGGTTCCTGTACCTGGATTGACCAATCTAGGCCATGTAAATTCAATTCAGCCACTGGGGTCGGCCAGACTTGCCCATCACGCCTCCCTAACGCTCATAAAACTCTCTTGAGTGCAGACCAGGCTTCTGCATGATTTCTCTCTCACTCAGGAAGGCTCTTTGGAGGCAGCTGTGCTGCACATGAGTGGCTGGTGGATACTGTTCAGATGCATGGCTTTCTGCTTGCAAGGGTTTTTGTCTCAGCTGACTGTAAGGGAGGAGGTAGTACGTCTGGATCACAGAGTATCCATGTCCACAAACGAGACTGCTCATTCCACAGTCCTGGAAGTGCTTTATGAAAACCCTCTGCTTTGCAATGTCACTCCTTGTAGATTAGAGTGGGAGGGGCTGGGACCAAGGTATGCTGCCTCTTACTCCCACTTGCAGGTTTCTGGATGCTGATTGTATCTCTTACAGCATCAGTTAGTGGGCTTGTTGTCTGCCTCAGGCTTTGTTCACGGAGATCCTCCAGCTAGTTGGTGGTGTGTGCGCATGAGCAGAGGCTTCCTGCCAATCCCCCATGAGTAGTAGAGCTCCCATGGTGTGGACTCCATGAAAGCCTTGCCCCAGGCAGCACGCTTACAAAGGAGGGTGGGCCCTGCAGGACAGAGGACCATTCCCCCTGTCGAATGGCCTCAGAGTTCCACCTCCCTCTCTGGCCAGCTGCTGGGGCTGTGGGTCCTAAGCATCATGGCTGACTCAGTAATAGACACAGGGTGAGGCGACTCCAGTAGCTGTTTTGACTGGTCTAATCCAGCCTGAGATCATCCTTGCATGAGCCCTCTGCCAAGATTATTTTTGTTTCTTTTATGATCTTTTCATTAGTGGCTCCTACAACACTAACCACAATCCATAAATACATCAGCTGTTTGAAGCACATCTGTACATTAATTGCCCTCCTTATTCACAAAATATCCACTCTCCACCCAAGCCCCTGGCCTCAGCTCCTCATTTTTCCCCCCTCAATGCCCGCCACCCATCCCTCATCAATCCTTGGAAATGTACTAATTCTTTTGCCTTATCTTCACCCACCTTTCTTTTGAGGTCAATGAAGATCCTTGTAATCGGTTCCCACTTTCCATCCTGCCCTTCCTCCACCCTCCCAGTATCTCCACTCATAACACTGGTAAAGGGCCCATCCACTCTGGATTCCCCTTGTTTGAAATTCCTATCGGTACTAGAATACTTTCTCTAGTTTGGCCAGATTAGTATGGTAGAACTGGGATCATGATAGTGGGGCAAGAGAAAGCATTAAGAACTAGAGGAAAGTTGTGTTTCATCTTTGCTGTCTCATACCCTGTATTCTTTAATCTCCACTCTGAGATCCTTCTGTAAGGGGATGTCCAGTGCACTGCAAATAGGTTTTGGGTCTATACCCGGCAGTCCCCTCTCATTCTCCATGATAAGATTTTTTTGTTCTCATGATGCCTGTTGCCTTATCCCTTTAAAACTTTGTGATCACACAGGCTGGTATGCTTTCTCCATGTGGGCTCTGTTGCTTCAGAGCCAGATGGCTGTTTCTTTACCCTCAGGCCTTTAAGACCCCACACGCTATATCTTTAGGTAGCTGGACACCATCGGCTTTCTTCACCACATTTGCTTATGCAGCCGCTTTGTGGTCAGTGATTGTGTAGGGAAGGTGAGCATCTTAGAATGCCAATTTAATAGAACAGTGTTATTGCAATGAGGGAGTCCTTGAGCGGAGGCCCTATGTCCATCTGCTACCTTAATACTAAATCTATAAACATATGGACATAGATCTATTTCCCCATGCCCCTTTGTAAATATATGTACATATGTACATGCCTTTATTTAGGCGTCTATAACTGGCCCTTGCTTCCCAGCTCACTCTTCTATACCCTTTGATTTTCCTCTTGTGCCCACTGCCATGCTCAGTCTTCTTTTGGGTTTCAGTAATTCCTCTTGGTTACATTACCTTTGATCACGCCCTACCAGGCCTCCTACATCCCCCTCACTACCATTTTCCATCACTTGTTGTACCCTTGTCTCTGGGTTTCTTTACACCACTTCCTTTCCCCCCACCGTGCTCACTCCCATGCCCAATAGAAAGGGCCGGTCACATGTTTACTCCTCCAGATTGTTCATCCAGCCTCTCTTAATTAGACAGACCTGTAAAGGTAATAACATGCACAAAACAAGACTGAGCTAAACCAAGCAGCAAAAAGAAAAAAAACAAAAACAAAAATGAAAACAAAACCCAACCCAAATTCAATGACACTAAAAGAAAACAACACTAACCAGAAAGAAAAGTACAAGGACTGTGTGGTGAACTTTAGGAGTGTTTTCCAGTCCAGTCTGTGGGGGCACCGAACCCTGACCACAAAGTCCACCTTTGGCATTCCCCGGGGACTTTGATGCTCCGTTTTCTTACTCTTCCGCTGCACTCTCTTAGTGTCATGCATCGAAGTGGCAGGATCAGTTCGGGCGCAGTTCCCACACTGTGTGTCCAGTGTTGTCCCCTCTAAGGCTATGGGTCTTTGAGGGACGTTTCTCATCGTGGGGCTGCCCATGTGGTCTTCTCTGTGGATTGGCTTCTCTGATTGGGAACATCATCCTCAAGGTGTATTGGGCCAGGGTGTGCTCCATTCTCCCCTCCTCCCCCTTGTTCTGCCCTGTGTTCTCTGATCAGATATGTCCCTCTCCGTGAGCTGCAGATCCGGTGCCATCCTGTGAAATACAATCTTTTGGTGCTGCAAGGATGTGGGGGGGTGGGTATCAGCTCAGATCTTTTGAGAGAGAGTCCAGGAGATATTGACTGCTCGATGGGCACAGTTCTGTGGGGCACCGTGCTCTTGGTCCAGACGCTGGTTGTGAATATGACTTTGTTGTTAACCAGTTGTGTGTCTCTGGGTCAACTCCCGTGTGTTTTTGAGTGAGTTTTCTAATCTGCAAAGTAAATGTACAGGATTATCCAGACTCCCATGTCAGCAAGTTATCGAGAGGGGTTAATCAGAGACTGTTTCATATAGTGTGTACCTGCGCGCCGCATTCTAGACCTGCGATGGCAATTATGAGCTCAGGATAGAGATGGTGTCCAGCAGGTAACATACGTGGCTCCATATTGAAACAGGAAGCCCACTGTGTAGACTTGGTCCTTCCGTTGATGGCCACCGGCCACCTAGTCTTCTCCCGCTATAACTGCTTCACTGGCTCAGCAGCTGAGCCAGAAGCCAGTGATATCATAACCAGGTGGCTAACTGGGCCAAAGGGCTGATAGATATTTGTTATCTTGTTGTCTTGGGAAACCCACCTACCCTCCATGCAAACCTTCTGGTGTGAGTTATCTGTGGAAGGAATCATAGGCTCACAGTAATTCACATCTTTCTTCTTGAAAATGTGCCCATATTCCTTTCTGAACCTGACAAGGTGGCCCCTGTGTCCACCAAGAAATTTACTGCCTGGCCTCCTACTTGGAGAGTTAGCCTGGGCTTTTGGCGGCGAAGTGAAACAGAGCCCTGACCCCTTCATTGAGCTTCTTCAAGCATTATTGTCTCTTGCTTGGGTCTTTCTCGTTGCAGATGAGGCCCATCCACTCTAGTGGAGGGTCGTGCACCTCTCCTGGGGTTTTCAAGGCACTGATTTTTCCAGTGTCCTTCTTTCCTGCAGTAGGCACATTGGTCCTTCCCCATGGCTTGGCGGTGCCCAGAGGTTAGTCTCTCCGTGAGTGGGCCATGCTCTCCTTTTCCTGAGTCTCTGGGGTATCTCATGGCAATTACGATTATTTTAGCTAGCTTCTTTGTCTCTGTCGTGCTAGGGTCATCTCTGTTGGTATACACTCAATGAGCCACTTGTACCAAATCGCTAAGATTTTTCCCTTCAAACCCTTCCCACTTCTTTGTCATGTCTGAGGCAGACTGACTGAGTAATAAAGGCAGTACTTATTGCCCTCCTGTTTTCAGTGCCTCCGGGCCGTTAGGGGTATAAAGCCCGTAGGCTTCCCTCAGCCACTCTAGAAAGGCAGGCGGACATTCTCTTATAGGAACCTGAAAATTCTCACTGACCTTAGATAAATTCATAGGTTTCCTAGCTCTTCTGCAGAGGGTCATGTAAGAGCAATGGTTGATACCTGGTAAAGCCCTCTGGGCCTTGCTAGGAATTGAGATCCCACATTGTTGGTGTAGTGGCCAAAAGAGTTTCTCTCAAGTGGGGAGTGCCCGCTCGCTGACCATCAGGTTCACTGACTGCTTACTGGGCCTCTGTCTGGAAGGGCTACCCTCCTCCGTTGTGAACAGCACCTGGAGAAGTTGTTGGCAAGCATTCCAGGTGGGCTGATGAGTATGGAAGTCATACCAGTACTAGTGTGTGGGGGGCTGCTTGTTAGGGGTGGGGGTGAATTTGGGGGGCCGGTGGGGGTGGGAGTGACTCAATAAGGGCCTGTTAGAAGTTTTCTATTTCTGGACCCTAGAAACCTTATGGGGCGGGGGTTGAAAGAAAGGGTTTGAAGCCAGCTCTCCCACTCCCGGAGTTCTCCTGCAAAATGGGATAAAGCCGATTAGGGGAGAGTGATGGGGAGGGGAGGGGAGGGGAGGGGAGGGGAGGGGAGGGGGGAGGGGTAGGGGAGGGGAGAGGGGTAGGGGAGGGGAGAGGTGAGGGAAGGGAGGGGTGAGGGAGGGGAGGGGTGGGGGAGGGGAGGGGCGGGGGAGGGTGATGGGGAGGGATGGCCTCCACCTATGTGGTTTTGGGAACTTGGACCGTTTGTTTTTCCGGTCCTTCCATGTTTCCTGAAACCTTGGAAACAAGGGCCCTTTCTTTGCAGGAGGGAGTAAGTCTTTTGTATTTGCAGGCTTCTTAGTGGCAATGTCAGCCCACACTTGAAGTAACGGGATCAGATCGGGATATCCTGGTTCCCTTTAACCATAACTATGAACTCTTAGTAATAGGGGATGGGAAAACTAGTCTTGCGTGGGTCAATCAGGGACTCCTTCTGCCCCATCACTTTTAAACAAATTGTAGAGTCTCCAAGCTTTTGGGTTGAAACCACATCCTCTTGGTGAATGCCGAGAGCAGGGGTCCTCAAACTACAACCTGTGGGCCACATGCAGACAGCCGAGGACGTTGATCCTTTCTGCCGGGTGTATGTGCCCCATTTATTATTTTTTTTTTGAACTTCAAATCAAGATGTGCAGTGTGCACATGAATTTGTTCGTAATATTTGTTTTTTTAAACTATAGTCTTTCCTTCAAAAGGCCTGAGGGATAGTGAACTGGCCCCTTGGGTAAACAGTTTAAGGACCCCTGCCCTAAGGTATCCTGGACTTAGGGGTTATTAATCTCCCAGCCCTGAAACAGCCCTGAACATTCTACCCGTTGTAGGAGGCACCTTGGGAATTTGGACCCCGGGTAATTTACAAGCCTTTACTCCAATTGAACCCAAGAAAATTCAAAATGGCTTAGGCAGTTACTCTATTTTGGTCACTTTTGACTCGTCCTGCACTAGCCCATTATTTCCATTTAACTCTATAACGCGAAGCATGATGTTTTCATAACATTAAAAATGTATATATTAATACATATATATATATTTATAACTATGAAAGTCCACAACAAAAAGAAAATTTTTTCCCAAAATTAAAATTGAAGCGTTATAGGGTTAAAAAGAAGGATGGGTCTTATCAGCGGGTCCAAGAACTTAGCATCATAAATGAATCAGTGATCCGACTGCACCTAGTAGTGCCCAAACCTGTGCCCTCCTAGGGGAAAATGTGAATGCTTTTATCCCTCTTCCTGTACTTCCAATGAACAAACACACATGTCTGGTAATCCTAAGATTATTTTTGTTTCCTGTGACACTCACCTAATTTCAAGGCCACTGCCACCTCACAAGCTTAGCCTTGTCGTAGTCAAACTGTTCACCTTTTAGACCGTTTGTTTTTCTCAGAAGTTATGGGGTGATTAAAGCTTCTGAACCAAGTGTGCCAGGTCCACGATTACCATCTCCTGGACCACCTCAACCTTATCCACCCTGGATAAAGTTGCCCTCAATGGACAACCCCTCCCAGCAGTGTAGGAAGGGTATGGACCCAAAGCCCCACTTCGCCCGTTTTGCCAGCAGGAAGTAGCTAGAGATGTCGTCGCCCAGTACCCCAAAGATTTGGGTCCATATCTCTTCAGGGGGGCAAATGTTAGGTAGCTATGCTAGGGACTGGGGCATCCGTTATGCATGCCCATAGGGCCAAGATAAGAGCCCAGTTAGGAGAGGCACCCTGTGCATGCTCAGAGGTCCAGATTTCTGGCCATGAAGGGGAGGTCACCTGGGTGGTTCCTGTACCTGGATTGACCAATCTAGGCCATGTAAATTCAATTCAGCCACTGGGGTCGGCCAGACTTGCCCATCACGCCTCCCTAACGCTCATAAAACTCTCTTGAGTGCAGACCAGGCTTCTGCATGATTTCTCTCTCACTCAGGAAGGCTCTTTGGAGGCAGCTGTGCTGCACATGAGTGGCTGGTGGATACTGTTCAGATGCATGGCTTTCTGCTTGCAAGGGTTTTTGTCTCAGCTGACTGTAAGGGAGGAGGTAGTACGTCTGGATCACAGAGTATCCATGTCCACAAACGAGGCTGCTCATTCCAAAGTCCTGGAAGTGCTTTATGAAAACCCTCTGCTTTGCAATGTCACTCCTTGTAGATTAGAGTGGGAGGGGCTGGGACCAAGGTATGCTGCCTCTTACTCCCACTTGCAGGTTTCTGGATGCTGATTGTATCTCTTACAGCATCAGTTAGTGGGCTTGTTGTCTGCCTCAGGCTTTGTTCACGGAGATCCTCCAGCTAGTTGGTGGTGTGTGCGCATGAGCAGAGGCTTCCTGCCAATCCCCCATGAGTAGTAGAGCTCCCATGGTGTGGACTCCATGAAAGCCTTGCCCCAGGCAGCACGCTTACAAAGGAGGGTGGGCCCTGCAGGACAGAGGACCATTCCCCCTGTGGAATGGCCTCAGAGATCCAACTCCCTCTCTGGCCAGCTGCTGGGGCTGTGGGTCCTAAGCATCATGGCTGACTCAGTAATAGACACAGGGTGAGGCGACTCCAGTAGCTGTTTTGACTGGTCTAATCCAGCCTGAGATCATCCTTGCATGAGCCCTCTGCCAAGATTATTTTTGTTTCTTTTATGATCTTTTCATTAGTGGCTCCTACAACACTAACCACAATCCATAAATACATCAGCTGTTTGAAGCACATCTGTACATTAATTGCCCTCCTTATTCACAAAATATCCACTCTCCACCCAAGCCCCTGGCCTCAGCTCCTCATTTTTCCCCCCTCAATGCCCGCCACCCATCCCTCATCAATCCTTGGAAATGTACTAATTCTTTTGCCTTATCTTCACCCACCTTTCTTTTGAGGTCAATGAAGATCCTTGTAATCGGTTCCCACTTTCCATCCTGCCCTTCCTCCACCCTCCCAGTATCTCCACTCATAACACTGGTAAAGGGCCCATCCACTCTGGATTCCCCTTGTTTGAAATTCCTATCGGTACTAGAATACTTTCTCTAGTTTGGCCAGATTAGTATGGTAGAACTGGGATCATGATAGTGGGGCAAGAGAAAGCATTAAGAACTAGAGGAAAGTTGTGTTTCATCTTTGCTGTCTCATACCCTGTATTCTTTAATCTCCACTCTGAGATCCTTCTGTAAGGGGATGTCCAGTGCACTGCAAATAGGTTTTGGGTCTATACCCGGCAGTCCCCTCTCATTCTCCATGATAAGATTTTTTTGTTCTCATGATGCCTGTTGCCTTATCCCTTTAAAACTTTGTGATCACACAGGCTGGTATGCTTTCTCCATGTGGGCTCTGTTGCTTCAGAGCCAGATGGCTGTTTCTTTGCCCTCAGGCCTTTAAGACCCCACACGCTATATCTTTAGGTAGCTGGACACCATCGGCTTTCTTCACCACATTTGCTTATGCAGCCGCTTTGTGGTCAGTGATTGTGTAGGGAAGGTGAGCATCTTAGAATGCCAATTTAATAGAACAGTGTTATTGCAATGAGGGAGTCCTTGAGCGGAGGCCCTATGTCCATCTGCTACCTTAATACTAAATCTATAAACATATGGACATAGATCTATTTCCCCATGCCCCTTTGTAAATATATGTACATATGTACATGCCTTTATTTAGGCGTCTATAACTGGCCCTTGCTTCCCAGCTCACTCTTCTATACCCTTTGATTTTCCTCTTGTGCCCACTGCCATGCTCAGTCTTCTTTTGGGTTTCAGTAATTCCTCTTGGTTACATTACCTTTGATCACGCCCTACCAGGCCTCCTACATCCCCCTCACTACCATTTTCCATCACTTGTTGTACCCTTGTCTCTGGGTTTCTTTACACCACTTCCTTTCCCCCCACCGTGCTCACTCCCATGCCCAATGGAAAGGGCCAGTCACATGTTTACTCCTCCAGATTGTTCATCCAGCCTCTCTTAATTAGACAGACCTGTAAAGGTAATAACATGCACAAAACAAGACTGAGCTAAACCAAGCAGCAAAAAGAAAAAAAAAACAAACAAAAATGAAAACAAAACCCAACCCAAATCCAATGACACTAAAAGAAAACAACACTAACCAGAAAGAAAAGTACAAGGACTGTGTGGTGAACTTTAGGAGTGTTTTCCAGTCCAGTCTGTGGGGGCACCGAACCCTGACCACAAAGTCCACCTTTGGCATTCCCCGGGGACTTTGATGCTCCGTTTTCTTACTCTTCCGCTGCACTCTCTTAGTGTCATGCATCGAAGTGGCAGGATCAGTTCGGGCGCAGTTCCCACACTGTGTGTCCAGTGTTGTCCCCTCTAAGGCTATGGGTCTTTGAGGGACGTTTCTCATCGTGGGGCTGCCCATGTGGTCTTCTCTGTGGATTGGCTTCTCTGATTGGGAACATCATCCTCAAGGTGTATTGGGCCAGGGTGTGCTCCATTCTCCCCTCCTCCCCCTTGTTCTGCCCTGTGTTCTCTGATCAGATATGTCCCTCTCCGTGAGCTGCAGATCCGGTGCCATCCTGTGAAATACAATCTTTTGGTGCTGCAAGGATGTGGGGGGGTGGGTATCAGCTCAGATCTTTTGAGAGTCCAGGAGATATTGACTGCTCGATGGGCACAGTTCTGTGGGGCACCGTGCTCTTGGTCCAGACGCTGGTTGTGAATATGACTTTGTTGTTAACCAGTTGTGTGTCTCTGGGTCAACTCCCGTGTGTTTTTGAGTGAGTTTTCTAATCTGCAAAGTAAATGTACAGGATTATCCAGACTCCCATGTCAGCAAGTTATCGAGAGGGGTTAATCAGAGACTGTTTCATATAGTGTGTACCTGCGCGCCGCATTCTAGACCTGCGATGGCAATTATGAGCTCAGGATAGAGATGGTGTCCAGCAGGTAACATACGTGGCTCCATATTGAAACAGGAAGCCCACTGTGTAGATTTGGTCCTTCCGTTGATGGCCACCGGCCACCTAGTCTTCTCCCGCTATAACTGCTTCACTGGCTCAGCAGCTGAGCCAGAAGCCAGTGATATCATAACCAGGTGGCTAACTGGGCCAAAGGGCTGATAGATATTTGTTATCTTGTTGTCTTGGGAAACCCACCTACCCTCCATGCAAACCTTCTGGTGTGAGTTATCTGTGGAAGGAATCATAGGCTCACAGTAATTCACATCTTTCTTCTTGAAAATGTGCCCATATTCCTTTCTGAACCTGACAAGGTGGCCCCTGTGTCCACCAAGAAATTTACTGCCTGGCCTCCTACTTGGAGAGTTAGCCTGGGCTTTTGGCGGCGAAGTGAAACAGAGCCCTGACCCCTTCATTGAGCTTCTTCAAGCATTATTGTCTCTTGCTTGGGTCTTTCTCGTTGCAGATGAGGCCCATCCACTCTAGTGGAGGGTCGTGCACCTCTCCTGGGGTTTTCAAGGCACTGATTTTTCCAGTGTCCTTCTTTCCTGCAGTAGGCACATTGGTCCTTCCCCATGGCTTGGCGGTGCCCAGAGGTTAGTCTCTCCGTGAGTGGGCCATGCTCTCCTTTTCCTGAGTCTCTGGGGTATCTCATGGCAATTACGATTATTTTAGCTAGCTTCTTTGTCTCTGTCGTGCTAGGGTCATCTCTGTTGGTATACACTCAATGAGCCACTTGTACCAAATCGCTAAGATTTTTCCCTTCAAACCCTTCCCACTTCTTTGTCATGTCTGAGGCAGACTGACTGAGTAATAAAGGCAGTACTTATTGCCCTCCTGTTTTCAGTGCCTCCGGGCCGTTAGGGGTATAAAGCCCGTAGGCTTCCCTCAGCCACTCTAGAAAGGCAGGCGGACATTCTCTTATAGGAACCTGAAAATTCTCACTGACCTTAGATAAATTCATAGGTTTCCTAGCTCTTCTGCAGAGGGTCATGTAAGAGCAATGGTTGATACCTGGTAAAGCCCTCTGGGCCTTGCTAGGAATTGAGATCCCACATTGTTGGTGTAGTGGCCAAAAGAGTTTCTCTCAAGTGGGGAGTGCCCGCTCGCTGACCATCAGGTTCACTGACTGCTTACTGGGCCTCTGTCTGGAAGGGCTACCCTCCTCCGTTGTGAACAGCACCTGGAGAAGTTGTTGGCAAGCATTCCAGGTGGGCTGATGAGTATGGAAGTCATACCAGTACTAGTGTGTGTGGGGGGCTGCTTGTTAGGGGTGGGGGTGAATTTGGGGGGCCTGTGGGGGAGGGAGTGACTCAATAAGGGCCTGTTAGAAGTTTTCTATTTCTGGACCCTAGAAACCTTATGGGGCGGGGGTTGAAAGAAAGGGTTTGAAGCCAGCTCTCCCACTCCCGGAGTTCTCCTGCAAAATGGGATAAAGCCGATTAGGGGAGAGTGATGGGGAGGGGAGGGGAGGGGAGGGGAGGGGAGGGGGGAGGGGTAGGGGAGGGGAGAGGGGTAGGGGAGGGGAGAGGTGAGGGAAGGGAGGGGTGAGGGAGGGGAGGGGAGGGGAGGGGAGGGGAGGGGCGGGGGAGGGTGATGGGGAGGGATGGCCTCCACCTATGTGGTTTTGGGAACTTGGACCGTTTGTTTTTCCGGTCCTTCCATGTTTCCTGAAACCTTGGAAACAAGGGCCCTTTCTTTGCAGGAGGGAGTAAGTCTTTTGTATTTGCAGGCTTCTTAGTGGCAATGTCAGCCCACACTTGAAGTAACGGGATCAGATCGGGATATCCTGGTTCCCTTTAACCATAACTATGAACTCTTAGTAATAGGGGATGGGAAAACTAGTCTTGCGTGGGTCAATCAGGGACTCCTTCTGCCCCATCACTTTTAAACAAATTGTAGAGTCTCCAAGCTTTTGGGTTGAAACCACATCCTCTTGGTGAATGCCGAGAGCAGGGGTCCTCAAACTACAACCTGTGGGCCACATGCAGACAGCCGAGGACGTTGATCCTTTCTGCCGGGTGTATGTGCCCCATTTATTTTTTTTTTTGAACTTCAAATCAAGATGTGCAGTGTGCACATGAATTTGTTCGTAATATTTGTTTTTTTAAACTATAGTCTTTCCTTCAAAAGGCCTGAGGGATAGTGAACTGGCCCCTTGGGTAAACAGTTTAAGGACCCCTGCCCTAAGGTATCCTGGACTTAGGGGTTATTAATCTCCCAGCCCTGAAACATCCCTGAACATTCTACGCGTTGTAGGAGGCACCATGGGAATTTGGACCCCGGGTAATTTACAAGCATTTACTCCAATTGAACCCAAGAAAATTCAAAATGGCTTAGGCAGTTACTCTATTTTGGTCACTTTTGACTCGTCCTGCACTAGCCCATTATTTCCATTTAACTCTATAACGCGAAGCATGATGTTTTCATAACATTAAAAATGTATATATTAATACATATATATATATATTTATAACTATGAAAGTCCACAACAAAAAGAAAATTTTTTCCCAAAATTAAAATTGAAGCGTTATAGGGTTAAAAAGAAGGATGGGTCTTATCAGCGGGTCCAAGAACTTAGCATCATAAATGAATCAGTGATCCGACTGCACCTAGTAGTGCCCAAACCTGTGCCCTCCTAGGGGAAAATGTGAATGCTTTTATCCCTCTTCCTGTACTTCCAATGAACAAACACACATGTCTGGTAATCCTAAGATTATTTTTGTTTCCTGTGACACTCACCTAATTTCAAGGCCACTGCCACCTCACAAGCTTAGCCTTGTCGTAGTCAAACTGTTCACCTTTTAGACCGTTTGTTTTTCTCAGAAGTTATGGGGTGATTAAAGCTTCTGAACCAAGTGTGCCAGGTCCACGATTACCATCTCCTGGACCACCTCAACCTTATCCATCCTGGATAAAGTTGCCCTCAATGGACAACCCCTCCCAGCAGTGTAGGAAGGGTATGGACCCAAAGCCCCACTTCGCCCGTTTTGCCAGCAGGAAGTAGCTAGAGATGTCGTCGCCCAGTACCCCAAAGATTTGGGTCCATATCTCTTCAGGGGGGCAAATGTTAGGTAGCTATGCTAGGGACTGGGGCATCCGTTATGCATGCCCATAGGGCCAAGATAAGAGCCCAGTTAGGAGAGGCACCCTGTGCATGCTCAGAGGTCCAGATTTCTGGCCATGAAGGGGAGGTCACCTGGGTGGTTCCTGTACCTGGATTGACCAATCTAGGCCATGTAAATTCAATTCAGCCACTGGGGTCGGCCAGACTTGCCCATCACGCCTCCCTAACGCTCATAAAACTCTCTTGAGTGCAGACCAGGCTTCTGCATGATTTCTCTCTCACTCAGGAAGGCTCTTTGGAGGCAGCTGTGCTGCACATGAGTGGCTGGTGGATACCGTTCAGATGCATGGCTTTCTGCTTGCAAGGGTTTTTGTCTCAGCTGACTGTAAGGGAGGAGGTAGTACGTCTGGATCACAGAGTATCCATGTCCACAAACGAGGCTGCTCATTCCACAGTCCTGGAAGTGCTTTATGAAAACCCTCTGCTTTGCAATGTCACTCCTTGTAGATTAGAGTGGGAGGGGCTGGGACCAAGGTATGCTGCCTCTTACTCCCACTTGCAGGTTTCTGGATGCTGATTGTATCTCTTACAGCATCAGTTAGTGGGCTTGTTGTCTGCCTCAGGCTTTGTTCACGGAGATCCTCCAGCTAGTTGGTGGTGTGTGCGCATGAGCAGAGGCTTCCTGCCAATCCCCCATGAGTAGTAGAGCTCCCATGGTGTGGACTCCATGAAAGCCTTGCCCCAGGCAGCACGCTTACAAAGGAGGGTGGGCCCTGCAGGACAGAGGACCATTCCCCCTGTGGAATGGCCTCAGAGATCCACCTCCCTCTCTGGCCAGCTGCTGGGGCTGTGGGTCCTAAGCATCATGGCTGACTCAGTAATAGACACAGGGTGAGGCGACTCCAGTAGCTGTTTTGACTGGTCTAATCCAGCCTGAGATCATCCTTGCATGAGCCCTCTGCCAAGATTATTTTTGTTTCTTTTATGATCTTTTCATTAGTGGCTCCTACAACACTAACCACAATCCATAAATACATCAGCTGTTTGAAGCACATCTGTACATTAATTGCCCTCCTTATTCACAAAATATCCACTCTCCACCCAAGCCCCTGGCCTCAGCTCCTCATTTTTCCCCCCTCAATGCCCGCCACCCATCCCTCATCAATCCTTGGAAATGTACTAATTCTTTTGCCTTATCTTCACCCACCTTTCTTTTGAGGTCAATGAAGATCCTTGTAATCGGTTCCCACTTTCCATCCTGCCCTTCCTCCACCCTCCCAGTATCTCCACTCATAACACTGGTAAAGGGCCCATCCACTCTGGATTCCCCTTGTTTGAAATTCCTATCGGTACTAGAATACTTTCTCTAGTTTGGCCAGATTAGTATGGTAGAACTGGGATCATGATAGTGGGGCAAGAGAAAGCATTAAGAACTAGAGGAAAGTTGTGTTTCATCTTTGCTGTCCCATACCCTGTATTCTTTAATCTCCACTCTGAGATCCTTCTGTAAGGGGATGTCCAGTGCACTGCAAATAGGTTTTGGGTCTATACCCGGCAGTCCCCTCTCATTCTCCATGATAAGATTTTTTTGTTCTCATGATGCCTGTTGCCTTATCCCTTTAAAACTTTGTGATCACACAGGCTGGTATGCTTTCTCCATGTGGGCTCTGTTGCTTCAGAGCCAGATGGCTGTTTCTTTGCCCTCAGGCCTTTAAGACCCCACACGCTATATCTTTAGGTAGCTGGACACCATCGGCTTTCTTCACCACATTTGCTTATGCAGCCGCTTTGTGGTCAGTGATTGTGTAGGGAAGGTGAGCATCTTAGAATGCCAATTTAATAGAACAGTGTTATTGCAATGAGGGAGTCCTTGAGCGGAGGCCCTATGTCCATCTGCTACCTTAATACTAAATCTATAAACATATGGACATAGATCTATTTCCCCATGCCCCTTTGTAAATATATGTACATATGTACATGCCTTTATTTAGACGTCTATAACTGGCCCTTGCTTCCCAGCTCACTCTTCTATACCCTTTGATTTTCCTCTTGTGCCCACTGCCATGCTCAGTCTTCTTTTGGGTTTCAGTAATTCCTCTTGGTTACATTACCTTTGATCACGCCCTACCAGGCCTCCTACATCCCCCTCACTACCATTTTCCATCACTTGTTGTACCCTTGTCTCTGGGTTTCTTTACACCACTTCCTTTCCCCCCACCGTGCTCACTCCCATGCCCAATGGAAAGGGCCGGTCACATGTTTACTCCTCCAGATTGTTCATCCAGCCTCTCTTAATTAGACAGACCTGTAAAGGTAATAACATGCACAAAACAAGACTGAGCTAAACCAAGCAGCAAAAAGAAAAAAAACAAAAATGAAAACAAAACCCAACCCAAATTCAATGACACTAAAAGAAAACAACACTAACCAGAAAGAAAAGTACAAGGACTGTGTGGTGAACTTTAGGAGTGTTTTCCAGTCCAGTCTGTGGGGGCACCGAACCCTGACCACAAAGTCCACCTTTGGCATTCCCCGGGGACTTTGATGCTCCGTTTTCTTACTCTTCCGCTGCACTCTCTTAGTGTCATGCATCGAAGTGGCAGGATCAGTTCGGGCGCAGTTCCCACACTGTGTGTCCAGTGTTGTCCCCTCTAAGGCTATGGGTCTTTGAGGGACGTTTCTCATCGTGGGGCTGCCCATGTGGTCTTCTCTGTGGATTGGCTTCTCTGATTGGGAACATCATCCTCAAGGTGTATTGGGCCAGGGTGTGCTCCATTCTCCCCTCCTCCCCCTTGTTCTGCCCTGTGTTCTCTGATCAGATATGTCCCTCTCCGTGAGCTGCAGATCCGGTGCCATCCTGTGAAATACAATCTTTTGGTGCTGCAAGGATGTGGGGGGGTGGGTATCAGCTCAGATCTTTTGAGAGTCCAGGAGATATTGACTGCTCGATGGGCACAGTTCTGTGGGGCACCGTGCTCTTGGTCCAGACGCTGGTTGTGAATATGACTTTGTTGTTAACCAGTTGTGTGTCTCTGGGTCAACTCCCGTGTGTTTTTGAGTGAGTTTTCTAATCTGCAAAGTAAATGTACAGGATTATCCAGACTCCCATGTCAGCAAGTTATCGAGAGGGGTTAATCAGAGACTGTTTCATATAGTGTGTACCTGCGCGCCGCATTCTAGACCTGCGATGGCAATTATGAGCTCAGGATAGAGATGGTGTCCAGCAGGTAACATACGTGGCTCCATATTGAAACAGGAAGCCCACTGTGTAGATTTGGTCCTTCCGTTGATGGCCACCGGCCACCTAGTCTTCTCCCGCTATAACTGCTTCACTGGCTCAGCAGCTGAGCCAGAAGCCAGTGATATCATAACCAGGTGGCTAACTGGGCCAAAGGGCTGATAGATATTTGTTATCTTGTTGTCTTGGGAAACCCACCTACCCTCCATGCAAACCTTCTGGTGTGAGTTATCTGTGGAAGGAATCATAGGCTCACAGTAATTCACATCTTTCTTCTTGAAAATGTGCCCATATTCCTTTCTGAACCTGACAAGGTGGCCCCTGTGTCCACCAAGAAATTTACTGCCTGGCCTCCTACTTGGAGAGTTAGCCTGGGCTTTTGGCGGCGAAGTGAAACAGAGCCCTGACCCCTTCATTGAGCTTCTTCAAGCATTATTGTCTCTTGCTTGGGTCTTTCTCGTTGCAGATGAGGCCCATCCACTCTAGTGGAGGGTCGTGCACCTCTCCTGGGGTTTTCAAGGCACTGATTTTTCCAGTGTCCTTCTTTCGTGCAGTAGGCACATTGGTCCTTCCCCATGGCTTGGCGGTGCCCAGAGGTTAGTCTCTCCGTGAGTGGGCCATGCTCTCCTTTTCCTGAGTCTCTGGGGTATCTCATGGCAATTACGATTATTTTAGCTAGCTTCTTTGTCTCTGTCGTGCTAGGGTCATCTCTGTTGGTATACACTCAATGAGCCACTTGTACCAAATCGCTAAGATTTTTCCCTTCAAACCCTTCCCACTTCTTTGTCATGTCTGAGGCAGACTGACTGAGTAATAAAGGCAGTACTTATTGCCCTCCTGTTTTCAGTGCCTCCGGGCCGTTAGGGGTATAAAGCCCGTAGGCTTCCCTCAGCCACTCTAGAAAGGCAGGCGGACATTCTCTTATAGGAACCTGAAAATTCTCACTGACCTTAGATAAATTCATAGGTTTCCTAGCTCTTCTGCAGAGGGTCATGTAAGAGCAATGGTTGATACCTGGTAAAGCCCTCTGGGCCTTGCTAGGAATTGAGATCCCACATTGTTGGTGTAGTGGCCAAAAGAGTTTCTCTCAAGTGGGGAGTGCCCGCTCGCTGACCATCTGGTTAACTGACTGCTTACTGGGCCTCTGTCTGGAAGGGCTACCCTCCTCCGTTGTGAACAGCACCTGGAGAAGTTGTTGGCAAGCATTCCAGGTGGGCTGATGAGTATGGAAGTCATACCAGTACTAGTGTGTGTGGGGGGCTGCTTGTTAGGGGTGGGGGTGAATTTGGGGGGCCGGTGGGGGAGGGAGTGACTCAATAAGGGCCTGTTAGAAGTTTTCTATTTCTGGACCCTAGAAACCTTATGGGGCGGGGGTTGAAAGAAAGGGTTTGAAGCCAGCTCTCCCAATCCCAGAGATCTCCTGCAAAATGGGATAAAGCCGATTAGGGGAGAGTGATGGGGAGGGGAGGGGAGGGGAGGGGAGGGAGGGGAGGGGGGAGGGGTAGGGGAGGGGAGATGGGTAGGGGAGGGGAGAGGTGAGGGAAGGGAGGGGTGAGGGAGGGGAGGGGTGGGGGTGGGGAGGGGCGGGGGAGGGTGATGTGGAGGGATGGCCTCCACCTATGTGGTTTTGGGAACTTGGACCGTTTGTTTTTCCGGTCCTTCCATGTTTCCTGAAACCTTGGAAACAAGGGCCCTTTCTTTGCAGGAGGGAGTAAGTCTTTTGTATTTGCAGGCTTCTTAGTGGCAATGTCAGCCCACACTTGAAGTAACGGGATCAGATCGGGATATCCTGGTTCCCTTTAACCATAACTATGAACTCTTAGTAATAGGGGATGGGAAAACTAGTCTTGCGTGGGTCAATCAGGGACTCCTTCTGCCCCATCACTTTTAAACAAATTGTAGAGTCTCCAAGCTTTTGGGTTGAAACCACATCCTCTTGGTGAATGCCGAGAGCAGGGGTCCTCAAACTACAACCTGTGGGCCACATGCAGACAGCCGAGGACGTTGATCCTTTCTGCCGGGTGTATGTGCCCCATTTATTTTTTTTTGAACTTCAAATCAAGATGTGCAGTGTGCACATGAATTTGTTCGTAATATTTGTTTTTTTAAACTATAGTCTTTCCTTCAAAAGGCCTGAGGGATAGTGAACTGGCCCCTTGGGTAAACAGTTTAAGGACCCCTGCCCTAAGGTATCCTGGACTTAGGGGTTATTAATCTCCCAGCCCTGAAACATCCCTGAACATTCTACGCGTTGTAGGAGGCACCATGGGAATTTGGACCCCGGGTAATTTACAAGCCTTTACTGCAATTGAACCCAAGAAAATTCAAAATGGCTTAGGCAGTTACTCTATTTTGGTCACTTTTGACTCGTCCTGCACTAGCCCATTATTTCCATTTAACTCTATAACGCGAAGCATGATGTTTTCATAACATTAAAAATGTATATATTAATACATATATATATATTTATAACTATGAAAGTCCACAACAAAAAGAAAATTTTTTCCCAAAATTAAAATTGAAGCGTTATAGGGTTAAAAAGAAGGATGGGTCTTATCAGCGGGTCCAAGAACTTAGCATCATAAATGAATCAGTGATCCGACTGCACCTAGTAGTGCCCAAACCTGTGCCCTCCTAGGGGAAAATGTGAATGCTTTTATCCCTCTTCCTGTACTTCCAATGAACAAACACACATGTCTGGTAATCCTAAGATTATTTTTGTTTCCTGTGACACTCACCTAATTTCAAGGCCACTGCCACCTCACAAGCTTAGCCTTGTCGTAGTCAAACTGTTCACCTTTTAGACCGTTTGTTTTTCTCAGAAGTTATGGGGTGATTAAAGCTTCTGAACCAAGTGTGCCAGGTCCACGATTACCATCTCCTGGACCACCTCAACCTTATCCATCCTGGATAAAGTTGCCCTCAATGGACAACCCCTCCCAGCAGTGTAGGAAGGGTATGGACCCAAAGCCCCACTTCGCCCGTTTTGCCAGCAGGAAGTAGCTAGAGATGTCGTCGCCCAGTACCCCAAAGATTTGGGTCCATATCTCTTCAGGGGGGCAAATGTTAGGTAGCTATGCTAGGGACTGGGGCATCCGTTATGCATGCCCATAGGGCCAAGATAAGAGCCCAGTTAGGAGAGGCACCCTGTGCATGCTCAGAGGTCCAGATTTCTGGCCATGAAGGGGAGGTCACCTGGGTGGTTCCTGTACCTGGATTGACCAATCTAGGCCATGTAAATTCAATTCAGCCACTGGGGTCGGCCAGACTTGCCCATCACGCCTCCCTAACGCTCATAAAACTCTCTTGAGTGCAGACCAGGCTTCTGCATGATTTCTCTCTCACTCAGGAAGGCTCTTTGGAGGCAGCTGTGCTGCACATGAGTGGCTGGTGGATACTGTTCAGATGCATGGCTTTCTGCTTGCAAGGGTTTTTGTCTCAGCTGACTGTAAGGGAGGAGGTAGTACGTCTGGATCACAGAGTATCCATGTCCACAAACGAGGCTGCTCATTCCACAGTCCTGGAAGTGCTTTATGAAAACCCTCTGCTTTGCAATGTCACTCCTTGTAGATTAGAGTGGGAGGGGCTGGGACCAAGGTATGCTGCCTCTTACTCCCACTTGCAGGTTTCTGGATGCTGATTGTATCTCTTACAGCATCAGTTAGTGGGCTTGTTGTCTGCCTCAGGCTTTGTTCACGGAGATCCTCCAGCTAGTTGGTGGTGTGTGCGCATGAGCAGAGGCTTCCTGCCAATCCCCCATGAGTAGTAGAGCTCCCATGGTGTGGACTCCATGAAAGCCTTGCCCCAGGCAGCACGCTTACAAAGGAGGGTGGGCCCTGCAGGACAGAGGACCATTCCCCCTGTGGAATGGCCTCAGAGATCCACCTCCCTCTCTGGCCAGCTGCTGGGGCTGTGGGTCCTAAGCATCATGGCTGACTCAGTAATAGACACAGGGTGAGGCGACTCCAGTAGCTGTTTTGACTGGTCTAATCCAGCCTGAGATCATCCTTGCATGAGCCCTCTGCCAAGATTATTTTTGTTTCTTTTATGATCTTTTCATTAGTGGCTCCTACAACACTAACCACAATCCATAAATACATCAGCTGTTTGAAGCACATCTGTACATTAATTGCCCTCCTTATTCACAAAATATCCACTCTCCACCCAAGCCCCTGGCCTCAGCTCCTCATTTTTCCCCCCTCAATGCCCGCCACCCATCCCTCATCAATCCTTGGAAATGTACTAATTCTTTTGCCTTATCTTCACCCACCTTTCTTTTGAGGTCAATGAAGATCCTTGTAATCGGTTCCCACTTTCCATCCTGCCCTTCCTCCACCCTCCCAGTATCTCCACTCATAACACTGGTAAAGGGCCCATCCACTCTGGATTCCCCTTGTTTGAAATTCCTATCGGTACTAGAATACTTTCTCTAGTTTGGCCAGATTAGTATGGTAGAACTGGGATCATGATAGTGGGGCAAGAGAAAGCATTAAGAACTAGAGGAAAGTTGTGTTTCATCTTTGCTGTCTCATACCCTGTATTCTTTAATCCCCACTCTGAGATCCTTCTGTAAGGGGATGTCCAGTGCACTGCAAATAGGTTTTGGGTCTATACCCGGCAGTCCCCTCTCATTCTCCATGATAAGATTTTTTTGTTCTCATGATGCCTGTTGCCTTATCCCTTTAAAACTTTGTGATCACACAGGCTGGTATGCTTTCTCCCTGTGGGCTCTGTTGCTTCAGAGCCAGATGGCTGTTTCTTTGCCCTCAGGCCTTTAAGACCCCACACGCTATATCTTTAGGTAGCTGGACACCATCGGCTTTCTTCACCACATTTGCTTATGCAGCCGCTTTGTGGTCAGTGATTGTGTAGGGAAGGTGAGCATCTTAGAATGCCAATTTAATAGAACAGTGTTATTGCAATGAGGGAGTCCTTGAGCGGAGGCCCTATGTCCATCTGCTACCTTAATACTAAATCTATAAACATATGGACATAGATCTATTTCCCCATGCCCCTTTGTAAATATATGTACATATGTACATGCCTTTATTTAGACGTCTATAACTGGCCCTTGCTTCCCAGCTCACTCTTCTATACCCTTTGATTTTCCTCTTGTGCCCACTGCCATGCTCAGTCTTCTTTTGGGTTTCAGTAATTCCTCTTGGTTACATTACCTTTGATCACGCCCTACCAGGCCTCCTACATCCCCCTCACTACCATTTTCCATCACTTGTTGTACCCTTGTCTCTGGGTTTCTTTACACCACTTCCTTTCCCCCCACCGTCCTCACTCCCATGCCCAATGGAAAGGGCCGGTCACATGTTTACTCCTCCAGATTGTTCATCCAGCCTCTCTTAATTAGACAGACCTGTAAAGGTAATAACATGCACAAAACAAGACTGAGCTAAACCAAGCAGCAAAAAGAAAAAAAACAAAAACAAAAATGAAAACAAAACCCAACCCAAATCCAATGACACTAAAAGAAAACAACACTAACCAGAAAGAAAAGTACAAGGACTGTGTGGTGAACTTTAGGAGTGTTTTCCAGTCCAGTCTGTGGGGGCACCGAACCCTGACCACAAAGTCCACCTTTGGCATTCCCCGGGGACTTTGATGCTCCGTTTTCTTACTCTTCCGCTGCACTCTCTTAGTGTCATGCATCGAAGTGGAAGGATCAGTTCGGGCGCAGTTCCCACACTGTGTGTCCAGTGTTGTCCCCTCTAAGGCTATGGGTCTTTGAGGGACGTTTCTCATCGTGGGGCTGCCCATGTGGTCTTCTCTGTGGATTGGCTTCTCTGATTGGGAACATCATCCTCAAGGTGTATTGGGCCAGGGTGTGCTCCATTCTCCCCTCCTCCCCCTTGTTCTGCCCTGTGTTCTCTGATCAGATATGTCCCTCTCCGTGAGCTGCAGATCCGGTGCCATCCTGTGAAATACAATCTTTTGGTGCTGCAAGGATGTGGGGGGGTGGGTATCAGCTCAGATCTTTTGAGAGTCCAGGAGATATTGACTGCTCGATGGGCACAGTTCTGTGGGGCACCGTGCTCTTGGTCCAGACGCTGGTTGTGAATATGACTTTGTTGTTAACCAGTTGTGTGTCTCTGGGTCAACTCCCGTGTGTTTTTGAGTGAGTTTTCTAATCTGCAAAGTAAATGTACAGGATTATCCAGACTCCCATGTCAGCAAGTTATCGAGAGGGGTTAATCAGAGACTGTTTCATATAGTGTGTACCTGCGCGCCGCATTCTAGACCTGCGATGGCAATTATGAGCTCAGGATAGAGATGGTGTCCAGCAGGTAACATACGTGGCTCCATATTGAAACAGGAAGCCCACTGTGTAGACTTGGTCCTTCCGTTGATGGCCACCGGCCACCTAGTCTTCTCCCGCTATAACTGCTTCACTGGCTCAGCAGCTGAGCCAGAAGCCAGTGATATCATAACCAGGTGGCTAACTGGGCCAAAGGGCTGATAGATATTTGTTATCTTGTTGTCTTGGGAAACCCACCTACCCTCCATGCAAACCTTCTGGTGTGAGTTATCTGTGGAAGGAATCATAGGCTCACAGTAATTCACATCTTTCTTCTTGAAAATGTGCCCATATTCCTTTCTGAACCTGACAAGGTGGCCCCTGTGTCCACCAAGAAATTTACTGCCTGGCCTCCTACTTGGAGAGTTAGCCTGGGCTTTTGGCGGCGAAGTGAAACAGAGCCCTGACCCCTTCATTGAGCTTCTTCAAGCATTATTGTCTCTTGCTTGGGTCTTTCTACGTGCAGATGAGGCCCATCCACTCTAGTGGAGGGTCGTGCACCTCTCCTGGGGTTTTCAAGGCACTGATTTTTCCAGTGTCCTTCTTTCCTGCAGTAGGCACATTGGTCCTTCCCCATGGCTTGGCGGTGCCCAGAGGTTAGTCTCTCCGTGAGTGGGCCATGCTCTCCTTTTCCTGAGTCTCTGGGGTATCTCATGGCAATTACGATTATTTTAGCTAGCTTCTTTGTCTCTGTCGTGCTAGGGTCATCTCTGTTGGTATACACTCAATGAGCCACTTGTACCAAATCGCTAAGATTTTTCCCTTCAAACCCTTCCCACTTCTTTGTCATGTCTGAGGCAGACTGACTGAGTAATAAAGGCAGTACTTATTGCCCTCCTGTTTTCAGTGCCTCCGGGCCGTTAGGGGTATAAAGCCCGTAGGCTTCCCTCAGCCACTCTAGAAAGGCAGGCGGACATTCTCTTATAGGAACCTGAAAATTCTCACTGACCTTAGATAAATTCATAGGTTTCCTAGCTCTTCTGCAGAGGGTCATGTAAGAGCAATGGTTGATACCTGGTAAAGCCCTCTGGGCCTTGCTAGGAATTGAGATCCCACATTGTTGGTGTAGTGGCCAAAAGAGTTTCTCTCAAGTGGGGAGTGCCCGCTCGCTGACCATCAGGTTCACTGACTGCTTACTGGGCCTCTGTCTGGAAGGGCTACCCTCCTCCGTTGTGAACAGCACCTGGAGAAGTTGTTGGCAAGCATTCCAGGTGGGCTGATGAGTATGGAAGTCATACCAGTACTAGTGTGTGTGGGGGGCTGCTTGTTAGGGGTGGGGGTGAATTTGGGGGGCCGGTGGGGGAGGGAGTGACTCAATAAGGGCCTGTTAGAAGTTTTCTATTTCTGGACCCTAGAAACCTTATGGGGCGGGGGTTGAAAGAAAGGGTTTGAAGCCAGCTCTCCCACTCCCAGAGTTCTCCTGCAAAATGGGATAAAGCCGATTAGGGGAGAGTGATGGGGAGGGGAGGGGAGGGGAGGGGAGGGGAGGGGAGGGGAGGGGAGGGGAGGGGGGAGGGGTAGGGGAGGGGAGAGGGGTAGGGGAGGGGAGAGGTGAGGGAAGGGAGGGGTGAGGGAGGGGAGGGGTGGGGGAGGGGAGGGGCGGGGGAGGGTGATGGGGAGGGATGGCCTCCACCTATGTGGTTTTGGGAACTTGGACCGTTTGTTTTTCCGGTCCTTCCATGTTTCCTGAAACCTTGGAAACAAGGGCCCTTTCTTTGCAGGAGGGAGTAAGTCTTTTATATTTGCAGGCTTCTTAGTGGCAATGTCAGCCCACACTTGAAGTAAAGGGATCAGATCGGGATATCCTGGTTCCCTTTAACCATAACTATGAACTCTTAGTAATAGGGGATGGGAAAACTAGTCTTGCGTGGGTCAATCAGGGACTCCTTCTGCCCCATCACTTTTAAACAAATTGTAGAGTCTCCAAGCTTTTGGGTTGAAACCACATCCTCTTGGTGAATGCCGAGAGCAGGGGTCCTCAAACTACAACCTGTGGGCCACATGCAGACAGCCGAGGACGTTGATCCTTTCTGCCGGGTGTATGTGCCCCATTTATTTTTTTTTTGAACTTCAAATCAAGATGTGCAGTGTGCACATGAATTTGTTCGTAATATTTGTTTTTTTAAACTATAGTCTTTCCTTCAAAAGGCCTGAGGTATAGTGAACTGGCCCCTTGGGTAAACAGTTTAAGGACCCCTGCCCTAAGGTATCCTGGACTTAGGGGTTATTAATCTCCCAGCCCTGAAACATCCCTGAACATTCTACGCGTTGTAGGAGGCACCATGGGAATTTGGACCCCGGGTAATTTACAAGCCTTTACTCCAATTGAACCCAAGAAAATTCAAAATGGCTTAGGCAGTTACTCTATTTTGGTCACTTTTGACTCGTCCTGCACTAGCCCATTATTTCCATTTAACTCTATAACGCGAAGCATGATGTTTTCATAACATTAAAAATGTATATATTAATACATATATATATATTTATAACTATGAAAGTCCACAACAAAAAGAAAATTTTTTCCCAAAATTAAAATTGAAGCGTTATAGGGTTAAAAAGAAGGATGGGTCTTATCAGCGGGTCCAAGAGCTTAGCATCATAAATGAATCAGTGATCCGACTGCACCTAGTAGTGCCCAAACCTGTGCCCTCCTAGGGGAAAATGTGAATGCTTTTATCCCTCTTCCTGTACTTCCAATGAACAAACACACATGTCTGGTAATCCTAAGATTATTTTTGTTTCCTGTGACACTCACCTAATTTCAAGGCCACTGCCACCTCACAAGCTTAGCCTTGTCGTAGTCAAACTGTTCACCTTTTAGACCGTTTGTTTTTCTCAGAAGTTATGGGGTGATTAAAGCTTCTGAACCAAGTGTGCCAGGTCCACGATTACCATCTCCTGGACCACCTCAACCTTATCCATCCTGGATAAAGTTGCCCTCAATGGACAACCCCTCCCAGCAGTGTAGGAAGGGTATGGACCCAAAGCCCCACTTCGCCCGTTTTGCCAGCAGGAAGTAGCTAGAGATGTCGTCGCCCAGTACCCCAAAGATTTGGGTCCATATCTCTTCAGGGGGGCAAATGTTAGGTAGCTATGCTAGGGACTGGGGCATCCGTTATGCATGCCCATAGGGCCAAGATAAGAGCCCAGTTAGGAGAGGCACCCTGTGCATGCTCAGAGGTCCAGATTTCTGGCCATGAAGGGGAGGTCACCTGGGTGGTTCCTGTACCTGGATTGACCAATCTAGGCCATGTAAATTCAATTCAGCCACTGGGGTCGGCCAGACTTGCCCATCACGCCTCCCTAACGCTCATAAAACTCTCTTGAGTGCAGACCAGGCTTCTGCATGATTTCTCTCTCACTCAGGAAGGCTCTTTGGAGGCAGCTGTGCTGCACATGAGTGGCTGGTGGATACTGTTCAGATGCATGGCTTTCTGCTTGCAAGGGTTTTTGTCTCAGCTGACTGTAAGGGAGGAGGTAGTACGTCTGGATCACAGAGTATCCATGTCCACAAACGAGGCTGCTCATTCCACAGTCCTGGAAGTGCTTTATGAAAACCCTCTGCTTTGCAATGTCACTCCTTGTAGATTAGAGTGGGAGGGGCTGGGACCAAGGTATGCTGCCTCTTACTCCCACTTGCAGGTTTCTGGATGCTGATTGTATCTCTTACAGCATCAGTTAGTGGGCTTGTTGTCTGCCTCAGGCTTTGTTCACGGAGATCCTCCAGCTAGTTGGTGGTGTGTGCGCATGAGCAGAGGCTTCCTGCCAATCCCCCATGAGTAGTAGAGCTCCCATGGTGTGGACTCCATGAAAGCCTTGCCCCAGGCAGCACGCTTACAAAGGAGGGTGGGCCCTGCAGGACAGAGGACCATTCCCCCTGTGGAATGGCCTCAGAGATCCACCTCCCTCTCTGGCCAGCTGCTGGGGCTGTGGGTCCTAAGCATCATGGCTGACTCAGTAATAGACACAGGGTGAGGCGACTCCAGTAGCTGTTTTGACTGGTCTAATCCAGCCTGAGATCATCCTTGCATGAGCCCTCTGCCAAGATTATTTTTGTTTCTTTTATGATCTTTTCATTAGTGGCTCCTACAACACTAACCACAATCCATAAATACATCAGCTGTTTGAAGCACATCTGTACATTAATTGCCCTCCTTATTCACAAAATATCCACTCTCCACCCAAGCCCCTGGCCTCAGCTCCTCATTTTTCCCCCCTCAATGCCCGCCACCCATCCCTCATCAATCCTTGGAAATGTACTAATTCTTTTGCCTTATCTTCACCCACCTTTCTTTTGAGGTCAATGAAGATCCTTGTAATCGGTTCCCACTTTCCATCCTGCCCTTCCTCCACCCTCCCAGTATCTCCACTCATAACACTGGTAAAGGGCCCATCCACTCTGGATTCCCCTTGTTTGAAATTCCTATCGGTACTAGAATACTTTCTCTAGTTTGGCCAGATTAGTATGGTAGAACTGGGATCATGATAGTGGGGCAAGAGAAAGCATTAAGAACTAGAGGAAAGTTGTGTTTCATCTTTGCTGTCTCATACCCTGTATTCTTTAATCTCCACTCTGAGATCCTTCTGTAAGGGGATGTCCAGTGCACTGCAAATAGGTTTTGGGCCTAAACCCGGCCGTCCCCTCTCATTCTCCTTGATAAGATTTTTTTGTTCTCATGATGCCTGTTGCCTTATCCCTTTAAAACTTTGTGATCACACAGGCTGGTATGCTTTCTCCATGTGGGCTCTGTTGCTTCAGAGCCAGATGGCTGTTTCTTTGCCCTCAGGCCTTTAAGACCCCACACGCTATATCTTTAGGTAGCTGGACACCATCGGCTTTCTTCACCACATTTGCTTATGCAGCCGCTTTGTGGTCAGTGATTGTGTAGGGAAGGTGAGCATCTTAGAATGCCAATTTAATAGAACAGTGTTATTGCAATGAGGGAGTCCTTGAGCGGAGGCCCTATGTCCATCTGCTACCTTAATACTAAATCTATAAACATATGGACATAGATCTATTTCCCCATGCCCCTTTGTAAATATATGTACATATGTACATGCCTTTATTTAGATGTCTATAACTGGCCCTTGCTTCCCAGCTCACTCTTCTATACCCTTTGATTTTCCTCTTCTGCCCAGTGCCATGCTCAGTCTTCCTTTGGGTTTCAGTAATTCCTCTTGGTTACATTACCTTTGATCACGCCCTACCAGGCCTCCTACATCCCCCTCACTACCATTTTCCATCACTTGTTGTACCCTTGTCTCTGGGTTTCTTTACACCACTTCCTTTCCCCCCACCGTGCTCACTTCCATACCCAATGGAAAGGGCCGGTCACATGTTTACTCCTCCAGATTGTTCATCCAGCCTCTCTTAATTAGACAGACCTGTAAAGGTAATAACATGCACAAAACAAGACTAAGCTAAACCAAGCAGCAAAAAGAAAAAAAAACAAAAAAAAATGAAAACAAAACCCAACCCAAATCCAATGACACTAAAAGAAAACAACACTAACCAGAAAGAAAAGTACAAGGACTGTGTGGTGAACTTTAGGAGTGTTTTCCAGTCCAGTCTGTGGGGGCACCGAACCCTGACCACAAAGTCCACCTTTGGCATTCCCCGGGGACTTTGATGCTCCGTTTTCTTACTCTTCCGCTGCACTCTCTTAGTGTCATGCATCGAAGTGGCAGGATCAGTTCGGGCGCAGTTCCCACACTGTGTGTCCAGTGTTGTCCCCTCTAAGGCTATGGGTCTTTGAGGGACGTTTCTCATCGTGGGGCTGCCCATGTGGTCTTCTCTGTGGATTGGCTTCTCTGATTGGGAACAACACCCTCAAGGTGTATTGGGCCAGGGTGTGCTCCATTCTCCCCTCCTCCCCCTTGTTCTGCCCTGTGTTCTCTGATCAGATATGTCCCTCTCCGTGAGCTGCAGATCCGGTGCCATCCTGTGAAATACAATCTTTTGGTGCTGCAAGGATGTGGGGGGGTGGGTATCAGCTCAGATCTTTTGAGAGTCCAGGAGATATTGACTGCTCGATGGGCACAGTTCTGTGGGGCACCGTGCTCTTGGTCCAGACGCTGGTTGTGAATATGACTTTGTTGTTAACCAGTTGTGTGTCTCTGGGTCAACTCCCGTGTGTTTTTGAGTAAGTTTTCTAATCTGCAAAGTAAATGTACAGGATTATCCAGACTCCCATGTCAGCAAGTTATCGAGAGGGGTTAATCAGAGACTGTTTCATATAGTGTGTACCTGCGCGCCGCATTCTAGACCTGCGATGGCAATTATGAGCTCAGGATAGAGATGGTGTCCAGCAGGTAACATACGTGGCTCCATATTGAAACAGGAAGCCCACTGTGGAGATTTGGTCCTTCCGTTGATGGCCACCGGCCACCTAGTCTTCTCCTGCTATAACTGCTTCACTGGCTCAGCAGCTGATCCAGAAGCCAGTGATATCATAACCAGGTGGCTAACTGGGCCAAAGGGCTGATAGATATTTGTTATCTTGTTGTCTTGGGAAACCCACCTACCCTCCATGCAAACCTTCTGGTGTGAGTTATCTGTGGAAGGAATCATAGGCTCACAGTAATTCACATCTTTCTTCTTGAAAATGTGCCCATATTCCTTTCTGAACCTGACAAGGTGGCCCCTGTGTCCACCAAGAAATTTACTGCCTGGCCTCCTACTTGGAGAGTTAGCCTGGGCTTTTGGCGGCGAAGTGAAACAGAGCCCTGACCCCTTCATTGAGCTTCTTCAAGCATTATTGTCTCTTGCTTGGGTTTTTCTACGTGCAGATGAGGCCCATCCACTCTAGTGGAGGGTCGTGCACCTCTCCTGGGGTTTTCAAGGCACTGATTTTTCCAGTGTCCTTCTTTCCTGCAGTAGGGACATTGGTCCTTCCCCATGGCTTGGCAGTGCCCACAGGTTAGTCTCTCCGTGAGTGGGCCATGCTCTCCTTTTCCTGAGTCTCTGGGGTATCTCATGGCAATTACGATTATTTTAGCTAGCTTCTTTGTCTCTGTCGTGCTAGGGTCATCTCTGTTGGTATACACTCAATGAGCCACTTGTACCAAATCGCTAAGATTTTTCCCTTCAAACCCTTCCCATTTCTTTGTCATGTCTGAGGCAGACTGACTGAGTAATAAAGGCAGTACTTATTGCCCTCCTGTTTTCAGTGCCTCCGGGCCGTTAGGGGTATAAAGCCCGTAGGCTTCCCTCAGCCACTCTAGAAAGGCAGGCGGACATTCTCTTATAGGAACCTGAAAATTCTCACTGACCTTAGATAAATTCATATGTTTCCTAGCTCTTCTGCAGAGGGTCATGTAAGAGCAATGGTTGATACCTGGTAAAGCCCTCTGGGCCTTGCTAGGAATTGAGATCCCACATTGTTGGTGTAGTGGCCAAAAGAGTTTCTCTCAAGTGGGGAGTGCCCACTCGCTGACCATCTGGTTCACTGACTGCTTACTGGGCCTCTGTCTGGAAGGGCTACCCTTCCTCCGTTGTGAACACCACCTGGAGAAGTTGCTGGCCATCAGTCCAGGTGGGCTGATGAGTATGGAAGAAATACCAGAACTAGTGTGTGTGGTGGGCTGCTGGTTGGTGGTAGGGGTGAGTTTGGGGGGCCGGTGGGGGAGAGAGTGACTCAATTAGGGCCTGTTAGAAGTTTTCTATTTCTGGCCCTTAGAAACCTTATAGGGCGGGGGTGGATCCAAAGGGTCTGAAGCCAGCTCTCCCTCTCCCAGAGTTCTTGTGCAAAATGAGATAAAGCTGATTAGGGGAGAGAGATCGGAAGGGGAGGGGAGGGAAAGGAAGGGAGAAGAGGGGGTGGGGGAGGTGGGCGTGGAGGGATGGCCTCCACATATGTGGTTTTGGGAACTTGGACCGTTTGTTTTTCCGGTCCTGCCATGTTTCCTGAAACCTTGGAAACAAGGACCCTTTCTTTGAGGGATGGAGTAAGTCTTATATTTGCAGGCTTCTTCGTGGCAATGTCAGCCCACACTTGAATTAAAAGAATCAGATCGGGATGTCCTGGTTCCCCTTAACCATAACTATGAACTCTTAGTAATAGGGGATGGGAAAACTAGTCTTGCATGGGTCAATCAGGGACTCCTTCTGCCCCATCACTTTTAAACAAATTGTAGAGTCTCCAAGCTTTTGGGTTGAAACCACATCCTCTTGGTGAATGCCTATAGCAGGGGACCTAAAACTACAACCTGTGGGCCACATGCAGACAGCCGAGGACATTGTTCCTTTCTGCCGTTTGTATGTGCCCCATTTATTTTTGAGCTTCAAATCAAGATGTGCAGTGTGCACATGAATTTGTTCGTAATTTTTTTTTAACCTATAGTCTGTCCCTCCAATGGCCTGAGGGACAGTGAACTGGCCCCCTGGGTAAACAGTTTCAGGACCCCTGCCTTAAGGTATCCTGGACTTAGGGGTTACTAATCTCCCAGCCCTGAAACATCCCTGAACATTCTACCCGTTGTAGGAGGCACCATGGGAATTTGGACCCTGGGTAATTTACAAGCCTTTACTCCAATTGAACCCAAGAAAATTCAAAATGACTTAGGCAGTTACTCTATTTTGGTCACTTTGGACTCTTCCTGTACTAGCCCATTATTTCCATTTAACTCTATAACGTGGAGCATGATGTTTTCATAACATATAAAAATGTATATATTCATATATATATATTTATAACTATGAATGTCCACAACAAAAATAAAATAATATTTTCCCCAAATTAAAATTGAAGTGTTATTGGGTTAAAAAGGAAGATGGGTCTTATAAGCGAGTCAAAGACCTTAGCATCATAAATGAATCAGTGATCCCACTGCACCTAGTAGTGCCCAAACCTGTGCCCATCTAGGGGAAAGTGTGAATGCTTTTATCCCTCTTCCTATACTTCCAATGAACAAACACACATGTCTGGTAATTCTAAGATTTTTTTTGTTTCCTGTGACACTCACCTAATTTCAAGGCCACTGCCACCTCAGAAGCTTAGCCTTGTCGTAGTCAAACTGTTCACCTTTTCTACCGTTTGTTTTTCCCAGAAGTTATCGGGTGACTAAAACTTCTGAACCAAGTGTGCCAGGTCCATGACTACCACCTCCTGGACTACCTCAACCTTATCCATCCTGGATAAAGTTGCCCTCAATGGACAAACCCTCCCTGCATTGTAGGAAGGGTATGGACCCAAAGCCCCACCTCGCCGGTTTTTCCAGCAGGAGGTAGCTAGAGATGTTGTTGCCCAGTAGCCCAAAGATTTGGATCCATATCTCTTCAGGGGGGCAAATGTTAGGTAGCTATCCTAGGGACTGGGGCATCCGTTATGCATGCCCATAGGGCCAAGATAAGAGCCCAGTTAGGAGAGGCACCCTGTGCATGCTCAGAGGTCCAGGTTTCTGGCCATGAAGGGGAGGTACACCTGGGTGGGTCCTGTACCTGGATTGACCAACCAAGGCCATGTAAATTCAATTCAGCCACTGGGGTTGGCCAGAATTGCCCACCATGCCTCACTAACGCTCATAAAACTCACTTGAGTGACAGACCAGGCTTCTGCTTGATTTCTCTCTCACTCGGGAAGGCTCTTTGGAGGCAGCAGGGCTGCACATGAGTGGCTGGTAGATACTGTTCAGATGCATGTCTTTCTGCTTGCAAGCGTTTTTGTCTCAGCTGCCTGGAAGGGAGGAGGTAGTACGTCTGGATCACAGGGTATCCATGTCCACAAATGTGGCTGCTCATTCGACAGTCCTGGCAGTGCTTTATGAAAACCCTCTGCTTTGCAATGTCACTCCTTGTAGATTAGAGTGGGAGGCGCTGGGACCAACGTATGCTGCCTCTTACTCCCTGTTGCAGGTTTCTGGATGCTGATTGTATCTCTTACAGCATCAGTTAGTGGGCTTGCTGTCTGCCTCAGGCTTTGTTCACGGAGATCCTCCAGCTAGTTGGTGGTGTGTGCGCATGAGCAGAGGCTTCCTGCCAATCCCCCATGAGTAGTAGAGCTCCCATGTTGTGGACTCCATGAAATCCGTGCCCCAGACAGCACGCTTACAAAGGAGGGTGGGCCCTGCAGGACAGATGACCATTCCCCCTGTGGAATCGCCTCAGAGACCCAGGTCCTTCACTGGCCAGCTGCTGGGGCTGTGGACCCTAAGCTTCATGCCTGACTCAGGAATAGACACAGGGTGAGGAGACTCCAGTAGCTGTTTTGTCTGGTCTAATCCAGCCTGAGATCATCCTTGCATGAGCCCTCTGCCAAGATTATTTTTGTTTCTTGTATGATATTTTCATTAGTGGCTCCTACAAAACTAACCACAATCCATATATACAACAGCTGTTTGAAGCACATCTGTACATTAATTGCCCTCATTATTCTCAAAATCTCCACCCTCCACCCAAGCCCCTGACCCCAGCTCCTCATTTTTCCCCCCTCAATGCCCGCCACCCATCCCTCATCAATCCTTGGAAATGTACTAATTCTTTTGTCATATCTTCACCCACCTTTCTTTTGAGGTCAATGAAGATCCTTGTAATCGATTCCCACTTTCCATCTTGGCATTCCTTCACCCTCCCAGTATCTCCACTCATAACACTGGTCCTAAAGGGCCCATCCACCCTGGATTCCCCGTGTTTGAAATTCCTATCTGTACTAGAATACCTTCTCTAGTTTGGCCAGATTAGTATGGTAGAACTGGGATCATGATAGTGGGGCAAGAGGAAGCATTAAGAAATAGAGGAAAGTTGTGTTTCATCTTTGCTGTCTCATACCCTGTATTCTTTAATCTTCTCTCTGAGCTCCTTTTGTAAGCGGATGTCCAGTGCACTGCAAATACGTTTTGGGTCTATACCCGGCAGTCCCCTCTCATTCTCCATGATAAGATTTTTTTGTTCTCATGATGCCTGTTGCCTTATCCCTTTGAAACTTTGTGATCACCCAGGCTGGTATGCTTCCTCCTTATGGGCTCTGTTGCTTCTGAGCCAGATGACTGCTTCTTTACTTTCAAGCCTTTAAGACCCCACACGCTATATCTTTGGTAGCTGGACACCATCGGCTTTCTTCACCACAATTGCTTATGCAGCCGCTTTGTGGTCAGTGATCGTGTAGGGAAGGTGAGCATCGTAGAATGCCAATTTAATAGAACAGTGTTCTTGCAATGAGGGAGTCCTTGAGCGGAATCCCTATGTCCATCTGCTACCTTAATACTAAATCTATAAACATATGTTCATAGATCTATTTCCCTATGCCCCTTTGTAAATATATGTACATATGTACATGCCTTTATTTAGACGTCTATAACTGGCCCTTGCTTCCCAGCTCACTCTTCTATACCGTTTGATTTTCCTCTTGTGCCCACTGCCATGCTCAATCTGCCTTTGGGTTTCAGTAATTACTCTTTGTTACATTACCCTTGATCACGCCCTTCCAGGCCTCCTACATCTCCCTCACCACCGATTTCCATCACTTGTTGTTCCCTTGTCTCTGGGTTTCTTGACACCACTTCCTTTCCCCCCACCGTCCTCACTCCCATGCCCAATGGAAAGGGCCGGTCACATGTTTACTCCTCCAGATTGTTCATCCAGCCTCTCTTAATTAGACAGACCTGTAAAGGTAATAACATGCACAAAACAAGACTGAGCAAAACCAAGCAGCAAAAAGAAAAAAAACAAACAAAAATGAAAACAAAACCCAACCCAAATCCAATGACACTAAAAGAAAACAACATTAACCAAGAAAGAAAAGTACAAGGACTGTGTTGTGAAATTTAGGAGTGTTTTCCAGTCCAGTCTGTTGGGGCACAGAGCCCTGAACACAAAGTCCACCTTTGGCATTCCCCGAGGACTTTGATGCTCCGTTTTCTTACTCTTCCGCTGCACTCTCTTAGTGTCATGCCTTGATGTGGCAGGATCAGTTCGGGCGCAGTTCCCACACTGTGTCTCCAGTGTTGTCCACTCTAGGGCTATGGGTCTTTGAGGGACGTTTCTCATCGTGGGGCTGCCCATGTGGTCTTCTCTGTGGACTGGCTTCTCTGATTGGGAACATCATCCTCAAGGTGTAGAGGGCCAGGATGTGCTCCGCTCTCCCCTCCTCCCCCTTGTTCAGCCCTGTGTTCTCTGATCAGATATGTCCTTCTTCGCGAGCTGCAGATCCGGTGCCATCCTGTGAAATACAATCTTTGGGGGCTGCAAGGATGTGGGTGGGTGGGTGTCAGCTCAGATCTTTTGGGAGTCCAGGAGATATTGAATGCTCGATGGGCACAGTTCTGTGGGGCGCCGTGCTCTTGGACCCGACGCTGCTTTTGAATATGACTTTGTTGTTAGCCAGTTGTGTGTCTCTGGGTCAACTCCCGTGTGTTTTTGAGTGAGTTTTCTCATCTGGAAAGTAAATGTATTGGATTATCCAGACTCCCATGTCAGCAAGTTATCGAGAGGGCTTAATCAGAGACTGTTTCATATAGTGTGTACCTGCGAGCTGCATTCTAGACCTGGGGTGGCAATTCTGAGCTCAGAATAGAGATGGTGTCCAGCAGGTGACAGACTTGGCTCCATATTGAAACAGGAAGCCCACTGTGGAGATTTGGTCCTTCCGTCGATGGCCACTGGCCACCTAGCCTTCTCCTGCTATAACTGCTTCACTGGCTCAGCAGCTGAGCCAGGAGCCAGTGCCATCATAACCAGGTGGCTAACTGGTACAATTGCCAGATAGATATTTGTTATCTTTTTGTCTTGGGAAGCCCACCTAACCTCCATGCAAACTTTCTGGTGTGAGTTATCTGTGAAAGGAATCATAGGCTCACAATAATTCACATCTTTCTTCTTGAAAATGTGCCCGTATTCCTTTCTGAACCTGAGAAGGTGGCCGCTGTGTCCACCAAGAAATTTACTGCCTGGCCTTCTACATGGAGAGTTAGCCTGGGCTTTTGGCGGCGAAGGGAAACAGTGCCGTGACCACTTCATTTAGCTTCTTCAAGCATTATTGACTCTTGCTTGGGTCTTTCTAGGTGCAGATGAGGCCCGTCCACTCTAGTTTAGGGTCGTGCACCTCTCCTGGGGTTTTCAAGGCACTGATTTTTCCAGTGTCCTTCTTTCCTGCAATAGGCACATTGATCCTTCCCCATGGCTTGCCAGTGCCCACAGGTTAGTCTCTCCGTGAGTGGGCCATGCTCTCCTTTTCCTGAGTCTCTGGGGTCTCTCATGGCACTTACCAGTATTTTAGCTAGTTTATTTGTCTCTGTCGTGCTAGGGTCATCTCTGTTGTTATACACTCAATGAGCCACTTGTACCAAATCACTAAGATTTTTCCCTTCAAACTCTTCCCACCTCTTTATCATGTCTGAGGCAGACTGACTGAGTCATAAAGGCAATACTTATTGCCCTCCTGTTCTCGGGGGCTCTGGGCCGTTAGCGGTATAACGCCCTTAGGCTTCAATCAGCCACTCTGGAAAGGCAGGCGTACATTCTCATGTAAGAGACTGAAAATTCTCACTGACCTTCGATAAATTCATAGGTTTCCTAGCTCTTCCGCAGAGGGTCATGTAAGATCAACGGGTGATACCTGGTAAAGCCCTCTGGGCCTTGCTAGGAATTGAGATTCCATATTGTTCGTGTAGTGGCTAAAAGAGATTTTCTAATGTGGGGAGTGCCCGCTCGCTGACCATCAGGTTCACTGACTGTTTACTGGGCCTTTGTCTGGAAGGGCTACCCTTCCTCGGTTGTGAACAGCACCTGGAGAATTTGCTGGCAATCATTTCAGGTGGGCTGATGAGTATGGAAGACATACCAGTACTAGTGTGTGGGTGTGGCTGCTGTTTGGGGGTGGATGTGAATTTGGGGGGCCGGGTGGGCAGGGAGTGACTCAATGAGGGCCTGTTAGAAGTTTTTTATTTCTGGCCCCTAGAAACCTTATAGGGCGGGGGTGAAACCAAGGGGTCTGAAGCCAGCTCTCCCACTCCCAGAGTTCTCCTGCAAAATGAAATAAAGCCGATTAGGTGAGAGAAATCAGGAGGGCAGGGGTGGGAAAGGGAGTGGGAGGGGGAGGGGATGGGGGACGAATGGCCTCCATCTATGTGGTTTTGGGAACTTGGACCGTTTGTTTTTCCGGTCCTGCCATGTTTCCTGAAACCTTGGAAACAAGGACCCTTTCTTTGAGGGAGGGAGTAAGTCTTTTATATTTGTAGGATTCTTAGTGGCAATGTCAGCCCACACTTGAATTAAAGGGATCAGATCGGGGTGTCCTGGTTCCCCATAACCATAACTATGAACTCTTAGTAATAGGGGATGGGAAAATTAGTCTTGCGTGGGTCAATCAGGGACTCCTTCTGCCCCGTCACTTTTAAACAAATTGTAGAGTCTCCAAGCTTTTGGGTTGAAACCACATCCTCTTGGTGAACGCTTAGAGCAGGGGTCCTCAAACTACAACCTGTGGGACACATACAGACAGTCGAGGATATTGATCCTTTCTGCCGGGTGTATGTGCCCCCTTTATTTTTTTTGAACTGCAAAACAAGATGTGCAGTATGCACATAAATTTGTAGGTAATTTTTGTTTTTTTTTAAACTATAGTCTGTCCCTCCAATGGCCTGAGGGACAGAGAACTGGCCCCCTGAGTAAACAGTTTCAGGACCCCTGCCCTAAGGTATCCTGGACTTAGCGATTACTAATCTCCCAGCACTGAAACATCCGTGAACATTCTACCCGTTTTGGGAGGCACCATGAGAATTTGGACCCCGGGTAATTTACAAGCCTTACTGCAATTGAACCCAAGAAAATTCAAAATTACTTAGGCAGTTCCTCTATTTTGGTCACTTTTGACTCCTCCTGTACTAGCCCATTATTTCCATTTAACTCTATAACACGGAGCATGATGTTTTCATAACATTTAAAATATATATATTAATACATATATATATATATTTATAACTATGAAAGTCCACATAAAAGAAAATAATTATTTCACAAAATTAAAATTGAAGCTTTATAGGGTAAAAAGAAGGATGGGTCTTATCAGCGGTTCCAAGACCTTAGCATCATAAATGAATCAGTGTTCCCACTGCACCTAGTAGTGCCCAAACCTGTGCCCTCCTAGGGGAAAGTGTGAATGATTTTATCCCTCTTCCTGTACTTCCAATGAACAAACACACATGTCTGGTAATCCTAAGATTTTTTTTTTGTTTCCTGTGACACTCACCTAAAATCAAGGTCACTGCTATCACACAAGCTTAGCCTTCTCGGAGTCAAACTGTTCACCTTTTAGACCATTTGTTTTTCCCAGAAGTTATCGGGTGACCAAAGCTTCTGAAACAAGTGTGTCAGGTTGACGACTACCACCTCCTTGACCACCTCAACCTTATCCATCCAGGATAAAGTTGCCCTCAATGGACAACCCCTCCCAGCAGTGTAGGAAGGGTATGGAACCAAAGCCCCACTTCGCCCCTTTTGCCAGAAGGAAGTAACTAGAGATGTCGTCGCCCAGTACCCCAAAGATTTGGGTCCATATCTCTTCAGGGGGGCAAAGGTTAGGTAGCTCTCCTAGTGACTGGGGCATCCGTTATGCATGCCCATAGGGCCAAGATAAGAGCCCAGTTAGGAGAGGCACCCTGTGCATGCTCAGAGGTCCAGGTTTCTGGCCATGAAGGGGAGGTACACCTGGGTGGGTCCTGTACCTGGATTGACTAACCTAGGCCATGTAAATTCAATTCAGCCAATGGGGTCGGCCAGACTTGCCCACCACGCCTCCCTAACGCTCATAAAACTCACTTGAGTGACAGACCAGGCTTCTTCGTGATTTCTCTCTCACTCAGGAAGGCTCTTTGGAGGCAGCAGGGCTGCACATGAGTGGCTGGTGGATACTGTTCAGATGCATGGCTTCCTGCTTGCAAGGGTTTTTGTCTCAGCTGACTGGAAGGGAGGAGGTAGTACGTCTGGATCACAGAGTATCCATGTCCACAAATGAGGCTGCTCATTCCACAGACCTGGCAGTGCTTTATGAAAACCCTCTGCTTTGCAATGTCACTCCTTGTAGATTAGAGTGGGAGGGGCTGGGACCAAGGTATGCTGCCTCTTACTCCCACTTGCAGGTTTCTGGATGCTGATTGTTTCTCTTACAGCATCAGTTAGTGGGCTTGTTGTCTGCCTCAAACTTTGTTCACGGAGATCCTCCAGGTAGTTGGTGGTGTGTGCGCATGAGCAGAGGCTTCCTGCCAATCCCCCATGAATAGTAGAGCTCCCATGGTGTGGACTCCATGAAAGCCGTGCCCCAGACAGCACGCTTACAAAGGAGGGTGGGTCCTGCAGGATGGAGGACCATTCCCCCTGTGGAATGGCCTCAGAGACCCACGTCCCTCACTGGCCAGCTGCTGGGGCTGTGGGCCCTAAGCTTCATGCCTAACTCAGGAATAGACACAGGGTGAGGCGACTCCAGTAGCTGTTTTGACTGGTCTAATGCAGACTGAGATCATCCTTGCATGAGCCCTCTGCCCAGATTATTTTTGTTTCTTTTATGATCTTCTTATTATGGGCTCCTACAACACTACCCAGAAAACATATATACATCACCTGTTTGAAGCACATCTGACCATTAATTGCCCATATTATTCTCAAAATATCCACTCTCAACCCAAGCTCCTGGCCTCAGCTCCTCATTTTCCCCCCATCAATGCCCGCCACCCATCCCTCATCAATCCTTGGAAATGTACTAATTCTTTTGTCATATCTTCACCCACCTTTCTTTTGAGGTCAATGAAGATCCTTGTAATCAGTTCCCACTTTCCATCCTGCCCTTCCTCCACCCTCCCAGTATCTCCACTCATAACACTGGTCCTAAAGGGCCCAACCACCCTGAATTCCCCGTGTTTGAAATTCCTATCGGTACTAGAATACCTTCTCTAATTTGGCCAGATTAGTATGGTAGAACTGGGATCATGACAGTGGGGCAAGAGGAAGCATTAAGTACTAGAGGAAAGTAGTGTTTCATCTTTGCTGTCTCATACCCTGTATTCCTTAATCTCCTCTCTGAGCTCCTTCTGTAAGGGGATGTCCAGTGCACTGCAAATAGGTTTTGGGTATAAACCCGGCAATCCCCTCTCATTTTCCATGATAAGATTTTTTTGTTCTCATGATGCCTGTTGCCTTATCCCTTTGAAACTTTGTGATCACACAGGCTGGTATGCTTCCTCCATGTGGGCTCTGTTGTTTCTGAGCTAGATGGCCGCTTCTTTACCTTCAAGCCTTTAAGACCCCACACGCTTTATCTTTTCGTAGCTGGACACCATCGGCTTTCTTCACCCCATTTTCTTATGCAACCGTTTGTGGTCAGTGATCGTGTAGGGAAGGTGAGCATCGTAGAATGCCTATTTTATAAAACAGTGTTCTTGCAATGAGGGATTCATTGAGCGGAGGCCCTATGTCCATCTGCTACCTTAATACTAAATCTATAAACATATGGACATAGATCTATTTCCCCATGCCCCTTTGTTAATATATGGAAATATGTACATGCCTTTATTTAGACGTTTATAACTGGCCCTTGAATCCCAGCTCACTCTTCTATACCCTTTGATTTTCCTCTTGTGCCCACTGCCATGCTCAGACTTCCTTTTTGTTTCAGTAATTCCTCTGGGTTACATTATCCTTGATCACGCCCTACCAGGCCTCCTACATCCCCCTCACCACCGATTTCCATCACTTGTTGTTCCCCTGTCTCTGGGTTTCTTGACACCACTTCCTTTCCCCCCACCGTGCTCACTCCCATGCCCCATAGAAAGGGCCGGTCACATGTTTACTCCTCCAGATTGTTCATCCAGCCTCTCTTAATTAGACAGACTTATAAAGGTAATAACATGCACAAAACAAGACTGAGCAAAACCAAGCTGCAAAAAGAAAACAAACAAACAAAAATGAAAACAAAACCCAACCCAAATCCAATGACACTAAAAGAAAACAACACTAACCAAGAAAGAAAAGTACAAGGACTGTGTGGTGAAGTTTAGGGGTGTTTTCCAGTCCAGTCTGTTGGGGCACCGAGCCCTGACCACAAAGTCCACCTTTGGCATTCCCCGGGGGCTTTGATGCTCCGTTTTCTTTCTCTTCTGCTGCACTCTCTTAGTGTCATGCCTCCATGTGGCAGGATCAGTTCGGGCACAGTTCCCACAGTGTGTGTCCAGTGTTGTCCCCTCTAGGGCTATGGGTCTTTGAGGGACGTTTCTCATCGTGGGGCTGCCCATGTGGTCTTCTCTGTGGACTGGCTTCTCTGATTGGGAACATCATCCTCAAGGTGTATTGAGCCAGGATGTGCTCCATTCTCCCCTCCTCCCCCTTGTTCTGCCTTGTGTTCTCTGATCAGATATGTCCCCCTCCGCGAGCTGCAGATCCGGTGCCATCCTGTGAAATACAGTCTTTGGAGGCTGCAAGGATGTGGGGGGGGGTGGGTATCAGCTCAGATCTTTTGAGAGTCCAGGAGATATTGACTGCTCGATGGGCACAGTTCTCTTGGGCACCGTGCTCTTGGTCCAGATGCTGGTTGTGAATATGACTTTGTTGTTAACCAGTTGTGTGTCTCTGGGTCTACTCCTGTGTGTTTTTGAGTGAGTTTTCTCACCTGGAAAGTAAATGTACCGGATTATCCAGACTCCCATGTCAGCAAGTTATCGAGAGGGGTTAATCAGAGACTGTTTCATATAGTGTGTACCTGCGAGCTGCATTTTAGACCTCGGATGGTAATTATGAGCTCAGGATAGAGATGGTGTCCAGCAGGTAACATACGTGGCTCCATATTGAAACAGGAAGCCCACTGTGGAGATTTGGTCCTTCCGTTGATGGCCATCGGCCACCTAGTCTTCTCCTGCTATAACTGCTTCACTGGCTCAGCAGCTGAGCCAGGAGCCAGTGCCATCATAACCAGGTGGCTAGCGGGGACAAAGGGCAGATAGATATTTGTTATCTTGTTGTCTTGGGAAGCCCACCTACCTTCCATGCAAACCTTCTGGTGTGAGTTATCTGTGGAAGGAATCATAGGCTCACAATAATTCACATCTTTCTTTTTGAAAATGTGCCCGCCTTTCTTTCTGAACCTGAGAAGGTGGACCCTGTGTCCACCAAGAAATTTACTGGCTGGCCTCCTACATGGAGAGTTAGCCTGGGCTCTTGGCGGCGAAGTGAAACAGAGCCCTGACCCCTTCATTCAGCTTCTTCAAGCATTATTGTCTCCTGCTTGGGTCTTTGTTGGTGCAGATGAGGCCCGTCCACTCTAGTGGAGGGTCGTGCACCTCTCCTGGGATTTTCAAGGCACTGATTATTCCAGTGTCCTTCTTTCCTGCAGTAGGCACATTGATCCTTCCCCATGGCTTGGCGGTGCCCACATGTTATTCTCTCTGTGAGTGGGCCATGCTCTCCTTTTCCTGAGTCTCTGGTGTCTCTCATGGCAATTACTATTATTTTAGCTAGTTTCTTTGTCTCTGTCGTGCTAGGGTCATCTCTGTTGTTATATACTCAATTAGCCACTTGTACCAAATCACTAACATTTTTCCCTTCAAACCATTCCCACTTCTTTTTCATGGCTGAGGCAGACTGACTGAGTCATAAAGGCAATAATTATTGCCCTCCTGTTCTCGTGGCCTCCAGGCCTTTAGGGGTATAAAGCCCGTAGGCTTCCATCAGCCACTCTAGAAAGGCAGGCGGATGATCTCTTATGAGAGCCTGAAAATTCTCACTAACCTTTGATAAATTCATAGGTTTCCTAGCTCTTAGGCAGAGGGTCGTGTAAGATCAACGGGTGATACCTGGTAAAGCCCTCTGGGCCTTGCTAGGAATTGAGATCCCACATTGTTCATGTAGTGGCCAAAAGAGTTTCTCTCAAGTGGGGAGTGCCCGCTCACTCACCATCGGGTTCACTGACTGCTTACAGGGCCTCTGTCTGGAAGGGCTACCCGTCCTCGGTTGTGAACAGCACCTGGAGAAGTTGCTGGCAATCATTCCAGGTGGGCTGATGAGTATGGAAGACATACCAGTACTAGTGTGTGTAGGGGGGCTACTGGTTGGGGTAGGAGTGAGGTTGGGGGCCCGGTGGGGGTGGGAGTGACTCAATAAGGGCCTGTTAGAAGTTTTCTATTCCTGGCCCCTAGAAACCTTATAGGGCGGGGGTGGAACCAAAGGGTCTGAAGCCACCTCTCCCACTCCCAGAGTTCTCCTGCAAAATGGGATAAAGCCGATTAGGGGAGAGAGATCGGGAGGGGAGGGGAGGGGAAGTGAGGGGGTGAGGGAGGGAGTGAGGGAGGGGGACTGGGAGGGATGGCCTCCACCTATGTGGTTTTGGGAACTTGGATCGTTTGTTTTTCCGGTCCTGCCATATATCCTGAAACCTTGGAAACAAGGACCCTTTCTTTGAGGGAGGGAGTAAGTCTTTTATATTTGCAGGCTTCTTAGTGGCAATTTCAGCCCACACTTGAATTAAAGGGATCACATCGGGATGTCCTGGTTCCCCATAACCATAACTATGAACTCTTAGTAATTGGGGATGGGATAGCTAGTCTTGCGTGGGTCAATCAGGACTCCTTCTGCCCCATCACTTTTAAACAAATTGTAGAGTCTCCAAGTTTTGGGTTGAAACCACATCCTCTTGGTGAACGCCTAGAGCAGGGGTCCTCAAACTACAGCCTGTGGGCCACATGCAGACAGCCGAGGTCATTGATCCTTTCTGCCGGGTGTATGTGCCCCATTTATTTATTTTTTGAACTTCAAATGAAGATGTGCAGTGTGCACATGAATTTGTTTGTAATTTTTGTTTTTCTTTTAAACTATAGTCTGTCCCTCCAATGGCCTGAGGGACAGTGAACTAGCCCCCTGGGTAAACAGTTTTAGGACCCTGCCCTAAGGTATCCTGGACTTAGGTGTTACTAATCGCCCAGCCCTGAAACATTCCTGAACATTCTACCCGTTGTAGGAGGCACCAAGGGAATTTCGACCCCGGGAAATTTACAAGCCTTTATTCCAATTGAACCCAATAAAATTCAAAATGACTGAGGTAGTTACACTATTTTGGTCAATTTTGACTCCTCCTGTACTAGCCCATTATTTCCATTTAACTCTATAACGCGGAGCATGATGTTTTCATAACATTTAAAAAATGTATATATTAATATGTGTATATATATTTATAATTATGAAAGTCCACAACAAAAAGAAAATAATTTTTTCCCAAAATTAAAATTGAAGCGTTATAGGGTTAAAAAGAAGGATGGGTCTTATAAGCGGTTCCAAGACTTGGCATCATAAATGAATCAGTGATCGCACTGCACCTAGTAGTGTTCAAACCTGTGCCCTCCTAGGGGAAAGTGTGAATGATTTTATCCCTTTTCCTGTACTTCCAATGAACAAACACACATGTCTGGTAAACCTAAGATTTTTTTTTGTTTCCTGTGACACTCATCTAATTTCAAGGCCACTGCCACCACAGCAGCTTACCCTTGTCGAAGTCAAACTGTTCACCTTTTAGACCGTTTGTTTTTCCCAGAAGTTATCGGGTGACTAAAGCTTCTGAACCAAGTGTGCCAGGTCCACGACTACCACCTCCTGGACCACCTCAACCTTATCCATCCTGTATTAAGTTGCCCTCAATGGACAACCCCTCCCAGCAGTGTAGGAAGGGTGTGGATCCAAAGCCCCGCTACGCCCCTTTCGCCAGCAGGAATTAGCTAGAGATGTCGTCGCCCAGTACCCCAAAGATTTGGGTCCATATCTCTTCAGGTGGACAAATGTTAAGTAGCTATCCTAGGGACTGGGGCATCCGTTATGCATGCCCATAGGGCCAAGATAAGAGCCCAGTTAGGAGAGGCACCCTGTGCATGCTCAGAGTTAAAGGTTTCTGGCCATGAAGGGGAGGTACACCTGGGTGGGTCCTGTACCTGGAGTGACCAACCTAGGCCATAGAAATTCAATTCAGCCACTGGGGTCGGCTAGACTTGTCCACCACGCCTCCCTAGCGCTCAAAAAACTCACTTGAGTGACAGACCAGGCTTCTGCGTGATTTCTCTCTCACTCAAGAAGGCTCTTTGGAGGCAGCAGGGCTGCACATGAGTGGCTGGTGGATACTGTTCAGATGCATGGCTTTCTGCTTGCAAGGGTTTTTGTCTCAGCTGCCTGGAAGGGAGGAGGTACTACGTCTGGATCACAGAGTATCCATTCCACAGTCCTGGCAGTGCTTTATGAAGGGGCTGGGACCAGGGTATGCTGCCTCTTACTCCCAGTTGCTGGTTTCTGGATGCTGATTGTATCTCTTACAGCATCAGTTAGTGGGCTTGTTTTCTACCTCAGGCTTTGTTCACAGAGATCCTCCAGCTAGGTGGTGGTGTGAGCGCATGAGCAGAGGCCCTCTGCCAACCCCCCATGAGTAGTAGAGCTCCCATGGTGTGGACTCCATGAAAGCCGTGCCCTAGAGAGCAGGTGTACAAAGGAGCGTGGGCCCTGCAGGACAGAGGACCATTCCCCCTGTTGAATGACCTCAGAGCCCCACCTCCCTCACTGGCCACCTGCTGGGGCTGTGGGCCCTAAGCTTCATACCTGACTCAGGAATAGACACAGGGTGAGGGGACTCCAGTAGCTGTTTTGACTGGTCTAATTCAGCCTGAGATCATCCTTGCATGAGCCCTCTGCCCAGATTATTTTTGTTTCTTTTATGATCTTTTTATTAGTGGCTCCTACAACACTAACCACAATCCATATATACATCAGCTGTTGGAAGCACATCTGACCATTAATTGCCTTCATTATTCTCAAAATATCCACTCTCCACCCAAGCCCCTGGCTTCAGCTCCTCATTCCCCGCCCCCTCAATGCCCGCCACCCATCCCTCATCAATCCTTGGAAATGTAGTAATACTTTTGTCATATCTTTCACTGTCTGGTGTCCCCCTTAACCCACCTTTCTTTTAGATCAATGAAGATCCTTGTAATCGGTTCCCACTTTCCATCCTCCACCCTCCCAGTATCTCCATTCATAACACTGGTCCTAAAGGGCCCATCCACCCTGGATTCCCCGTGTTTGAAATTCCTATCGGTATTAGAGTATCTTCTCTAGTTAGACCAGATTTGTATGGTAGAATTGGGATCATAATAGTGGGGTAAGAGGAAGCATTAAGAACTAGAGGAAAGTTGTGTTTCATCTTTGCTGTTTCATACCCTGTCTTGGTTCATCTCCTCTCTGAGATCCTTCTGTAAGGGGATGTCCAGTGCACTGCAAATAGGTTTTGGGTCTATACCCGGCAGTCCCCTCTCATTCTCCATGATGAGATATTTTTGTTCTCATGATGCCTGTTGCCTTATCCCTTTGAAACTTTGTGATCACACAGGCTGGTATGCTTCCTCCATGTGGGCTCTGTTGCTTCTGAGCTAGATGGCCGCTTCTTTACCTTCAAGCCTTTAAGACCCCACACGCTATATCATTTGGTAGCTGGGCACCATCGGCTTTCTTCACCACATTTGCTTATGCAGCCGCTTTGTGGTCAGTGATCGTGTAGTGAAGGTGAGCATCATAGAATACCAATTTAATAGAACAGTGTTCTTGCAATGAGGGAGTCCTTGAGCAGAGGCCCAATGTCCATCTGCTACCTTAATACTAAATCTTTACACATCTGTACATAGATTTATTTCCCCATGCCCCTTTGTTAATATATGGACATATGTACATGCCTTTATTTAGACGTGTATAACTGGCCCTTGCTTCCCAGCTCACTCTTCTATACCCTTTGATTTTCCTCTTGTGCCCACTGCCATGCTCAGTCTTCCTTTGGGTTTCAGTAATTACTCTTGGTTACATTACCCTTGATCACGCCCTACCAGGCCTCCTACATCCCCCTCACCACCGATTTCCATCACTTGTTGTTCCCTTGTCTCTGGAATTCTTAACACCACTACCTTTCTTCCCACCTCCCTCTCTCGCATGTCCTCCAGGATGTGCTAGTCCCGTTTTTTTTTTCTCCTCCAGATTGTTCGTTCAGCCTATCTTATTTAGACAGACCTGTAGAGGCAATAACATGCACAAAAACAAGAAAGAACAAAACCAAGCAGCAAAATAAACAAAACAACAAAAATCCAATGACAATAAAAGAAAACAAAGGTCAACAAGATAGAAAAGCTCATAGACAGTTTAAGGACTATGTGTTGGCCTTTAGGAGTGTTTTCTAGTCCAGTCTTTTGGGGCACCAAACCCTGACCCTAAAGTCCACCTTTAGCATTTCCTTGGGATCTTGCTGCTCCTTTTACTTGCTCTTCTGCTGTACCCCCTTAGTGTTATGCCTCGGTGTAGCGAGATCAGTTTGGGGGTAATTCCCACACTGTGTCTCCAGTGTTGTCCCCTCTAGGGCTATGGGTCTTTGAGGGACATTGTGTCTCATCGTGGGGCTGGCCATGTGGTCTTCTATGTGAACTGACTTCTCTGAGTGGGAACATCATCCTCAAGGTCTGGTGGGACAGGATGTGCTCCACTCTCCCCTTCTCCCCTTCATCTCTGTGTGCTCTGATCAGATAATGTCTCTGTCCAGGAGATGCAAATTCAATGCTATCCTCTGAAATAAAATCTTTGGGAGGGGTTGTGGGGAATATCTGCTCAGATCTTTGGTGGGTCCAGGAGAGAGGGACTGCTCGGCTGGGCACAGCCACGAGGGGCTCAGAACTCTGGCTCCAGAAAATGGTTGTAAGTTTGGCTTTGTTTTTAACCAGTTGTGTGCCTCTGGGTCAACACCTGTGTTTTTTTGAGTTAGTTTTCTGATCCGAAAAGTAAAGGTACTCCATTGTCCAGACTCCCATGTCACCAAGTGATTGATAGGGGCTAACCAGAGCCTGATTCAAATAGTGTGGATCTGTTAGGTGCCTTCTAGACCTGGGGTGGCGATTCTGAGCCCAGGACAACAATAATGTCCGAGAGGTGATATAGGTGGCTCCATATTGAAACAGGAAGACCACTGTGGAGATTTTGTCCTTCCACTGATGGCCACAGGCCACCGCCTCACGTCCTGCAAAAACAGTTTCCCTGGCTCAACAGCCAAGCCAGGGGCCAGTGCCATAAAAATCATATGGCTAACTGGGACAAAGGGCAGACAGATATTTTTTATCATGATGTCTTGAGAAACCCACCTAACCTCCATGCAAATCTTCTGGTGTGAGTTATTTTTGGAAGCAATCATATGCTGACAGTAATTCAAATCTTTCCTTTTGACAATTTGCCTGTACTCTTTTCTGAACCTGAGAAGGTAATCCCTGTGTCCACTAAGAAATTGACTGGCTGGCCTCCTACTTGGACAGTTAGCCTGGGATCCTGGGGACCAAGTGAAACAGAGCACGGACACCTTCATTCAGCTTCTTCAAGCATTATTGTCTCTTGCTTGGGATTTTCTAGGTGTGGATGAGGCCCGTCCTCTCTATTGGAGGGTTGTCTGCTTCTCCTGGGGTATTCAAGGCACTGATTTTTCCAATGTCCTTCTTTCCTGCAGTAGGCACATTGATCCTGCCCCATGGCTTGGCGGTGCCCACAGGTCAGTCTCTCCGTAAGTGGGCCATGCTCTCCTTTTCCTGAGTCTCTGGGGTCTCTCATGGCAATTCCTAGTATTTTAACTAGTTTCTTTGTCTCTGTCGTGGTAGGATCATCTCTGTTGTTACACACCCGCTGAGCCACTTGTACCAAATCACTAAGATTTTTCCCGTCAAACCCTTCCCACTTCTTTTTCATGTCTGAGGCAGACTGAGTAATAAAGGCAATACTTATTGCCCTCCTGTTCTCAGGGCCTCCAGGCCGTTAGGGATATAAAGCCCGTAGGCTTCCATCAGTCACTCTAAAAAGGCACGCAGACATTCTCTTGTAAGAGCCTGAAAATTCTCACTGACCTTAGATAAATTCATAGGTTTTCTAGCTGTTCCACTGAGGGCCTGCAAGAGAAACTGGTGATACCTGGTTAGGCCTTCTGTGCCTTGCTAGGAGTTTGGATCTCACATTTTTCATGCAGTGGCAAAAAGAGTTTCCCTCACATGGGGAGTGCCTGCTGTCTGACCATCATGTCCATTGACTGCTTACTGGGCCTCTCTCTGGCAGGGCTACTGTACCTGTGTTGTGAACAGCACCTGGAGAAGTTGCTGGCAATTTCTGGAGGTGGGCTAATGCATATGGAAAACCGTTTCTATCAAGGAATCAGACCTGCTTTGTCAGAAAAAGGGATTTTGTTGATTCCAATTATACAAATCACTGGAATACAAGGGGATATATACCCAAAAAGGGACTCAGGGGTCTTCCCCAGGTGTTGGGGCTGCTTGCCTTGAGTGTAGAATGGCTGCTGCCGAATTATCCTTCTTGGGGGTTGGGGCGGTCGAGATCCCCTACCAGCCCTAGTGTATGTTGGGGTGTGGACTCAGAAAGGAGTTATGAGTATTTCTCTCTCTCCAGCCCCATGCACCTGACAGGGTGGCAGTGATAATGAAAGGTCGTAAGCTAGTTCTCCCACTTCCAGAGTCCTCCTGCAAAAAGGAATAAAGCTGAGACAGAGGGGTATGGGGAGGGGTTGGGGAAGGGCAGCCTCCACCTTAGTGGTTTTAGGACCTTGGGTCTATTTTTTTTCTGGTCCTGCCATGTTTCCTGAAATCTTGAAACAAGAACCCTTTCTGTTGCAGGAGGAAGTAAGTCTTTTGTTTATGCTGGCTTATTAGTGGCAATGTCATTCCACGCATCAATTTTAGGGATCAGATAGGGATGTCCTGGTTCCCCATAAACATAACTATGAACTCTGAGAAATAGGGGAAGGGAAAACGAGTCTTGCATGGGCAAATCAGGAACTCCTTCTGTCCAATCACCTTTAAACAAATTGCGGAGTCTCCAGGCTTTAGGGCTGAAACTACATTCTCTTTGTGAGCGCCTAGAGCAGGGGTCCTCAAACAATAGCCTGTGAGCCACATGCGGATAGCCGAGGACCTTGATCCTGTCCGCCGAGTGTTTGTGCCCCGTTTGTTTGTGTGTTTTTTTTAAACTTCAAAATAAGGTATGTGCAGGAAGCATAGGAATTTGTTCATAGTTTTATTGAAACGATAGTTCGGCCCTCCAACTGATCAGAGGGACAGTGAACTGGTCCCTGTTTAAAGAGTTTAAGGACCCCTGGCCTAGAGAAATCAGAAATCCGTAGTTCTGGGGAGAGCACTCCTGTTAAGGAGGTTTCCTTTCTAAGCAAGCCCAGACAGTGGCAATTGGATCTCGGTGCACCTCGAAATGTTGTAGCCAGTCTCCATTCCCAGAAAGAAAACTACTCCGACCGCTGGCAAGTTCAACAGAAAAAGTTTTTTTTCCTGAGCAGCCCCAGTCTAATTGTCCAAAGGTTTTTATACTTTTGCAATGTGCAGGTGTGCAAGCAGGCAGAGTAGGGAAGCAGGGTGTTGCAGTTAGTCATTCTTAGTTGAACAAAGACTGCTCTGGTCGCTCTCGCGAATCTTCTGAGCATCCATATCCTTTGGGACATTCCCTTGGGCACATCTGCACAGCCTACCTCCCCTACATCAGCTAGTTCATTTACAGTTCATAGCTACTTTATTTACTTTACATGGTGCCTTCTGTCAGCTCATAATGGCTTCACTCTTGTCAAGGCTGTTTAAGCTTTTCCCAGAGATCCTATATAGCCGCCATTGTGGCCATGGGGAAACGGGGCCTGTGACCCTGGCCAAGATGGTGCCCACCAGCCCAAACATGTGGAAGGGCACTGCCTAGGGAGCTGGTTGAATAGACCTGGGAGTTAGCCCTGCCTTGTCCTGGGAGCCAAATATTTCCCTTTTCCCCTCCATTCCCTTTCTCCTGGCTTTTCAAACAAGCTGCTTTAGCCCTATAATGCCCAGCACAACATTTTTATAGCATTTAATTGAAACTTATCTGGTACCAAACTTATAAATTATCAATGTGACAATTTGGTTACATTTCAAAAACATTGCACGTTTTATATATTTGAATGCCATATATACATATTGATAACTATGAAAGTAAAGAATAAAAATGTTTAAAATTATTTCCTGAATTTAAAACTTGAGGCGTTATAGTGTTAGTGTTCTACCAGTGTAGGTTTGTTCCTTGTTACAGGCTGGTTTTCCGTGGCCCAGGCTTAGGCCAATGGCATATGGAACCCTTCCTGTGTAACTGTTACCTTTAGGCTTTCAGTGTTGCTGCTTAAGGCACTTTTGGGGAAAGCTCTTAATACACAGTTCCACTGCCACGATGTTCCAGACAGAAATTCCAATTCCCTTAAGGTTCCCTGAGCTTCCAGATGCCCCTTCCCTTCAGAGATTTGAGAGTCTGCTCCCGCCAGCAGGCATCTTGGAGGGCCATGGGGCCATCCCAAGCAGTGGTTCTCCTAGCTTGTCTAGAATAATGGTTGGACTTAAAGTCGACCTCAGTGAGTTGTCTTTGATCCCTTACTTCTTGCTGGGGCATCTTCCTGAGGCAACAGATTCAGGGCAATAAAGGGCTCGCTCTCAAGTGGGGTTTATTGACCTTGAGGCAGCAAGCTCTACATAGCCTTCTTTTGTGCTTTCTAGATGGGACTTAGCAGCTTCATACTCAGGAATTGCCCCCTTGCATGAATCCTGTCCAATTGGGATAGAGTTGACACAGAGGCTAGACAAACAAAAGCTGATACACTATGCAACTTTATTTGAGAAAGGAGAATGGTGGCCAGAGAATGGTACACTTTCCCTTCTAACCCTGATTCACCTGGAACAGTTTTGTAAAGTGATTGGAAAGTGGGCCGAAATGCCAGAAGTTACAGCATTTCTCCTTTTGAGGAGCAGTAGAGACCTTCATCCCCAGTGCACCCAGGAACCCCTAAGGCAGGCATCCTTAAACTGTGGCCCGTGGGGCACATGTGGCCTGACGACATTTATCCCACCCTCAGGGTGTTTTTGCTGCCTCTGCATGTCCTACTTAGTAGCCGATTCGTGCAATGTGCATAGGAATTTGTTCATAGTTTGGTTTTTTTTAACTATAGTCTGGTGCTCCAACGGTCTGAGGGACAGTGAACTGGCCCCCTGTGTAAACAGTTTGAGGACCCCTGCCCTAAGGGATCCTGGACTTAGGGGTTACTAATCTCCCAGCCCTGAAACATCCCTGAACATTCTACCCGTTGTAGGAGGCACCATGGGAATTTGGTCTCTGGGTAATTTACAAGTCTTTTATTCAATTTGAAGCCAAGAAAATTAAAAATGACTCAGACACTTACTTTCTTTTGATCCCTGTTGACTCCCGCTGTAGTATTCCAATATTACAATTTAACGCTATAACGCATGACCTTTTCATTCCATTCAATTAAATGTGTGTGTATAGATAGATAACTATGAAAGTAATTAATGAAAACAAAATTTGTTTGACCAAAGTTAATAATTGAGGGATAATAGGATTAAATAGAAGCATGGTTCTTATCAGTGGGTCCAAACATTAGGATCATAAATGAAACAGTGATCTCAGTGCACCCAGTAGTTCCCAAACCCTGTACCCTCATAGGGGAAATTGTGGATGCTTTTACTCCCGTGCCTATACTTAGAACGAACAAACACACATGCCTGATAATCCTAGGATTTTTTTTGTTTCCTGTGACACTCACCTAATTTCAAGGGCACTGCCACCTCACAAGCCTAGCCTTGTCTCAGTTAAACTGTTCACCCTTTTGTCCGTTTGTTTGTTTTTCCAGAAGTTCTCAAGTTACCAAGCCCTCTGAACCAAGTGTGCCACCTCTAGGACCACCATCTCCTGGACCACCTCAACCTTATCCATCCTAGACCTGAATGGACAACCCCTCCCAGCAGAGTAGAAAGGGTATGGACTTCACCCTTTTGCCAGCAGGAAGTACCTAAAGATGTCGTCGCCTTGTACCCCAAAGATTTGGGTCCATATCTCTTCAGGGTGTAAATTTTAGGTAGCTAGCATAGGGACTAGGTTGTCCATGATGCATGCTCAGAGGGCCAAGCTAGCCACCCAGGAAAGAGTGGCACACCGAGCGTGCTCAGAGGTCCAGGTTTCCAGTCAGGAAGGCCAGGTACACCTGGGTGGGTGCTGCACCCACATTGACCCACCTAGGCCAAGTAAATTCAATTCAGCCACTGGGGTCCACCAGGGTTGCCTACCATACCTCCCTATCTCTCCTAAAACACAATTGGATCACAAACCTGGCTTTGGCGTGAATTCTTTCTCATGCAGAGCCAAGGACCAAGGTATATCTGTCCACAGAGAGAAAAACCTAGGAAAGCTCTTTGGAGGCGGCAGCACTGCACATGAGTGGCTATTGGATACTGTTTAGATGCATGGCTTTCTATTTGGAACTTTTTTTTGTCTCACCTGAATGGAAAGGAAGAGGTAATACTTCTGGATCACACAGTATCCATGTCCACAAATGAGCTGCTCATTCCACAGTCCTGGCAGTGCCTTTTGAAAACCCTCTGCTTTAGAATGTCACTCCTTGAAGATGGCAGTGGGAGTGGCTGGGGCCAAGTATGCTGCCTCTTACTCCCAGTTGCAGGTTTCTGGATGCTGATTGTATCTCTTACAGCATCAATTAGTGGGCTTGTTGTCTGCCTCAGGCATTGTTCACAGAGATCCTCCAGCTAGGTGGTGGTGTGTGCGCATAAGCAGAGGCTTCCTGCCAATCCCCCATGAGTAGTAGAGCTCCCATGGTGTGGACTCCATGAAAGCCGTGCTCCAGCCAGCAGGATTACAAAGGAGGGTGGGCCGGGCAGGACAGGAGGGCCATTGCCCCTATGGAATGACCTCAGAACCCCGCCTCCCTCCCTGTCCAGCTCCTGGGACTATGGGCCCTAAGCTTCATGCCTGACTCAGGAATAGACACAGGGTGAGGCAACTCCAGTAGGTGATTTTGCTGATCTAATCCAGCCTGAGATCATCCTTGCATGTGCCCTCTGTCCAGACCTTTTTTTAAATTGTTCATGCAACACTAACCACAATGCATATATACATCGGTTGTGTAAAGCACATTTGTACATTCATTGCCCTCATTATTCTCAAAATATCCACTCTCCACCCCACCCAAGCCCCTGGCCTCAGCTCCTCATTTTTCCCCCTCCATTCGAGCTACCCTTGATAATTTACTAATTATTTTCTCATATCTTGCACTGTCTGGTGTTCCTTCACCCACTTTTCTGTTGAGGTTAAATGTAGATCCCTGTATACGGTTTCCGTTTTCCAACCTACCCTCCCTCCACCCTTCCCGAGTCTGCACTCATAACACTGGTCCTCAAGGGCTCATCCACCCTGGATTCCCCATGTTTCCTGTTCCTATCTGTCCAAGTGTACATTCTCTAGTCTAGCCTGATTTGTAAATTAGACTTGGGATCATGATAGTGGGAGAGAGGAAACATGTAGGAACTAGGGGAAAGCTGTGTTTCATCGTTATTATCTGGTACCTGTCTTGGTTTATCTCCTCCCTGACACCCTTCTGTTAGGGATGTCCAGAGGACTGTAAATGGGCTTTGTGTCTGTACCCAGCACTCCCCGCTCATTCGCAATGATAAGATTTTTTTTGTTCTGATGATGCCTGCTACCAAATCTTTTCAAAACCTCATGATCACACAAGCTGGTGTGCTTCTTCCATGTGGGCTTTGTTTCTTCTGAGCTAGATGGGCGCTTGTTTTCCTTTAAGCCTTTAAGACCTCACATGCTATATATTTGATAGCTGGGCACCATTAGCTTTCTTCACCACATTTGCTTATGTACCTGCTTTGTGTTCAGTGATCGTGTAGGGAAGGTGAGCATCATAGAATGCCAATTTAATAGAACAGTATTTTTGCAACGAGGGAGTCCTTGAGCAGTGGCCCAATGTCCATCTGCTACCTTAATACAAAACCTATAAATATAGGGACATAGATCTATTTCCCCATGCTCATATATTTAAATATGTACATGCCTTTTTTTAAACCTCTATAATTGACCCTTGCTTCCTAGCTTGCTTTTCTATTCCCTTTGATTTGCCTCTTGGGCCCACTGCCATGCTCACTTTTCATTTGTGCTTCAGTAATTCAGTAATTCCTCTTGGTTCCATTGGTTCCATTTCCCTTGATCACTCCCTACCAGGCCTCCTACATCCCCCTCACCACCGATTTGCATCACCTGTTCTTCCCTTTTCTCTGGGTTTCTTAACACCACTACCTTTCCCCACACCTCCCTCTCTCCCATGTCTCCCCAGAAGTGTTGGTCCTGTTTTCTCTCCTCCAGATTGTTCATCCAGCCTATCTTATTTAGACAGACCTGTAGATGTAATAACATACACAAAACAAGACAGAGCAAAACCAAGCACTAAAAGCAACAAAACAACCAAAATCCAATGACAATGAATGAAAACAACTCAACAAGAAAGAAGTGGCTCATCGTTAGTTCAAGGTCGGTTTGTTGGCCTTTAAGAGTGTTTTCCAGTCCAGTCTGTTGGTGTACCAAGTACTGGCCCCAAAGTCATCCTTTGGCATTCCCTGGGGACCTCGATGCTTCGTTTTCTTGCTCTTCTGCTGTACCCCCTTAGTGTTATGCCTCGGTGTGGCAGGATTAGTTCGGGCGCATTTCCCACACTGTGTCTTCAGTGTTGTCCCCTCTAAGGCTATGGGTCTTTGAGGGGTGTCTTGTCTCATCGTGGGGCTGGCCATGTGGTCTTCTATGTGGACTGGATTCTCTGAGTGGGAACATCATCCTCAAGTCCTGGTGTGCCTGGATGTGCTCCACATTCCCCTCCTCCCCCTTCATCTGCTCCATGTGCTCCGATCAGATATGTCCCTCTCTCAGAGCTGCAGATTCACTGCCACCTTCTGAAATAAAATATTTGGCATGGGAAGGTGAGTTGGGTGGGAGGATCTGCTCAGATCATTTGATGGTTCAGGATAGATTGACTGTTCGGCTGGGGACAGGTATGTGGGGCTTAGGGCTCTGGCTCCCAACACTGGTTGTGAATATGTCTTTGTTGTTAACCAGTTGTGTGCCTGTGGGTCAACACCTGTGTCTTTTTGAGTGAGTTTTCTCATCTGCAGAGTAAAGGTAATCCATTATCCAGACTCCCATGTCACCAATTGATTGAGAGGCACTAACCAGAGCCTGATTGAAATAGTGTGTACCTGTCAGGCGTGTTCTAAAAACACCTTAAAAGTCGTAAAAACACTATAAATGCCTTAAAAACCCTAAAACGTCTAAAATATTTCTAAAATGCTAAGACCACACCTAAAGACTCTCTAAAACATCTTAAGACCATTAAATACATGGTAAAAGGCTTTCTAAAACACCCTAATGCGCCATAAGTCTTAAAAAAAAACTCCTTACGTCCCGAAAACATAATAAATGCCCTAATATTATGCAAATGCCTTAAAACGCAAAATAAAGAACACGTGAAGCCCTAAAAACATGCTAAAAGTCTTTTAAAACCCCAAGAACATCCCTACAAAGCAACCCGAAGCACTATAAAACCCTGTAAAAGTCCAACAGCCTAATAGACATGAATTCACCATGAAAGCAAAAAATAATCCAACAAAACCCTAAAGCCCTGAAAACCAAAACCTAATCCCCCCAAACACTCTAAGGCCTTAAGAAGCACCCTAAAATTTTAACAAAACACTAAAAGCCATAAAAACACATATAAGCCTAATAAACACCCTTAAACACTAAAATCACCCTAAAAGCCTTAAAATGTCTGAAAAGCCATAATATTCCCTAAAATTCAAATAACACTCTGAAGCCACAAATAACACACTAAATGCCTCCCAAAACATGTGGAACTTCCAAATCATATCCCTAGAAGATTCCCAAACCATGAACTTCCAAAACCACATAAATGCCCTGAAGACAACATGAAAGCCCCAACAAAACATAAAATGCTGGGGAAAAACACATAAAATATTTTAAAATACCCTAAAATCTCTAAGAAACCCTGTAAGATCACTAAAAACACCCCTACCTGCTAAAAAATACCTATACACTCCAAAAAATCACCCCTAAATCCCTTAAAAACTCCCTTAAACCTTATAAAACACCCTTAAAGCCCAAACCACCCTAATGCGCAAAAAAATTAAATGACCCCAAATGACCTTAAAGCCCTAAAAATCACATGCCACAAAAAAATCCTAAATGACCCCAAAATTCCAACTCAAAGCCAGCCTACAAGTCTTTTATGAGAACAGTTTTATCTTTCTACCAAGGAGAAGTTTGTAGGTTCAACCCCTGACCTATGCCCTTACCATATGAAGTTAGTAATCAGTGGTTTTGCAATTCTTTGAAGAAAGATGAGGGTAATTTTATCAGGAGTGAATTAAACTTGTCTAGTGCCTTGAGTAGAACTGATAACTGTACTACATTGAGTCGTCTGGTCAAGGAGCATGGGATATTATCCCATTTGCTGAGGTCACTCTTGATTTCTTGTAATTTCTGTAGTTTTCCTCATATAAATCTGTTGTTTTTTTATTCAAGTATAGATATAGATATTTTCATTTACGCTTGGCTATTGTAAATGGTACTACCTGAAAATGTGTATTTCATTAATTATTATTTCTTGATCTATTTCTTCATCCTTCGAAATATTATCAGTTTGTTGTGGTAGATAAACATTAGGACTTTGCATAACTTAGAAATATTACATTTCACAGAAAAATCATATTAATTATGTCGACAGAGCTATAAAAGGAATGTTGCCCTGCATATCTTCAGATATGACAGCTGTTTCATTGAGAAATTAAGCCAGACAGACACAATGTGATGTAAATTTTGTTATTTTCATGTGGGTTCCTTCACTCTTCCAAAAAAATTAGGTTCATGAGCCCCTTGGGGAATGAGTTTGAGTTCAGATCAGATGTCTATTTATATATTTGAGTCCTGAAGCCCATTTGATGGACTGTTCTGTTGCTTCCAAAGTAGTCAGTCACTTCCCCACCAATTAGAGAATTTGTCCGAAGCAAAAGTAAAAGTGTGGCGTGCGACATTTGACTGCACACCATCTAAAATCACACTCTCATTTGGTGTTGGCAGTTTTACTTGTATTTCAATTGTAAACTACACTTCAGAGTTCAGGCTAGTGAAAATGTTTCAGTGGAAAAAATTTGCACACAACTACGTGCAGTTTGTGATTCTGTTGTTCCCAAGCAAGGCTATGAGGACAAAGATGCACAAGCATGGGGGGCACTGCAGACAATGTGTGAAAGTTTCCAGGAGCTCAGGGGTGGACAGCGGCTGCTAATTCTCCCGTGCTGGCAGTGAGCTATGTGGGAGGGCTTTGTGTGAGGTCCCTGTGGGGTCTCTGAGAAGTCTCCATAAAGGATGCTGAGAACTTCATATGAAGTCTCTGTGCGAGGCCTCTGAGTCTCTCTGGAAGTCTCCAAGGAAGTATGTGTGTGAGGTTTCTCTCTCGGGTATGTGTGAGTGTCCTTGTGAGATGTCTGCTGAATTGTGGGGGGTGGGGGGCAGGTGTTTCGCTGAGGTCTCTGCAGGTCTGAGTGGGCTTCCCTTTGTTTGACCTCACAGCACCATATAAGAGGACCTGGTGGCAGGGGAAAGGGAAGGGGCTTGGTCCATGCACCCCTTGCTGTTCTTTCAGGGTCTTCTCTCCATCTCCGTGCACTTACCTAGCACGAACGGTAGGGTTCAGCAGCGGGTAGTCCGGTGTCCAGCTCTTCACTCTCTCTAGGAACACACCCAAGCTACCTGCTACCCAAGAGGCCCCAGATCCAGGCTCTGCAGATCCAGAATCTGATTTTTTACTGCCACAGTCACTCCAGAGGCTGCCTTGGCACAATCAGGACTCCAGAAACAACATCATGCTGCTGTACCAGCAGTCTCTGGGGCCTATGTCCACTTCCCTCCTCCACCACTGGTGTCAGTCCCCACCCACCCCACACACACACTTGGTGTCCTGACTGAGGCATGGAGGTCAAGGCTCAGTGGATGTCTTCCTCGCCATCCTTTACTGTTTAGTTCAGTAAACAGTAAACCCTGGCCCACCAGGGGTGTTCTTTTAAGCACATGAGAATTTACTCTAGCGGATCAACTAATCATATTTTGGGGGGCCCTCCTGCCTTCTTCTATAATCTGGTGCCCAGGAAATAAAACCCTGTGTTAGAAGCACAGAGGAAACACTGACCACTATTGAACTGGTTTCCCTTATCAAGACAGGTGATGTCTAATCTCCGTGCACATCCTGATTTCCCAGGAGTCTCTAGGGGAAGGGAAGGCTGCTCCCAGTTGTGACTTTCTTTGCAGCACTCAGTCCTTAGAAGCCACTCTCTCCGGAGAACATTCCTAGAGCACGTGCACGCGTGTGTGTGTGTGTGTGTGCGTGTGTGTGAAGATCACCAGCCTGGGGTCATGTTTCCTGAGAACATTCCTAGAGTGTGCGCGTGAGTGTGTGTGTGAAAACCACCAGCCTGGGATCATGTTTCCTGAGAACATTCCTAGAGCGTGTGTGTGTGTGTGTGTGCGTGTGTGTGTGTGTGTGTGTGAAGACCACCAGCCTGGGGTCATGTTTGCTGAGAACATTCCTAGAGCGTGTGTGTGTGTGTGTGCGTGTGTGTGTGTGTGTGTGTGTGAAGACCACCAGCCTGGGGTCATGTTTGCTGAGAACATTCCTAGAGCATGTATGTGTGTGTGTGCGCACACGTGTGTGTGCATGTGAAGACCACCAGCCTGGGGTCATGTTTCGTGAGAACATTCCTAGAGCGCGGACGCGTGTGTGTATGCATGTGTGAAGCCCAAAAGCCTGGGGTCATGTTTCCTGAGTCCTGGCACCCTGTTATTGACTCATCCCCACTCTACCCCACCCTGGCTATCAACTCATCCTTCCCCCAGTCAGGAGATGGAAATCAAGTAAAATAACAGTTTGTCGCCCCAATAAAGATAGTATTGAGAAAGTAACCTTCCTTGCTTGAAAGCTGTGCCTTTGCTATACAACCCAGTGCTCTCTGTAGGAGATAAAGTTCTGCTGTGGGGGCAGCTAGCTAAAGCTGGGGTGAAGCACCTGGCCGATTCCCCTTTGTAAGCCTGTGTTAGCTCCGCTTGTGTCTTGCATCATTTCTGGGGATCCTCATGCTCTTTGGCCTCCTTTGCTACGTCCAACGCTTCATATTCTTCTTCACTGTATCCTTCCCTACCCTGTGTCCATGGTGCCTAACCATTAGTGGTTATTACACAGACGCTCATCCTGTACCACTCAGCCTAAGCTGTTGCTCCTTCTCCGGGTTTATATACAGAGGAAGGCATGTGAGCTGTGAACCGGATTTTCCCTTGGTGCAGTGGGTGAGCAGAGTCCCCCGCTGGCAGCCTCCCTAGCAGTTCCCACCCACATGTGTCAGACCTGGGACTTCCATCCTGGAGGTTACCCTAGTCTGGGAGAGAGGCAAAGGTAGCAAAATATGTCATTTCCCATTTTGTGACAGGTGTATTGAGGCGGAACCTCCATGCCAAACTTGGCAGCCTTCATCAAATGCACATGTGGGACTTAGACAGGCCGCCACATGTCTCATGCCTGCTTGGTACCATGAGACGCTACTTTGGTCTAAACCTCTTCTGGACCCTCGATGGAATTTCTTGGCTGGATTGCGCCTCTCAAAACCTATCAACTGCAGCCACATAACGTTGAAGACAAAGTAATGGCACCAGGGAACATTCTTCACTGTGTTGGGACCTTCTGAGGTTTTCACAGTAGGGGTGTTACCATAAATCATAAGAGGTGCAAAATGAAGAACTTGGGATGGAAGTGGGTGGGAAACACTGCTGAAAACCTCCTCCAGAGCCCTGCCCTTTGAGAAGTCAAAGCTAGCACTCAGAGAAGGAGACGCAGTATCTAACATAGTTAAAGGTATATTATGCCAACCTCGTCAATGAACTCATGTGGGGTTAATTGAAGGGCAGGGAGATCAATGGCTCTGTGAGCCTAGCCTTTCTGGTCTCTTGCTCTCTGATAGTGCCACCAGGGTGGATATGCATTTGTTAGGTCCCTAAAGCAGCTGGAAAGACTCATTTCCTGGGAGATCCCTGAGGAGAAGCCGCATGGACCTACCCTGTTGCAGCCCTGGTTTCTGCAGCAGCCTCATGGAGAACCTGCCAGCGCACGGACTACAATTTCCTCCTGCAGTCCTTGTCTCCCCGTGTGTTTTTGGATTGTGAGGAGGACTTTGTAGATTGGTGTCAGACACATGGGATACTATTGGACTGGTGGTCTTAGATTGAACTGGGTTGGGATGCTTTTCAATGTTCACTTAACCTTTATATAAAACTCATAAAATATGAGTGTATGAATTTTGTTTCTCTACTCTACAAAGACTAACACACATGACACCCCCTCTAGATCCCGCCATGCAGCACAGAAGTCACACTTTAATGTAGGAGGGGGAAAATCTCAATTTGGAACAATGAATATCATGGCTGAGAGAAGCCATTAGCCTGTGCAGAACAGGCTAAAGTGGCTGGCATGGATACTTTCCTACTAATCAGAGCAGAAGAAGCGTCTTCTAATTTGCCAGATAAGACATATTCTCGAAGACAGTGACGTGGGCAGTGGTAAGGGTAACTGGAGTAAGCCCACCTCCTCCGCCTCTGCTGCTGCAAGCTGACTGGGCACACAAACACCCTGGGGGGCAATGGCTGAGTGTGGCTTCTGACAATGAATCCCCTGAACGGACAGAAATTTGTGAATACATCCCTGATACAGGTGCTCGTGGTGGGAAGGCTCTGGCAGTCAGGTATCGCCTGGTGGAGGCAGGGTCTCACACTTGCCACTCTCCTGTGTTCTACAAAGAAAGGAGCCCTGCAGCTGGAGGAACATCCATTAACTGAGGCCTGCGCTTCTTTTCGTGGACATAACGTTGACGCAAGATACTCCTGATGACAGCCTGGTGTCCCCTCTAGGACTTGGCCAACATCTGTCGTGAGCACCTGAGCCTCCGTGACCTTGTTAGGAGACACTGGTTGTCTTTGAAGGGGCCCAAGGCTGTGACCACAGGGTAATACGGGCTTTCCTTTTTGCAAAGGATCACTGTGTCCTGTAGATTTTTTGCTGGAGCAAATCCACTGGACAAAGTGCTTCCTCCATTTTTTGCTGTGGCCCTCAGCAGGAAGCTGTCCCTTCTCTGGTGGGAGCTGTGAGGACTTGATCTCAAGGCACTCAGCCAATGCCTTGTCTTGCACAGGCTGGCTTAACCCACAGACTTGGGAGATGCCTCTTCCCGCTAATCCTTTTCCATGCTCTTCTGGATTGGGCCATTTATGAGTCTCCCTCTTGTCAGTGGGAACAGCATCCTTCCTTCTCCTTGTCGAGGGGTCCTGAAGGTTGGGGCTTTTGAGCTTCTGCTGCCCCATGTAACTTGCTCTAGCCACCACGAAGCCACTTGGCCCTTGACATATTGGCTTATCCCCAGTGAACAAATGCTGGGGGCGGCAATGGACCACCTGAGAAGGCAAAACATTGGTGGCAGTGAGCACATCAGTGGTGCAGTCCTGAAGGAGCCCGTCAACAGGACAGCATGGAGAACCATCCTCTGCCTCTACCTCCACCTGGAGCTTAATCTCACTGCACACTCGTGCTGTAAGGCTTGGCTTTTCAGGAACTGGAGCACACTTTCCAGGTAGCAGGAAACTTTTACTACATCCTAGAGCCTCGAAGCACCCCCGGTCCACATCATTGGTTTGAGATTTTGCCAGCACACTGGTTTTGAAAGTGTCTCTATCGTCTAGCTCTATTGAAGAGGACTTCTTGACCACCACCAACCCTGTCTCTTTGGCTCTTGAAGATGGACATTCAGAGTTCACTTCCAATCTGGGGCCTCCTGGGGCACAACTAGCACCCTCTTTCCTTGACCCCTTGCTGGTCAGTACTGGATTTGAGGTTTGCTCTAGGCTCTCTCTCTGGACACTTTCATTCTGGAAGGTTCTGCCAAGGATACTGGGCATGAAGGCTGGAAACGGCTGCCTGAGGGCCAATGAGCATCCACTGTCATTATCAAGTGGGGGGTAGGCTGGGGTTCCCTGAACAGGCTCCTCTGTAGGGGAGCAATCAGCAAAAGGACTCTCCAGGGTAGGGCTTGATTTCTTTGGGGTCACTCTCTCTCCCCAGTCTGCCTGACAGGGTTCTCCCAGGACCTTGACAGCCTCAGTTACTAGGTTAGTTCAATACTTAGGGGTGGCTAAGCAGGTGGACTTTGGAAAGGACATTGCGTTGTCTTTTCTTGTCCTACAGAGGTTTGTGGGCTCAAGGACTTTGAGGGGCATGCACCACCTCTGCCTCATTTGGAGCCTTACGATATGCGAGTCCAGCACCTGTTGAGTGCCCGGGCTGAGAAAGGAAAGGCTCTGCGTTGTGTTCAGATCTTCCAGCTCTCCCCAGGAGGCCACATTGACAACATGTGGGTGGGTCAGGGAAATAGACAAAGCGTGCGTGGTCGTCGCAAGACATGAACGGCAAACAATGCCAGGGATCTGATCCTTTCTAATCTGCTCCACCTTCCTGCACATGTGGACATTCAGGGTGTTTTCCAGTAGGATTTTATTTGGACCCCTTAGGGTGTAAGTTCCTGCGTTAATCCCCTTGTGTATCCTCAAATCACTTAACTCCTTTGAGTCGGCTCCCGGAGTTCCTTTTGGGAAGTAGTTTCCTGATCCACAGAGAGATAGATTACATTTGGATATTTTCCTCAAGTAATTCCCTTGTCCATTGACCGAGTTGTTCCTCAGCTGGACACCGGCTCTGCAGCACGCAAGCGACGGTCCAGGATGTGTGCATCTTCCTGGGGACACCGTCTTCATTACATTCTTCCCCTGCTTGTCTCCAGGTGTTGAGCAGGAGCATTCGGGCTGCTTCATATCCAGACAAGTCCCTGGCCATTTTTCCTGAGGCTGCTTTAGTGTCAGAGACTCAAGAGTCCCATTGCCGAGGGGCCCCTGCAATTGAGGGAAGTTCTCTTGGCGGTGGAGCTCCGATTGCTTCAAGCAGCCAGGAAGCTTGGGGTCTGTCTTTCGGGTCTGCACCTTCTGATTGTCCTGGGGATGAGTGGGTTTGCGAAGACAAAAAGCTTCCTGGGGTCGTGGCATCATAAAGGGTAAAGAATTCTCACTTTCCTGTTGTTTCTTTAAAAAATGGCTTTCCAGCTGTTGAAGTGAATTTGGAATGCGTGATTGGGACTTAGTGTGGACGGTAAGACAGGATTCATCACAGGGACTCTTGTGAGGAGGAGGAAAAGGTACTGCGAGTGGGCCACGGGGCTGTGGACCGGGCGGAGTCAGGACTGTAGCCGGCGGTGGGGCCTGGGCTTGGCATGCAGTTGGAAGTAAAAGTTGGAATCGGCCTTCAGTGTAGGGCAAGGAGTGACGTTGCAACAAGAGTGGGTACTCTTTAGCATGCATTTGAGCGGGTAAGGCATTAGGAATTTCATTAAATAAGACAGTGGGAAACTCTAGGGTGGATCCAGAGACCCTGAGAGCAGCTGCCAGAGACTCCCTGTGCAGAAAAGGTAGACCCCAGAAAAACTCACTGAATTTTTGTGGAAAATGCTTCTGAGGGCTGGGTATCTGCTCTGCTTTGATGCTGGCATTCCAGAAGGGCTGGGGAGGTGCAGTGATCTGCTCCCCATCGAGTGCCTTCAACATATTTAAGGCCTGCAGATGGTATTCTGATACACCCTTTCCTTTTTCTTCCCAAATATTCCATTTCTCTGCCTTTGTGATTTCTATTTCCAGCAGCTTGTGGACATTGGGGTTGAGCAAGGTGGGCCTCCCTACTTCCCCCTGCCTCTTTGTGGGTCCTTCCCGAAAGGTGTCTTCTTGGGGGTGCCAGGTAGAGTGCTCTTTCAGAGACCCAAAGTATTCCAAGGAGGGAAGCTGTAAGTTCTTGGCAGCTGCCCAACACTGGGGTGGGGAGGCAGTAGGGAGGCCTGTGGGATCCTGACTTGTGATGGCTGCCATGGCAGGTGTGGAGCAGCGGTTGTGTGGAGATGGGCTCTGCCTGGGCCTTGCCAACAAGTCATTCTGAGAAGGAGTCCCTGTGGGGTGCGGGGCTGGTGAGTCCCAGAGAGTGCTTGGAGGTTGCAGGTAGGCCTTTGAATCCGGGGGTTTGGCACTGGGTGAGGGAAGAGCCAGTGGTGTGGGTGAAAGACTGTCAGGTTCACGGGAATGTGCGCAGTCTGGTGATTGACTCAAGGCGGGTAAGACATGAGAAGTTGAGATGCACATCTGGGCCCGTGGAAGGGTGGAGTTCTGAGACCTAGGTGTCCGGAATGGATGAGCCGCAGAACCGTGTGGGGCGCGCGTACCGACGTGGACTTCAGCCGTACCTCTATTTCGCCAGCTACCAGAGAGGGCTTGAGCTTTCTGTTGACCAAAGCTGCCAGTGTCAAGTGGGTTTCCCAAGTGGCTGCAGGAGACAGAAGGACCAGATTACTGCCAGGACTGAAGGGGCAAGAGACCTAGCAGGCTAGCAAGGGTCGGTGCAAGCTCAGCCCCTCCCCAAGCCTTGATGGCCTGCTCTTCCTGCCCCACCCCACTGCCTGGGACTCCTGTCATTCTCTGCCCATCCCTGAAAGTGTCCCCCAAACCAGCGCATCCCAGCTGCTCTGCAGCCCGAGGCCACACAGGCACCCTGGTTGGAAGATGCACCCCGCGTTGAAGCAGGAAGGTTACTTACTTCTGCCTAAGACGCAAACGCAGGTTCTGAGCGCCATATAGTTCTTGCAGGAAGCTTCGGAAAACTGGAAATCAAGAGAACCGTTATGGTGCAGCCCTCCCAGAGGACCGAAAGGAATGTCACACGGGCTGTGCACTTAGGACGTTGGACTCTCCAGAGCTCAAGGTCAAATGATAGCTTACTCCCACGGGCAGGAGGTGCTTTGGCATTTCAAGGAGCATCGGTTTCCAATATTGTCTGTGGGGTCTCAGTGAGCAATCTGAACCTTGGCAAAGTTACACAGCTTATCGCAGTTACCCCTCAATGTTCCACCTCCAAATCCACCAGAATCTGCTCTTGACACCCCCACTGCTCCCTACTGGGTCCTACCTTGGCCAGCCTTCATCCCATCCTAGGCCCCTCCTGTACATCTGGGAAATATCTGGGTTCTGTTTCCATCCACAGTATCCTTTTGTTCAGGATTATTACCTGAGAGAGACGGGCTGTTGCCACTGGCATCCTGCAGAGGAGGGGACAGGAGAGCTTACAGAGCTTGGTTGAATGGGCAGAACCTTACCTTTCAGAGCGTCACCTTTGTCCCTTGACCTGCTGCTTCTCCTTGTCTCCACCTGAGGCTGGGGCACAAGAGAGGAAGTCAGGCTGGAATCCAATCCTGCATCTGTTCTTTGTGACAAACTGCAGGCATTTACTGGTGATTAGAAGAATGACAATCTCCATGGAATGACTAAAGCCCAGAAACCAGCTTCTGTGTGAGACCTAGAGTGCATTTCTTCCGTCAGCCTTCCTCTGCTCACGGAGAGCACACACTCTCAGCACTCAGTGTTCTGGTGGGCAAGATTTTGATTATGGAGGCTGAAGCTCTGGGCCAGCCCTTGACCACTTCCTCCCCGGGGTCAGCCATGCTTTCTCAATTAGCCCAGACAGAAAAGGAGCCTTGGCCCAGAGACTGGAGCTCAAGGAAAGAGACTGAGGACCAGTAATGAGAGCTGCCCTTTGAAATGTCTAGTCATCTAGTCCTTAGCCACTGCGTCACTATATTGGGGATTTTTACCTATTGCCCTCTATAACAACTAGAGATGGGAGGTCTGAGATCTTCAAAGAGAAATATTTTTGAATGCTCATCTTACTGGCAAATGATTTACATATCATACGAGTCAATAGTTCAGTCGTTCAATCAGATCAAGGGCAATGGTACAATCAATGATTACCATATCCATTTTAGAACAACACCCCGCCCCCCCTCCATGGTTAAATTGCCTTCAAAAGGAGTTGTGTAATCACAGTCAGGTCTAAAGCTCTCTGTCCCCTCTGGCCTCCTTCATTTTTTCGTCTTGAAATCAATCCCCCTTCACTCCCTAGCTTCCCGATGGGGAAGTTCTCCACACTGCTGATCTCACAATCCCTCCCTCTGCCATGAGATCTCTCCACCTGCAACTCTGTCAACCCTTGTGTCCATGATCATGATGCATCCACGCCTCCTGTGCTTCACAAACAGGGAAAGCCAACAGAAATAATGAAAATCAACATAAGCCGGCAAGGATAAAATGATACCAATGCAGTGAACAAAGTCCTAACAGTGAGTAAGGACGCACCAGCCCTCATCAACATTCCAAAGCCAGGGCTGATGGTCTCTTCTTTCTTGAGATTTCCCCTATCAGGAAATTAATTACGAAAGGAAAAATTTATAAAACAAGGTAAAATCAATCTCTCCTATGGCTGGGTTGAGAATTTCTTACCTTTATCCTTTTCCTGGGTGGTCGCACAGGTGGAGTATTTGGAAGGAAGGGGAGGACCAGGAAGAAGCAACCCACTCCATACAGGATGCCCAAGGTCAAAACAGTGAACCAGGTGGGGTATTGGTAGGTCAGCCAGGAAGCACTTTTCAGTTCCAGCAGAAAGAGAATCTCCTCCATCTTCTGGATACAGCAGTTGCACTCAGGCAACTGAGCACTCTGAGTCCCCTCTGGCTTCAAACCCACTTGCATCACAAACCTGGGCCCACATCACTAAAGGGTCACAGTGGGGTGGGAGGTGACAGCAGGACAACACATAATCCCTCCCTCTACCCTCCAGCTCATCACATCCCTCCCCTGCTCTGGTCTTCTCTCTCCCACTGCCTGCTCTGGGCCTCCAAAGTCACCAGCTGCACCTGATGGAATGGAATCTTAGTGCAAGTTCTTATTCATTCCACCTCCCACCTTGGTATTACGTGCTTCCTTGGCAAGTTGCCTGAATCATGACCAATTTCATAGGCTTAGAATATCTGAAGTTGTCTCTGTCCTCAATGTAAACCTTCTCAAGTCATGGTTTTACTTTGTCTTATCCAAGGTAGAGAACTTAGGTTTATGTAACATTTATTTAGCTTTATGAATGTTGGATGAAAAGCTTGGAATTTGACTTCTATGACCAGGAGAGTTATTCAAGAGCTGAGGTATATCTCTCCCAGGAGAGTGATCTAACAAATTTTCTGCCACATGGTACATTTGGGGAGACAAGGAACACTTAAGCATTAATCATTCTTAACAGTGTCCCCTGTAAATCTTCCTTGTGTGTGACTACTGCCCATTTAGGGCTTGCTCTGGGAACACTTGATGGGGTAATAAGCCTTGCAACAATTCAGGCTCAAAGGGCAAGCATCTGGCTGAGCAAAATAAAGAGATAATATGGTTTGAGTTGTGTCCTTACCACTACCACTTGAGATATTCCCCCAAAATTCGTTGGAACCCTAACACTGAAGGCTATAATCTGATTTGGTTATGTGAGGGCTCTCTCTGGGAGAAATGTACCTCTGTCCTTGGCTTCACACAAGAACCAATTGACGCAGAAACCTAGTTTGTGATCCAAGTGACTTTATAAAGGATAGAAGAGGCAAATATGCTCGTGGGGGGTGGGGGCGGACTGGACAGCCCACGCGCGCTGGGTTGCATGACAGCTGGTTTGAGGCCCCCACCCATACCCTGTTAGTAGGCATGGCTGACGGTACTGTTTGACCCCATTGACTGAATTAAGCCCACCTGGTCTAGATGGGGGCCCGCCCAGGTTGACCTGCTTCCTGTCACAAGGACCTAAATGTGTGCATCTTTCCAGCCTGAAGCAGCTTTCAACTGTTGTGATGGGGAGGAGGTTTGGCATGCACAGCGACCACCCTCAGTTCTGCCTCTACTTACCTAACAGGTACACGGCATTTCTTTTCTGTTTTTTAAAACAACAACAAAAAATCATTTGTAATCTTTCTATTCCAGCGGTGCTAGGAGCAAGGCAGAGGCAAAACCCAAGAACAGGGTTCTTCTCTGTTGAAGCGCGATAAACTCACGGGGAAGCAAACAAGCATCTTCATCCACATGAAGTGAATCTGTGAATCAGCAGCTCCCAACTGACCAAAGCACGCACACAGCAGCCCAGCATCAAGGTCCGTTTCTGTGCACTGCTCCCACTGTGAGGAAGAGCTTCATGTGCATTAAAAGGGAACTTTTGTAATATTTGAATTTTGAATAGTGGTCTTTGTCAGAAACTGGAAAAAATCTCAAAGCCTGAAGAAATTCCTTTCTAGTACTGAACATTCAAGGGAGCCTGTAGAAGCCTGAAATGATTGCTAGGTGACCACCTGGATCTGCTTGTTGAGTGAAAGTGGCAGAATAGCAGCAATAGAGCAGCGGGTTCATTCTGACCACTGACACTCGTGGACCTGGTTTACAGGCAGTAGAGAAGAAGATGAGAGCAGGTTGACTCGTTTGAAGTCCATGACCTACTCTGAGGGGACTAGAGTTGTAGAGAATTGGTGATGGGGCCAAGGCCTAAAGGCAATGCGACCAATGGACACTGAGGTGAGGCCAAGAGAGGGAGCCCACATTGACTTGACCCGAACCCGACCAGATGAAGAGAAGAATGTTGAGCCTGTGCACTGGTGTATACTGCTGCAGACTGTATAGACGAACTGTCCTGCTTTGACTTTCTTGTGGATGTGGACTTCACAAGGTTCCAACTGGCATGAAGACTCTTTATATTGAAGAATATGATTGTCTCCTCAGAGCACTGGGTTGATGGAAGTAGGCAGTAGAGAAACTGGATAGCCAAAATGGGCCAGATAAAGGCGTGAAGTGGCTAGCTTACAAGATTTCATAGATACTGGAATATATTCATAGAATTATAGGATTAATATGTGGGTGTACCTTACCTGCAATTGTTAAGCATAGGATATTTTTGTTTCATCACTTACAGAATATTATGTTTAAAGGAGGGTGGCACGGAGTGAAATGTATGCATTTTCATATTATACTGTTAGATACTGATATGATTCTATTATTGTTTTGAAATTATATACGGCTAAAGAATTTTGTGAAAATGTCAAATGGACAAGGGGTAGTCTGTTGTAGTTATACAATCTGGTGTCAATTTGGGACTTGAGAGGATTAAGAGTGAAGGGGTAGACTCTAGTCTCTCTATTGGGTTATGGCCAATGAGGCCTCTTTGTGGGCCTGGCCTTCCCGTCAGGGTTCTGGGAAATCTGGTCTTTCCTCCTTGGAGGCAGCAGACTATCTTTCTGCTCATTCCCTGAGAGATGTCCTACTAACAAGACACATGGCACCACACTGATAGAACCCATGCCCTGGGAACTGGAGGAGCCACATGGAGACCCTGCCAAAGCTGAGATGCTTCTACCACCACTGGATGCAGAAGACTTTGCAACTACTGACCTGTGATCTTCCTGCATTTGGGGTCATTGAAGGTGTTTCATGAGTCTGAAGAGAACATTATAGATTGATATCAGACATGGGCTAATATTGGACTTATGGACTTGATCTTGGTTGGGCTGGAATGCTTTCTCAATATACAACTGTTCTTGTATATAAAGGTCTTTCCTATACACATATGAGTGTGGATTTGTTTCTCTAGTCTACCTGGACTAACACTCATGGATCCCTTTCAGGACTGTAAGTTCTGTTCCCCTGACTGCTGCAAAGTATGTGACAGAGAAGAAAAGGGAGAAGAGTGAACTGTACCCATTTATTGAGGTAAGAAAAGTGATGAAGGAGCATGGCCGGTTCCCCAAACTTCATGAGTGGAAAAATGGGCTCTTGGCACAAAATGACATTCAATCTTCACCAAGAGATTCAGGGTTAAATTGCTGCCCTATCTCTGACCTCAGCTTTTGTTTTATTTTAATTCTCATATAATTCACATATATCATTCAATACTTCAGTCATATTAAGATTTGTGCAATCCTCACCACAATCAGGTTTACATCATTTCCTTCTTTTATATTCATTTTTGTTAGCCCCCCCCTCACTCCCCCAAATCTTCCCTGCCTGTCCCTAGGAGATTGTTAATTCTGTTAGTGTCTCTCTGGATTTGCCTCTCCTGGATTTCATATGTATTAAAAAAAAAATACAAAACAAAATCAAGAAACAAGTAGAAAAGAAAAACTAACAATGATAAAAGAGAGAAAAACCTCAATCGAACAGAAAGTGAAAAATACTAAAAACTGGAACCAAATTAAAATTAGTCTGAAGAGATCAAATGATCAGGTGTTACATTTGAACTTAACTGTATCTGTTCATGTCCATGGGCTGTGGTCAGAGGGAATTCACCCCGCATGTGCATTTGAGTCCTTTTGCAAACTGGGTGTTCCGAACTTAAGCTCTGATTCTTGTTCATACCTGCAGATTGAGATTCTATTATTTATCACCCTGGCATCACACTGGCTGTGCTGCTTGTTCTGGGCGGACTTAGTTGACATCTCACTTAGATGGCTGCTTATTTTCAGAAAAAAGGTTTAAGTACAAGGCCCTGTTCTTTGTGATAGATGTGCACCATCTGATTTCAGGGTTTTTTTACACCCTATGCTTTCCAGTCAAATATTCACTTGAGGTAATTCAAAACACTCACTTGGCTCGATGACGCCAGAATAGCTCCCCTCCATGCAGTTCCATGGAGCTCAGCATAGTTAGGGCGCAGAGATGAAAAGACGATTGAACCATGTACTGAACGTTCAGGTTTTTCCCTGCTTTTGAAAATCTGTTTGCGCTTGTAGAGTAAATGTTTTGTACTTTTTAAGAGTGTAAAAAAAATAGATGGAGGGATTCAGAGAAAATGGCAACCAGATAGGACCCATCTATCTGGAGCTCCTGCTGCCAGACCAGAAAAATAGGAAATTAGGTGAAGGAAACGGGGAGGTGGAGTTCTGAAATTAGAACTAGGGTAACAGGGTTTCTCCTGAACCCCTTCTTTTGTGGGATTTCCACTCACAAAGCAAACCAAGAATGCTTTAAAGCAGCACTATAATTTTGACGAAGTGGCAGGCGCCAGATATGCCCTTGCCTGGAGCAGGGATCCCTGCAGGTGGACGCCCTGAGAGGGGGCAGAATCTCAGACACGAGGGGAACCCCACACTGAGCTCTCCATGCGGTTGGATGCCTTGAGCTCACGGTCAGGGGTTGGTGGTGGGTAGCCATAATTTAGAGTAGAAGAAAAAATATATTATTACCTTAGGAAGATCATGGTGTGGGAGAAAAAGGCAGAAAGTCGGGAGTCCAGGGAGCAAATTTAGTTCCAATTGGCCGACTAGTAAACAACCCCCCTGATAAGCTGCATCTCCCCCTCTGGGGGTCAGCTTGACAGCCACCAAATCTGAGCACATCACAAGTAGAATTTTTTTTAAGGGTGAAACATAAATGATTGGTTTAAAACTCAAACCCAAGTCTGGTTGCTCAGCTCCAAGCACCACATAGGGGAGTCCCTTAACATAAATCAGCATAGGAAGCAACCTAGCTAAGGAATGCCAGAACTCAGCCACAGGGCCTGGCAGCTTTTACCATAACAAAGACCCGCTGTAGCAGTGTCAGCCTTAAAGAGCACTGAGCTGTAGCCCAGAGACTGTGGGAGACAATTTCATTCTAGCTGGCCAGAGGGATAAAAAAGAAAATCCTCTGATCTAGGAAGCATCAGCAGTCTAGATAGGACAACAAGCTTCCCTCTCAGTGATTCTGCACATAGCTGGGGAGGCCCTGCCGGTCTTGGAGCCCTAGACGGGGCTGAGGGAGCCCCCCAGTGCCCCCTCCCAGCCCCTGCTGCAGTGCTACATGCAGCACAAGGCAGGTACTCCAGCACCCAAGTGACCCCTGGCCACGGGCGCGATCTTGCTTTTGAAGTAATCTCACACAGCATCTGTGGAACCCTACATCAGGGATGGGAAAGTCCATTAACGCATGCCCAGGAGAGCCAGCATAGGAAAGCTGGATTTTCCTGCCCGTGGGCTCCGATGGATGTTGCACCTGGAGCAGCCCACCTGGGCCAGATGATTGCAGTTCAGCCAATGGGATTGACCTGGGGTCCTTCACCAGCCTCCCCGGGAACCCTTGAAAAGGCAGGAACCAGAAGGGAGAGGGGTGGTCCAGGTCGTCTTCCTGGGAGGAGAGAGATCCTTGCATGACCTGAGGCAGTCTCTGCCAGGCCCCATGGTCAAAGGAATCCTATGGGTGCCTTGTAAAACCTGAAGCTTCTTTTAACTCTCATTAAATTCACTTGGATCACGAGCCCGGCTTCCGCATGAAATTTTTCTCGCGGGGAGCCAAGGACTGGGGTTGGAATTTAGGCCAGAGAGAGAGACCTTACAAGTCCATGACCCTGTGACCTTGAGGAAGAGTTGGAATTCCTCTGGCCTCAAGGACAGGTGATCAAGTATCATTACCTCCTTACCCACTGCTCTACTTATTCTCACTTTATTCACTAGCCCTTCTAACTTTTCCACCGCACTCAGTTTCAACGTGCTCAGGTTGGTGTTGGGCTTTTATTTACTCGCTTTCTTCTTTATCCCTCTTTTTTTCCCCTTTTCCCCTCTTTTTCCTCTTCTCTCCCACTCTCTCCTCTCATATGCCACTAAAGGCTTCCAGGTCACTTCCCTCCGCTTAGGGCAAATCAACCCAAATAGCAGGAGGCACTCCAGCCTGCCCTGTGTGGGAGTGCTGTACACCACACAAGGCACCTGGGACAAACACCTACAGTGCGCTGCACCGTTGAAGAAACCTCCGTCATGCCCCTAAGGTGATCTCGTCAACTAGGGCAATTCTGCCCAGCACCACTGGGTCCCGGCATTAAAAGGGCACACTGACCTGCCATGTTGGAGCAGTGTCTAAACCCCTCTGGCCCCTCATCCAAGCAATCAGGGATCAGCTACTACTTTATACTTTATTTCCTCCTTCTCTCTCTCCTTGCTCTTTACCATCACAGCCAACCTTAGTGAACTCAGTTGGATTTATTTCCTTCTTTCTCTTTATTCTCTTTTTCTTTCTTTCCTCTTTCTGTCTTTGCTTTCTTCACCTCTCTCTTAGCTTGTACGATTCTCTCTGCTCCCTCTCATTGCTTGCACATACCACTGCTGGTTTCCAGAGCCCTACACTCTGCCTAGGGCAACCCTGTCCTCCTAGTGGGCAGCCTGACCCCTAAGACAGTACTGCACACAGGACGAGTCAGAGCTACACACAGCATAACACAGGGTCAGTTATTTCTTTAACCATTTAAAAAATACTCTCTCCTCCTCCTTCCTTTTCTCTTCTCTCTTTTTCCTTTTATTGGGCTCTTCTTACAGGTTTTCTGCTTTTCTCCGCTCCATCTAGCTCTTCTCTACTTCCTACCACAGCCTCCACAGATTTGGTTCTCCTTTTTAGTTGTTTTCTTTTCTTTTCTTTCTTTCTTTTTTTTTTTTTTACTGTTGTCACCTTTGTTTACTCTGTGCATTTTAGTTGTCTGTGGGTGAGTGGTTGTCAGTCTGGTTGGCATTATTGCCCCAGTCTGTGTCTTCCTCTTTCTCTCTTTTTCCTCTCCTTTCACTCTCTTTCCCATCACAAGACAATAGCTGTCTCCAGGCCACTCCCCTCTGCCTAGGGCAAACCTGAAGGCCCAACTGAGGGAGCTCCCACCCCCCACTTATTGGCGTGGCAAGCAGCTGGGGAATTCACGCTGGTCCTCTCCCACACACTAAGCCACAGGTTGTTCTCCCCTATAAAAAGTGGGGGCATCCCCAGCCTAAATCCTGAGGTCCTACAAGTGACTGTGGGAAACGCCTGACCACCACTTGTGAGGCTCCACGCTACTGTGGGAACATCCACCCAATCTCCAAGGCGATCTCTCTGTACATCCCCTTGTCTAGCCAGATTTGTAAAGTAGAATTTGGATCATGATAGTGGGGGGAGGAAGCATTTAGGAACTAGAGGAAACATGTTTCATTGTTGCTACCCTGCACCCTGACTGGCTTATCTCGTCCCCACATCCCTTCAGGAAGGGGGTGTCCAGTTACCTACCAATGGGCTTTGAGTCTCCACTCTGCACTCACCCTCATTTACAATGACATGATTTTTGTGTTCTTTGATGCTTGATATCTGATCCCTTCAACAGTTCATGGTCACACAGGCTGGTGTGCTTCCTCCATGTGGGCTTTGTTGCTTCTGAGCTAGATGGCCGCTTCTTTATTTTCAAGCCTGTAAGATCCCAGATGCTATAACTTTTGATAGCCAGGCACCATCAGCTTTCTTCACCACATTTGCTAGTGCACACATTTTTCTTCAACCATCATGTTGGAAAGGTGTTCATCATGGAATGCCAATTTAATATAACGTGTTCTTGCATTGAGTAAGTATTTGGCAATGTCCATCTACTGCCTTAATACTAAGTCTATAAATATATGCACGTTGATCTATTTACGAACCCTCCTGTATAAATATATTTACATATGTACATGCCAGTATGTAGACCTCTAGAAATACCCTTTGTCACCTAGTTCTTTCCTCTATTTACTTTTACTTTCCTCTTGTCCGACTATCATGCTCAGCTTTCACTTGGGTTTGAGTAATTTCTCTTGGTTACATTGCCCTTGCTGAATACCTACCAGGCTTCTCACACCCTCCTTGCGACGGATTTTGGATTACTTGTTGCTCCCCTGTCGCTGGATTGGTCAGCATCACCTCCTTACCCCCTCCTCTCTCTCTCCCATGTCCCCGGGAACCATTGGTCCTGTTGTTTTCTCCTCCAGCCTATTCTTCCAGCCTATCTTATCTAGATAGATCTGTTGAGATAATAATATGCACCAAAAATCAAACCATAGCAAGATAGGCGATGGGTGAGAACACAGTGATGACAAAAAAACAACAACAGAAAACCAATGATCAATAAAAGAGTAAATTAATTAAAAGACAAAAAAAATTTTTAAGAAAGAAAAACCTGTAAATAGATCAAGGTCTGATTTTTTTTTTCTATAGGTGTGTCCTTCAGTCAGGTCTGATGGCGTATCATGCTCTGGCCCCAGAGTCTGTCCTTTGTACTCCCTCAGGGGCTACCCGCTCTGCTCCCATGGTTGCTCTGCTGCATGCTTTTAGTGATTTGCCTCCGTGTTGGAGGGCCAGTCGGGTCAGTCCCAACACAGAGTCTCCGGTATTGTCCCCATAGGGCCCTGGGCCAGCAAGGGATGGCATGTCTCATAGTAGGATCAGCCATATGGTCCACTCTGTACATTGGCTGTTCAGAGTGCCAAAATCATCCTCCAAGCCTGGTGGACCAGTGTGTGCTCCACTCTCTTCCTCCCCCTTCATTTGCCCCTGTGTGCTCTGATCAGACATGTCCATCTCCCCTAGCTACAGGTTCAGTGCCGTCTTCTAAAGTAAATTCTTCTGGGGGGAGGGGCAGTTGTCCACGTAGCTGGTATGGAGGCTGGACCATCCACTTTTCATTTAGGATCAAAAGCATCTAGCTTTTAGCATTAGGTGCTATTGAGTCAGTTCCAACTCAAGGCAGAATGAACCACTGCGCAGTCCTACACCATCTTCAAAACTGTTGTTATACTTGAACCTAACATTTCAGCCTTTTCCAGGGACTGGCATCTCCTGATAACATACCCAAAGCATGTGAAGTCTCCCCGTGCTTGCTTCTAAGGACCTTTCAGACTGTTCTTCTGACACAAATCTGTTCATTCTTCCAGCACTCAATGGTATTTTTAATATTCTTGGCTAGTGTCATCTTGATGGGTTGAAACACTATCTCGCTCTAGTGTTGATGTACATTTTTCTGATGCCTAATTATACTGAGTATCTTTTAAGGTAATCATTTAATTTTTATGGCATTTTGAAAAGATGTCAATGAGGTCTATTTAATTTGTGTTCAGATGGAAACACATAACTCAAACTAAATATGTGACAGTAGAATAAGAATCCATTTTATCCTAAATACTTGAGATATTTATACAGCCTACTCAGGTTTTTATCAACATAGATAAGGGGGCGGTGGTGGTGGTGGTGGTGGTGGTGGTGGTGGTGGTGGTTTTTAAGAGTTAATCTCTAAATAGGGGGCTGTAGTACTGAGCACTGAATCTCCTTTGCTTGATTAATTTTTATGTTAGGGAAGTAATACAAGGATTCCATCAAATGACCCATCAGTTTGAGGAAAAAGCATATCAGAATTGATGGTCAAAGCCTATATGGCTTTATGGTTTAGTCTCTAGGGGTATGTAATGCTCTTGTGAAAATAGTATTCCTCATGATAATAACGAGGAACTGGTGGGCTTCCAGGGCTGGGAGCTGAACTGAGGGGCAGTTCTACCCTGTCTAATAGGGTCACTATGAGTTGGCAAAGACTCGATGGCTGTCAGTTTGGTTTTTTTGACTTGAGTACTGGCATTCAGTGTGTTTATCGAAATCAATAAATTACAAGCATTTTTGATGTCTATTTTTTACATACAAAATTTAAATCCCCCAAGCCTCTGAAAACTGCGAAGATTTCACAGCACTAGGTTGGTACTCTCCCATCCAAGAATCAGTGAAACTGGCAGGGTGTGAGGCATTCAGGCTCCCTCAGTTCCTCCTGCTGCCTTCCCTGACCCTGGTCACTTGCTTCTATTACCTCTCTTGGACCTTACATGCATTTGAATTAGAACACCATAGAGTACAGTGCTCTACATGTGCAGCAGCTCTAACCATGTCACTCTCTGTCTCTATGAAGCCTCTTCCAACAAAATTCAAATGCGATTGTATGTGCACACATAAACACACGCATGCACCAGAGCACCCTTCTTAACAGAGAGTCAGGAGGGTCTCTTAATTATTTGCTGTCCTCACTTTGGACACAAGTCCCTTGATGATGAGTAGGAGAAAAGGAACATCAGGTAGTGGGGGAAACCCTAAGGAGGAACAGAGGAGAGCTTTAACTAAGAATAATGCTACTAGGGGAATGATGGCATGTGAGGAAAATTAGATACTTCCAGACTGTCAGATTTTTCCATACAGCAAAATTAACTTTTCTAGTTTTGTCTAAAACTGGCCCCAGGAAATTTCAAATAGCACATCTCAGATTATCTAACCTACAAAGGAGTAGCCGGCCTTCCACCCACCCCCACCCCACCCCCGCCAAAAAACCAAGCGGTACAAAGCTCCACTGGGTACACATTTCAAAATATACATTCTCCTGTTTGGGCAGGCATCTGGCAACTTGCTCTGAGCTAGTGCACCCACACTTTTTTCCCAAGGTCATTGCTGGTGACAAGACCTTGTGCTCTTCTCACAAGCCAGAATGCAAACATAAATCAAGTCAGTGTAAGACGCCATCATCACCTCACTCAAATACACCTCGTCAAGTGAACTCAAACTTCAAGAAGATGCTCATTTGTTTGGTTTTGTTGATGTGAGGGTGATAGTGCATTTGGAGTTTAGTCATTGCACTAGGTCAGACTGTTAATCAAGCTTCCTATATAGAGGTTCTGAAGATATTGTGTAAGAAGGTCTGAGTTGTCTGGCTAGACCAGAGCTTGCACACTGCTATTGACTAGAAGTTCCGACACACAGAATCCAGGACAGATAAACCCCTCAGGACCAATACTGAGAGTAGCAACACCACGAGGGAAGGTAGGGGGGAGAAGCAGAAGAAAGGGGAAACCAATCTCAATGATGGACATACAGCCCCACTCCACCACCCGGGGGAACAAACAGCAGAAGTTTGGGTGAAGGGATACAGCAGAGGCGTAAAATATAAAAATAAAAAGTATGTATAAAGTATCAGTGGTTCACGTGGGTGGGAGGAGGGGAAAAAAGGAGCTCAAGGAGAAAGAACATGTTTGGAAATGATGATAGCAATGTATGTACAAATGTGCTTCATACAAATTGGTGTATGAATTGTTACAAGAGCTGTAAGATCCCCCAATAAAATGATTTATTTAAAATAAAAAGGACTGATTAGTGGTAGACAGGGGACTGGTTTTGCCACCATGACAGTGCACCTGTTCACACACAAAAAACAGCATGCCTCTATCGCCCGATCTGATCCCAGCACACCGAGGCAAAATACTAAGGGTGTACAACAGAACAGGAAGGGGAACAGAGCAACGAAGTCCCCAGGGAATACCAAAAATAGACTTTGGGGCCAGGGCTAGCTGACCCATCATACTCTATGAGAAAGCACTCCTAAAGGCCAACAAACAGTCCTTGAACTAACTAAAAGCTTTTCTTTCTTGTGTTTTGTTTTGCTTTTTGTCATTGGCTTGTTGGTGGTGGTGTTGTTCTTTTGTTTCATTTTGTTGCTTGGGTTTGCTCTGTCTCGTTTTTGTGCATGCTATGATTTCCACAGGTCTGTCTAAATGAGATAGGCTGGATGAACAATCTGGAGGAGAAAACAATGGGACTGACAGCTGGGGGAGGGAGATGGGAAAGGGGGGTGTAGGGAAAAAGGAAGTGCTGTTAACAAACCCAGGGACAAGGGAACACCAAGTGATCCAAATAGATGGTGAGGAGGGTGTAGGAGGCTTGGTAGAGTGTAACCAAGAGTAATGTAACCTAGAGGAATTACTGAAACACAAATGAAGGCTGAACATGAGAGTGGGACAATCAGAAAGTAAAAGGAAATCAAGGAAAGAGGTAGGAAGCAAAGGGCATTTATAGAGGTCTAAATAAAGGCATGTGCATATGTAAATATATTTATGTATAACGATGGGGAAATAGATCTATATGCATATATTTATAGGTTTAGTATTAAGGTAACAGATGTACATTGGGCCTCCATTCAAGTACTCCCTCAATGCAAAAATACTTTGTTGTATTAAAGTGGCATTCCGTGATGCTCACCTCCCCAACACAATTGCTGGAGGCAAATGGGTGCATAAGCAAATGTGGTGACTGAAGTTGATGGTGGTCGACTATCAAAAGTTATACATTCTGGGGTCTTAAAAGCTTGAAGTTAAACAAGTGGTCATGTAGCTGAGAAGCAACAAAGCCCACATGAAAGAAGCACACCAGCATGTGTGATCACGAGGTGTCGGAAGAATCAGGTATCAGACATCATCGGAACAAAAAAATCATATCTTTGTGAATACGGGGGAGTGTGGAGTGAAAACCCAAAGCTCATTTGTAGATAATTGGACATCCCCTTACAGAAGGGTAGCAGGGAGGAGAGGAGCCAGTCAGGGTGCACTGTAGCAACAATGAAACATACAACTTTCCTCTAGCTCCTAAATGCTTCTTCCCCCACAACTAAAATGATCCCCATTCTACCTTACAAATCTAGCTAGACCTGAGGATGTACACTGGTACAGATAGGAACTGGAAACACAGGGAATCCAGGGCGGATGATCCCTTCAGGACCAGTGGTGAGAGTGGCGATACGAGGAGGGTAGAGGGAGGGAGGAATGGAAAGGGGAAACGGATTACAAGGATCTACATATAACCATCTCCCTGGGGGACAGACAACAGAAAAGTGGCTGAAGGGAGATATTGTATAGTGTAAGATATGACAAAATAATAATTTAGAAATTATTCAGGGTTCATGAGGGATGGGGAATAATTATCAGCTGATGCCAGCGGATTAAGTGGAGAGCAAATGTTTTCAGAATGATGAGGGCAATGAATGTACAAATATGATGTATGTATCAATTGTGATAAGAGTTGTATGAGGCCCCAAAAATTGATTATAAAAAAAGAGAAAAGAAATAACAGTATGAAAACATCCCCCCAAAAAGCATGCCTCTCTTGTCCCTCATATCCTAATCACCTGAACTCACTCCATGTGACTTCTTTCTGTTTCCATGAATGAAGGACAGTGGTTTGACAACACAGAAGAGGGGGAGAAAAAACAAGGGTGTCACCCAAACTGCTGAGTTTGAAAAATGTTTCCAAGAATGTAATCACAGATTAGACAAATGTGTGAAGTGTAATGGAGAGTACTATGAAGGGGATAAAAAATTTAAATGCATAGTTTTGAAAAAATTGTAGTTTTTGTCGGGTTCCCCCTAGTAGCTTCCAATTTCATAGCAACTCAAGCCATCACCATACATCCAACTGACAGAGAAGGGGTGGGTTTTGTGTGTAGGTGGTGTTGGTTATTGCACAGGGGCAAGGGACTTCTGGTGGCATAGTACCTTATGCCTTGGGTGTCAACTGTAATGTCAGCAGTGGGGAACCACCAGTCAGTCCTCAGAAGAAAAGGATGAGGCGTTCTACTCCCATAGAGTTAGCCTTTGGGAAACCCACAGAGATAGTTCTGCTCTGATCTCATAGAGTCGCTATGGCTCAGCATCGACTTCATCGAAGTGAGCTGACAAACTAAAGGCAGGAGATCTGAAAGAGGATGCGGAGACGTTGTCTCAGGTACTTTGGACATATTACTATGGTGGAACCAGTCCTGCAAGAAGGGCGTCATTTTTGGCAGAGGGTTAGCAAACAAGAGGAAGACCCTTACTTAGGTGGATTGACACCGTGGCTGCAAGAATCGGCTCAAATACAGTAACAAGTGCGAGGATGGTGCAGGACTGGGCTTTGTTTCTCTCTCTAGTGCACAGGCCCCTATGAATCCGAACTGACTCCAGGGCTCTACAACATCGACTACTACAACCCCGAAGTTCAAACCTACCCAGTGGCTTCCCAAAAGGGAGGTGTGGCCATGTGCCTCTGTAAAGATGACAGCTAGGGAGCCCCTGCGGGGCAGTTCTACTCTGTGGCACAGGGGCAGCCAGGAGTCGGAATGTGCTTCACAGCAAAGGGTGTGCTTTGTCTCAGTTTGTGCCTGCTGCTGTTTATGCTATGCACTGAGTTTAACATGTGACACTCAGGAGCGAATGAATGGAAACACACCCATGATGCTTCCATGATGCCAGATGCAAGCTGACACTGTTTCTGAGTTCTGGGCATATTATTTTTTCAGAGATAATTTCCTGTAGCGGTGACACACCGAGTCCTATTTCATGTAAAAGCATCAGCAGCAGAGGAAAGCACTGCACAGAGAGAAGACGATGACACGTAACAGGCTTTCCATAGAGGAACAAAAGGGTGGATGTCTTGGGCTGCACTCTTTTCTTGTATACAGACAGTAAACAAGCTGAACACATCTCACCTAAGCATAACATTACAACTACTTGAAGCCCAGCTCAGGCATCTGGACAAGAGGCAGCAAGGAAGGATGGGAGAGAGTTAATGGGCTGGGCGTCCCCAAAGGTGCAGAGTGGGAATCAAGGGAGGATCCAGGACGAGCCAAGGCTTCTGGCAGAAGTCTGAGAGGAGAGCAGCAGAAAGGAGCTGCTCTCTGGGTCCTCACAGATGTAGCCAGTGAGAGAGCAGCAGTGCTGCCCCCTGGCGGTGCGCCGAAGGCAGGGCCGCTTCCCCCAGGGCTGGAGAGCTCTGGGGAAAGACAAACCCTGTCACTTTGGATGCCAAGTAAGGGGGCACTGTGTGCCGGTGGTGTACCTATGTTGGCCAAAGCGCTGCCCACTGTGCATTTGCTTCCCACAAGCACAGTTATCCTTCCTCGTGCATCCAGGAAAGACAGTTCTAGAAAAACACAAGCAGTAAAATAAAACACTGCCAGGTCTCGAACCATCCTCACCATTGTTACTATGCCCACTGGTGTAGCCACTGGTTCGAGCTGTTTTATTGCCCGTCCTCCACTTTTTGCCAAGCATCATGTCCTTCATGGACTTGATGTCCCTTCAGGGACTGGTCTCTCCTGACAGCACGTCCAAAGATATCAAATGAAGTCCAGCCATCCTTCGTCCCCATGTTCTCTTGGCAGTCCTTGTACTTTTATTGCTCAGTGTCTGATTATTTGGGACCAGGCCTTATTGCTGCCCCTTCCTCACCTTGGCCCCCAATCCCGACCCCAAGCCCTGCACATCCACTGTGTGAAACCTCCTGTTCCTGTAACCATCCCTGTGCTTTTGTGTGGGGGGTCTAGCTGGGTTCCCCTGGCAATTCGCCAGCTGCCCTTGGGAAAGTTCATGGAGTCGGCTAATTAGTAGAAAAGCCAAACGTCCAGCTGAGATTGGTTTACTCCCTAGCACCCTTGGGCAGGAGCACAGCCCCATTCCCGGTCCCAGGTAGCCAACGACCACACCTAGGTTCTCCGGACTTGGCAGCTGTAACATGTGGCCTGGGCTTCCCCTTCATTTCCTGCTCCTTTCTGGCTTGCTGTCTGACTTTTCTTTGCGGAATTAAAGCTGCAAATTGACAGGATCCCATAAACACTCTAAAGCCACAAAAAAACACCAAATGCCCACCCAAACATGTGAAACTTCCAAAAATCATCCTTAGAAGATTCCCAAACCCTAAACATTCCTAAACCCCATATATGCCCTGAAAACACCATGAAAGCCCTAAGAAAACCTAAAATGCTGGGGGAAAAAAACACATATAATATTAAAAATACCCTAAAATCCCTAAGGAACTCTGCAACATCACTAAAAACACCCTATTGTGCTGAAAAATACCTATACACTCTAAAAAACCACCCCTAAATCCCTTAAACACTCCCTAAAATCTTATAAAACACCCTAAAAACCCCAAACCACCCGAATGCCCCAAACACACCTTGAACGTCCACAAACAACCTAAAAGCCCTAAAAAATCACATGCCACCAAAAAGCCCTAAATGACCGCAAAATTCCAACTCATAGCCACCCTATAGAGGGCTTCTGGAGCTGTCAGTCTTTTATGGGAACAGCTTTATCGTTCTCCCAAGGAGAAGTTGGTAGGTTTGAAACCCTGACCTCATATTTAGCAGTCTAATAATTGCTGGACAGTGCCACCAAGGCTCTACTGGTGTAGTGGGTTACACATTGGGCTGCTAACCTCAAGGGAAACGGTTCAAAACCACCACCCACTCCTTGGGAGAAAGAAGAAGCTTTCTTTCTATTCCCCTAGATTTCTCATTGAAGGTGTAAAGTAACCTGTTAAATGCTCGCAGTGGCAGCAGCAATGTCTCATAACCATGGGGAAATGTGGTTCAGAAACTTCAGAAGCAAGCATCCACCAGTAGGTGACTGACCAGCAGTATTGACTTGGGCAAAGAGAAGGTGACATGGAAGGGTAAGGAGAAGAATGCGTGCAGAGGGCAGGTTGGCAGCTGAGCCTAAGTCCAGTAGAAACAACAGCAGAATGGCCTGTTCCTGGAAGGGCCACAGGAGATGGTGCGACTTCATGTAGCCCCCACTTACATGTGTAACAGCAGCAATTGCCTGAACACGTGGTCTCCCCAGGGAGGAGCCTTTGTGTGGTGTTAAGATGCTGTTACTGTCTGTTGTACTGTGGTGGCCTGCATTTGGCTGTAATGGTGGAAATTTTGCAGCCAGTAGTTCAAATGCCTGCTGGGTCACTCACTGCAGGTAGACTTCAGCAGTTTCCAGACAGAGAGACGAGGGAGGAGGACCTGGTCTTCCACTTCTGAAAGAACTGGCCAGTGTGAACCTTGTGAATGGCAGAACACTATACCTGAACATGAGTACCGCAGGCTATAAGGCATGATGGATTGACACAGTGGCTGCAGCAATGTGCTCAAACATAGGATAGTGCTGGCCTGGAAAATAGTTCATCGTCCATTAAAAAAAATCATTATATAGGGGCTCATACAACTTTTGTTGTTGTTTTTCCCTAAGGGAGAGCAGTGTATTGGTACACTGAGAGGTATATAGATCAATGGATTCGAACAGAAAAGCTACACATATATTCACCAGTCAACAGGAAACTAGCCTTCGAAAAAGGACACAGAAATATCCAAAGGGACAAATTCTGCTTGCTCAACAAATGGTGTTGGACAAACTGAGATACCGTATGTAGGAAAATGAAGCAAGCCCCAAACCTTCCCCCATGCACAGAAATTAACTGAAGAGGGGTTAAAACCTGAAAGTAAACCTCCGGGCTATCATAATCAATTTTTCGATGACCTCATCGGTCAGAAATCATTGTAGGAACGCCAAAGCGTTCTTGTGTTCAACGTCTACATACATAGCAGGTGCTCCAGTAAAGGGGAATCTTGGTGGAGCTGGCTCATCCATTCCTGAAGAGAGTAGAGCACCACGTTGGTCCATCACAGAGCTCAGGTGTAGAATCTTCCTCACTGTCATCCTTTATCTCAGCAGTGTCAGTGTTGGATTATGAATTTCCCAAAGAACCAGTATCGCTCAATTCTGTGCACAATGCTGACTCACTCTCGCTGTATCTCTTACAGCATCAGTTAGTGGGCTTGTTGTCTGCCTCAGGCTTTGTTCACGGAGATCCTCCAGCTAGTTGGTGGTGTGTGCGCATGAGCAGAGGCTTCCTGCCAATCCCCCATGAGTAGTAGAGCTCCCATGGTGTGGACTCCATGTAAGCCCTGTCCCAGACAGCACGCTTACATAGGAGGGTGGGCCCTGCAGCACAGAGGACCATTCCCCCTGTGGAATGGCCTCAGAGACCCACGTCCCTCACTGGCCAGCTGCTGGGGCTGTGGGCCCTAAGCTTCATGCCTGACTCAGGAATTGACACAGGGTGAGGCGACTCCAGTAGCTGTTTTGACTGGTCTAATCCAGCCTGAGATCATCCTTGCATGAGCCCTCTGCCCAGATTATTTTTGTTTCTTTTATGATCATTTTATTAGGGGCTCTTACAACACTAACCACAATCCATATATACATCAGCTGTTTGAAGCACATCTGACCATTAATTGCCCTCATTATTCTCAAAATCTCCACTCTTCACCCAAGCCCCTGGCCTCAGCTCCTCATTTTTTCCCCCCTCAATGCCCGCCACCCATCCCTCATCAATCCTTGGAAATGTACTAATTCTTTTGTCATATCTTCACCCACCTTTCTTTTGAGGTCAATGAAGATCCTTGTAATCGGTTCCCACTTTCCATCCTGCCCTTCCTCCACCCTCCCAGTATCTCCACTCATAACACTGGTCCTCACAGGCCCATCCACCCTGGATTCCCCGTGTTTGAAATTCCTATCTGTACTACAATACCTTCTCTAGTTTGGCCAGATTAGAACTGGGTTCAGGTTAGTGGGGAAGCATTAAGAACTTGAGGAGGCGGCCACCCGCCCGCTGGGTGGGCGGGCCCGGGCGTCGCGTGCTACGGGCCGCCCAGCGCAGGCGGAGGCTGGGAGCGCCCCGCAGGGTGCACGGGCGGCCTTGCAGGCGGGGACTCGGGACGCGCCCCTCGACGCCCTCGCGCACCCCACCGTCTTCCTGTCCGCGGGGCCCCCCGACGGGCTGCGAGCGGGGGTGTCGCAGGACCTGCGGCTGGATAAAACGAGAGACCCCCCTTGGTCAGCAGCGCGAGACCGTGGGGACGCGCGGCTCCTCGAATGTTGCGTCGTCTCATTTCTGGTTCCTCCATCCATTCACGCAGGCCGACCCCGCTCGCCTGATCAGTGGCACACACCCAGCCCAGTGGGAAAAGGAATGCTCTCCCACGTATATGCATTTTAGTTTGGAGTCCCTACAGGGTTTATGTACCCCGAGTCCTGGAGATGGGGATTGGTTTGATCTAACTGCACTTTACTTGCAGTGCGAGCCAGCGCGGCGCGGTGTCCCACTGGAAGCGCCGAGCCACACGTGCGTGTCAACACTTAGGACCATCCCCAAACATGCTTTTGCCAGGTGTCCGTGAGGAAGCCAATCAAGAGGGATCGTGCTATTCGGATTCGGTCCCCATGTCGCCGTTTTCGCCTTGCTTTCTGTTTTTGAATTCGGTTTCCCAAATGTCTGCCTCAAAAAGGAATACCCAACCAGGGGGTCCGCAGCCCTGGAAGTTTCCGGGGCTGTTCCCCAGACGCGCCTCGGGGGCTGCAAGGACTGCGCGTCGAGACTTTTCCGGTCGTGAAAAGTCGGCGGCGACAGCTGGGGGCCCTGGGTCACCGGGTGGTGTTGAGCGGGGACTCTTGGGCCCCGGCGTGGGACGCTGGCGGGTGCAAGTTCAAGAGGGTCAGGGGCTGATGCCTCCCCACGCCCCTGCCCTCCCCCAGCAAGGGCGCTCTGGGGTGCTGGGTCCTTGAGGCCCCGGCTGGCGGGGCCGCCCACGGTCAAGGCTTCGGGCACACGCGCGGGTGCGCTGAGGCCTGCGCCGTGCGGGGGTCTGGGCTCAGGCAGGTGGTCGCGGCGGCTCCGCGGGCGGGCGGGCGCCCAGCAGGACGACCGACGACCCCCGGCGCGTCGCCAGCACCCAGCGCCCGGGCGTAGAGGCGGGCGGGGGGGGGGGGGCTGCGCTCCGCCGCCGCCAGGGCCCCCTCCCTCCGCGCCCCCCCGCGCCAGGTGAGCCGGGCCTGGGCCTCGGCGGGCCGCGGGGCTGCCCTCTCGCCGCCCTCCAGCGCCCCCTCGGGGCCGGGCCACGCCGAGCCGGGCGGCCGCAGGCCGGGGCTGGGGGTTGGGAGGGGCGGGGGTCGCGGGCGGGTCGCTCGTTCGGCCGCTGGCGGGGGGCGGGGGCCGGGCGGCCGCGCCCTCGGCCTCCGACTCCGGCTCCGGCTCGGCTCGCCCTGGCGGCGGTGGCGCCGTGAGGAGGAGTCCGCGCTCCTCTGTGGCGGCGGCGGCCGGCTCCAGGCCGGGTTTTGGCGCCGCCCGCCTGCTGCCTCCTGGCGGCTCCTGAACTCCAGCCCCCTCTCTATCAGCCTCTCACTCCGTCTCAATATGTCTCAAGATGGCGGCCAATGTGGGATCGATGTTTCAATATTGGAAGCGCTTTGATTTACAGCAGCTGCAGGTCAGGCTTCTCCTCTCTCGGCCTCTCGCTCGGGGGTGGGGGCTGCGGGCGGTCGCGGCCTCCCCGGGGGCGCCGGGCTGCCTCGCCGCCGGGGGGCCGCGGCGGAGGGGAGGAGGGGGGTGCCGGGAAAAGCGGGGCCGACTCGGGGACAAGTCCCTCTCACTCCCCGGCCCCCATTGATAACTCGCTTGATCGGAAATTGATCCTCTTTGTTCAATTCATCGATCAGCCCAAGATGGCGCCGGGAGCCGCCGCTGCCACCGCTGCTCCTGGTGTCTGCCCCCTCCCCTGGCGCCCCCCCCCCCCCGGCCCCGAGCCGCCGCCCCCACCGCCGCCACCGCTGCCCCTGGTGTCTGCCCCCTCCCCTGGCGCAACCCCCCCCCCCCCCCGGCCCCGAGCCGCCGCCGCCACCGCCGCCATCGCTGCCCCTGGTGTCTGCCCCCTCCCCTGGCGCCCCCCCCACCCCCGTCCCGAGCCGCCGCCGCCGCCGGTTCCCCAAACTTCATGAGTGGAAAAATGGGCTCTTGGCACAAAATGACATTCAATCTTCACCAAGAGATTCAGGGCTAAATTGCTGCCCTATCTCTGACCGCAGCTTTTGTTTTATTTTAATTCTCATATAATTCACATATATCATTCAATACTTCAGTCATATTAAGATTTGTGTAATCCTCACCACAATCAGGTTTACATCATTTCCTTCTTTTATATTCATTTTTGTTAGCCCCCCCCCCTCACTCCCCCAAATCTTCCCTGCCTGTCCCTAGGAGATTGTTAATTCTGTTAGTGTCTCTCTGGATTTGCCTCTCCTGGATTTCATATGTATTAAAAAAAAATACAAAACAAAATCAAGAAACAAGTAGAAAAGAAAAACTAACAATGATAAAAGAGAGAAAAACCTCAATCGAACAGAAAGTGAAAAATACTAAAAACTGGAACCAAATTAAAATTAGTCTGAAGAGATCAAATGATCAGGTGTTACATTTGAACTTAACTGTATCTGTTCATGTCCATGGGCTTTGGTCAGAGGGAATTCACCCCGCATGTGCATTTGAGTCCTTTTGCAAACTGGGTGTTCCGAACTTAAGCTCTGATTCTTGTTCATACCTGCAGATTGAGATTCTATTATTTATCACCCTGGCATCACACTGGCTGTGCTGCTTGTTCTGGGCGGACTTAGTTGACATCTCACTTAGATGGCTGCTTATTTTCAGAAAAAAGGTTTAAGTACAAGGCCCTGTTCTTTGTGATAGATGTGCACCATCTGATTTCAGGGTTTTTTTACACCCTATGCTTTCCAGTCAAATATTCACTTGAGGTAATTCAAAACACTCACTTGGCTCGATGACGCCAGAATAGCTCCCCTCCATGCAGTTCCATGGAGCTCAGCATAGTTAGGGCGCAGAGATGAAAAGACGATTGAACCATGTACTGAACGTTCAGGTTTTTCCCTGCTTTTGAAAATCTGTTTGCGCTTGTAGAGTAAATGTTTTGTATTTTTTAAGAGTGTAAAAAAAAATAGATGGAGGGATTCAGAGAAAATGGCAACCAGATAGGACCCATCTATCTGGAGCTCCTGCTGCCAGACCAGAAAAATAGGAAATTAGGTGAAGGAAACGGGGAGGTGGAGTTCTGAAATTAGAACTAGGGTAACAGGGTTTCTCCTGAACCCCTTCTTTTGTGGGATTTCCACTCACAAAGCAAACCAAGAATGCTTTAAAGCAGCACTATAATTTTGACGAAGTGGCAGGCGCCAGATATGCCCTTGCCTGGAGCAGGGATCCCTGCAGGTGGACGCCCTGAGAGGGGGCAGAATCTCAGACACGAGGGGAACCCCACACTGAGCTCTCCATGCGGTTGGATGCCTTGAGCTCACGGTCAGGGGTTGGTGGTGGGTAGCCATAATTTAGAGTAGAAGAAAAAATATATTATTACCTTAGGAAGATCATGGTGTGGGAGAAAAAGGCAGAAAGTCGGGAGTCCAGGGAGCAAATTTAGTTCCAATTGGCCGACTAGTAAACAACCCCCCTGATAAACTGCATCTCCCCCTCTGGGGGTCAGCTTGACAGCCACCAAATCTGAGCACATCACAAGTAGAATTTTTTTTAAGGGTGAAACATAAATGATTGGTTTAAAACTCAAACCCAAGTCTGGTTGCTCAGCTCCAAGCACCACATGGGGAGTCCCTTAACATAAATCAGCATAAGAAGCAACCTAGCTAAGGAATGCCAGAACTCAGCCACAGGGCCCGGCAGCTTTTACCATAACAAAGACCCGCTGTAGCAGTGTCAGCCTTAAACAGCACTGAGCTGTAGCCCAGAGACTGTGGGAGACAATTTCATTCTAGCTGGCCAGAGGGATAAAAAAGAAAATCCTCTGATCTAGGAAGCATCAGCAGTCTAGATAGGACAACAAGCTTCCCTCTCAGTGATTCTACACATAGCTGGGGAGGCCCTGTCGGTCTTGGAGCCCTAGACGGGGCTGAGGGAGCCCCCCAGTGCCCCCTCCCAGCCCCTGCTGCAGTGCTACATGCAGCACAAGGCAGGTACTCCAGCACCCAAGTGACCCCTGGCCACGGGCGCGATCTTGCTTTTGAAGTAATCTCACACAGCATCTGTGGAACCCTACATCAGGGATGGGAAAGTCCATTAACGCATGCCCAGGAGAGCCAGCATAGGAAAGCTGGATTTTCCTGCCCGTGGGCTCCGATGGATGTTGCACCTGGAGCAGCCCACCTGGGCCAGATGATTGCAGTTCAGCCAATGGGATTGACCTGGGGTCCTTCACCAGCCTCCCCGGGAACCCTTGAAAAGGCAGGAACCAGAAGGGAGAGGGGTGGTCCAGGTCGTCTTCCTGGGAGGAGAGAGATCCTTGCATGACCTGAGGCAGTCTCTGCCAGGCCCCATGGTCAAAGGAATCCTATGGGTGCCTTGTAAAACCTGAAGCTTCTTTTAACTCTCATTAAATTCACTTGGATCACGAGCCCGGCTTCCGCATGAAATTTTTCTCGTGGGGAGCCAAGGACTGGGGTTGGAATTTAGGCCAGAGAGAGAGACCTTACAAGTCCATGACCCTGTGACCTTGAGGAAGAGTTGGAATTCCTCTGGCCTCAAGGACAGGTGATCAAGTATCATTACCTCCTTACCCACTGCTCTACTTATTCTCACTTTATTCACTAGCCCTTCTAACTTTTCCACCGCACTCAGTTTCAACGTGCTCAGGTTGGTGTTGGGCTTTTATTTACTCGCTTTCTTCTTTATCCCTCTTTTTTTCCCCTTTTCCCCTCTTTTTCCTCTTCTCTCCCACTCTCCTCTCATATGCCACTAAAGGCTTCCAGGTCACTTCCCTCCGCTTAGGGCAAATCAACCCAAATAGCAGGAGGCACTCCAGCCTGCCCTGTGTGGGAGTGCTGTACACCACACAAGGCACCTGGGACAAACACCTACAGTGCGCTGCACCGTTGAAGAAACCTCCGTCATGCCCCTAAGGTGATCTCGTCAACTAGGGCAATTCTGCCCAGCACCACTGGGTCCCGGCATTAAAAGGGCACACTGACCTGCCATGTTGGAGCAGTGTCTAAACCCCTCTGGCCCCTCATCCAAGCAATCAGGGATCAGCTACTACTTTATACTTTATTTCCTCCTTCTCTCTCTCCTTGCTCTTTACCATCACAGCCAACCTTAGTGAACTCAGTTGGATTTATTTCCTTCTTTCTCTTTATTCTCTTTTTCTTTCTTTCCTCTTTCTGTCTTTGCTTTCTTCACCTCTCTCTTAGCTTGTACGATTCTCTCTGCTCCCTCTCATTGCTTGCACATACCACTGCTGGTTTCCAGAGCCCTACACTCTGCCTAGGGCAACCCTGTCCTCCTAGTGGGCAGCCTGACCCCTAAGACAGTACTGCACACAGGACGAGTCAGAGCTACACACAGCATAACACAGGGTCAGTTATTTCTTTAACCATTTAAAAAAATACTCTCTCCTCCTCCTTCCTTTTCTCTTCTCTCTTTTTCCTTTTATTGGGCTCTTCTTAAAGGTGTTCTGCTTTTCTCCGCTCCATCTAGCTCTTCTCTACTTCCTACCACAGCCTCCACAGATTTGGTTCTCCTTTTTAGTTGTTTTCTTTTTTTTTTTTTTTACTGTTGTCACCTTTGTTTACTCTGTGCATTTTAGTTGTCTGTGGGTGAGTGGTTGTCAGTCTGGTTGGCATTATTGCCCCAGTCTGTGTCTTCCTCTTTCTCTCTTTTTCCTCTCCTTTCACTCTCTTTCCCATCACAAGACAATAGCTGTCTCCAGGCCACTCCCCTCTGCCTAGGGCAAACCTGAAGGCCCAACTGAGGGAGCTCCCACCCCCCACTTAATGGTGTGGCAAGCAGCTGGGGAATTCACGCTGGTCCTCTCCCACACACTAAGCCACAGGTTGTTCTCCCCTATAAAAAGTGGGGGCATCCCCAGCCTAAATCCTGAGGTCCTACAAGTGACTGTGGGAAACGCCTGACCACCACTTGTGAGGCTCCACGCTACTGTGGGAACATCCACCCAATCTCCAAGGCGATCTCTCTGTACATCCCCTTGTCTAGCCAGATTTGTAAAGTAGAATTTGGATCATGATAGTGGGGGGAGGAAGCATTTAGGAACTAGAGGAAACATGTTTCATTGTTGCTACCCTGCACCCTGACTGGCTTATCTCGTCCCCACATCCCTTCAGGAAGGGGGTGTCCAGTTACCTACCAATGGGCTTTGAGTCTCCACTCTGCACTCACCCTCATTTACAATGACATGATTTTTGTGTTCTTTGATGCTTGATATCTGATCCCTTCAACAGTTCATGGTCACACAGGCTGGTGTGCTTCCTCCATGTGGGCTTTGTTGCTTCTGAGCTAGATGGCCGCTTCTTTATTTTCAAGCCTGTAAGATCCCAGATGCTATAACTTTTGATAGCCAGGCACCATCAGCTTTCTTCACCACATTTGCTAGTGCACACATTTTTCTTCAACCATCATGTTGGGAAGGTGTTCATCATGGAATGCCAATTTAATATAACGTGTTCTTGCATTGAGTAAGTATTTGGCAATGTCCATCTACTGCCTTAATACTAAGTCTATAAATATATGCACGTTGATCTATTTACGAACCCTCCTGTATAAATATATTTACATATGTACATGCCAGTATGTAGACCTCTAGAAATACCCTTTGTCACCTAGTTCTTTCCTCTATTTACTTTTACTTTCCTCTTGTCCGACTATCATGCTCAGCTTTCACTTGGGTTTGAGTAATTTCTCTTGGTTACATTGCCCTTGCTGAATACCTACCAGGCTTCTCACACCCTCCTTGCGACGGATTTTGGATTACTTGTTGCTCCCCTGTCGCTGGATTGGTCAGCATCACCTCCTTACCCCCTCCTCTCTCTCTCCCATGTCCCCGGGAACCATTGGTCCTGTTGTTTTCTCCTCCAGCCTATTCTTCCAGCCTATCTTATCTAGATAGATCTGTTGAGATAATAATATGCACCAAAAATCAAACCATAGCAGGATAGGCGATGGGTGAGAACACAGTGATGACAAAAAAACAACAACAGAAAACCAATGATCAATAAAAGAGTAAATTAATTAAAAGACAAAAAAAATTTTTAAGAAAGAAAAACCTGTAAATAGATCAAGGTCTGATTTTTTTTTTTTCTATAGGTGTGTCCTTCAGTCAGGTCTGATGGCGTATCATGCTCTGGCCCCAGAGTCTGTCCTTTGTACTCCCTCAGGGGCTACCCGCTCTGCTCCCATGGTTGCTCTGCTGCATGCTTTTAGTGATTTGCCTCCGTGTTGGAGGGCCAGTCGGGTCAGTCCCAACACAGAGTCTCCGGTATTGTCCCCATAGGGCCCTGGGCCAGCAAGGGATGGCATGTCTCATAGTGGGATCAGCCATATGGTCCACTCTGTACATTGGCTGTTCAGAGTGCCAAAATCATCCTCCAAGCCTGGTGGACCAGTGTGTGCTCCACTCTCTTCCTCCCCCTTCATTTGCCCCTGTGTGCTCTGATCAGACATGTCCATCTCCCCTAGCTACAGGTTCAGTGCCGTCTTCTAAAGTAAATTCTTCTGGGGGGAGGGGCAGTTGTCCACGTAGCTGGTATGGAGGCTGGACCATCCACTTTTCATTTAGGATCAAAAGCATCTAGCTTTTAGCATTAGGTGCTATTGAGTCAGTTCCAACTCAAGGCAGAATGAACCACTGCGCAGTCCTACACCATCTTCAAAACTGTTGTTATACTTGAACCTAACATTTCAGCCTTTTCCAGGGACTGGCATCTCCTGATAACATACCCAAAGCATGTGAAGTCTCCCCGTGCTTGCTTCTAAGGACCTTTCAGACTGTTCTTCTGACACAAATCTGTTCATTCTTCCAGCACTCAATGGTATTTTTAATATTCTTGGCTAGTGTCATCTTGATGGGTTGAAACACTATCTCGCTCTAGTGTTGATGTACATTTTTCTGATGCCTAATTATACTGAGTATCTTTTAAGGTAATCATTTAATTTTTATGGCATTTTGAAAAGATGTCAATGAGGTCTATTTAATTTGTGTTCAGATGGAAACACATAACTCAAACTAATATATGTGACAGTAGAATAAGAATCCATTTTATCCTAAATACTTGAGATATTTATACAGCCTACTCAAGTTTTTATCAACACAGATAAGGTGGCGGTGGTGGTGGTGGTGGTGGTGGTGGTGGTGGTGGTGGTGGTGGTGGTGGTTTTTAAGAGTTAATCTCTAAATAGGGGGCTGTAGTACTGAGCACTGAATCTCCTTTGCTTGATTAATTTTTATGTTAGGGAAGTAATACGAGGATTCCATCAAATGACCCATCAGTTTGAGGAAAAAGCATATCAGAATTCATGGTCAAAGCCTATATGGCTTTATGGTTTAGTCTCTAGGGGTATGTAATGCTCTTGTGAAAATAGTATTCCTCATGATAATAACGAGGAACTGGTGGGCTTCCAGGGCTGGGAGCTGAACTGAGGGGCAGTTCTACCCTGTCTAATAGGGTCACTATGAGTTGGCAAAGACTCGATGGCTGTCAGTTTGGTTTGTTTGACTTGAGTACTGGCATTCAGTGTGTTTATCGAAATCAATAAATTACAAGCATTTTTGATGTCTATTTTTTACATACAAAATTTAAATCCCCCAAGCCTCTGAAAACTGCGAAGATTTCACAGCACTAGGTTGGTACTCTCCCATCCAAGAATCAGTGAAACTGGCAGGGTGTGAGGCATTCAGGCTCCCTCAGTTCCTCCTGCTGCCTTCCCTGACCCTGGTCACTTGCTTCTATTACCTCTCTTGGACCTTACATGCATTTGAATTAGAACACCATAGAGTACAGTGCTCTACATGTGCAGCAGCTCTAACCATGTCACTCTCTGTCTCTATGAAGCCTCTTCCAACAAAATTCAAATGTGATTGTATGTGCACACATATCACACGCATGCACCAGAGCACCCTTCTTAACAGAGAGTCAGGAGGGTCTCTTAATTATTTGCTGTCCTCACTTTGGACACAATTCCCTTGATGATGAGTAGGAGAAAAGGAACATCAGGTAGTGGGGGAAACCCTAAGGAGGAACAGAGGAGAGCTTTAACTAAGAATAATGCTACTAGGGGAATGATGGCATGTGAGGAAAATTAGATACTTCCAGACTGTCAGATTTTTCCATACAGCAAAATTAACTTTTCTAGTTTTGTCTAAAACTGGCCCCAGGAAATTTCAAATAGCACATCTCAGATTATCTAACCTACAAAGGAGTAGCCGGCCTTCCACCCACCCCCACCCCACCCCCGCCAAAAAACCAAGCGGTACAAAGCTCCACTGGGTACACATTTCAAAATATACATTCTCCTGTTTGGGCAGGCATCTGGCAACTTGCTCTGAGCTAGTGCACCCACACTTTTTTCCCAAGGTCATTGCTGGTGACAAGACCTTGTGCTCTTCTCACAAGCCAGAATGCAAACATAAATCAAGTCAGTGTAAGACGCCATCATCACCTCACTCAAATACACCTCGTCAAGTGAACTCAAACTTCAAGAAGATGCTCATTTGTTTGGTTTTGTTGATGTGAGGGTGATAGTGCATTTGGAGTTTAGTCATTGCACTAGGTCAGACTGTTAATCAAGCTTCCTATATAGAGGTTCTGAAGATATTGTGTAAGAAGGTCTGAGTTGTCTGGCTAGACCAGAGCTTGCACACTGCTATTGACTAGAAGTTCCGACACACAGAATCCAGGACAGATAAACCCCTCAGGACCAATACTGAGAGTAGCAACACCACGAGGGAAGGTAGGGGGGAGAAGCAGAAGAAAGGGGAAACCAATCTCAATGATGGACATACAGCCCCACTCCACCACCCAGGGGAACAAACAGCAGAAGTTTGGGTGAAGGGATACAGCAGAGGCGTAAAATATAAAAATAAAAAGTATGTATAAAGTATCAGTGGTTCACGTGGGTGGGAGGAGGGGAAAAAAGGAGCTCAAGGAGAAAGAACATGTTTGGAAATGATGATAGCAATGTATGTACAAATGTGCTTCATACAAATTGGTGTATGAATTGTTACAAGAGCTGTAAGATCCCCCAATAAAATGATTTATTTAAAATAAAAAGGACTGATTAGTGGTAGACAGGGGACTGGTTTTGCCACCATGACAGTGCACCTGCTCACACACAAAAAACAGCATGCCTCTATCGCCCGATCTGATCCCAGCACACCGAGGCAAAATACTAAGGGTGTACAACAGAACAGGAAGGGGAACAGAGCAACGAAGTCCCCAGGGAATACCAAAAATAGACTTTGGGGCCAGGGCTAGCTGACCCATCATACTCTATGAGAAAGCACTCCTAAAGGCCAACAAACAGTCCTTGAACTAACTAAAAGCTTTTCTTTCTTGTGTTTTGTTTTGCTTTTTGTCATTGGCTTGTTGGTGGTGGTGTTGTTCTTTTGTTTCATTTTGTTGCTTGGGTTTGCTCTGTCTCGTTTTTGTGCATGCTATGATTTCCACAGGTCTGTCTAAATGAGATAGGCTGGATGAACAATCTGGAGGAGAAAACAATGGGACTGACAGCTGGGGGAGGGAGATGGGAAAGGGGGGTGTAGGGAAAAAGGAAGTGCTGTTAACAAACCCAGGGACAAGGGAACACCAAGTGATCCAAATAGATGGTGAGGAGGGTGTAGGAAGCTTGGTAGAGTGTGACCAAGAGTAATGTAACCTAGAGGAATTACTGAAACACAAATGAAGGCTGAACATGAGAGTGGGACAATCAGAAAGTAAAAGGAAATCAAGGAAAGAGGTAGGAAGCAAAGGGCATTTATAGAGGTCTAAATAAAGGCATGTGCATATGTAAATATATTTATGTATAACGATGGGGATATAGATCTATATGCATATATTTATAGGTTTAGTATTAAGGTAACAGATGTACATTGGGCCTCCATTCAAGTACTCCCTCAATGCAAAAATACTTTGTTGTATTAAAGTGGCATTCCGTGATGCTCACCTCCCCGACACAATTGCTGGAGGCAAATGGGTGCATAAGCAAATGTGGTGACTGAAGTTGATGGTGGTCGGCTATCAAAAGTTATACATTCTGGGGTCTTAAAAGCTTGAAGTTAAACAAGTGGTCATGTAGCTGAGAAGCAACAAAGCCCACATGAAAGAAGCACACCAGCATGTGTGATCACGAGGTGTCGGAAGAATCAGGTATCAGACATCATCGGAACAAAAAAATCATATCTTTGTGAATACGGGGGAGTGTGGAGTGAAAACCCAAAGCTCATTTGTAGATAATTGGACATCCCCTTACAGAAGGGTAGCAGGGAGGAGAGGAGCCAGTCAGGGTGCACTGTAGCAACAATGAAACATACAACTTTCCTCTAGCTCCTAAATGCTTCTTCCCCCACAACTAAAATGATCCCCATTCTACCTTACAAATCTAGCTAGACCTGAGGATGTACACTGGTACAGATAGGAACTGGAAACACAGGGAATCCAGGGCCGATGATCCCTTCACGACCAGTGGTGAGAGTGGCGATACGAGGAGGGTAGAGGGAGGGAGGAATGGAAAGGGGAAACCGATTACAAGCATCTACATATAACCATCTCCCTGGGGGACAGACAACAGAAAAGTGGCTGAAGGGAGATATTGTATAGTGTAAGATATGACAAAATAATAATTTAGAATTTATTCAGGGTTCATGAGGGATGGGGAATAATTATCAGCTGATGCCAGCGGATTAAGTGGAGAGCAAATGTTTTCAGAATGATGAGGGCAATGAATGTACAAATATGATGTATGTATCAATTGTGATAAGAGTTGTATGAGGCCCCAAAAATTGATTATAAAAAAAGAGAAAAGAAATAACAGTATGAAAACATCCCCCAAAAAAGCATGCCTCTCTTGTCCCTCATATCCTAATCACCTGAACTCACTCCATGTGACTTCTTTCTGTTTCCATGAATGAAGGACAGTGGTTTGACAACACAGAAGAGGGGGGGGGAAAAACAAGGGTGTCACCCAAACTGCTGAGTTTGAAAAATGTTTCCAAGAATGTAATCACAGATTAGACAAATGTGTGAAGTGTAATGGAGAGTACTATGAAGGGGATAAAAAATTTAAATGCATAGTTTTGAAAAAATTGTAGTTTTTGTCGGGTTCCCCCTAGTAGCTTCCAATTTCATAGCAACTCAAGCCATCACCATACATCCAACTGACAGAGAAGGGGTGGGTTTTGTGTGTAGGTGGTGTTGGTTATTGCACAGGGGCAAGGGACTTCTGGTGGCATAGTACCTTATGCCTTGGGTGTCAACTGTAATGTCAGCAGTGGGGAACCACCAGTCAGTCCTCAGAAGAAAAGGATGAGGCGTTCTACTCCCATAGAGTTAACCTTTGGGAAACCCACAGAGATAGTTCTGCTCTGATCTCATAGAGTCGCTATGGCTCAGCATCGACTCCATCGAAGTGAGCTGACAAACTAAAGGCAGGAGATCTGAAAGAGGATGCGGAGACGTTGTCTCAGGTACTTTGGACATATTACTATGGTGGAACCAGTCCTGCAAGAAGGGCGTCATTTTTGGCAGAGGGTTAGCAAACAAGAGGAAGACCCTTACTTAGGTGGATTGACACCGTGGCTGCGAGAATCGGCTCAAATACAGTAACAAGTGCGAGGATGGCACAGGACTGGGCTTTGTTTCTCTCTCTAGTGCACAGGCCCCTATGAATCCGAACTGACTCCAGGGCTCTACAACATCAACTACTACAACCCTGAAGTTCAAACCTACCCAGTGGCTTCCCAAAAGGGAGGTGTGGCCATGTGCCTCTGTAAAGATGACAGCTAGGGAGCCCCTGCGGGGCAGTTCTACTCTGTGGCACAGGGGCAGCCAGGAGTCGGAATGTGCTTCACAGCAAAGGGTGTGCTTTGTCTCAGTTTGTGCCTGCTGCTGTTTATGCTATGCACTGAGTTTAACATGTGACACTCAGGAGCGAATGAATGGAAACACACCCATGATGCTTCCATGATGCCAGATGCAAGCTGACACTGTTTCTGAGTTCTGGGCATATTATTTTTTCAGAGATAATTTCCTGTAGCGGTGACACACCGAGTCCTATTTCATGTAAAAGCATCAGCAGCAGAGGAAAGCACTGCACAGAGAGAAGACGATGACACGTAACAGGCTTTCCATAGAGGAACAAAAGGGTGGATGTCTTGGGCTGCACTCTTTTCTTGTATACAGACAGTAAACAAGCTGAACACATCTCACCTAAGCATAACATTACAACTACTTGAAGCCCAGCTCAGGCATCTGGACAAGAGGCAGCAAGGAAGGATGGGAGAGAGTTAATGGGCTGGGCGTCCCCAAAGGTGCAGAGTGGGAATCAAGGGAGGATCCAGGACGAGCCAAGGCTTCTGGCAGAAGTCTGAGAGGAGAGCAGCAGAAAGGAGCTGCTCTCTGGGTCCTCACAGATGTAGCCAGTGAGAGAGCAGCAGTGCTGCCCCCTGGCGGTGCGCCGAAGGCAGGGCCGCTTCCCCCAGGGCTGGAGAGCTCTGGGGAAAGACAAACCCTGTCACTTTGGATGCCAAGTAAGGGGGCACTGTGTGCCGGTGGTGTACCTATGTTGGCCAAAGCGCTGCCCACTGTGCATTTGCTTCCCACAAGCACAGTTATCCTTCCTCGTGCATCCAGGAAAGACAGTTCTAGAAAAACACAAGCAGTAAAATAAAACACTGCCAGGTCTCGAACCATCCTCACCATTGTTACTATGCCCACTGGTGTAGCCACTGGTTCGAGCTGTTTTATTGCCCGTCCTCCACTTTTTGCCAAGCATCATGTCCTTCATGGACTTGATGTCCCTTCAGGGACTGGTCTCTCCTGACAGCACGTCCAAAGATATCAAATGAAGTCCAGCCATCCTTCGTCCCCATGTTCTCTTGGCAGTCCTTGTACTTTTATTGCTCAGTGTCTGATTATTTGGGACCAGGCCTTATTGCTGCCCCTTCCTCACCTTGGCCCCCAATCCCGACCCCAAGCCCTGCACATCCACTGTGTGAAACCTCCTGTTCCTGTAACCATCCCTGTGCTTTTGTGTGGGGGGTCTAGCTGGGTTCCCCTGGCAATTCGCCAGCTGCCCTTGGGAAAGTTCATGGAGTCGGCTAATTAGTAGAAAAGCCAAACGTCCAGCTGAGATTGGTTTACTCCCTAGCACCCTTGGGCAGGAGCACAGCCCCACTCCCGGTCCCAGGTAGCCAACGACCACACCTAGGTTCTCCGGACTTGGCAGCTGTAACATGTGGCCTGGGCTTCCCCTTCATTTCCTGCTCCTTTCTGGCTTGCTGTCTGACTTTTCTTTGCGGAATTAAAGCTGCAAATTGACAGGATCCCATAAACACTCTAAAGCCACAAAAAAACACCAAATGCCCACCCAAACATGTGAAACTTCCAAAAATCATCCTTAGAAGATTCCCAAACCCTAAACATTCCTAAACCCCATATATGCCCTGAAAACACCATGAAAGCCCTAAGAAAACCTAAAATGCTGGGGGAAAAAAACACATATAATATTAAAAATACCCTAAAATCCCTAAGGAACTCTGCAACATCACTAAAAACACCCTATTGTGCTGAAAAATACCTATACACTCTAAAAAACCACCCCTAAATCCCTTAAACACTCCCTAAAATCTTATAAAACACCCTAAAAACCCCAAACCACCCGAATGCCCCAAACACACCTTGAACGTCCACAAACAACCTAAAAGCCCTAAAAAATCACATGCCACCAAAAAGCCCTAAATGACCGCAAAATTCCAACTCATAGCCACCCTATAGAGGGCTTCTGGAGCTGTCAGTCTTTTATGGGAACAGCTTTATCGTTCTCCCAAGGAGAAGTTGGTAGGTTTGAAACCCTGACCTCATATTTAGCAGTCTAATAATTGCTGGACAGTGCCACCAAGGCTCTACTGGTGTAGTGGGTTACACATTGGGCTGCTAACCTCAAGGGAAACGGTTCAAAACCACCACCCACTCCTTGGGAGAAAGAAGAAGCTTTCTTTCTATTCCCCTAGATTTCTCATTGAAGGTGTAAAGTAACCTGTTAAATGCTCGCAGTGGCAGCAGCAATGTCTCATAACCATGGGGAAATGTGGTTCAGAAACTTCAGAAGCAAGCATCCACCAGTAGGTGACTGACCAGCAGTATTGACTTGGGCAAAGAGAAGGTGACATGGAAGGGTAAGGAGAAGAATGCGTGCAGAGGGCAGGTTGGCAGCTGAGCCTAAGTCCAGTAGAAACAACAGCAGAATGGCCTGTTCCTGGAAGGGCCACAGGAGATGGTGCGACTTCATGTAGCCCCCACTTACATGTGTAACAGCAGCAATTGCCTGAACACGTGGTCTCCCCAGGGAGGAGCCTTTGTGTGGTGTTAAGATGCTGTTACTGTCTGTTGTACTGTGGTGGCCTGCATTTGGCTGTAATGGTGGAAATTTTGCAGCCAGTAGTTCAAATGCCTGCTGGGTCACTCACTGCAGGTAGACTTCAGCAGTTTCCAGACAGAGAGACGAGGGAGGAGGACCTGGTCTTCCACTTCTGAAAGAACTGGCCAGTGTGAACCTTGTGAATGGCAGAACACTATACCTGAACATGAGTACCGCAGGCTATAAGGCATGATGGATTGACACAGTGGCTGCAGCAATGTGCTCAAACATAGGATAGTGCTGGCCTGGAAAATAGTTCATCGTCCATTAAAAAAAATCATTATATAGGGGCTCATACAACTTTTGTTGTTGTTTTTCCCTAAGGGAGAGCAGTGTATTGGTACACTGAGAGGTATATAGATCAATGGATTCGAACAGAAAAGCTACACATATATTCACCAGTCAACAGGAAACTAGCCTTCGAAAAAGGACACAGAAATATCCAAAGGGACAAATTCTGCTTGCTCAACAAATGGTGTTGGACAAACTGAGATACCGTATGTAGGAAAATGAAGCAAGCCCCAAACCTTCCCCCATGCACAGAAATTAACTGAAGAGGGGTTAAAACCTGAAAGTAAACCTCCGGGCTATCATAATCAATTTTTCGATGACCTCATCGGTCAGAAATCATTGTAGGAACGCCAAAGCGTTCTTGTGTTCAACGTCTACATACATAGCAGGTGCTCCAGTAAAGGGGAATCTTGGTGGAGCTGGCTCATCCATTCCTGAAGAGAGTAGAGCACCACGTTGGTCCATCACAGAGCTCAGGTGTAGAATCTTCCTCACTGTCATCCTTTATCTCAGCAGTGTCAGTGTTGGATTATGAATTTCCCAAAGAACCAGTATCGCTCAATTCTGTGCACAATGCTGACTCACTCTCGCTGTATCTCTTACAGCATCAGTTAGTGGGCTTGTTGTCTGCCTCAGGCTTTGTTCACGGAGATCCTCCAGCTAGTTGGTGGTGTGTGCGCATGAGCAGAGGCTTCCTGCCAATCCCCCATGAGTAGTAGAGCTCCCATGGTGTGGACTCCATGTAAGCCCTGTCCCAGACAGCACGCTTACATAGGAGGGTGGGCCCTGCAGCACAGAGGACCATTCCCCCTGTGGAATGGCCTCAGAGACCCACGTCCCTCACTGGCCAGCTGCTGGGGCTGTGGGCCCTAAGCTTCATGCCTGACTCAGGAATTGACACAGGGTGAGGCGACTCCAGTAGCTGTTTTGACTGGTCTAATCCAGCCTGAGATCATCCTTGCATGAGCCCTCTGCCCAGATTATTTTTGTTTCTTTTATGATCATTTTATTAGGGGCTCTTACAACACTAACCACAATCCATATATACATCAGCTGTTTGAAGCACATCTGACCATTAATTGCCCTCATTATTCTCAAAATCTCCACTCTTCACCCAAGCCCCTGGCCTCAGCTCCTCATTTTTTCCCCCCTCAATGCCCGCCACCCATCCCTCATCAATCCTTGGAAATGTACTAATTCTTTTGTCATATCTTCACCCACCTTTCTTTTGAGGTCAATGAAGATCCTTGTAATCGGTTCCCACTTTCCATCCTGCCCTTCCTCCACCCTCCCAGTATCTCCACTCATAACACTGGTCCTCACAGGCCCATCCACCCTGGATTCCCCGTGTTTGAAATTCCTATCTGTACTACAATACCTTCTCTAGTTTGGCCAGATTAGAACTGGGTTCAGGTTAGTGGGGAAGCATTAAGAACTTGAGGAGGCGGCCACCCGCCCGCTGGGTGGGCGGGCCCGGGCGTCGCGTGCTACGGGCCGCCCAGCGCAGGCGGAGGCTGGGAGCGCCCCGCAGGGTGCACGGGCGGCCTTGCAGGCGGGGACTCGGGACGCGCCCCTCGACGCCCTCGCGCACCCCACCGTCTTCCTGTCCGCGGGGCCCCCCGACGGGCTGCGAGCGGGGGTGTCGCAAGACCTGCGGCTGGATAAAACGAGAGACCCCCCTTGGTCAGCAGCGCGAGACCGTGGGGACGCGCGGCTCCTGGAATGTTGCGTCGTCTCATTTCTGGTTCCTCCATCCATTCACGCAGGCCGACCCCGCTCGCCTGATCAGTGGCACACACCCAGCCCAGTGGGAAAAGGAATGCTCTCCCACGTATATGCATTTTAGTTTGGAGTCCCTACAGGGTTTATGTACCCCGAGTCCTGGAGATGGGGATTGGTTTGATCTAACTGCACTTTACTTGCAGTGCGAGCCAGCGCGGCGCGGTGTCCCACTGGAAGCGCCGAGCCACACGTGCGTGTCAACACTTAGGACCATCCCCAAACATGCTTTTGCCAGGTGTCCCTGAGGAAGCCAATCAAGAGGGATCGTGCTATTCGGATTCGGTCCCCATGTCGCCGTTTTCGCCTTGCTTTCTGTTTTTGAATTCGGTTTCCCAAATGTCTGCCTCAAAAAGGAATACCCAACCAGGGGGTCCGCAGCCCTGGAAGTTTCCGGGGCTGTTCCCCAGACGCGCCTCGGGGGCTGCAAGGACTGCGCGTCGAGACTTTTCCGGTCGTGAAAAGTCGGCGGCGACAGCTGGGGGCCCTGGGTCACCGGGTGGTGTTGAGCGGGGACTCTTGGGCCCCGGCGTGGGACGCTGGCGGGTGCAAGTTCAAGAGGGTCAGGGGCTGATGCCTCCCCACGCCCCTGCCCTCCCCCAGCAAGGGCGCTCTGGGGTGCTGGGTCCTTGAGGCCCCGGCTGGCGGGGCCGCCCACGGTCAAGGCTTCGGGCACACGCGCGGGTGCGCTGAGGCCTGCGCCGTGCGGGGGTCTGGGCTCAGGCAGGTGGTCGCGGCGGCTCCGCGGGCGGGCGGGCGCCCAGCAGGACGACCGACGACCCCCGGCGCGTCGCCGGCACCCAGCGCCCGGGCGTAGAGGCGGGCGGGGGGGGGGGGGCTGCGCTCCGCCGCCGCCAGGGCCCCCTCCCTCCGCGCCCCCCCGCGCCAGGTGAGCCGGGCCTGGGCCTCGGCGGGCCGCGGGGCTGCCCTCTCGCCGCCCTCCAGCGCCCCCTCGGGGCCGGGCCACGCCGAGCCGGGCGGCCGCAGGCCGGGGCTGGGGGTTGGGAGGGGCGGGGGTCGCGGGCGGGTCGCTCGTTCGGCCGCTGGCGGGGGGCGGGGGCCGGGCGGCCGCGCCCTCGGCCTCCGACTCCGGCTCCGGCTCGGCTCGCCCTGGCGGCGGTGGCGCCGTGAGGAGGAGTCCGCGCTCCTCTGTGGCGGCGGCGGCCGGCTCCAGGCCGGGTTTTGGCGCCGCCCGCCTGCTGCCTCCTGGCGGCTCCTGAACTCCAGCCCCCTCTCTATCAGCCTCTCACTCCGTCTCAATATGTCTCAAGATGGCGGCCAATGTGGGATCGATGTTTCAATATTGGAAGCGCTTTGATTTACAGCAGCTGCAGGTCAGGCTTCTCCTCTCTCGGCCTCTCGCTCGGGGGTGGGGGCTGCGGGCGGTCGCGGCCTCCCCGGGGGCGCCGGGCTGCCTCGCCGCCGGGGGGCCGCGGCGGAGGGGAGGAGGGGGGTGCCGGGAAAAGCGGGGCCGACTCGGGGACAAGTCCCTCTCACTCCCCGGCCCCCATTGATAACTCGCTTGATCGGAAATTGATCCTCTTTGTTCAATTCATCGATCAGCCCAAGATGGCGCCGGGAGCCGCCGCTGCCACCGCTGCTCCTGGTGTCTGCCCCCTCCCCTGGCGCCCCCCCCCCCGGCCCCGAGCCGCCGCCCCCACCGCCGCCACCGCTGCCCCTGGTGTCTGCCCCCTCCCCTGGCGCAACCCCCCCCCCCCCCCCCCCGGCCCCGAGCCGCCGCCGCCACCGCCGCCATCGCTGCCCCTGGTGTCTGCCCCCTCCCCTGGCGCCCCCCCCACCCCCGTCCCGAGCCGCCGCCGCCGCCGGTTCCCCAAACTTCATGAGTGGAAAAATGGGCTCTTGGCACAAAATGACATTCAATCTTCACCAAGAGATTCAGGGCTAAATTGCTGCCCTATCTCTGACCGCAGCTTTTGTTTTATTTTAATTCTCATATAATTCACATATATCATTCAATACTTCAGTCATATTAAGATTTGTGTAATCCTCACCACAATCAGGTTTACATCATTTCCTTCTTTTATATTCATTTTTGTTAGCCCCCCCCCCTCACTCCCCCAAATCTTCCCTGCCTGTCCCTAGGAGATTGTTAATTCTGTTAGTGTCTCTCTGGATTTGCCTCTCCTGGATTTCATATGTATTAAAAAAAAATACAAAACAAAATCAAGAAACAAGTAGAAAAGAAAAACTAACAATGATAAAAGAGAGAAAAACCTCAATCGAACAGAAAGTGAAAAATACTAAAAACTGGAACCAAATTAAAATTAGTCTGAAGAGATCAAATGATCAGGTGTTACATTTGAACTTAACTGTATCTGTTCATGTCCATGGGCTTTGGTCAGAGGGAATTCACCCCGCATGTGCATTTGAGTCCTTTTGCAAACTGGGTGTTCCGAACTTAAGCTCTGATTCTTGTTCATACCTGCAGATTGAGATTCTATTATTTATCACCCTGGCATCACACTGGCTGTGCTGCTTGTTCTGGGCGGACTTAGTTGACATCTCACTTAGATGGCTGCTTATTTTCAGAAAAAAGGTTTAAGTACAAGGCCCTGTTCTTTGTGATAGATGTGCACCATCTGATTTCAGGGTTTTTTTACACCCTATGCTTTCCAGTCAAATATTCACTTGAGGTAATTCAAAACACTCACTTGGCTCGATGACGCCAGAATAGCTCCCCTCCATGCAGTTCCATGGAGCTCAGCATAGTTAGGGCGCAGAGATGAAAAGACGATTGAACCATGTACTGAACGTTCAGGTTTTTCCCTGCTTTTGAAAATCTGTTTGCGCTTGTAGAGTAAATGTTTTGTATTTTTTAAGAGTGTAAAAAAAAATAGATGGAGGGATTCAGAGAAAATGGCAACCAGATAGGACCCATCTATCTGGAGCTCCTGCTGCCAGACCAGAAAAATAGGAAATTAGGTGAAGGAAACGGGGAGGTGGAGTTCTGAAATTAGAACTAGGGTAACAGGGTTTCTCCTGAACCCCTTCTTTTGTGGGATTTCCACTCACAAAGCAAACCAAGAATGCTTTAAAGCAGCACTATAATTTTGACGAAGTGGCAGGCGCCAGATATGCCCTTGCCTGGAGCAGGGATCCCTGCAGGTGGACGCCCTGAGAGGGGGCAGAATCTCAGACACGAGGGGAACCCCACACTGAGCTCTCCATGCGGTTGGATGCCTTGAGCTCACGGTCAGGGGTTGGTGGTGGGTAGCCATAATTTAGAGTAGAAGAAAAAATATATTATTACCTTAGGAAGATCATGGTGTGGGAGAAAAAGGCAGAAAGTCGGGAGTCCAGGGAGCAAATTTAGTTCCAATTGGCCGACTAGTAAACAACCCCCCTGATAAACTGCATCTCCCCCTCTGGGGGTCAGCTTGACAGCCACCAAATCTGAGCACATCACAAGTAGAATTTTTTTTAAGGGTGAAACATAAATGATTGGTTTAAAACTCAAACCCAAGTCTGGTTGCTCAGCTCCAAGCACCACATGGGGAGTCCCTTAACATAAATCAGCATAAGAAGCAACCTAGCTAAGGAATGCCAGAACTCAGCCACAGGGCCCGGCAGCTTTTACCATAACAAAGACCCGCTGTAGCAGTGTCAGCCTTAAACAGCACTGAGCTGTAGCCCAGAGACTGTGGGAGACAATTTCATTCTAGCTGGCCAGAGGGATAAAAAAGAAAATCCTCTGATCTAGGAAGCATCAGCAGTCTAGATAGGACAACAAGCTTCCCTCTCAGTGATTCTACACATAGCTGGGGAGGCCCTGTCGGTCTTGGAGCCCTAGACGGGGCTGAGGGAGCCCCCCAGTGCCCCCTCCCAGCCCCTGCTGCAGTGCTACATGCAGCACAAGGCAGGTACTCCAGCACCCAAGTGACCCCTGGCCACGGGCGCGATCTTGCTTTTGAAGTAATCTCACACAGCATCTGTGGAACCCTACATCAGGGATGGGAAAGTCCATTAACGCATGCCCAGGAGAGCCAGCATAGGAAAGCTGGATTTTCCTGCCCGTGGGCTCCGATGGATGTTGCACCTGGAGCAGCCCACCTGGGCCAGATGATTGCAGTTCAGCCAATGGGATTGACCTGGGGTCCTTCACCAGCCTCCCCGGGAACCCTTGAAAAGGCAGGAACCAGAAGGGAGAGGGGTGGTCCAGGTCGTCTTCCTGGGAGGAGAGAGATCCTTGCATGACCTGAGGCAGTCTCTGCCAGGCCCCATGGTCAAAGGAATCCTATGGGTGCCTTGTAAAACCTGAAGCTTCTTTTAACTCTCATTAAATTCACTTGGATCACGAGCCCGGCTTCCGCATGAAATTTTTCTCGTGGGGAGCCAAGGACTGGGGTTGGAATTTAGGCCAGAGAGAGAGACCTTACAAGTCCATGACCCTGTGACCTTGAGGAAGAGTTGGAATTCCTCTGGCCTCAAGGACAGGTGATCAAGTATCATTACCTCCTTACCCACTGCTCTACTTATTCTCACTTTATTCACTAGCCCTTCTAACTTTTCCACCGCACTCAGTTTCAACGTGCTCAGGTTGGTGTTGGGCTTTTATTTACTCGCTTTCTTCTTTATCCCTCTTTTTTTCCCCTTTTCCCCTCTTTTTCCTCTTCTCTCCCACTCTCCTCTCATATGCCACTAAAGGCTTCCAGGTCACTTCCCTCCGCTTAG